>NW_026972151.1:0-1215243 GCF_036711695.1 Zophobas morio
GGTTTCGTTGCAGTTTCCGAGCCCGTAGGGTATCTGATTGGCTTAAAAGTACAAGAAAACACTTCAAAAGTGACGTTTCTGAAGAATTTTAACAGTTTTCTTGTATCTACGAACGCCAGAATGCATAAAATTGACCTAAACGTCTCCTTTTCCTATTCTGAGTCGATTCTGCATGCTTTAAGTGTGTTTGGTGGCTCAGAACCATCAAAAAACGTTGAAATATAGTTCAAATTCAATAAAAATCGACAAAAATACAGTTTCTAGCTAAAATTTGATGGTTTCGTTGCACTTTCCGAGCCCGTAGGGTATCTGATTGGCTTAAAAGTACAAGAAAACACTTCAAAAGTGACGTTTCTGAAGAATTTTAACAGTTTTCTTGTATCTACGAACGCCAGAATGCATAAAATTGACCTAAACGTCTCCTTTTCCTATTCTGAGTCGATTCTGCATGCTTTAAGTGTGTTTGGTGGCTCAGAACCATCAAAAAACGTTGAAATATAGTTCAAATTCAATAAAAATCGACAAAAATACAGTTTCTAGCTAAAATTTGATGGTTTCGTTGCACTTTCCGAGCCCGTAGGGTATCTGATTGGCTTAAAAGTACAAGAAAGCACTTCAAAAGTGACGTTTCTGAAGAATTTTAACAGTTTTCTTGTATCTACGAACGCCAGAATGCATAAAATTGACCTAAACGTCTCCTTTTCCTATTCTGAGTCGATTCTGCATGCTTTAAGTGTGTTTGGTGGCTCAGAACCATCAAAAAACGTTGAAATATAGTTCAAATTCAATAAAAATCGACAAAAATACAGTTTCTAGCTAAAATTTGATGGTTTCGTTGCACTTTCCGAGCCCGTTGGGTATCTGATTGGCTTAAAAGTACAAGAAAACACTTCAAAAGTGATGTTTCTGAAGAATTTTAACAGTTTTCTTGTATCTACGAACGCCAGAATGCATAAAATTGACCTAAACGTCTCCTTTTCCTATTCTGAGTCGATTCTGCATGCTTTAAGTGTGTTTGGTGGCTCAGAACCATCAAAAAACGTTGAAATATAGTTCAAATTCAATAAAAATCGACAAAAATACAGTTTCTAGCTAAAATTTGATGGTTTCGTTGCACTTTCCGAGCCCGTAGGGTATCTGATTGGCTTAAAAGTACAAGAAAACACTTCAAAAGTGACGTTTCTGAAGAATTTTAACAGTTTTCTTGTATCTACGAACGCCAGAATGCATAAAATTGACCTAAACGTCTCCTTTTCCTATTCTGAGTCGATTCTGCATGCTTTAAGTGTGTTTGGTGGCTCAGAACCATCAAAAAACGTTAAAATATAGTTCAAATTCAATAAAAATCGACAAAAATACAGTTTCTAGCTAAAATTTGATGGTTTCGTTGCACTTTCCGAGCCCGTAGGGTATCTGATTGGCTTAAAAGTACAAGAAAACACTTCAAAAGTGACGTTTCTGAAGAATTTTAACAGTTTTCTTGTATCTACGAACGCCAGAATGCATAAAATTGACCTAAACGTCTCCTTTTCCTATTCTGAGTCGATTCTGCATGCTTTAAGTGTGTTTGGTGGCTCAGAACCATCAAAAAACGTTGAAATATAGTTCAAATTCAATAAAAATCGACAAAAATACAGTTTCTAGCTAAAATTTGATGGTTTCGTTGCACTTTCCGAGCCCGTAGGGTATCTGATTGGCTTAAAAGTACAAGAAAACACTTCAAAAGTGACGTTTCTGAAGAATTTTAACAGTTTTCTTGTATCTACGAACGCCAGAATGCATAAAATTGACCTAAACGTCTCCTTTTCCTATTCTGAGTCGATTCTGCATGCTTTAAGTGTGTTTGGTGGCTCAGAACCATCAAAAAACGTTGAAATATAGTTCAAATTCAATAAAAATCGACAAAAATACAGTTTCTAGCTAAAATTTGATGGTTTCGTTGCACTTTCCGAGCCCGTAGGGTATCTGATTGGCTTAAAAGTACAAGAAAACACTTCAAAAGTGACGTTTCTGAAGAATTTTAACAGTTTTCTTGTATCTACGAACGCCAGAATGCATAAAATTGACCCTAAACGTCTCCTTTTCCTATTCTGAGTCGATTCTGCATGCTTTAAGTGTGTTTGGTGGCTCAGAACCATCAAAAAACGTTGAAATATAGTTCAAATTCAATAAAAATCGACAAAAATACAGTTTCTAGCTAAAATTTGATGGTTTCGTTGCACTTTCCGAGCCCGTAAGGTATGTGATTGGCTTAAAAGTACAAGAAAACACTTCAAAAGTGACGTTTCTGAAGAATTTTAACAGTTTTCTTGTATCTACGAACGCCAGAATGCATAAAATTGACCTAAACGTCTCCTTTTCCTATTCTGAGTCGATTCTGCATGCTTTAAGTGTGTTTGGTGGCTCAGAACCATCAAAAAACGTTGAAATATAGTTCAAATTCAATAAAAATCGACAAAAATACAGTTTCTAGCTAAAATTTGATGGTTTCGTTGCACTTTCCGAGCCCGTAGGGTATCTGATTGGCTTAAAAGTACAAGAAAACACTTCAAAAGTGACGTTTCTGAAGAATTTTAACAGTTTTCTTGTATCTACGAACGCCAGAATGCATAAAATTGACCTAAAAGTCTCCTTTTCCTATTCTGAGTCGATTCTGCATGCTTTAAGTGTGTTTGGTGGCTCAGAACCATCAAAAAACGTTGAAATATAGTTCAAATTCAATAAAAATCGACAAAAATACAGTTTCTAGCTAAAATTTGATGGTTTCGTTGCACTTTCCGAGCCCGTAGGGTATCTGATTGGCTTAAAAGTACAAGAAAACACTTCAAAAGTGACGTTTCTGAAGAATTTTAACAGTTTTCTTGTATCTACGAACGCCAGAATGCATAAAATTGACCTAAACGTCTCCTTTTCCTATTCTGAGTCGATTCTGCATGCTTTAAGTGTGTTTGGTGGCTCAGAACCATCAAAAAACGTTGAAATATAGTTCAAATTCAATAAAAATCGACAAAAATACAGTTTCTAGCTAAAATTTGATGGTTTCGTTGCACTTTCCGAGCTCGTAGGGTATCTGATTGGCTTAAAAGTACAAGAAAACACTTCAAAAGTGACGTTTCTGAAGAATTTTAACAGTTTTCTTGTATCTACGAACGCCAGAATGCATAAAATTGACCTAAACGTCTCCTTTTCCTATTCTGAGTCGATTCTGCATGCTTTAAGTGTGTTTGGTGGCTCAGAACCATCAAAAAACGTTGAAATATAGTTCAAATTCAATAAAAATCGACAAAAATACAGTTTCTAGCTAAAATTTGATGGTTTCGTTGCACTTTCCGAGCCCGTAGGGTATCTGATTGGCTTAAAAGTACAAGAAAACACTTCAAAAGTCACGTTTCTGAAGAATTTTAACAGTTTTCTTGTATCTACGAACGCCAGAATGCATAAAATTGACCTAAACGTCTCCTTTTCCTATTCTGAGTCGATTCTGCATGCTTTAAGTGTGTTTGGTGGCTCAGAACCATCAAAAAACGTTGAAATATAGTTCAAATTCAATAAAAATCGACAAAAATACAGTTTCTAGCTAAAATTTGATGGTTTCGTTGCTCTTTCCGAGCCCGTAGGGTATCTGATTGGCTTAAAAGTACAAGAAAACACTTCAAAAGTGACGTTTCTGAAGAATTTTAACAGTTTTCTTGTATCTACGAACGCCAGAATGCATAAAATTGACCTAAACGTCTCCTTTTCCTATTCTGAGTCGATTCTGCATGCTTTAAGTGTGTTTGGTGGCTCAGAACCATCAAAAAACGTTGAAATATAGTTCAAATTCAATAAAAATCGACAAAAATACAGTTTCTAGCTAAAATTTGATGGTTTCGTTGCACTTTCCGAGCCCGTAGGGTATCTGATTGGCTTAAAAGTACAAGAAAACACTTCAAAAGTGACGTTTCTGAAGAATTTTAACAGTTTTCTTGTATCTACGAACGCCAGAATGCATAAAATTGACCTAAACATCTCCTTTTCCTATTCTGAGTCGATTCTGCATGCTTTAAGTGTGTTTGGTGGCTCAGAACCATCAAAAAACGTTGAAATATAGTTCAAATTCAATAAAAATCGACAAAAATACAGTTTCTAGCTAAAATTTGATGGTTTCGTTGCACTTTCCGAGCCCGTAGGGTATCTGGTTGGCTTAAAAGTACAAGAAAACACTTCAAAAGTGACGTTTCTGAAGAATTTTAACAGTTTTCTTGTATCTACGAACGCCAGAATGCATAAAATTGACCTAAACGTCTCCTTTTCCTATTCTGAGTCGATTCTGCATGCTTTAAGTGTGTTTGGTGGCTCAGAACCATCAAAAAACGTTGAAATATAGTTCAAATTCAATAAAAATCGACAAAAATACAGTTTCTAGCTAAAATTTGATGGTTTCGTTGCACTTTCCGAGCCCGTAGGGTATCTGATTGGCTTAAAAGTACAAGAAAACACTTCAAAAGTGACGTTTCTGAAGAATTTTAACAGTTTTCTTGTATCTACGAACGCCAGAATGCATAAAATTGACCTAAACGTCTCCTTTTCCTATTCTGAGTCGATTCTGCATGCTTTAAGTGTGTTTGGTGGCTCAGAACCATCAAAAAACGTTGAAATATAGTTCAAATTCAATAAAAATCGACAAAAATACAGTCTCTAGCTAAAATTTGATGGTTTCGTTGCACTTTCCGAGCCCGTTGGGTATCTGATTGGCTTAAAAGTACAAGAAAACACTTCAAAAGTGACGTTTCTGAAGAATTTTAACAGTTTTCTTGTATCTACGAACGCCAGAATGCATAAAATTGACCTAAATATCTCCTTTTCCTATTCTGAGTCGATTCTGCATGCTTTGAGTGTGTTTGGTGGCTCAGAACCATCAAAAAACGTTGAAATATAGTTCAAATTCAATAAAAATCGACAAAAATACAGTTTCTAGCTAAAATTTGATGGTTTCGTTGCACTTTCCGAGCCCGTAGGGTATCTGATTGGCTTAAAAGTATAAGAAAACACTTCAAAAGTGACGTTTCTCAAGAATTTTAACAGTTTTCTTGTATCTACGAACGCCAGAATGCATAAAATTGACCTAAACGTCTCCTTTTCCTATTCTGAGTCGATTCTGCATGCTTTAAGTGTGTTTGGTGGCTCAGAACCATCAAAAAACGTTGAAATATAGTTCAAATTCAATAAAAATCGACAAAAATACAGTTTCTAGCTAAAATTTGATGGTTTCGTTGCACTTTCCGAGCCCGTAGGGTATCTGATTGGCTTAAAAGTACAAGAAAACACTTCAAAAGTGACGTTTCTGAAGAATTTTAACAGTTTTCTTGTATCTACGAACGCCAGAATGCATAAAATTGACCTAAACGTCTCCTTTTCCTATTCTGAGTCGATTCTGCATGCTTTAAGTGTGTTTGGTGGCTCAGAACCATCAAAAAACGTTGAAATATAGTTCAAATTCAATAAAAATCGACAAAAATACAGTTTCTATCTAAAATTTGATGGTTTCCGAGCCCGTAGGGTATCTGATTGGCTTAAAAGTACAAGAAAACACTTCAAAAGTGACGTTTCTGAAGAATTTTAACAGTTTTCTTGTATCTACGAACGCCAGAATGCATAAAATTGACCTAAACGTCTCCTTTTCCTATTCTGAGTCGATTCTGCATGCTTTAAGTGTGTTTGGTGGCTCAGAACCATCAAAAAACGTTGAAATATAGTTCAAATTCAATAAAAATCGACAAAAATACAGTTTCTAGCTAAAATTTGATGGTTTCGTTGCAATTTCCGAGCCCGTCGGGTATCTGATTGGCTTAAAAGTACAAGAAAACACTTCAAAAGTGACGTTTCTGAAGAATTTTAACAGTTTTCTTGTATCTACGAACGCCAGAATGCATAAAATTGACCTAAACGTCTCCTTTTCCTATTCTGAGTCGATTCTGCATGCTTTAAGTGTGTTTGGTGGCTCAGAACCATCAAAAAACGTTGAAATATAGTTCAAATTCAATAAAAATCGACAAAAATACAGTTTCTAGCTAAAATTTGATGGTTTCGTTGCACTTTCCGAGCCCGTAGGGTATCTGATTGGCTTAAAAGTACAAGAAAACACTTCAAAAGTGACGTTTCTGAAGAATTTTAACAGTTTTCTTGTATCTACGAACGCCAGAATGCATAAAATTGACCTAAACATCTCCTTTTCCTATTCTGAGTCGATTCTGCATGCTTTGAGTGTGTTTGGTGGCTCAGAACCATCAAAAAACGTTGAAATATAGTTCAAATTCAATAAAAATCGACAAAAATACAGTTTCTAGCTAAAATTTGATTTTTCGTTGCACTTTCCGAGCCCGTAGGGTATCTGATTGGCTTAAAAGTATAAGAAAACACTTCAAAAGTGACGTTTCTGAAGAATTTTAACAGTTTTCTTGTATCTACGAACGCCAGAATGCATAAAATTGACCTAAACGTCTCCTTTTCCTATTCTGAGTCGATTCTGCATGCTTTAAGTGTGTTTGGTGGCTCAGAACTATCAAAAAACGTTGAAATATAGTTCAAATTCAATAAAAATCGACAAAAATACAGTTTCTAGCTAAAATTTGATGGTTTCGTTGCACTTTCCGAGCCCGTAGGGTATCTGATTGGCTTAAAAGTACAAGAAAACACTTCAAAAGTGACGTTTCTGAAGAATTTTAACAGTTTTCTTGTATCTACGAACGCCAGAATGCATAAAATTGACCTAAACGTCTCCTTTTCCTATTCTGAGTCGATTCTGCATGCTTTAAGTGTGTTTGGTGGCTCAGAACCATCAAAAAACGTTGAAATATAGTTCAAATTCAATAAAAATCGACAAAAATACAGTTTCTAGCTAAAATTTGATGGTTTCGTTGCACTTTCCGAGCCCGTAGGGTATCTGATTGGCTTAAAAGTACAAGAAAACACTTCAAAAGTGACGTTTCTGAAGAATTTTAACAGTTTTCTTGTATCTACGAACGCCAGAATGCATAAAATTGACCTAAACGTCTCCTTTTCCTATTCTGAGTCGATTCTGCATGCTTTAAGTGTGTTTGGTGGCTCAGAACCATCAAAAAACGTTGAAATATAGTTCAAATTCAATAAAAATCGACAAAAATACAGTTTCTAGCTAAAATTTGATGGTTTCGTTGCACTTTCCGAGCCCGTAGGGTATCTGATTGGCTTAAAAGTACAAGAAAACACTTCAAAAGTGACGTTTCTGAAGAATTTTAACAGTTTTCTTGTATCTACGAACGCCAGAATGCATAAAATTGACCTAAACGTCTCCTTTTCCTATTCTGAGTCGATTCTGCATGCTTTAAGTGTGTTTGGTGGCTCAGAACCATCAAAAAACGTTGAAATATAGTTCAAATTCAATAAAAATCGACAAAAATACAGTTTCTAGCTAAAATTTGATGGTTTCGTTGCACTTTCCGAGCCCGTAGGGTATCTGATTGGCTTAAAAGTACAAGAAAACACTTCAAAAGTGACGTTTCTGAAGAATTTTAACAGTTTTCTTGTATCTACGAACGCCAGAATGCATAAAATTGACCTAAACATCTCCTTTTCCTATTCTGAGTCGATTCTGCATGCTTTAAGTGTGTTTGGTGGCTCAGAACCATCAAAAAACGTTGAAATATAGTTCAAATTCAATAAAAATCGACAAAAATACAGTTTCTAGCTAAAATTTGATGGTTTCGTTGCACTTTCCGAGCCCGTAGGGTATCTGATTGGCTTAAAAGTACAAGAAAACACTTCAAAAGTGACGTTTCTGAAGAATTTTAACAGTTTTCTTGTATCTTTTCTTGTATCTACGAACGCCAGAATGCATAAAATTGACCTAAACGTCTCCTTTTCCTATTCTGAGTCGATTCTGCATGCTTTAAGTGTGTTTGGTGGCTCAGAACCATCAAAAAACGTTGAAATATAGTTCAAATTCAATAAAAATCGACAAAAACACAGTTTCTAGCTAAAATTTGATGGTTTCGTTGCACTTTCCGAGCCCGTAGGGTATCTGATTGGCTTAAAAGTACAAGAAAACACTTCAAAAGTGACGTTTCTGAAGAATTTTAACAGTTTTCTTGTATCTACGAACGCCAGAATGCATAAAATTGACCTAAACGTCTCCTTTTCCTATTCTGAGTCGATTCTGCATGCTTTAAGTGTGTTTGGTGGCTCAGAACCATCAAAAAACGTTGAAATATAGTTCAAATTCAATAAAAATCGACAAAAATACAGTTTCTAGCTAAAATTTGATGGTTTCGTTGCACTTTCCGAGCCCGTAGGGTATCTGATTGGCTTAAAAGTACAAGAAAACACTTCAAAAGTGACGTTTCTGAAGAATTTTAACAGTTTTCTTGTATCTACGAACGCCAGAATGCATAAAATTGACCTAAACGTCTCCTTTTCCTATTCTGAGTCGATTCTGCATGCTTTAAGTGTGTTTGGTGGCTCAGAACCATCAAAAAACGTTGAAATATAGTTCAAATTCAATAAAAATCTACCAAAATACAGTTTCTAGCTAAAATTTGATGGTTTCGTTGCACTTTCCGAGCCCGTAGGGTATCTGATTGGCTTAAAAGTACAAGAAAACACTTCAAAAGTGACGTTTCTGAAGAATTTTAACAGTTTTCTTGTATCTACGAACGCCAGAATGCATAAAATTGACCTAAACGTCTCCTTTTCCTATTCTGAGTCGATTCTGCATGCTTTAAGTGTGTTTGGTGGCTCAGAACCATCAAAAAACGTTGAAATATAGTTCAAATTCAATAAAAATCGACAAAAATACAGTTTCTAGCTAAAATTTGATGGTTTCATTGCACTTTCCGAGCCCGTAGGGTATCTGATTGGCTTAAAAGTACAAGAAAACACTTCAAAAGTGACGTTTCTGAAGAATTTTAACAGTTTTCTTGTATCTACGAACGCCAGAATGCATAAAATTGACCTAAACGTCTCCTTTTCCTATTCTGAGTCGATTCTGCATGCTTTAAGTGTGTTTGGTGGCTCAGAACCATCAAAAAACGTTGAAATATAGTTCAAATTCAATAAAAATCGACAAAAATACAGTTTCTAGCTAAAATTTGATGGTTTCATTGCACTTTCCGAGCCCGTAGGGTATCTGATTGGCTTAAAAGTACAAGAAAACACTTCAAAAGTGACGTTTCTGAAGAATTTTAACAGTTTTCTTGTATCTACGAACGCCAGAATGCATAAAATTGACCTAAACGTCTCCTTTTCCTATTCTGAGTCGATTCTGCATGCTTTAAGTGTGTTTGGTGGCTCAGAACCATCAAAAAACGTTGAAATATAGTTCAAATTCAATAAAAATCGACAAAAATACAGTTTCTAGCTAAAATTTGATGGTTTCGTTGCACTTTCCGAGCCCGTAGGGTATCTGATTGGCTTAAAAGTACAAGAAAACACTTCAAAAGTGACGTTTCTGAAGAATTTTAACAGTTTTCTTGTATCTACGAACGCCAGAATGCATAAAATTGACCTAAACGTCTCCTTTTCCTATTCTGAGTCGATTCTGCATGCTTTAAGTGTGTTTGGTGGCTCAGAACCATCAAAAAACGTTGAAATATAGTTCAAATTCAATAAAAATCGACAAAAATACAGTTTCTAGCTAAAATTTGATGGTTTCGTTGCACTTTCCGAGCCCGTAGGGTATCTGATTGGCTTAAAAGTACAAGAAAACACTTCAAAAGTGACGTTTCTGAAGAATTTTAACAGTTTTCTTGTATCTACGAACGCCAGAATGCATAAAATTGACCTAAACGTCTCCTTTTCCTATTCTGAGTCGATTCTGCATGCTTTAAGTGTGTTTGGTGGCTCAGAACCATCAAAAAACGTTGAAATATAGTTCAAATTCAATAAAAATCGACAAAAATACAGTTTCTAGCTAAAATTTGATGGTTTCGTTGCACTTTCCGAGCCCGAAGGGTATCTGATTGGCTTAAAAGTACAAGAAAACACTTCAAAAGTGACGTTTCTGAAGAATTTTAACAGTTTTCTTGTATCTACGAACGCCAGAATGCATAAAATTGACCTAAACGTCTCCTTTTCCTATTCTGAGTCGATTCTGCATGCTTTAAGTGTGTTTGGTGGCTCAGAACCATCAAAAAACGTTGAAATATTAGTTCAAATTCAAAAATACAGTTTCTAGCTAAAATTTGATGGTTTCGTTGCACTTTCCGAGCCCGTAGGGTATCTGATTGGCTTAAAAGTACAAGAAAACACTTCAAAAGTGACGTTTCTGAAGAATTTTAACAGTTTTCTTGTATCTACGAACGCCAGAATGCATAAAATTGACCTAAACGTCACCTTTTCCTATTCTGAGTCGATTCTGCATGCTTTAAGTGTGTTTGGTGGCTCAGAACCATCAAAAAACGTTGAAATATAGTTCAAATTCAATAAAAATCGACAAAAATACAGTTTCTAGCTAAAATTTGATGGTTTCGTTGCACTTTCCGAGCCCGTAGGGTATCTGATTGGCTTAAAAGTACAAGAAAACACTTCAAAAGTGACGTTTCTGAAGAATTTTAACAGTTTTCTTGTATCTACGAACACCAGAATGCATAAAATTGACCTAAACGTCTCCTTTTCCTATTCTGAGTCGATTCTGCATGCTTTAAGTGTGTTTGGTGGCTCAGAGCCATCAAAAAACGTTGAAATATAGTTCAAATTCAATAAAAATCGACAAAAATACAGTTTCTAGCTAAAATTTGATGGTTTCGTTGCACTTTCCGAGCCCGTAGGGTATCTGATTGGCTTAAAAGTACAAGAAAACACTTCAAAAGTGACGTTTCTGAAGAATTTTAACAGTTTTCTTGTATCTACGAACGCCAGAATGCATAAAATTGACCTAAACGTCTCCTTTTCCTATTCTGAGTCGATTCTGCATGCTTTAAGTGTGTTTGGTGGCTCAGAACCATCAAAAAACGTTGAAATATAGTTCAAATTCAATAAAAATCGACAAAAATACAGTTTCTAGCTAAAATTTGATGGTTTCGTTGCACTTTCCGAGCCCGTAGGGTATCTGATTGGCTTAAAAGTACAAGAAAACACTTCAAAAGTGACGTTTCTGAAGAATTTTAACAGTTTTCTTGTATCTACGAACGCCAGAATGCATAAAATTGACCTAAACGTCTCCTTTTCCTATTCTGAGTCGATTCTGCATGCTTTAAGTGTGTTTGGTGGCTCAGAACCATCAAAAAACGTTGAAATATAGTTCAAATTCAATAAAAATCGACAAAAATACAGTTTCTAGCTAAAATTTGATGGTTTCGTTGCACTTTCCGAACCCGTAGGGTATCTGATTGGCTTAAAAGTACAAGAAAACACTTCAAAAGTGACGTTTCTGAAGAATTTTAACAGTTTTCTTGTATCTACGAACGCCAGAATGCATAAAATTGACCTAAACGTCTCCTTTTCCTATTCTGAGTCGATTCTGCATGCTTTAAGTGTGTTTGGTGGCTCAGAACCATCAAAAAACGTTGAAATATAGTTCAAATTCAATAAAAATCGACAAAAATACAGTTTCTGGCTAAAATTTGATGGTTTCGTTGCACTTTCCGAGCCCGTAGGGTATCTGATTGGCTTAAAAGTACAAGAAAACACTTCAAAAGTGACGTTTCTGAAGAATTTTAACAGTTTTCTTGTATCTACGAACGCCAGAATGCATAAAATTGACCTAAACGTCTCCTTTTCCTATTCTGAGTCGATTCTGCATGCTTTAAGTGTGTTTGGTGGCTCAGAACCATCAAAAAACGTTGAAATATAGTTCAAATTCAATAAAAATCGACAAAAATACAGTTTCTAGCTAAAATTTGATGGTTTCGTTGCACTTTCCGAGCCCGTAGGGTATCTGATTGGCTTAAAAGTACAAGAAAACACTTCAAAAGTGACGTTTCTGAAGAATTTTAACAGTTTTCTTGTATCTACGAACGCCAGAATGCATAAAATTGACCTAAACGTCTCCTTTTCCTATTCTGAGTCGATTCTGCATGCTTTAAGTGTGTTTGGTGGCTCAGAACCATCAAAAAACGTTGAAATATAGTTCAAATTCAATAAAAATCGACAAAAATACAGTTTCTAGCTAAAATTTGATGGTTTCGTTGCACTTTCCGAGCCCGTAGGGTATCTGATTGGCTTAAAAGTACAAGAAAACACTTCAAAAGTGACGTTTCTGAAGAATTTTAACAGTTTTCTTGTATCTACGAACGCCAGAATGCATAAAATTGACCTAAACGTCTCCTTTTCCTATTCTGAGTCGATTCTGCATGCTTTAAGTGTGTTTGGTGGCTCAGAACCATCAAAAAACGTTGAAATATAGTTCAAATTCAATAAAAATCGACAAAAATACAGTTTCTAGCTAAAATTTGATGGTTTCGTTGCACTTTCCGAGCCCGTAGGGTATCTGATTGGCTTAAAAGTACAAGAAAACACTTCAAAAGTGACGTTTCTGAAGAATTTTAACAGGTTTCTTGTATCTACGAACGCCAGAATGCATAAAATTGACCTAAACGTCTCCTTTTCCAATTCTGAGTCGATTCTGCATGCTTTAAGTGTGTTTGGTGGCTCAGAACCATCAAAAAACGTTGAAATATAGTTCAAATTCAATAAAAATCGACAAAAATACAGTTTCTAGCTAAAATTTGATGGTTTCGTTGCACTTTCCGAGCCCGTAGGGTATCTGATTGGCTTAAAAGTACAAGAAAACACTTCAAAAGTGACGTTTCTGAAGAATTTTAACAGTTTTCTTGTATCTACGAACGCCAGAATGCATAAAATTGACCTAAACATCTCCTTTTCCTATTCTGAGTCGATTCTGCATGCTTTAAGTGTGTTTGGTGGCTCAGAACCATCAAAAAACGTTGAAATATAGTTCAAATTCAATAAAAATCGACAAAAATACAGTTTCTAGCTAAAATTTGATGGTTTCGTTGCACTTTCCGAGCCCGTAGGGTATCTGATTGGCTTAAAAGTACAAGAAAACACTTCAAAAGTTACGTTTCTGAAGAATTTTAACAGTTTTCTTGTATCTACGAACGCCAGAATGCATAAAATTGACCTAAACGTCTCCTTTTCCTATTCTGAGTCGATTCTGCATGCTTTAAGTGTGTTTGGTGGCTCAGAACCGTCAAAAAACGTTGAAATATAGTTCAAATTCAATAAAAATCGACAAAAATACAGTTTCTAGCTAAAATTTGATGGTTTCGTTGCACTTTCCGAGCCCGTAGGGTATCTGATTGGCTTAAAAGTACAAGAAAACACTTCAAAAGTGACGTTTCTGAAGAATTTTAACAGTTTTCTTGTATCTACGAACGCCAGAATGCATAAAATTGACCTAAACGTCTCCTTTTCCTATTCTGAGTCGATTCTGCATGCTTTAAGTGTGTTTGGTGGCTCAGAACCATCAAAAAACGTTGAAATATAGTTCAAATTCAATAAAAATCGACAAAAATACAGTTTCTAGCTAAAATTTGATGGTTTCGTTGCACTTTCCGAGCCCGTAGGGTATCTGATTGGCTTAAAAGTACAAGAAAACACTTCAAAAGTGACGTTTCTGAAGAATTTTAACAGTTTTCTTGTATCTACGAACGCCAGAATGCATAAAATTGACCTAAACGTCTCCTTTTCCTATTCTGAGTCGATTCTGCATGCTTTAAGTGTGTTTGGTGGCTCAGAACCATCAAAAAACGTTGAAATATAGTTCAAATTCAATAAAAATCGACAAAAATACAGTTTCTAGCTAAAATTTGATGGTTTCGTTGCACTTTCCGAGCCCGTAGGGTATCTGATTGGCTTAAAAGTACAAGAAAACACTTCAAAAGTGACGTTTCTGAAGAATTTTAACAGTTTTCTTGTATCCACGAACGCCAGAATGCATAAAATTGACCTAAACGTCTCCTTTTCCTATTCTGAGTCGATTCTGCATGCTTTAAGTGTGTTTGGTGGCTCAGAACCATCAAAAAACGTTGAAATATAGTTCAAATTCAATAAAAATCGACAAAAATACAGTTTCTAGCTAAAATTTGATGGTTTCGTTGCACTTTCCGAGCCCGTAGGGTATCTGATTGGCTTAAAAGTACAAGAAAACACTTCAAAAGTGACGTTTCTGAAGAATTTTAACAGTTTTCTTGTATCTACGAACGCCAGAATGCATAAAATTGACCTAAACGTCTCCTTTTCCTATTCTGAGTCGATTCTGCATGCTTTAAGTGTGTTTGGTGGCTCAGAACCATCAAAAAACGTTGAAATATAGTTCAAATTCAATAAAAATCGACAAAAATACAGTTTCTAGCTAAAATTTGATGGTTTCGTTGCACTTTCCGAGCCCGTAGGGTATCTGATTGGCTTAAAAGTACAAGAAAACACTTCAAAAGTGACGTTTCTGAAGAATTTTAACAGTTTTCTTGTATCTACGAACGCCAGAATGCATAAAATTGACCTAAACGTCTCCTTTTCCTATTCTGAGTCGATTCTGCATGCTTTAAGTGTGTTTGGTGGCTCAGAACCATCAAAAAACGTTGAAATATAGTTCAAATTCAATAAAAATCGACAATAATACAGTTTCTAGCTAAAATTTGATGGTTTCGTTGCACTTTCCCAGCCCGTAGGGTATCTGATTGGCTTAAAAGTACAAGAAAACACTTCAAAAGTGACGTTTCTGAAGAATTTTAACAGTTTTCTTGTATCTACGAACGCCAGAATGCATAAAATTGACCTAAACGTCTCCTTTTCCTATTCTGAGTCGATTCTGCATGCTTTAAGTGTGTTTGGTGGCTCAGAACCATCAAAAAACGTTGAAATATAGTTCAAATTCAATAAAAATCGACAAAAATACAGTTTCTAGCTAAAATTTGATGGTTTCGTTGCACTTTCCGAGCCCGTAGGGTATCTGATTGGCTTGAAAGTACAAGAAAACACTTCAAAAGTGACGTTTCTGAAGAATTTTAACAGTTTTCTTGTATCCACGAACGCCAGAATGCATAAAATTGACCTAAACGTCTCCTTTTCCTATTCTGAGTCGATTCTGCATGCTTTAAGTGTGTTTGGTGGCTCAGAACCATCAAAAAACGTTGAAATATAGTTCAAATTCAATAAAAATCGACAAAAATACAGTTTCTAGCTAAAATTTGATGGTTTCGTTGCACTTTCCGAGCCCGTAGGGTATCTGATTGGCTTAAAAGTACAAGAAAACACTTCAAAAGTGACGTTTCTGAAGAATTTTAACAGTTTTCTTGTATCTACGAACGCCAGAATGCATAAAATTGACCTAAACGTCTCCTTTTCCTATTCTGAGTCGATTCTGCATGCTTTAAGTGTGTTTGGTGGCTCAGAACCATCAAAAAACGTTGAAATATAGTTCAAATTCAATAAAAATCGACAATAATACAGTTTCTAGCTAAAATTTGATGGTTTCGTTGCACTTTCCCAGCCCGTAGGGTATCTGATTGGCTTAAAAGTACAAGAAAACACTTCAAAAGTGACGTTTCTGAAGAATTTTAACAGTTTTCTTGTATCTACGAACGCCAGAATGCATAAAATTGACCTAAACGTCTCCTTTTCCTATTCTGAGTCGATTCTGCATGCTTTAAGTGTGTTTGGTGGCTCAGAACCATCAAAAAACGTTGAAATATAGTTCAAATTCAATAAAAATCGACAAAAATACAGTTTCTAGCTAAAATTTGATGGTTTCGTTGCACTTTCCGAGCCCGTAGGGTATCTGATTGGCTTAAAAGTACAAGAAAACACTTCAAAAGTGACGTTTCTGAAGAATTTTAACAGTTTTCTTGTATCTACGAACGCCAGAATGCATAAAATTGACCTAAACGTCTCCTTTTCCTATTCTGAGTCGATTCTGCATGCTTTAAGTGTGTTTGGTGGCTCAGAACCATCAAAAAACGTTGAAATATAGTTCAAATTCAATAAAAATCGACAAAAATACAGTTTCTAGCTAAAATTTGATGGTTTCGTTGCACTTTCCGAGCCCGTAGGGTATCTGATTGGCTTAAAAGTACAAGAAAACACTTCAAAAGTGACGTTTCTGAAGAATTTTAACAGTTTTCTTGTATCTACGAACGCCAGAATGCATAAAATTGACCTAAACGTCTCCTTTTCCTATTCTGAGTCGATTCTGCATGCTTTAAGTGTGTTTGGTGGCTCAGAACCATCAAAAAACGTTGAAATATAGTTCAAATTCAATAAAAATCGACAAAAATACAGTTTCTAGCTAAAATTTGATGGTTTCGTTGCACTTTCCGAGCCCGTAGGGTATCTGATTGGCTTAAAAGTACAAGAAAACACTTCAAAAGTGACGTTTCTGAAGAATTTTAACAGTTTTCTTGTATCTACGAACGCCAGAATGCATAAAATTGACCTAAACGTCTCCTTTTCCTATTCTGAGTCGATTCTGCATGCTTTAAGTGTGTTTGGTGGCTCAGAACCATCAAAAAACGTTGAAATATAGTTCAAATTCAATAAAAATCGACAAAAATACAGATTCTAGCTAAAATTTGATGGTTTCGTTGCACTTTCCGAGCCCGTTGGGTATCTGATTGGCTTAAAAGTACAAGAAAACACTTCAAAAGTGACGTTTCTGAAGAATTTTAACAGTTTTCTTGTATCTACGAACGCCAGAATGCATAAAATTGACCTAAACGTCTCCTTTTCCTATTCTGAGTCGATTCTGCATGCTTTAAGTGTGTTTGGTGGCTCAGAACCATCAAAAAACGTTGAAATATAGTTCAAATTCAATAAAAATCGACAAAAATACAGTTTCTAGCTAAAATTTGATGGTTTCGTTGCACTTTCCGAGCCCGTAGGGTATCTGATTGGCTTAAAAGTACAAGAAAACACTTCAAAAGTGACGTTTCTGAAGAATTTTAACAGTTTTCTTGTATCTACGAACGCCAGAATGCATAAAATTGACCTAAACGTCTCCTTTTCCTATTCTGAGTCGATTCTGCATGCTTTAAGTGTGTTTGGTGGCTCAGAACCATCAAAAAACGTTGAAATATAGTTCAAATTCAATAAAAATCGACAAAAATACAGTTTCTAGCTAAAATTTGATGGTTTCGTTGCACTTTCCGAGCCCGTTGGGTATCTGATTGGCTTAAAAGTACAAGAAAACACTTCAAAAGTGATGTTTCTGAAGAATTTTAACAGTTTTCTTGTATCTACGAACGCCAGAATGCATAAAATTGACCTAAACGTCTCCTTTTCCTATTCTGAGTCGATTCTGCATGCTTTAAGTGTGTTTGGTGGCTCAGAACCATCAAAAAACGTTGAAATATAGTTCAAATTCAATAAAAATCGACAAAAATACAGTTTCTAGCTAAAATTTGATGGTTTCGTTGCACTTTCCGAGCCCGTAGGGTATCTGATTGGCTTAAAAGTACAAGAAAACACTTCAAAAGTGACGTTTCTGAAGAATTTTAACAGTTTTCTTGTATCTACGAACGCCAGAATGCATAAAATTGACCTAAACGTCTCCTTTTCCTATTCTGAGTCGATTCTGCATACTTTAAGAGTGTTTGGTGGCTCAGAACCATCAAAAAATGTTGAAATATAGTTCAAATTCAATAAAAATCGACAAAAATACAGTTTCTAGCTAAAATTTGATGGTTTCGTTGCACTTTCCGAGCCCGTAGGGTATCTGATTGGCTTAAAAGTACAAGAAAACACTTCAAAAGTGACGTTTCTGAAGAATTTTAACAGTTTTCTTGTATCTACGAACGCCAGAATGCATAAAATTGACCTAAACGTCTCCTTTTCCTATTCTGAGTCGATTCTGCATGCTTTAAGTGTGTTTGGTGGCTCAGAACAATCAAAAAACGTTGAAATATAGTTCAAATTCAATAAAAATCGACAAAAATACAGTTTCTAGCTAAAATTTGATGGTTTCGTTGCACTTTCCGAGCCCGTAGGGTATCTGATTGGCTTAAAAGTACAAGAAAACACTTCAAAAGTGACGTTTCTGAAGAATTTTAACAGTTTTCTTGTATCTACGAACGCCAGAAAGCATAAAATTGACCTAAACGTCTCCTTTTCCTATTCTGAGTCGATTCTGCATGCTTTAAGTGTGTTTGGTGGCTCAGAACCATCAAAAAACGTTGAAATATAGTTCAAATTCAATAAAAATCGACAAAAATACAGTTTCTATCTAAAATTTGATGGTTTCGTTGCACTTTCCGAGCCCGTAGGGTATCTGATTGGCTTAAAAGTACAAGAAAACATTTCAAAAGTGACGTTTCTGAAGAATTTTAACAGTTTTCTTGTATCTACGAACGCCAGAATGCATAAAATTGACCTAAACGTCTCCTTTTCCTATTCTGAGTCGATTCTGCATGCTTTAAGTGTGTTTGGTGGCTCAGAACCATCAAAAAACGTTGAAATATAGTTCAAATTCAATAAAAATCGACAAAAATACTGTTTCTAGCTAAAATTTGATGGTTTCGTTGCACTTTCCGAGCCCGTAGGGTATCTGATTGGCTTAAAAGTACAAGAAAACACTTCAAAAGTGACGTTTCTGAAGAATTTTAACAGTTTTCTTGTATCTACGAACGCCAGAATGCATAAAATTGACCTAAACGTCTCCTTTTCCTATTCTGAGTCGATTCTGCATGCTTTAAGAGTGTTTGGTGGCTCAGAACCATCAAAAAACGTTGAAATATAGTTCAAATTCAATAAAAATCGACAAAAATACAGTTTCTAGCTAAAATTTGATGGTTTCGTTGCACTTTCCGAGCCCGTAGGGTATCTGATTGGCTTAAAAGTACAAGAAAACACTTCAAAAGTGACGTTTCTGAAGAATTTTAACAGTTTTCTTGTATCTACGAACGCCAGAATGCATAAAATTGACCTAAACGTCTCCTTTTCCTATTCTGAGTCGATTCTGCATGCTTTAAGTGTGTTTGGTGGCTCAGAACCATCAAAAAACGTTGAAATATAGTTCAAATTCAATAAAAATCGACAAAAATACAGTTTCTAGCTAAAATTTGATGGTTTCGTTGCACTTTCCGAGCCCGTAGGGTATCTGATTGGCTTAAAAGTACAAGAAAACACTTCAAAAGTGACGTTTCTGAAGAATTTTAACAGTTTTCTTGTATCTACGAACGCCAGAATGCATAAAATTGACCTAAACGTCTCCTTTTCCTATTCTGAGTCGATTCTGCATGCTTTAAGTGTGTTTGGTGGCTCAGAACCATCAAAAAACGTTGAAATATAGTTCAAATTCAATAAAAATCGACAAAAATACAGTTTCTAGCTAAAATTTGATGGTTTCGTTGCACTTTCCGAGCCCGTAGGGTATCTGATGGGCTTAAAAGTACAAGAAAACACTTCAAAAGTGACGTTTCTGAAGAATTTTAACAGTTTTCTTGTATCTACGAACGCCAGAATGCATAAACTTGACCTAAACGTCTCCTTTTCCTATTCTGAGTCGATTCTGCATGCTTTAAGTGTGTTTGGTGGCTCAGAACCATCAAAAAACGTTGAAATATAGTTGAAATTCAATAAAAATCGACAAAAATACAGTTTCTAGCTAAAATTTGATGGTTTCGTTGCACTTTCCGAGCCCGTAGGGTATCTGATTGGCTTAAAAGTACAAGAAAACACTTCAAAAGTCACGTTTCTGAAGAATTTTAACAGTTTTCTTGTATCTACGAACGCCAGAATGCATAAAATTGACCTAAACGTCTCCTTTTCCTATTCTGAGTCGATTCTGCATGCTTTAAGTGTGTTTGGTGGCTCAGAACCATCAAAAAACGTTGAAATATAGTTCAAATTCAATAAAAATCGACAAAAATACAGTTTCTAGCTAAAATTTGATGGTTTCGTTGCACTTTCCGAGCCCGTAGGGTATCTGATTGGCTTAAAAGTACAAGAAAACACTTCAAAAGTGACGTTTCTGAAGAATTTTAACAGTTTTCTTGTATCTACGAACGCCAGAATGCATAAAATTGACCTAAACGTCTCCTTTTCCTATTCTGAGTCGATTCTGCATGCTTTAAGTGTGTTTGGTGGCTCAGAACCATCAAAAAACGTTTTGAACTATATTTCAACGTTTTTTGATGGTTCTGAGCCACCAAACACACTTAAAGCATGCAGAATCGACTCAGAATAGGAAAAGGAGACGTTTAGGTCAATTTTATGCATTCTGGCGTTCGTAGATACAAGAAAACTGTTAAAATTCTCCAGAAACGTCACTTTTGAAGTGTTTTCTTGTACTTTTAAGCCAATCAGATACCCTACGGGCTCGGAAAGTGCAACGAAACCATCAAATTTTAGCTAGAAACTGTATTTTTGTCGATTTTTATTGAATTTGAACTATATTTCAACGTTTTTTGATGGTTCTGAGCCACCAAACACACTTAAAGCATGCAGAATCGACTCAGAATAGGAAAAGGAGACGTTTAGGTCAATTTTATGCATTCTGGCGTTCGTAGATACAAGAAAACTGTTAAAATTCTTCAGAAACGTCACTTTTGAAGTGTTTTCTTGTACTTTTAAGCCAATCAGATACCCTACGGGCTCGGAAAGTGCAACGAAACCATCAAATTTTAGCTAGAAACTGTATTTTGGTCGATTTTTATTGAATTTGAACTATATTTCAACGTTTTTTGATGGTTCTGAGCCACCAAACACACTTAAAGCATGCAGAATCGACTCAGAATAGGAAAAGGAGACGTTTAGGTCAATTTTATGCATTCTGGCGTTCGTAGATACAAGAAAACTGTTAAAATTCTTCAGAAACGTCACTTTTGAAGTGTTTTCTTGTGCTTTTAAGCCAATCAGATACCCTACGGGCTCGGAAAGTGCAACGAAACCATCAAATTTTAGCTAGAAACTGTATTTTTGTCGATTTTTATTGAATTTGAACTATATTTCAACGTTTTTTGATGGTTCTGAGCCACCAAACACACTTAAAGCATGCAGAATCGACTCAGAATAGGAAAAGGAGACGTTTAGGTCAATTTTATGCATTCTGGCGTTCGTAGATACAAGAAAACTGTTAAAATTCTTCAGAAACGTCACTTTTGAAGTGTTTTCTTGTACTTTTAAGCCAATCAGATACCCTACGGGCTCGGAAAGTGCAACGAAACCATCAAATTTTAAATAGAAACTGTATTTTTGTCGATTTTTATTGAATTTGAACTATATTTCAACGTTTTTTGATGGTTCTGAGCCACCAAACACAGTTAAAGCATGCAGAATCGACTCAGAATAGGAAAAGGAGACGTTTAGGTCAATTTAATGCATTCTGGCGATCGTAGATACAAGAAAACTGTTAAAATTCTTCAGAAACGTCACTTTTGAAGTGTTTTCTTGTACTTTTAAGCCAATCAGATTCCCTACGGGCTCGGAAAGTGCAACGAAACCATCAAATTTTAGCTAGAAACTGTATTTTTGTCGATTTTTATTGAATTTGAACTATATTTCAAAGTTTTTTGATGGTTCTGAGCCACCAAACACACTTAAAGCATGCAGAATCGACTCAGAATAGGAAAAGGAGACGTTTAGGTCAATTTTATGCATTCTGGCGTTCGTAGATACAAGAAAACTGTTAAAATTCTTCAGAAACGTCACTTTTGAAGTGTTTTCTTGTACTTTTAAGCCAATCAGATACCCAACGGGCTCGGAAAGTGCAACGAAACCATCAAATTTTAGCTAGAAACTGTATTTTTGTCGATTTTTATTGAATTTGATCAATATTTCAACGTTTTTTGATGGTTCTGAGCCACCAAACACACTTAAAGCATGCAGAATCGACTCAGAATAGGAAAAGGAGACGTTTAGGTCAATTTTATGCATTCTGGCGTTCGTAGATACAAGAAAACTGTTAAAATTCTTCAGAAACGTCACTTTTGAAGTGTTTTCTTGTACTTTTAAGCCAATCAGATACCCTACGGGCTCGGAAAGTGCAACGAAACCATCAAATTTTAGCTAGAAACTGTATTTTTGTCGATTTTTATTGAATTTGAACTATATTTCAACGTTTTTTGATGGTTCTGAGCCACCAAACACACTTAAAGCATGCAGAATCGACTCAGAATAGGAAAAGGAGACGTTTAGGTCAATTTTATGCATTCTGGCGTTCGTAGATACAAGAAAACTGTTAAAATTCTTCAGAAACGTCACTTTTGAAGTGTTTTCTTGTACTTTTAAGCCAATCAGATACCCTACGGGCTCGGAAAGTGCAACAAAACCATCAAATTTTAGCTAGAAACTGTATTTTTGTCGATTTTTATTGAATTTGAACTATATTTCAAAGTTTTTTGATGGTTCTGAGCCACCAAACACACTTAAAGCATGCAGAATCGACTCAGAATAGGAAAAGGAGACGTTTAGGTCAATTTTATGCATTCTGGCGTTCGTAGAATGAATTTTAACAGTTTTCTTGTATCTACGAACGCCAGAATGCATAAAATTGACCTAAACGTCTCCTTTTCCTATTCTGAGTCGATTCTGCATGCTTTAAGTGTGTTTGGTGGCTCAGAACCATCAAAAAACGTTGAAATATAGTTCAAATTCAATAAAAATCGACAAAAATACAGTTTCTAGCTAAAATTTGATGGTTTCGTTGCACTTTCCGAGCCCGTAGGGTATCTGATTGGCTTAAAAGTACAAGAAAACACATCAAAAGTGACGTTTCTGAAGAATTTTAACAGTTTTCTTGTATCTACGAACGCCAGAATGCATAAAATTGACCTAAACGTCTCCTTTTCCTATTCTGAGTCGATTCTGCATGCTTTAAGTGTGTTTGGTGGCTCAGAACCATCAAAAAACGTTGAAATATAGTTCAAATTCAATAAAAATCGACAAAAATACAGTTTCTAGCTAAAATTTGATGGTTTCGTTGCACTTTCCGAGCCCGTAGGGTATCTGATTGGCTTAAAAGTACAAGAAAACACTTCAAAAGTGACGTTTCTGAAGAATTTTAACAGTTTTCTTGTATCTACGAACGCCAGAATGCATAAAATTGACCTAAACGTCTCCTTTTCCTATTCTGAGTCGATTCTGCATGCTTTAAGTGTGTTTGGTGGCTCAGAACCATCAAAAAACGTTGAAATATAGTTCAAATTCAATAAAAATCGACAAAAATACAGTTTCTAGCTAAAATTTGATGGTTTCGTTGCACTTTCCGAGCCCGTAGGGTATCTGATTGGCTTAAAAGTACAAGAAAACACTTCAAAAGTGACGTTTCTGAAGAATTTTAACAGTTTTCTTGTATCTACGAACGCCAGAATGCATAAAATTGACCTAAACGTCTCCTTTTCCTATTCTGAGTCGATTCTGCATGCTTTAAGTGTGTTTGGTGGCTCAGAACCATCAAAAAACGTTGAAATATAGTTTAAATTCAATAAAAATCGACAAAAATACAGTTTCTAGCTAAAATTTGATGGTTTCGTTGCACTTTCCGAGCCCGTAGGGTATCTGATTGGCTTAAAAGTACAAGAAAACACTTCAAAAGTGACGTTTCTGAAGAATTTTAACAGTTTTCTTGCATCTACGAACGCCAGAATGCATAAAATTGACCTAAACGTCTCCTTTTCCTATTCTGAGTCGATTCTGCATGCTTTAAGTGTGTTTGGTGGCTCAGAACCATCAAAAAACGTTGAAATATAGTTCAAATTCAATAAAAATCGACAAAAATACAGTTTCTAGCTAAAATTTGATGGTTTCGTTGCACTTTCCGAGCCCGTAGGGTATCTGATTGGCTTAAAAGTACAAGAAAACACTTCAAAAGTGACGTTTCTGAAGAATTTTAACAGTTTTCTTGTATCTACGAACGCCAGAATGCATAAAATTGACCTAAACGTCTCCTTTTCCTATTCTGAGTCGATTCTGCATGCTTTAAGTGTGTTTGGTGGCTCAGAACCATCAAAAAACGTTGAAATATAGTTCAAATTCAATAAAAATCGACAAAAATACAGTTTCTAGCTAAAATTTGATGGTTTCGTTGCACTTTCCGAGCCCGTAGGGTATCTGATTGGCTTAAAAGTACAAGAAAACACTTCAAAAGTGACGTTTCTGAAGAATTTTAACAGTTTTCTTGTATCTACGAACGCCAGAATGCATAAAATTGACCTAAACGTCTCCTTTTCCTATTCTGAGTCGATTCTGCATGCTTTAAGTGTGTTTGGTGGCTCAGAACCATCAAAAAACGTTGAAATATAGTTCAAATTCAATAAAAATCGACAAAAATACAGTTTCTAGCTAAAATTTGATGGTTTCGTTGCACTTTCCGAGCCCGTAGGGTATCTGATTGGCTTAAAAGTACAAGAAAACACTTCAAAAGTGACGTTTCTGAAGAATTTTAACAGTTTTCTTGTATCTACGAACGCCAGAATGCATAAAATTGACCTAAACGTCTCCTTTTCCTATTCTGAGTCGATTCTGCATGCTTTAAGTGTGTTTGGTGGCTCAGAACCATCAAAAAACGTTGAAATATAGTTCAAATTCAATAAAAATCGACAAAAATACAGTTTCTAGCTAAAGTTTGATGGTTTCGTTGCACTTTCCGAGCCCGTAGGGTATCTGATTGGCTTAAAAGTACAAGAAAACACTTCAAAAGTGACGTTTCTGAAGAATTTTAACAGTTTTCTTGTATCTACGAACGCCAGAATGCATAAAATTGACCTAAACGTCTCCTTTTCCTATTCTGAGTCGATTCTGCATGCTTTAAGTGTGTTTGGTGGCTCAGAACCATCAAAAAACGTTGAAATATAGTTCAAATTCAATAAAAATCGACAAAAATACAGTTTCTAGCTAAAATTTGATGGTTTCGTTGCACTTTCCGAGCCCGTAGGGTATCTGATTGGCTTAAAAGTACAAGAAAACACATCAAAAGTGACGTTTCTGAAGAATTTTAACAGTTTTCTTGTATCTACGAACGCCAGAATGCATAAAATTGACCTAAACGTCTCCTTTTCCTATTCTGAGTCGATTCTGCATGCTTTAAGTGTGTTTGGTGGCTCAGAACCATCAAAAAACGTTGAAATATAGTTCAAATTCAATAAAAATCGACAAAAATACAGTTTCTAGCTAAAATTTGATGGTTTCGTTGCACTTTCCGAGCCCGTAGGGTATCTGATTGGCTTAAAAGTACAAGAAAACACTTCAAAAGTGACGTTTCTGAAGAATTTTAACAGTTTTCTTGTATCTACGAACGCCAGAATGCATAAAATTGACCTAAACGTCTCCTTTTCCTATTCTGAGTCGATTCTGCATGCTTTAAGTGTGTTTGGTGGCTCAGAACCATCAAAAAACGTTGAAATATAGTTCAAATTCAATAAAAATCGACAAAAATACAGTTTCTAGCTAAAATTTGATGGTTTCGTTGCACTTTCCGAGCCCGTAGGGTATCTGATTGGCTTAAAAGTACAAGAAAACACTTCAAAAGTGACGTTTCTGAAGAATTTTAACAGTTTTCTTGTATCTACGAACGCCAGAATGCATAAAATTGACCTAAACGTCTCCTTTTCCTATTCTGAGTCGATTCAGCATGCTTTAAGTGTGTTTGGTGGCTCAGAACCAACAAAAAACGTTGAAATATAGTTCAAATTCAATAAAAATCGAGAAAAATACAGTTTCTAGCTAAAATTTGATGGTTTCGTTGCACTTTCCGAGCCCGTAGGGTATCTGATTGGCTTAAAAGTACAAGAAAACACTTCAAAAGTGACGTTTCTGAAGAATTTTAACAGTTTTCTTGTATCTACGAACGCCAGAATGCATAAAATTGACCTAAACGTCTCCTTTTCCTATTCTGAGTCGATTCTGCATGCTTTAAGTGTGTTTGGTGGCTCAGAACCATCAAAAAACGTTGAAATATAGTCCAAATTCAATAAAAATCGACAAAAATACAGTTTCTAGCTAAAATTTGATGGTTTCGTTGCACTGTCCGAGCCCGTAGGGTATCTGATTGGCTTAAAAGTACAAGAAAACACTTCAAAAGTGACGTTTCTGAAGAATTTTAACAGTTTTCTTGTATCTACGAACGCCAGAATGCATAAAATTGACCTAAACGTCTCCTTTTCCTATTCTGAGTCGATTCTGCATGCTTTAAGTGTGTTTGGTGGCTCAGAACCATCAAAAAACGTTGAAATATAGTTCAAATTCAATAAAAATCGACAAAAATACAGTTTCTAGCTAAAATTTGATGGTTTCGTTGCACTTTCCGAGCCCGTTGGGTATCTGATTGGCTTAAAAGTACAAGAAAACACTTCAAAAGTGACGTTTCTGAAGAATTTTAACAGTTTTCTTGTATCTACGAACGCCAGAATGCATAAAATTGACCTAAACGTCTCCTTTTCCTATTCTGAGTCGATTCTGCATGCTTTAAGTGTGTTTGGTGGCTCAGAACCATCAAAAAACGTTGAAATATAGTTCAAATTCAATAAAAATCGACAAAAATACAGTTTCTAGCTAAAATTTGATGGTTTCGTTGCACTTTCCGAGACCGTAGGGTATCTGATTGGCTTAAAAGTACAAGAAAACACTTCAAAAGTGACGTTTCTGAAGAATTTTAACAGTTTTCTTGTATCTACGAACGCCAGAATGCATAAAATTGACCTAAACGTCTCCTTTTCCTATTCTGAGTCGATTCTGCATGCTTTAAGTGTGTTTGGTGGCTCAGAACCATCAAAAAACGTTGAAATATAGTTCAAATTCAATAAAAATCGACAAAAATACAGTTTCTAGCTAAAATTTGATGGTTTCGTTGCACTTTCCGAGCCCGTGGCTTAAAAGTACAAGAAAACACTTCAAAAGTGACGTTTCTGAAGAATTTTAACAGTTTTCTTGTATCTACGAACGCCAGAATGCATAAAATTGACCTAAACGTCTCCTTTTCCTATTCTGAGTCGACTCTGCATGCTTTAAGTGTGTTTGGTGGCTCAGAACCATCAAAAAACGTTGAAATATAGTTCAAATTCAATAAAAATCGATAAAAATACAGTTTCTAGCTAAAATTTGATGGTTTCGATGCACTTTCCGAGCCCGTAGGGTATCTGATTGGCTTAAAAGTACAAGAAAACACTTCAAAAGTGACGTTTCTGAAGAATTTTAACAGTTTTCTTGTATCTACGAACGCCAGAATGCATAAAATTGACCTAAACGTCTCCTTTTCCTATTCTGAGTCGATTCTACATGCTTTAAGTGTGTTTGGTGGCTCAGAACCATCAAAAAACGTTGAAATATAGTTCAAATTCAATAAAAATCGACAAAAATACAGCTTCTAGCTAAAATTTGATGGTTTCGTTGCACTTTCCGAGCCCGTAGGGTATCTGATTGGCTTAAAAGTACAAGAAAACACTTCAAAAGTGACGTTTCTGAAGAATTTTAACAGTTTTCTTGTATCTACGAACGCCAGAATGCATAAAATTGACCTAAACGTCTCCTTTTCCTATTCTGAGTCGATTCTGCATGCTTTAAGTGTGTTTGGTGGCTCAGAACCATCAAAAAACGTTGAAATTTAGTTCAATTTCAATAAAAATCGACAAAAATACAGTTTCTAGCTAAAATTTGATGGTTTCGTTGCACTTTCCGAGCCCGTAGGGTATCTGATTGGCTTAAAAGTACAAGAAAGCTCAGAACCATCAAAAAACGTTGAAATATAGTTCAAATTCAATAAAAATCGACAAAAATACAGTTTCTAGCTAAAATTTGATGGTTTCGTTGCACTTTCCGAGCCCGTAGGGTATCTGATTGGCTTAAAAGTACAAGAAAACACTTCAAAAGTGACGTTTCTGAAGAATTTTAACAGTTTTCTTGTATCTACGAACGCCAGAATGCATAAAATTGACCTAAACGTCTCCTTTTCCTATTCTGAGTCGATTCTGCATGCTTTAAGTGTGTTTGGTGGCTGAGAACCATCAAAAAACGTTGAAATATAGTTCAAATTCAATAAAAATCGACAAAAATACAGTTTCTAGCTAAAATTTGATGGTTTCGTTGCACTTTCCGAGCCCGTAGGGTATCTGATTGGCGTAAAAGTACAAGAAAACACTTCAAAAGTGACGTTTCTGAAGAATTTTAACAGTTTTCTTGTATCTACGAACGCCAGAATGCATAAAATTGACCTAAACGTCTCCTTTTCCTATTCTGAGTCGATTCTGTATGCTTTAAGTGTGTTTGGTGGCTCAGAACCATCAAAAAACGTTGAAATATAGTTCAAATTCAATAAAAATCGACAAAAATACAGTTTCTAGCTAAAATTTGATGGTTTCGTTGCACTTTCCGAGCCCGTAGGGTATCTGATTGGCTTAAAAGTACAAGAAAACACTTCAAAAGTGACGTTTCTGAAGAATTTTAACAGTTTTCTTGTATCTACGAACGCCAGAATGCATAAAATTGACCTAAACGTCTCCTTTTCCTATTCTGAGTCGATTCTGCATGCTTTAAGTGTGTTTGGTGGCTCAGAACCATCAAAAAACGTTGAAATATAGTTCAAATTCAATAAAAATCGACAAAAATACAGTTTCTAGCTAAAATTTGATGGTTTCGTTGCACTTTCCGAGCCCGTAGGGTATCTGATCGGCTTAAAAGTACAAGAAAACACTTCAAAAGTGACGTTTCTGAAGAATTTTAACAGTTTTCTTGTATCTACGAACGCCAGAATGCATAAAATTGACCTAAACGTCTCCTTTTCCTATTCTGAGTCGATTCTGCATGCTTTAAGTGTGTTTGGTGGCTCAGAACCATCAAAAAACGTTGAAATATAGTTCAAATTCAATAAAAATCGACAAAAATACAGTTTCTAGCTAAAATTTGATGGTTTCGTTGCACTTTCCGAGCCCGTAGGGTATCTGATTGGCTTAAAAGTACAAGAAAGCTCAGAACCATCAAAAAACGTTGAAATATAGTTCAAATTCAATAAAAATCGACAAAAATACAGTTTCTAGCTAAAATTTGATGGTTTCGTTGCACTTTCCGAGCCCGTAGGGTATCTGATTGGCTTAAAAGTACAAGAAAACACTTCAAAAGTGACGTTTCTGAAGAATTTTAACAGTTTTCTTGTATCTACGAACGCCAGAATGCATAAAATTGACCTAAACGTCTCCTTTTCCTATTCTGAGTCGATTCTGCATGCTTTAAGTGTGTTTGGTGGCTGAGAACCATCAAAAAACGTTGAAATATAGTTCAAATTCAATAAAAATCGACAAAAATACAGTTTCTAGCTAAAATTTGATGGTTTCGTTGCACTTTCCGAGCCCGTAGGGTATCTGATTGGCGTAAAAGTACAAGAAAACACTTCAAAAGTGACGTTTCTGAAGAATTTTAACAGTTTTCTTGTATCTACGAACGCCAGAATGCATAAAATTGACCTAAACGTCTCCTTTTCCTATTCTGAGTCGATTCTGTATGCTTTAAGTGTGTTTGGTGGCTCAGAACCATCAAAAAACGTTGAAATATAGTTCAAATTCAATAAAAATCGACAAAAATACAGTTTCTAGCTAAAATTTGATGGTTTCGTTGCACTTTCCGAGCCCGTAGGGTATCTGATTGGCTTAAAAGTACAAGAAAACACTTCAAAAGTGACGTTTCTGAAGAATTTTAACAGTTTTCTTGTATCTACGAACGCCAGAATGCATAAAATTGACCTAAACGTCTCCTTTTCCTATTCTGAGTCGATTCTGCATGCTTTAAGTGTGTTTGGTGGCTCAGAACCATCAAAAAACGTTGAAATATAGTTCAAATTCAATAAAAATCGACAAAAATACAGTTTCTAGCTAAAATTTGATGGTTTCGTTGCACTTTCCGAGCCCGTAGGGTATCTGATCGGCTTAAAAGTACAAGAAAACACTTCAAAAGTGACGTTTCTGAAGAATTTTAACAGTTTTCTTGTATCTACGAACGCCAGAATGCATAAAATTGACCTAAACGTCTCCTTTTCCTATTCTGAGTCGATTCTGCATGCTTTAAGTGTGTTTGGTGGCTCAGAACCATCAAAAAACGTTGAAATATAGTTCAAATTCAATAAAAATCGACAAAAATACAGTTTCTAGCTAAAATTTGATGGTTTCGTTGCACTTTCCGAGCCCGTAGGGTATCTGATTGGCTTAAAAGTACAAGAAAACACTTCAAAAGTGACGTTTCTGAAGAATTTTAACAGTTTTCTTGTATCTACGAACGCCAGAATGCATAAAATTGACCTAAACGTCTCCTTTTCCTATTCTGAGTCGATTCTGCATGCTTTAAGTGTGTTTGGTGGCTCAGAACCATCAAAAAACGTTGAAATATAGTTCAAATTCAATAAAAATCGACAAAAATACAGTTTCTAGCTAAAATTTGATGGTTTCGTTGCACTTTCCGAGCCCGTAGGGTATCTGATTGGCGTAAAAGTACAAGAAAACACTTCAAAAGTGACGTTTCTGAAGAATTTTAACAGTTTTCTTGTATCTACGAACGCCAGAATGCATAAAATTGACCTAAACGTCTCCTTTTCCTATTCTGAGTCGATTCTGCATGCTTTAAGTGTGTTTGGTTGCTCAGAACCATCAAAAAACGTTGAAATATAGTTCAAATTCAATAAAAATCGACAAAAATACAGTTTCTAGCTAAAATTTGATGGTTTCGTTGCACTTTCCGAGCCCGTAGGGTATCTGATTGGCTTAAAAGTACAAGAAAACACTTCAAAAGTGACGTTTCTGAAGAATTTTAACAGTTTTCTTGTATCTACGAACGCCAGAATGCATAAAATTGACCTAAACGTCTCCTTTTCCTATTCTGAGTCGATTCTGCATGCTTTAAGTGTGTTTGGTGGCTCAGAACCATCAAAAAACGTTGAAATATAGTTCAAATTCAATAAAAATCGACAAAAATACAGTTTCTAGCTAAAATTTGATGGTTTCGTTGCACTTTCCGAGCCCGTTGGGTATCTGATCGGCTTAAAAGTACAAGAAAACACTTCAAAAGTGACGTTTCTGAAGAATTTTAACAGTTTTCTTGTATCTACGAACGCCAGAATGCATAAAATTGACCTAAACGTCTCCTTTTCCTATTCTGAGTCGATTCTGCATGCTTTAAGTGTGTTTGGTGGCTCAGAACCATCAAAAAACGTTGAAATATAGTTGAAATTCAATAAAAATCGACAAAAATACAGTTTCTAGCTAAAATTTGATGGTTTCGTTGCACTTTCCGAGCCCGTAGGGTATCTGATTGGCTTAAAAGTACAAGAAAACACTTCAAAAGTGACGTTTCTGAAGAATTTTAACAGTTTTCTTGTATCTACGAACGCCAGAATGCATAAAATTGACCTAAACGTCTCCTTTTCCTATTCTGAGTCGATTCTGCATGCTTTAAGTGTGTTTGGTGGCTCAGAACCATCAAAAAACGTTGAAATATAGTTCAAATTCAATAAAAATCGACAAAAATACAGTTTCTAGCTAAAATTTGATGGTTTTGTTGCACTTTCCGAGCCCATAGGGTATCTGATTGGCTTAAAAGTACAAGAAAACACTTCAAAAGTGACGTTTCTGAAGAATTTTAACAGTTTTCTTGTATCTACGAACGCCAGAATGCATAAAATTGACCTAAACGTCTCCTTTTCCTATTCTGAGTCGATTCTGCATGCTTTAAGTGTGTTTGGTGGCTCAGAACCATCAAAAAACGTTGAAATATAGTTCAAATTCAATAAAAATCGACAAAAATACAGTTTCTAGCTAAAATTTGATGGTTTCGTTGCACTTTCCGAGCCCGTAGGGTATCTGATTGGCTTAAAAGTACAAGAAAACACTTCAAAAGTGACGTTTCTGAAGAATTTTAACAGTTTTCTTGTATCTACGAACGCCAGAATGCATAAAATTGACCTAAACGTCTCCTTTTCCTATTCTGAGTCGATTCTGCATGCTTTAAGTGTGTTTGGTGGCTCAGAACCATCAAAAAACGTTGAAATGTAGTTCAAATTCAATAAAAATCGACAAAAATACAGTTTCTAGCTAAAATTTGATGGCTTCGTTGCACTTTCCGAGCCCGTTGGGTATCTGATTGGCTTAAAAGTACAAGAAAACACTTCAAAAGTGACGTTTCTGAAGAATTTTAACAGTTTTCTTGTATCTACGAACGCCAGAATGCATAAAATTGACCTAAACGTCTCCTTTTCCTATTCTGAGTCGATTCTGCATGCTTCAAGTGTGTTTGGTGGCTCAGAACCATCAAAAAACGTTGAAATATAGTTCAAATTCAATAAAAATCGACAAAAATACAGTTTCTAGCTAAAATTTGATGGTTTCGTTGCACTTTCCGAGCCCGTAGGGTATCTGATTGGCTTAAAAGTACAAGAAAACACTTCAAAAGTGACGTTTCTGAAGAATTTTAACAGTTTTCTAGTATCTACGAACGCCAGAATGCATAAAATTGACCTAAACGTCTCCTTTTCCTATTCTGAGTCGATTCTGCATGCTTTAAGTGTGTTTGGTGGCTCAGAACCATCAAAAAACGTTGAAATATAGTTCAAATTCAATAAAAATCGCCAAAAATACAGTTTCTAGCTAAAATTTGATGGTTTCGTTGCACTTTCCGAGCCCGTTGGGTATCTGATCGGCTTAAAAGTACAAGAAAACACTTCAAAAGTGACGTTTCTGAAGAATTTTAACAGTTTTCTTGTATCTACGAACGCCAGAATGCATAAAATTGACCTAAACGTCTCCTTTTCCTATTCTGAGTCGATTCTGCATGCTTTAAGTGTGTTTGGTGGCTCAGAACCATCAAAAAACGTTGAAATATAGTTCAAATTCAATAAAAATCGACAAAAATACAGTTTCTAGCTAAAATTTGATGGTTTCGTTGCACTTTCCGAGCCCGTAGGGTATCTGAGTGGCTTAAAAGTACAAGAAAACACTTCAAAAGTGACGTTTCTGAAGAATTTTAACAGTTTTCTTGTATCTACGAACGCCAGAATGCATAAAATTGACCTAAACGTCTCCTTTTCCTATTCTGAGTCGATTCTGCATGCTTTAAGTGTGTTTGGTGGCTCAGAACCATCAAAAAACGTTGAAATATAGTTCAAATTCAATAAAAATCGACAAAAATGCAGTTTTTAGCTAAAATTTGATGGTTTCGTTGCACTTTCCGAGCCCGTAGGGTATCTGAGTGGCTTAAAAGTACAAGAAAACACTTCAAAAGTGACGTTTCTGAAGAATTTTAACAGTTTTCTTGTATCTACGAACGCCAGAATGCATAAAATTGACCTAAACGTCTCCTTTTCCTATTCTGAGTCGATTCTGCATGCTTTAAGTGTGTTTGGTGGCTCAGAACCATCAAAAAACGTTGAAATATAGTTCAAATTCAATAAAAATCGACAAAAATACAGTTTCTAGCTAAAATTTGATGGTTTCGTTGCACTTTCCGAGCCCGTAGGGTATCTGAGTGGCTTAAAAGTACAAGAAAACACTTCAAAAGTGACGTTTCTGAAGAATTTTAACAGTTTTCTTGTATCTACGAACGCCAGAATGCATAAAATTGACCTAAACGTCTCCTTTTCCTATTCTGAGTCGATTCTGCATGCTTTAAGTGTGTTTGGTGGCTCAGAACCATCAAAAAACGTTGAAATATAGTTCAAATTCAATAAAAATCGACAAAAATACAGTTTCTAGCTAAAATTTGATGGTTTCGTTGCACTTTCCGAGCCCGTAGGGTATCTGAGTGGCTTAAAAGTACAAGAAAACACTTCAAAAGTGACGTTTCTGAAGAATTTTAACAGTTTTCTTGTATCTACGAACGCCAGAATGCATAAAATTGACCTAAACGTCTCCTTTTCCTATTCTGAGTCGATTCTGCATGCTTTAAGTGTGTTTGGTGGCTCAGAACCATCAAAAAACGTTGAAATATAGTTCAAATTCAATAAAAATCGACAAAAATACAGTTTCTAGCTAAAATTTGATGGTTTCGTTGCACTTTCCGAGCCCGTAGGGTATCTGAGTGGCTTAAAAGTACAAGAAAACACTTCAAAAGTAACGTTTCTGAAGAATTTTAACAGTTTTCTTGTATCTACGAACGCCAGAATGCATAAAATTGACCTAAACGTCTCCTTTTCCTATTCTGAGTCGATTCTGCATGCTTTAAGTGTGTTTGGTGGCTCAGAACCATCAAAAAACGTTGAAATATAGTTCAAATTCAATAAAAATCGACAAAAATACAGTTTCTAGCTAAAATTTGATGGTTTCGTTGCACTTTCCGAGCCCGTAGGGTATCTGAGTGGCTTAAAAGTACAAGAAAACACTTCAAAAGTGACGTTTCTGAAGAATTTTAACAGTTTTCTTGTATCTACGAACGCCAGAATGCATAAAATTGACCTAAACGTCTCCTTTTCCTATTCTGAGTCGATTCTGCATGCTTTAAGTGTGTTTGGTGGCTCAGAACCATCAAAAAACGTTGAAATATAGTTCAAATTCAATAAAAATCGACAAAAATACAGTTTCTAGCTAAAATTTGATGGTTTCGTTGCACTTTCCGAGCCCGTAGGGTATCTGAGTGGCTTAAAAGTACAAGAAAACACTTCAAAAGTAACGTTTCTGAAGAATTTTAACAGTTTTCTTGTATCTACGAACGCCAGAATGCATAAAATTGACCTAAACGTCTCCTTTTCCTATTCTGAGTCGATTCTGCATGCTTTAAGTGTGTTTGGTGGCTCAGAACCATCAAAAAACGTTGAAATATAGTTCAAATTCAATAAAAATCGACAAAAATACAGTTTCTAGCTAAAATTTGATGGTTTCGTTGCACTTTCCGAGCCCGTAGGGTATCTGAGTGGCTTAAAAGTACAAGAAAACACTTCAAAAGTGACGTTTCTGAAGAATTTTAACAGTTTTCTTGTGTCTACGAACGCCAGAATGCATAAAATTGACCTAAACGTCTCCTTTTCCTATTCTGAGTCGATTCTGCATGCTTTAAGTGTGTTTGGTGGCTCAGAACCATCAAAAAACGTTGAAATATAGTTCAAATTCAATAAAAATCGACAAAAATACAGTTTCTAGCTAAAATTTGATGGTTTCGTTGCACTTTCCGAGCCCGTTGGGTATCTGAGTGGCTTAAAAGTACAAGAAAACACTTCAAAAGTGACGTTTCTGAAGAATTTTAACAGTTTTCTTGTATCTACGAACGCCAGAATGCATAAAATTGACCTAAACGTCTCCTTTTCCTATTCTGAGTCGATTCTGCATGCTTTAAGTGTGTTTGGTGGCTCAGAACCATCAAAAAACGTTGAAATATAGTTCAAATTCAATAAAAATCGACAAAAATACAGTTTCTAGCTAAAATTTGATGGTTTCGTTGCACTTTTCGAGCCCGTAGGATATCTGAGTGGCTTAAAAGTACAAGAAAACACTTCAAAAGTGACGTTTCTGAAGAATTTTAACAGTTTTCTTGTATCTACGAACGCCAGAATGCATAAAATTGACCTAAACGTGTCCTTTTCCTATTCTGAGTCGATTCTGCATGCTTTAAGTGTGTTTGGTGGCTCAGAACCATCAAAAAACGTTGAAATATAGTTCAAATTCAATAAAAATCGACAAAAATACAGTTTCTAGCTAAAATTTGATGGTTTCGTTGCACTTTCCGAGCCCGTAGGGTATCTGAGTGGCTTAAAAGTACAAGAAAACACTTCAAAAGTGAAGTTTCTGAAGAATTTTAACAGTTTTCTTGTATCTACGAACGCCAGAATGCATAAAATTGACCTAAACGTCTCCTTTTCCTATTCTGAGTCGATTCTGCATGCTTTAAGTGTGTTTGGTGGCTCAGAACCATCAAAAAACGTTGAAATATAGTTCAAATTCAATAAAAATCGACAAAAATACAGTTTCTAGCTAAAATTTGATGGTTTCGTTGCACTTTCCGAGCCCGTAGGGTATCTGAGTGGCTTAAAAGTACAAGAAAACACTTCAAAAGTGAAGTTTCTGAAGAATTTTAACAGTTTTCTTGTATCTACGAACGCCAGAATGCATAAAATTGACCTAAACGTCTCCTTTTCCTATTCTGAGTCGATTCTGCATGCTTTAAGTGTGTTTGGTGGCTCAGAACCATCAAAAAACGTTGAAATATAGTTCAAATTCAATAAAAATCGACAAAAATACAGTTTCTAGCTAAAATTTGATGGTTTCGTTGCACTTTCCGAGCCCGTAGGGTATCTGAGTGGCTTAAAAGTACAAGAAAACACTTCAAAAGTGAAGTTTCTGAAGAATTTTAACAGTTTTCTTGTATCTACGAACGCCAGAATGCATAAAATTGACCTAAACGTCTCCTTTTCCTATTCTGAGTCGATTCTGCATGCTTTAAGTGTGTTTGGTGGCTCAGAACCATCAAAAAACGTTGAAATATAGTTCAAATTCAATAAAAATCGACAAAAATACAGTTTCTAGCTAAAATTTGATGGTTTCGTTGCACTTTCCGAGCCCGTAGGGTATCTGAGTGGCTTAAAAGTACAAGAAAACACTTCAAAAGTGACGTTTCTGAAGAATTTTAACAGTTTTCTTGTATCTACGAACGCCAGAATGCATAAAATTGACCTAAACGTCTCCTTTTCCTATTCTGAGTCGATTCTGCATGCTTTAAGTGTGTTTGGTGGCTCAGAACCATCAAAAAACGTTGAAATATAGTTCAAATTCAATAAAAATCGACAAAAATACAATTTCTAGCTAAAATTTGATGGTTTCGTTGCACTTTCCGAGCCCGTAGGGTATCTGAGTGGCTTAAAAGTACAAGAAAACACTTCAAAAGTGACGTTTCTGAAGAATTTTAACAGTTTTCTTGTATCTACGAACGCCAGAATGCATAAAATTGACCTAAACGTCTCCTTTTCCTATTCTGAGTCGATTCTGCATGCTTTAAGTGTGTTTGGTGGCTCAGAACCATCAAAAAACGTTGAAATATAGTTCAAATTCAATAAAAATCGACAAAAATACAGTTTCTAGCTAAAATTTGATGGTTTCGTTGCACTTTCCGAGCCCGTAGGGTATCTGAGTGGCTTAAAAGTACAAGAAAACACTTCAAAAGTGACGTTTCTGAAGAATTTTAACAGTTTTCTTGTATCTACGAACGCCAGAATGCATAAAATTGACCTAAACGTCTCCTTTTCCTATTCTGAGTCGATTCTGCATGCTTTAAGTGTGTTTGGTGGCTCAGAACCATCAAAAAACGTTGAAATATAGTTCAAATTCAATAAAAATCGACAAAAATACAGTTTCTAGCTAAAATTTGATGGTTTCGTTGCACTTTCCGAGCCCGTAGGGTATCTGAGTGGCTTAAAAGTACAAGAAAACACTTCAAAAGTGACGTTTCTGAAGAATTTTAACAGTTTTCTTGTATCTACGAACGCCAGAATGCATAAAATTGACCTAAACGTCTCCTTTTCCTATTCTGAGTCGATTCTGCATGCTTTAAGTGTGTTTGGTGGCTCAGAACCATCAAAAAACGTTGAAATATAGTTCAAATTCAATAAAAATCGACAAAAATACAGTTTCTAGCTAAAATTTGATGGTTTCGTTGCACTTTCCGAGCCCGTAGGGTATCTGAGTGGCTTAAAAGTACAAGAAAACACTTCAAAAGTGACGTTTCTGAAGAATTTTAACAGTTTTCTTGTATCTACGAACGCCAGAATGCATAAAATTGACCTAAACGTCTCCTTTTCCTATTCTGAGTCGATTCTGCATGCTTTAAGTGTGTTTGGTGGCTCAGAACCATCAAAAAACGTTGAAATATAGTCCAAATTCAATAAAAATCGACAAAAATACAGTTTCTAGCTAAAATTTGATGGTTTCGTTGCACTTTCCGAGCCCGTAGGGTATCTGAGTGGCTTAAAAGTACAAGAAAACACTTCAAAAGTGAAGTTTCTGAAGAATTTTAACAGTTTTCTTGTATCTACGAACGCCAGAATGCATAAAATTGACCTAAACGTCTCCTTTTCCTATTCTGAGTCGATTCTGCATGCTTTAAGTGTGTTTGGTGGCTCAGAACCATCAAAAAACGTTGAAATATAGTTCAAATTCAATAAAAATCGACAAAAATACAGTTTCTAGCTAAAATTTGATGGTTTCGTTGCACTTTTCGAGCCCGTAGGATATCTGAGTGGCTTAAAAGTACAAGAAAACACTTCAAAAGTGACGTTTCTGAAGAATTTTAACAGTTTTCTTGTATCTACGAACGCCAGAATGCATAAAATTGACCTAAACGTCTCCTTTTCCTATTCTGAGTCGATTCTGCATGCTTTAAGTGTGTTTGGTGGCTCAGAACCATCAAAAAACGTTGAAATATAGTTCAAATTCAATAAAAATCGACAAAAATACAGTTTCTAGCTAAAATTTGATGGTTTCGTTGCACTTTCCGAGCCCGTAGGGTATCTGAGTGGCTTAAAAGTACAAGAAAACACTTCAAAAGTGAAGTTTCTGAAGAATTTTAACAGTTTTCTTGTATCTACGAACGCCAGAATGCATAAAATTGACCTAAACGTCTCCTTTTCCTATTCTGAGTCGATTCTGCATGCTTTAAGTGTGTTTGGTGGCTCAGAACCATCAAAAAACGTTGAAATATAGTTCAAATTCAATAAAAATCGACAAAAATACAGTTTCTAGCTAAAATTTGATGGTTTCGTTGCACTTTCCGAGCCCGTAGGGTATCTGAGTGGCTTAAAAGTACAAGAAAACACTTCAAAAGTGACGTTTCTGAAGAATTTTAACAGTTTTCTTGTATCTACGAACGCCAGAATGCATAAAATTGACCTAAACGTCTCCTTTTCCTATTCTGAGTCGATTCTGCATGCTTTAAGTGTGTTTGGTGGCTCAGAACCATCAAAAAACGTTGAAATATAGTTCAAATTCAATAAAAATCGACAAAAATACAATTTCTAGCTAAAATTTGATGGTTTCGTTGCACTTTCCGAGCCCGTAGGGTATCTGAGTGGCTTAAAAGTACAAGAAAACACTTCAAAAGTGACGTTTCTGAAGAATTTTAACAGTTTTCTTGTATCTACGAACGCCAGAATGCATAAAATTGACCTAAACGTCTCCTTTTCCTATTCTGAGTCGATTCTGCATGCTTTAAGTGTGTTTGGTGGCTCAGAACCATCAAAAAACGTTGAAATATAGTTCAAATTCAATAAAAATCGACAAAAATACAGTTTCTAGCTAAAATTTGATGGTTTCGTTGCACTTTCCGAGCCCGTAGGGTATCTGAGTGGCTTAAAAGTACAAGAAAACACTTCAAAAGTGACGTTTCTGAAGAATTTTAACAGTTTTCTTGTATCTACGAACGCCAGAATGCATAAAATTGACCTAAACGTCTCCTTTTCCTATTCTGAGTCGATTCTGCATGCTTTAAGTGTGTTTGGTGGCTCAGAACCATCAAAAAACGTTGAAATATAGTTCAAATTCAATAAAAATCGACAAAAATACAGTTTCTAGCTAAAATTTGATGGTTTCGTTGCACTTTCCGAGCCCGTAGGGTATCTGAGTGGCTTAAAAGTACAAGAAAACACTTCAAAAGTGACGTTTCTGATGAATTTTAACAGTTTTCTTGTATCTACGAACGCCAGAATGCATAAAATTGACCTAAACGTCTCCTTTTCCTATTCTGAGTCGATTCTGCATGCTTTAAGTGTGTTTGGTGGCTCAGAACCATCAAAAAACGTTGAAATATAGTTCAAATTCAATAAAAATCGACAAAAATACAGTTTCTAGCTAAAATTTGATGGTTTCGTTGCACTTTTCGAGCCCGTAGGGTATCTGAGTGGCTTAAAAGTACAAGAAAACACTTCAAAAGTGACGTTTCTGAAGAATTTTAACAGTTTTCTTGTATCTACGAACGCCAGAATGCATAAAATTGACCTAAACGTCTCCTTTTCCTATTCTGAGTCGATTCTGCATGCTTTAAGTGTGTTTGGTGGCTCAGAACCATCAAAAAACTTTGAAATATAGTCCAAATTCAATAAAAATCGACAAAAATACAGTTTCTAGCTAAAATTTGATGGTTTCGTTGCACTTTCCGAGCCCGTAGGGTATCTGAGTGGCTTAAAAGTACAAGAAAACACTTCAAAAGTGAAGTCTCTGAAGAATTTTAACAGTTTTCTTGTATCTACGAACGCCAGAATGCATAAAATTGACCTAAACGTCTCCTTTTCCTATTCTGAGTCGATTCTGCATGCTTTAAGTGTGTTTGGTGGCTCAGAACCATCAAAAAACGTTGAAATATAGTTCAAATTCAATAAAAATCGACAAAAATACAGTTTCTAGCTAAAATTTGATGGTTTCGTTGCACTTTCCGAGCCCGTAGGGTATCTGAGTGGCTTAAAAGTACAAGAAAACACTTCAAAAGTGACGTTTCTGAAGAATTTTAACAGTTTTCTTGTATCTACGAACGCCAGAATGCATAAAATTGACCTAAACGTCTCCTTTTCCTATTCTGAGTCGATTCTGCATGCTTTAAGTGTGTTTGGTGGCTCAGAACCATCAAAAAACGTTGAAATATAGTTCAAATTCAATAAAAATCGACAAAAATACAATTTCTAGCAAAAATTTGATGGTTTCGTTGCACTTTCCGAGCCCGTAGGGTATCTGAGTGGCTTAAAAGTACAAGAAAACACTTCAAAAGTGACGTTTCTGAAGAATTTTAACAGTTTTCTTGTATCTACGAACGCCAGAATGCATAAAATTGACCTAAACGTCTCCTTTTCCTATTCTGAGTCGATTCTGCATGCTTTAAGTGTGTTTGGTGGCTCAGAACCATCAAAAAACGTTGAAATATAGTTCAAATTCAATAAAAATCGACAAAAATACAGTTTCTAGCTAAAATTTGATGGTTTCGTTGCACTTTCCGAGCCCGTAGGGTATCTGAGTGGCTTAAAAGTACAAGAAAACACTTCAAAAGTGACGTTTCTGAAGAATTTTAACAGTTTTCTTGTATCTACGAACGCCAGAATGCATAAAATTGACCTAAACGTCTCCTTTTCCTATTCTGAGTCGATTCTGCATGCTTTAAGTGTGTTTGGTGGCTCAGAACCATCAAAAAACGTTGAAATATAGTTCAAATTCAATAAAAATCGACAAAAATACAGTTTCTAGCTAAAATTTGATGGTTTCGTTGCACTTTTCGAGCCCGTAGGGTATCTGAGTGGCTTAAAAGTACAAGAAAACACTTCAAAAGTGACGTTTCTGAAGAATTTTAACAGTTTTCTTGTATCTACGAACGCCAGAATGCATAAAATTGACCTAAACGTCTCCTTTTCCTATTCTGAGTCGATTCTGCATGCTTTAAGTGTGTTTGGTGGCTCAGAACCATCAAAAAACTTTGAAATATAGTCCAAATTCAATAAAAATCGACAAAAATACAGTTTCTAGCTAAAATTTGATGGTTTCGTTGCACTTTCCGAGCCCGTAGGGTATCTGAGTGGCTTAAAAGTACAAGAAAACACTTCAAAAGTGAAGTTTCTGAAGAATTTTAACAGTTTTCTTGTATCTACGAACGCCAGAATGCATAAAATTGACCTAAACGTCTCCTTTTCCTATTCTGAGTCGATTCTGCATGCTTTAAGTGTGTTTGGTGGCTCAGAACCATCAAAAAACGTTGAAATATAGTTCAAATTCAATAAAAATCGACAAAAATACAGTTTCTAGCTAAAATTTGATGGTTTCGTTGCACTTTCCGAGCCCGTAGGGTATCTGAGTGGCTTAAAAGTACAAGAAAACACTTCAAAAGTGACGTTTCTGAAGAATTTTAACAGTTTTCTTGTATCTACGAACGCCAGAATGCATAAAATTGACCTAAACGTCTCCTTTTCCTATTCTGAGTCGATTCTGCATGCTTTAAGTGTGTTTGGTGGCTCAGAACCATCAAAAAACGTTGAAATATAGTTCAAATTCAATAAAAATCGACAAAAATACAATTTCTAGCTAAAATTTGATGGTTTCGTTGCACTTTCCGAGCCCGTAGGGTATCTGAGTGGCTTAAAAGTACAAGAAAACACTTCAAAAGTGACGTTTCTGAAGAATTTTAACAGTTTTCTTGTATCTACGAACGCCAGAATGCATAAAATTGACCTAAACGTCTCCTTTTCCTATTCTGAGTCGATTCTGCATGCTTTAAGTGTGTTTGGTGGCTCAGAACCATCAAAAAACGTTGAAATATAGTTCAAATTCAATAAAAATCGACAAAAATACAGTTTCTAGCTAAAATTTGATGGTTTCGTTGCACTTTCCGAGCCCGTAGGGTATCTGAGTGGCTTAAAAGTACAAGAAAACACTTCAAAAGTGACGTTTCTGAAGAATTTTAACAGTTTTCTTGTATCTACGAACGCCAGAATGCATAAAATTGACCTAAACGTCTCCTTTTCCTATTCTGAGTCGATTCTGCATGCTTTAAGTGTGTTTGGTGGCTCAGAACCATCAAAAAACGTTGAAATATAGTTCAAATTCAATAAAAATCGACAAAAATACAGTTTCTAGCTAAAATTTGATGGTTTCGTTGCACTTTCCGAGCCCGTAGGGTATCTGAGTGGCTTAAAAGTACAAGAAAACAATTCAAAAGTGACGTTTCTGAAGAATTTTAACAGTTTTCTTGTATCTACGAACGCCAGAATGCATAAAATTGACCTAAACGTCTCCTTTTCCTATTCTGAGTCGATTCTGCATGCTTTAAGTGTGTTTGGTGGCTCAGAACCATCAAAAAACGTTGAAATATAGTTCAAATTCAATAAAAATCGACAAAAATACAGTTTCTAGCTAAAATTTGATGGTTTCGTTGCACTTTCCGAGCCCGTAGGGTATCTGAGTGGCTTAAAAGTACAAGAAAACACTTCAAAAGTGACGTTTCTGAAGAATTTTAACAGTTTTCTTGTATCTACGAACGCCAGAATGCATAAAATTGACCTAAACGTCTCCTTTTCCTATTCTGAGTCGATTCTGCATGCTTTAAGTGTGTTTGGTGGCTCAGAACCATCAAAAAACGTTGAAATATAGTTCAAATTCAATAAAAATCGACAAAAATACAGTTTCTAGCTAAAATTTGATGGTTTCGTTGCACTTTTCGAGCCCGTAGGGTATCTGAGTGGCTTAAAAGTACAAGAAAACACTTCAAAAGTGACGTTTCTGAAGAATTTTAACAGTTTTCTTGTATCTACGAACGCCAGAATGCATAAAATTGACCTAAACGTCTCCTTTTCCTATTCTGAGTCGATTCTGCATGCTTTAAGTGTGTTTGGTGGCTCAGAACCATCAAAAAACGTTGAAATATAGTCCAAATTCAATAAAAATCGACAAAAATACAGTTTCTAGCTAAAATTTGATGGTTTCGTTGCACTTTCCGAGCCCGTAGGGTATCTGAGTGGCTTAAAAGTACAAGAAAACACTTCAAAAGTGACGTTTCTGAAGAATTTTAACAGTTTTCTTGTATCTACGAACGCCAGAATGCATAAAATTGACCTAAACGTCTCCTTTTCCTATTCTGAGTCGATTCTGCATGCTTTAAGTGTGTTTGGTGGCTCAGAACCATCAAAAAACGTTGAAATATAGTTCAAATTCAATAAAAATCGACAAAAATACAGTTTCTAGCTAAAATTTGATGGTTTCGTTGCACTTTCCGAGCCCGTAGGGTATCTGAGTGGCTTAAAAGTACAAGAAAACACTTCAAAAGTGACGTTTCTGAAGAATTTTAACAGTTTTCTTGTATCTACGAACGCCAGAATGCATAAAATTGACCTAAACGTCTCCTTTTCCTATTCTGAGTCGATTCTGCATGCTTTAAGTGTGTTTGGTGGCTCAGAACCATCAAAAAACGTTGAAATATAGTTCAAATTCAATAAAAATCGACAAAAATACAGTTTCTAGCTAAAATTTGATGGTTTCGTTGCACTTTCCGAGCCCGTAGGGTATCTGAGTGGCTTAAAAGTACAAGAAAACACTTCAAAAGTGACGTTTCTGAAGAATTTTAACAGTTTTCTTGTATCTACGAACGCCAGAATGCATAAAATTGACCTAAACGTCTCCTTTTCCTATTCTGAGTCGATTCTGCATGCTTTAAGTGTGTTTGGTGGCTCAGAACCATCAAAAAACGTTGAAATATAGTTCAAATTCAATAAAAATCGACAAAAATACAGTTTCTAGCTAAAATTTGATGGTTTCGTTGCACTTTTCGAGCCCGTAGGGTATCTGAGTGGCTTAAAAGTACAAGAAAACACTTCAAAAGTGACGTTTCTGAAGAATTTTAACAGTTTTCTTGTATCTACGAACGCCAGAATGCATAAAATTGACCTAAACGTCTCCTTTTCCTATTCTGAGTCGATTCTGCATGCTTTAAGTGTGTTTGGTGGCTCAGAACCATCAAAAAACGTTGAAATATAGTTCAAATTCAATAAAAATCGACAAAAATACAGTTTCTAGCTAAAATTTGATGGTTTCGTTGAACTTTCCGAGCCCGTAGGGTATCTGAGTGGCTTAAAAGTACAAGAAAACACTTCAAAAGTGAAGTTTCTGAAGAATTTTAAAAGTTTTCTTGTATCTACGAACGCCAGAATGCATAAAATTGACCTAAACGTCTCCTTTTCCTATTCTGAGTCGATTCTGCATGCTTTAAGTGTGTTTGGTGGCTCAGAACCATCAAAAAACGTTGAAATATAGTTCAAATTCAATAAAAATCGACAAAAATACAGTTTCTAGCTAAAATTTGATGGTTTCGTTGCACTTTCCGAGCCCGTAGGGTATCTGAGTGGCTTAAAAGTACAAGAAAACACTTCAAAAGTGACGTTTCTGAAGAATTTTAACAGTTTTCTTGTATCTACGAACGCCAGAATGCATAAAATTGACCTAAACGTTTCCTTTTCCTATTCTGAGTCGATTCTGCATGCTTTAAGTGTGTTTGGTGGCTCAGAACCATCAAAAAACGTTGAAATATAGTTCAAATTCAATAAAAATCGACAAAAATACAATTTCTAGCTAAAATTTGATGGTTTCGTTGCACTTTCCGAGCCCGTAGGGTATCTGAGTGGCTTAAAAGTACAAGAAAACACTTCAAAAGTGACGTTTCTGAAGAATTTTAACAGTTTTCTTGTATCTACGAACGCCAGAATGCATAAAATTGACCTAAACGTCTCCTTTTCCTATTCTGAGTCGATTCTGCATGGTTTAAGTGTGTTTGGTGGCTCAGAACCATCAAAAAACGTTGAAATATAGTTCAAATTCAATAAAAATCGACAAAAATACAGTTTCTAGCTAAAATTTGATGGTTTCGTTGCACTTTCCGAGCCCGTAGGGTATCTGAGTGGCTTAAAAGTACAAGAAAACACTTCAAAAGTGACGTTTCTGAAGAATTTTAACAGTTTTCTTGTATCTACGAACGCCAGAATGCATAAAATTGACCTAAACGTCTCCTTTTCCTATTCTGAGTCGATTCTGCATGCTTTAAGTGTGTTTGGTGGCTCAGAACCATCAAAAAACGTTGAAATATAGTTCAAATTCAATAAAAATCGACAAAAATACAGTTTCTAGCTAAAATTTGATGGTTTCGTTGCACTTTCCGAGCCCGTAGGGTATCTGAGTGGCTTAAAAGTACAAGAAAACACTTCAAAAGTGACGTTTCTGAAGAATTTTAACAGTTTTCTTGTATCTACGAACGCCAGAATGCATAAAATTGACCTAAACGTCTCCTTTTCCTATTCTGAGTCGATTCTGCATGCTTTAAGTGTGTTTGGTGGCTCAGAACCATCAAAAAACGTTGAAATATAGTTCAAATTCAATAAAAATCGACAAAAATACAATTTCTAGCTAAAATTTGATGGTTTCGTTGCACTTTCCGAGCCCGTAGGGTATCTGAGTGGCTTAAAAGTACAAGAAAACACTTCAAAAGTGACGTTTCTGAAGAATTTTAACAGTTTTCTTGTATCTACGAACGCCAGAATGCATAAAATTGACCTAAACGTCTCCTTTTCCTATTCTGAGTCGATTCTGCATGCTTTAAGTGTGTTTGGTGGCTCAGAACCATCAAAAAACGTTGAAATATAGTTCAAATTCAATAAAAATCGACAAAAAATACAGTTTCTAGCTAAAATTTGATGGTTTCGTTGCACTTTCCGAGCCCGTAGGGTATCTGAGTGGCTTAAAAGTACAAGAAAACACTTCAAAAGTGACGTTTCTGAAGAATTTTAACAGTTTTCTTGTATCTACGAACGCCAGAATGCATAAAATTGACCTAAACGTCTCCTTTTCCTATTCTGAGTCGATTCTGCATGCTTTAAGTGTGTTTGGTGGCTTAGAACCATCAAAAAACGTTGAAATATAGTTCAAATTCAATAAAAATCGACAAAAATACAGTTTCTAGCTAAAATTTGATGGTTTCGTTGCACTTTCCGAGCCCGTAGGGTATCTGAGTGGCTTAAAAGTACAAGAAAACACTTCAAAAGTGAAGTTTCTGAAGAATTTTAACAGTTTTCTTGTATCTACGAACGCCAGAATGCATAAAATTGACCTAAACGTCTCCTTTTCCTATTCTGAGTCGATTCTGCATGCTTTAAGTGTGTTTGGTGGCTCAGAACCATCAAAAAACGTTGAAATATAGTTCAAATTCAATAAAAATCGACAAAAATACAGTTTCTAGCTAAAATTTGATGGTTTCGTTGCACTTTCCTAGCCCGTAGGGTATCTGAGTGGCTTAAAAGTACAAGAAAACACTTCAAAAGTGACGTTTCTGAAGAATTTTAACAGTTTTCTTGTATCTACGAACGCCAGAATGCATAAAATTGACCTAAACGTCTCCTTTTCCTATTCTGAGTCGATTCTGCAAGCTTTAAGTGTGTTTGGTGGCTCAGAACCATCAAAAAACTTTGAAATATAGTTCAAATTCAATAAAAATCGACAAAAATACAATTTCTAGCTAAAATTTGATGGTTTCGTTGCACTTTCCGAGCCCGTAGGGTATCTGAGTGGCTTAAAAGTACAAGAAAACACTTCAAAAGTGACGTTTCTGAAGAATTTTAACAGTTTTCTTGTATCTACGAACGCCAGAATGCATAAAATTGACCTAAACGTCTCCTTTTCCTATTCTGAGTCGATTCTGCATGCTTTAAGTGTGTTTGGTGGCTCAGAACCATCAAAAAACGTTGAAATATAGTTCAAATTCAATAAAAATCGACAAAAATACAGTTTCTAGCTAAAATTTGATGGTTTCGTTGCATTTTCCGAGCCCGTAGGGTATCTGAGTGGCTTAAAAGTACAAGAAAACACTTCAAAAGTGACGTTTCTGAAGAATTTTAACAGTTTTCTTGTATCTACGAACGCCAGAATGCATAAAATTGACCTAAACGTCTCCTTTTCCTATTCTGAGTCGATTCTGCATGCTTTAAGTGTGTTTGGTGGCTCAGAACCATCAAAAAACGTTGAAATATAGTTCAAATTCAATAAAAATCGACAAAAATACAGTTTCTAGCTAAAATTTGATGGTTTCGTTGCACTTTCCGAGCCCGTAGGGTATCTGAGTGGCTTAAAAGTACAAGAAAACACTTCAAAAGTGACGTTTCTGAAGAATTTTAACAGTTTTCTTGTATCTACGAACGCCAGAATGCATAAAATTGACCTAAACGTCTCCTTTTCCTATTCTGAGTCGATTCTGCATGCTTTAAGTGTGTTTGGTGGCTCAGAACCATCAAAAAACGTTGAAATATAGTTCAAATTCAATAAAAATCGACAAAAATACAGTTTCTAGCTAAAATTTGATGGTTTCGTTGCACTTTCCGAGCCCGTAGGGTATCTGAGTAGCTTAAAAGTACAAGAAAACACTTCAAAAGTGACGTTTCTGAAGAATTTTAACAGTTTTCTTGTATCTACGAACGCCAGAATGCATAAAATTGACCTAAACGTCTCCTTTTCCTATTCTGAGTCGATTCTGCATGCTTTAAGTGTGTTTGGTGGCTCAGAACCATCAAAAAACGTTGAAATATAGTTCAAATTCAATAAAAATCGACAAAAATACAGTTTCTAGCTAAAATTTGATGGTTTCGTTGCACTTTCCGAGCCCGTAGGGTATCTGAGTGGCTTAAAAGTACAAGAAAACACTTCAAAAGTGACGTTTCTGAAGAATTTTAACAGTTTTCTTGTATCTACGAACGCCAGAATGCATAAAATTGACCTAAACGTCTCCTTTTCCTATTCTGAGTCGATTCTGCATGCTTTAAGTGTGTTTGGTGGCTCAGAACCATCAAAAAACGTTGAAATATAGTTCAAATTCAATAAAAATCGACAAAAATACAGTTTCTAGCTAAAATTTGATGGTTTCGTTGCACTTTCCGATCCCGTAGGGTATCTGAGTGGCTTAAAAGTACAAGAAAACACTTCAAAAGTGACGTTTCTGAAGAATTTTAACAGTTTTCTTGTATCTACGAACGCCAGAATGCATAAAATTGACCTAAACGTCTCCTTTTCCTATTCTGAGTCGATTCTGCATGCTTTAAGTGTGTTTGGTGGCTCAGAACCATCAAAAAACGTTGAAATATAGTTCAAATTCAATAAAAATCGACAAAAATACAGTTTCTAGCTAAAATTTGATGGTTTCGTTGCACTTTCCGAGCCCGTAGGGTATCTGAGTGGCTTAAAAGTACAAGAAAACACTTCAAAAGTGACGTTTCTGAAGAATTTTAACAGTTTTCTTGTATCTACGAACGCCAGAATGCATTAAATTGACCTAAACGTCTCCTTTTCCTATTCTGAGTCGATTCTGCATGCTTTAAGTGTGTTTGGTGGCTCAGAACCATCAAAAAACGTTGAAATATAGTTCAAATTCAATAAAAATCGACAAAAATACAGTTTCTAGCTAAAATTTGATGGTTTCGTTGCACTTTCCGAGCCCGTTGGGTATCTGAGTGGCTTAAAAGTACAAGAAAACACTTCAAAAGTGACGTTTCTGAAGAATTTTAACAGTTTTCTTGTATCTACGAACGCCAGAATGCATAAAATTGACCTAAACGTCTCCTTTTCCTATTCTGAGTCGATTCTGCATGCTTTAAGTGTGTTTGGTGGCTCAGAACCATCAAAAAACGTTGAAATATAGTTCAAATTCAAAAAAAATCGACAAAAATACAGTTTCTAGCTAAAATTTGATGGTTTCGTTGCACTTTCCGAGCCCGTAGGGTATCTGAGTGGCTTAAAAGTACAAGAAAACACTTCAAAAGTGACGTTTCTGAAGAATTTTAACAGTTTTCTTGTATCTACGAACGCCAGAATGCATAAAATTGTCCTAAACGTCTCCTTTTCCTATTCTGAGTCGATTCTGCATGCTTTAAGTGTGTTTGGTGGCTCAGAACCATCAAAAAACGTTGAAATATAGTTCAAATTCAATAAAAATCGACAAAAATACAGTTTCTAGCTAAAATTTGATGGTTTCGTTGCACTTTCCGAGCCCGTAGGGTATCTGAGTGGCTTAAAAGTACAAGAAAACACTTCAAAAGTGACGTTTCTGAAGAATTTTAACAGTTTTCTTGTATCTACGAACGCCAGAATGCATAAAATTGACCTAAACGTCTCCTTTTCCTATTCTGAGTCGATTCTGCATGCTTTAAGTGTGTTTGGTGGCTCAGAACCATCAAAAAACGTTGAAATATAGTTCAAATTCAATAAAAATCGACAAAAATACAGTTTCTAGCTAAAATTTGATGGTTTCGTTGCACTTTCCGATCCCGTAGGGTATCTGAGTGGCTTAAAAGTACAAGAAAACACTTCAAAAGTGACGTTTCTGAAGAATTTTAACAGTTTTCTTGTATCTACGAACGCCAGAATGCATAAAATTGACCTAAACGTCTCCTTTTCCTATTCTGAGTCGATTCTGCATGCTTTAAGTGTGTTTGGTGGCTCAGAACCATCAAAAAACGTTGAAATATAGTTCAAATTCAATAAAAATCGACAAAAATACAGTTTCTAGCTAAAATTTGATGGTTTCGTTGCACTTTCCGAGCCCGTAGGGTATCTGAGTGGCTTAAAAGTACAAGAAAACACTTCAAAAGTGACGTTTCTGAAGAATTTTAACAGTTTTCTTGTATCTACGAACGCCAGAATGCATAAAATTGACCTAAACGTCTCCTTTTCCTATTCTGAGTCGATTCTGCATGCTTTAAGTGTGTTTGGTGGCTCAGAACCATCAAAAAACGTTGAAATATAGTTCAAATTCAATAAAAATCGACAAAAATACAGTTTCTAGCTAAAATTTGATGGTTTCGTTGCACTTTCCGAGCCCGTAGGGTATCTGAGTGGCTTAAAAGTACAAGAAAACACTTCAAAAGTGACGTTTCTGAAGAATTTTAACAGTTTTCTTGTATCTACGAACGCCAGAATGCATAAAATTGACCTAAACGTCTCCTTTTTCTATTCTGAGTCGATTCTGCATGCTTTAAGTGTGTTTGGTGGCTCAGAACCATAAAAAAACGTTGAAATATAGTTCAAATTCAATAAAAATCGACAAAAATACAGTTTCTAGCTAAAATTTGATGGTTTCGTTGCACTTTCCGAGCCCGTAGGGTATCTGAGTGGCTTAAAAGTACAAGAAAACACTTCAAAAGTGACGTTTCTGAAGAATTTTAACAGTTTTCTTGTATCTACGAACGCCAGAATGCATAAAATTGACCTAAACGTCTCCTTTTCCTATTCTGAGTCGATTCTGCATGCTTTAAGTGTGTTTGGTGGCTCAGAACCATCAAAAAACGTTGAAATATAGTTCAAATTCAATAAAAATCGACAAAAATACAGTTTCTAGCTAAAATTTGATGGTTTCGTTGCACTTTCCGAGCCCGTCGGGTATCTGAGTGGCTTAAAAGTACAAGAAAACACTTCAAAAGTGACGTTTCTGAAGAATTTTAACAGTTTTCTTGTATCTACGAACGCCAGAATGCATAAAATTGACCTAAACGTCTCCTTTTCCTATTCTGAGTCGATTCTGCATGCTTTAAGTGTGTTTGGTGGCTCAGAACCATCAAAAAACGTTGAAATATATTATTATTATTAGTATCTTTCCCAACAGTAAGAAAAACCAATTAACAGGGAAAGACAATTAAATCAGGAAAATAATACATTGGATAACAATATTCACCAAAATTAAATACCATATTCATTTATTATGCAATCAACAATATTTGAAAATGTGTCTATTAAATCACACCTCATGGATATATTATTAAAGAAACGACACATACCAACTATAGGAGACATCATAAGCAAATTACTTCTGCAACTGGAGCAATAGAACATATTTTGTTGTCGAGTGGTGTATCTAGGTACCGAAAAGTTAATTTTACTAAGAAGCCATATGCAATCAATTTTGTTGTTAATCAAGTGTATTAAAAATCTAACATGAGAGATTATTCGCCTCGTATTGAGTGAAACAATATTAAACCTGCTCAATAGAAGTGAATGGCAATAACCTCTTGAAGGATACACCCCACTCTCACGAAATGCCAAAAACTTTAGAAATCCTCTTTGGACACTCTCAATCTTCTGTATGTGGACTTTATACATGGAATGCCACACAACTGAACCATACTCCAATCTAGTTCTTACAAGTGAGAAAAACAGTATTTTTAAGGTTCTTATTTGTTGAAATTCTCTGGCATTTCTGTAAATAAAACCCAAAACTTTGTAAGCCTTAGTCATCATATTATCAATATGAGGGACAAATGTCAACTCTGAATCAAACAATACCCCAAGATCCATTACCGAGCCGACACGATTGATATTAACGTTATTAATGAGATAGTGAGATATAATAGGTGAGAGTTTACGAGAATAAGTAACAACCAAACATTTTCCGATATTCAAAAAAAGATGATTACTTAGACACCAATTTTGAATAGCATCTATATCATTTTGAAGAGATTTACAATCCTCTATGGAATTTACAATTTTAAAGATTTTACAATCATCAGCATACAGCAATTTGTCACTTTTGATAACATCAGCAAGGTCATTTATAAACAATAAAAAGAGCAGAGGCCCTAAATTCGAGCCTTGGGGCACACCTGATGCGGGAAAAATCTTCTCCGACCTATGACAACGATACTGTACGTACTGAGATCTGCCAACCAAATATGATTCCAATAATGTAATCAGAGAATCCGAGAAACCAAAGTAATTTAATTTTTTTAGGAGCAAATAATAATCCAACTGGTCAAATGCTTTTTGGAAGTCCAGATAAATAGTATCAACTTGACGTTTGTTATCAACAGCCTCTATAGTAAATTGACTAAAACAGACCAAGTTCGTTACAGTCGAACGTTTCTCCATAAAACCGTGCTGATAAGGACTGATATATCTTTTAACCTCTCTATAAATGTATTTGTATAGAATACTTTCAAAAATTTTGGCAAAATTATTCAATAAAGAAATAGGTCGGTAGTTGGAAACCTCTGCTAAATCACCCTTTTTGAAGGAAGGACAGATTATTGCTGTTTTCCAACTTAATGGAAAAATGGATGTTTTTATAATTAAATTGAATATAAAAGCCAAGGGTTTAGCAAACACACAAGCACAGTCTTTTAACAGGAAACTTGGGATTCCGTCAGGGCCCATAGTGAAACTATTCTTAGATTTTTTCAACGCTGAAGAAACCTCATCTTCAGTGACAAGTGGCAGAGTAATACATTCATTTGCATTAACATACTGATCGGTGAAATTAACAGGTTGTTTAGACGTGCAATACACTGAGTTAAAGTAATCCGCAAATGCGTTAACAATACAAACAGGACTATCAAGAGTACAATCATTATATTTCATTATGCCTGGAATTCTCGATAAACATTTCCTTCTTTGAACATACCCCCAAAGTTTCTTAGGCTCATTTTGAAGACTACTTTCTATATTTAAAATATAATCTTTGTAGGCATTATTAATAGTGGTCTTACATTTTGTGCGAAGAAATTTAAATGTTTCATATGACTCACGCGTTTTTAAGTTTTTGTATTGAGAAAATGCTTTCGATTTTTGCCGTAATAAAGAAGTAACATGGCTTGTAAACCATGGGGGATACTGCTTGTTAGCTGATTTAATCTTAAGAATTGGGACCGTCTCTCTGAATGCCTCATACAACTGATTATAAAAAATTGAACAACCTTCATCTGACGAAGTAGAGTTATATAAAGCAGACCAATCCATATTAGTAAGTAATTCATAAAGGCGACCAAAATTGGCTTTCTTAAAGTTGTATGAATTTAAGCTATCATTTATGATAAATTCCGAATAAGCACTAGTTGGGAGACTTAATTTAATATACAACGCCGGGTGATGGCGATCATCATGTACAAACGGATTACAAAGTTGATCAACTTCACAGGTGACATTTGAGAATACCAGATCAAGCATGCAGTTACGAAAATTAAAGATGTTGTTGTGTTGCCGAAGATTGTGGAACTGCTGAAAATTATATAACAATCGGCTGGAACGATCAGAAATTCCATGCATAAAATTAGGAACATTAAAGTCTCCAAGTATAATAATATTGTCACTGTCAAGTAACTGAAGAGTGGAATTGAATGTTTCGAAAAATAATTCCATATCATTGAGACTTACAGATGGAGGAATATAGATCACGAATATAAAAAGCTTATTATAAGCCTTTTTAAATAATTTTACCCCAACAATGTCAATAGAAGGAACCGAATTTGTAATGATAGATAAATCAAGCATTGTGACTTTTAGAGAAGAGTTAAGAGCCACTAGTACACCTCCTCCACGATATATACCCTCTGACATTAAATTACGATCTTTACGAAAAACAACATAATTACCGGGAAACAGTTCACTACTAAAAATATCATCAGATATCCAGGTTTCAGTAATAGCAATGACATCAATGTTACAAGATGAAATATTATTAAAGAATTCTATAGATTTAGTCCTAAGACCACAAACATTTTGGTATGCACAACATATCATACTCTCCTTGTGACTGCCAGATGCATTTACATAGATAGAATGGGTATTTTTATTTAGAGAGGATGTGTTTAAGGAAGACTGGAGTATAGAAGAATATCTAACACTCTCACCGCTGTTTATTATTGACGTAAAAAATTACACTCTTGGTTTAGTCCAAAAACATCTTTGTTTACCTTATTAACAATATTTTTGAAAGCACAACAAACGCTATATTCCCAAGCCGCATGGGAGCAATCAATGTTATCAGAGTTAATTTGACTAGATTTCTCTTTAAGCTTTAGACAATTAACACACTTTTTTAAATCTAGATTACTTTTATTTAAGGCACAGTCATTCAACTCATGTGAGCCAGCACAAAAAGAGCAGGTAGGATTATTTCTGCAATATTTCTTTGTATGATTAAAAGCATTACATTTATAACATCTTTTAACATTCACATCATCATAGACTGAGCACGTATTTAAACCAACCAACACACTATTAACACACTTCAAATTATAATAAGTATCAATGTCAACTTGAACAATGCATTGAAATATATCCTTATTTTTTTTGGTTTCCCAAAATTTAATACAGTTATATTCTGAAACCGGCTTATTAAAGATATTTTCGTTTTGTTTTAGTAGGCTACTAAATGCTGAAATCTGATCCATATAAGACGGTATTCCTACAATCCTTACCACTGGTTTAACATTTGAAAGTTTCTTAACTTGATAGTTATCTGACAAATTATTACAAGCTAAATTTTCCAATTTATCCGCTTCTACCGAATTGCAAGTAAGTATAACGCCACCTGAAGAGACAGATTTAACAGATATAGTTCAAATTCAAAAAAAATCGACAAAAATACAGTTTCTAGCTAAAATTTGATGGTTTCGTTGCTCTTTCCGAGCCCGTAGGGTATCTGAGTGGCTTAAAAGTACAAGAAAACACTTCAAAAGTGACGTTTCTGAAGAATTTTAACAGTTTTCTTGTATCTACGAACGCCACAATGCGTAAAATTGTCCTAAACGTCTCCTTTTCCTATTCTGAGTCGATTCTGCATGCTTTAAGTGTGTTTGGTGGCTCAGAACCATCAAAAAACGTTGAAATATAGTTCAAATTCAATAAAAATCGACAAAAATACAGTTTCTAGCTAAAATTTGATGGTTTCGTTGCACTTTCCGAGCCCGTAGGGTATCTGAGTGGCTTAAAAGTACAAGAAAACACTTCAAAAGTGACGTTTCTGAAGAATTTTAACAGTTTTCTTGTATCTACGAACGCCAGAATGCATAAAATTGACCTAAACGTCTCCTTTTCCTATTCTGAGTCGATTCTGCATGCTTTAAGTGTGTTTGGTGGCTCAGAACCATCAAAAAACGTTGAAATATAGTTCAAATTCAATAAAAATCGACAAAAATACAGTTTCTAGCTAAAATTTGATGGTTTCGTTGCACTTTCCGATCCCGTCGGGTATCTGAGTGGCTTAAAAGTACAAGAAAACACTTCAAAAGTGACGTTTCTGAAGAATTTTAACAGTTTTCTTGTATCTACGAACGCCAGAATGCATAAAATTGACCTAAACGTCTCCTTTTCCTATTCTGAGTCGATTCTGCATGCTTTAAGTGTGTTTGGTGGCTCAGAACCATCAAAAAACGTTGAAATATAGTTCAAATTCAATAAAAATCGACAAAAATACAGTTTCTAGCTAAAATTTGATGGTTTCGTTGCACTTTCCGAGCCCGTAGGGTATCTGAGTGGCTTAAAAGTACAAGAAAACACTTCAAAAGTGACGTTTCTGAAGAATTTTAACAGTTTTCTTGTATCTACGAACGCCAGAATGCATAAAATTGACCTAAACGTCTCCTTTTTCTATTCTGAGTCGATTCTGCATGCTTTAAGTGTGTTTGGTGGCTCAGAACCATAAAAAAACGTTGAAATATAGTTCAAATTCAATAAAAATCGACAAAAATACAGTTTCTAGCTAAAATTTGATGGTTTCGTTGCACTTTCCGAGCCCGTAGGGTATCTGAGTGGCTTAAAAGTACAAGAAAACACTTCAAAAGTGACGTTTCTGAAGAATTTTAACAGTTTTCTTGTATCTACGAACGCCAGAATGCATAAAATTGACCTAAACGTCTCCTTTTTCTATTCTGAGTCGATTCTGCATGCTTTAAGTGTGTTTGGTGGCTCAGAACCATAAAAAAACGTTGAAATATAGTTCAAATTCAATAAAAATCGACAAAAATACAGTTTCTAGCTAAAATTTGATGGTTTCGTTGCACTTTCCGAGCCCGTAGGGTATCTGAGTGGCGTAAAAGTACAAGAAAACACTTCAAAAGTGACGTTTCTGAAGAATTTTAACAGTTTTCTTGTATCTACGAACGCCAGAATGCATAAAATTGACCTAAACGTCTCCTTTTCCTATTCTGAGTCGATTCTGCATGCTTTAAGTGTGTTTGGTGGCTCAGAACCATCAAAAAACGTTGAAATATAGTTCAAATTCAATAAAAATCGACAAAAATACAGTTTCTAGCAAAAATTTGATGGTTTCGTTGCACTTTCCGAGCCCGTAGGGTATCTGAGTGGCTTAAAAGTACAAGAAAACACTTCAAAAGTGACGTTTCTGAAGAATTTTAACAGTTTTCTTGTATCTACGAACGCCAGAATGCATAAAATTGACCTAAACGTCTCCTTTTCCTATTCTGAGTCGATTCTGCATGCTTTAAGTGTGTTTGGTGGCTCAGAACCATCAAAAAACGTTGAAATATAGTTCAAATTCAATAAAAATCGACAAAAATACAGTTTCTAGCTAAAATTTGATGGTTTCGTTGCACTTTCCGAGCCCGTAGGGTATCTGAGTGGCTTAAAAGTACAAGAAAACACTTCAAAAGTGACGTTTCTGAAGAATTTTAACAGTTTTCTTGTATCTACGAACGCCAGAATGCATAAAATTGACCTAAACGTCTCCTTTTCCTATTCTGAGTCGATTCTGCATGCTTTAAGTGTGTTTGGTGGCTCAGAACCATCAAAAAACGTTGAAATATAGTTCAAATTCAATAAAAATCGACAAAAATACAGTTTCTAGCTAAAATTTGATGGTTTCGTTGCACTTTCCGAGCCCGTAGGGTATCTGAGTGGCTTAAAAGTACAAGAAAACACTTCAAAAGTGACGTTTCTGAAGAATTTTAACAGTTTTCTTGTATCTACGAACGCCAGAATGCATAAAATTGACCTAAACATCTCCTTTTCCTATTCTGAGTCGATTCTGCATGCTTTAAGTGTGTTTGTTGGCTCTGAACCATCAAAAAACGTTGAAATATAGTTCAAATTCAATAAAAATCGACAAAAATACAGTTTCTAGCTAAAATTTGATGGTTTCGTTGCACTTTCCGAGCCCGTAGGGTATCTGAGTGGCTTAAAAGTACAAGAAAACACTTCAAAAGTGACGTTTCTGAAGAATTTTAACAGTTTTCTTGTATCTACGAACGCCAGAATGCATAAAATTGACCTAAACGTCTCCTTTTCCTATTCTGAGTCGATTCTGCATGCTTTAAGTGTGTTTGGTGGCTCAGAACCATCAAAAAACGTTGAAATATAGTTCAAATTCAATAAAAATCGACAAAAATACAGTTTCTAGCTAAAATTTGATGCTTTCGTTGCACTTTCCGAGCCCGTAGGGTATCTGAGTGGCTTAAAAGTACAAGAAAACACTTCAAAAGTGACGTTTCTGAAGAATTTTAACAGTTTTCTTGTATCTACGAACGCCAGAATGCATAAAATTGACCTAAACGTCTCCTTTTCCTATTCTGAGTCGATTCTGCATGCTTTAAGTGTGTTTGGTGGCTCAGAACCATCAAAAAACGTTGAAATATAGTTCAAATTCAATAAAAATCGACAAAAATACAGTTTCTAGCTAAAATTTGATGGTTTCGTTGCACTTTCCGAGCCCGTAGGGTATCTGAGTGGCTTAAAAGTACAAGAAAACACTTCAAAAGTGATGTTTCTGAAGAATTTTAACAGTTTTCTTGTATCTACGAACGCCAGAATGCATAAAATTGACCTAAACGTCTCCTTTTCTTATTCTGAGTCGATTCTGCATGCTTTAAGTGTGTTTGGTGGCTCAGAACCATCAAAAAACGTTGAAATATAGTTCAAATTCTATAAAAATCGACAAAAATACAGTTTCTAGCTAAAATTTGATGGTTTCGTTGCACTTTCCGAGCCCGTAGGTTATCTGAGTGGCTTAAAAGTACAAGAAAACACTTCAAAAGTGACGTTTCTGAAGAATTTTAACAGTTTTCTTGTATCTACGAACGCCAGAATGCATAAAATTGACCTAAACGTCTTCTTTTCCTATTCTGAGTCGATTCTGCATGCTTTAAGTGTGTTTGGTGGCTCAGAACCATCAAAAAACGTTGAAATATAGTTTAAATTCAAAAAAAATCGACAAAAATACAGTTTCTAGCTAAAATTTGATGGTTTCGTTGCAATTTCCGAGCCCGTTGGGTATCTGATTGGCTAAAAAGTACAAGAAAACACTTCAAAAGTGACGTTTCTGAAGAATTTTAACAGTTTTCTTGTATCTACGAACGCCAGAATGCATAAAATTGACCTAAACGTCTCCTTTTCCTATTCTGAGTCGATTCTGCATGCTTTAAGTGTGTTTGGTGGCTCAGAACCATCAAAAAACGTTGAAATATAGTTCAAATTCAATAAAAATCGACAAAAATACAGTTTCTAGCTAAAATTTGATGCTTTCGTTGCACTTTCCGAGCCCGTAGGGTATCTGAGTGGCTTAAAAGTACAAGAAAACACTTCAAAAGTGACGTTTCTGAAGAATTTTAACAGTTTTCTTGTATCTACGAACGCCAGAATGCATAAAATTGACCTAAACGTCTCCTTTTCCTATTCTGAGTCGATTCTGCATGCTTTAAGTGTGTTTGGTGGCTCAGAACCATCAAAAAACGTTGAAATATAGTTCAAATTCAATAAAAATCGACAAAAATACAGTTTCTAGCTAAAATTTGATGGTTTCGTTGCACTTTCCGAGCCCGTAGGGTATCTGAGTGGCTTAAAAGTACAAGAAAACACTTCAAAAGTGATGTTTCTGAAGAATTTTAACAGTTTTCTTGTATCTACGAACGCCAGAATGCATAAAATTGACCTAAACGTCTCCTTTTCTTATTCTGAGTCGATTCTGCATGCTTTAAGTGTGTTTGGTGGCTCAGAACCATCAAAAAACGTTGAAATATAGTTCAAATTCTATAAAAATCGACAAAAATACAGTTTCTAGCTAAAATTTGATGGTTTCGTTGCACTTTCCGAGCCCGTAGGTTATCTGAGTGGCTTAAAAGTACAAGAAAACACTTCAAAAGTGACGTTTCTGAAGAATTTTAACAGTTTTCTTGTATCTACGAACGCCAGAATGCATAAAATTGACCTAAACGTCTTCTTTTCCTATTCTGAGTCGATTCTGCATGCTTTAAGTGTGTTTGGTGGCTCAGAACCATCAAAAAACGTTGAAATATAGTTTAAATTCAAAAAAAATCGACAAAAATACAGTTTCTAGCTAAAATTTGATGGTTTCGTTGCACTTTCCGAGCCCGTTGGGTATCTGATTGGCTAAAAAGTACAAGAAAACACTTCAAAAGTGACGTTTCTGAAGAATTTTAACAGTTTTCTTGTATCTACGAACGCCAGAATGCATAAAATTGACCTAAACGTCTCCTTTTCCTATTCTGAGTCGTTTCTGCATGCTTTAAGTGTGTTTGGTGGCTCAGAACCATCAAAAAACGTTGAAATATAGTTCAAATTCAATAAAAATCGACAAAAATACAGTTTCTAGCTAAAATTTGATGGTTTCGTTGCACTTTCCGAGCCCGTAGGGTATCTGAGTGGCTTAAAAGTACAAGAAAACACTTCAAAAGTGACGTTTCTGAAGAATTTTAACAGTTTTCTTGTATCTACGAACGCCAGAATGCATAAAATTGACCTAAACGTCTCCTTTTCCTATTCTGAGTCGATTCTGCATGCTTTAAGTGTGTTTGGTGGCTCAGAACCATCAAAAAACGTTGAAATATAGTTCAAATTCAATAAAAATCGACAAAAATACAGTTTCTAGCTAAAATTTGATGGTTTCGTTGCACTTTCCGAGCCCGTTGGGTGTCTGAGTGGCTTAAAAGTACAAGAAAACACTTCAAAAGTGACGTTTCTGAAGAATTTTAACAGTTTTCTTGTATCTACGAACGCCAGAATGCATAAAATTGACCTAAACGTCTCCTTTTCCTATTCTGAGTCGATTCTGCATGCTTTAAGTGTGTTTGGTGGCTCAGAACCATCAAAAAACGTTGAAATATAGTTCAAATTCAATAAAAATCGACAAAAATACAGTTTCTAGCTAAAATTTGATGGTTTCGTTGCACTTTCCGAGCCCGTTGTGTATCTGAGTGGCTTAAAAGTACAAGAAAACACTTCAAAAGTGACGTTTCTGAAGAATTTTAACAGTTTTCTTGTATCTACGAACGCCAGAATGCATAAAATTGACCTAAACGTCTCCTTTTCCTATTCTGAGTCGATTCTGCATGCTTTAAGTGTGTTTGGTGGCTCAGAACCATCAAAAAACGTTGAAATATAGTTCAAATTCAATAAAAATCGACAAAAATACAGTTTCTAGCTAAAATTTGATGGTTTCGTTGCACTTTCCGAGCCCGTAGGGTATCTGAGTGGCTTAAAAGTACAAGAAAACCCTTCAAAAGTGACGTTTCTGAAGAATTTTAACAGTTTTCTTGTATCTACGAACGCCAGAATGCATAAAATTGATCTAAACGTCTCCTTTTCCTATTCTGAGTCGATTCTGCATGCTTTAAGTGTGTTTGGTGGCTCAGAACCATCAAAAAACGTTGAAATATAGTTCAAATTCAATATAAATCGACAAAAATACAGTTTCTAGCTAAAATTTGATGGTTTCGTTGCACTTTCCGAGCCCGTTGGGTATCTGAGTGGCTTAAAAGTACAAGAAAACACTTCAAAAGTGACGTTTCTGAAGAATTTTAACAGTTTTCTTGTATATACGAACGCCAGAATGCATAAAATTGACCTAAACGTCTCCTTTTCCTATTCTGAGTCGATTCTGCATGCTTTAGGTGTGTTTGGTGGCTCAGAACCATCAAAAAACGTTGAAATATAGTTCAAATTCAATAAAAATCGACAAAAATACAGTTTCTAGCTAAAATTTGATGGTTTCGTTGCACTTTCCGAGCCCGTAGGGTATCTGAGTGGCTTAAAAGTACAAGAAAACACTTCAAAAGTGACGTTTCTGAAGAATTTTAACAGTTTTCTTGTATCTACGAACGCCAGAATGCATAAAATTGACCTAAACATCTCCTTTTCCTATTCTGAGTCGATTCTGCATGCTTTAAGTGTGTTTGGTGGCTCAGAACCATCAAAAAACGTTGAAATATAGTTCAAATTCAATAAAAATCGACAAAAATACAGTTTCTAGCTAAAATTTGATGGTTTCGTTGCACTTTCCGAGCCCGTTGGCTATCTGAGTGGCTTAAAAGTACAAGAAAACACTTCAAAAGTGACGTTTCTGAAGAATTTTAACAGTTTTCTTGTATCTACGAACGCCAGAATGCATAAAATTGACCTAAACGTCTCCTTTTCCTATTCTGAGTCGATTCTGCATGCTTTAAGTGTGTTTGGTGGCTCAGAACCATCAAAAAACGTTGAAATATAGTTCAAATTCAATAAAAATCGACAAAAATACAGTTTCTAGCTAAAATTTGATGGTTTCGTTGCACTTTCCGAGCCCGTAGGGTATCTGAGTGGCTTAAAAGTACAAGAAAACACTTCAAAAGTGACGTTTCTGAAGAATTTTAACAGTTTTCTTGTATCTACGAACGCCAGAATGCATAAAATTGACCTAAACGTCTCCTTTTCCTATTCTGAGTCGATTCTGCATGCTTTAAGTGTGTTTGGTGGCTCAGAACCATCAAAAAACGTTGAAATATAGTTCAAATTCAATAAAAATCGACAAAAATACAGTTTCTAGCTAAAATTTTATGGTTTCGTTGCACTTTCCGAGCCCGTTGGGTATCTGAGTGGCTCAAAAGTACAAGAAAACACTTCAAAAGTGACGTTTCTGAAGAATTTTAACAGTTTTCTTGTATCTACGAACGCCAGAATGCACAAAATTGACCTAAACGTCTCCTTTTCCTATTCTGAGTCGATTCTGCATGCTTTAAGTGTGTTTGGTGGCTCAGAACCATCAAAAAACGTTGAAATATAGTTCAAATTCAATAAAAATCGACAAAAATACAGTTTCTAGCTAAAATTTGATGGTTTCGTTGCACTTTCCGAGCCCGTAGGGTATCTGAGTGGCTTAAAAGTACAAGAAAACACTTCAAAAGTGACGTTTCTGAAGAATTTTAACAGTTTTCTTGTATCTACGAACGCCAGAATGCATAAAATTGACCTAAACGTCTCCTTTTCCTATTCTGAGTCGATTCTGCATGCCTTAAGTGTGTTTGGTGGCTCAGAACCATCAAAAAACGTTGAAATATAGTTCAAATTCAATAAAAATCGACAAAAATACAGTTTCTAGCTAAAATTTGATGGTTTCGTTGCACTTTCCGAGCCCGTAGGGTATCTGAGTGGCTTAAAAGTACAAGAAAACACTTCAAAAGTGACGTTTCTGAAGAATTTTAACAGTTTTCTTGTATCTACGAACGCCAGAATGCATAAAATTGACCTAAACGTCTCCTTTTCCTATTCTGAGTCGATTCTGCATGCTTTAAGTGTGTTTGGTGGCTCAGAACCATCAAAAAACGTTGAAATATAGTTCAAATTCAATAAAAATCGACAAAAATACAGTTTCTAGCTAAAATTTGATGGTTTCGTTGCACTTTCCGAGCCCGTAGGGTATCTGAGTGGCTTAAAAGTACAAGAAAACACTTCAAAAGTGACGTTTCTGAAGAATTTTAACAGTTTTCTTGTATCTACGAACGCCAGAATGCATAAAATTGACCTAAACGTCTCCTTTTCCTATTCTGAGTCGATTCTGCATGCCTTAAGTGTGTTTGGTGGCTCAGAACCATCAAAAAACGTTGAAATATAGTTCAAATTCAATAAAAATCGACAAAAATACAGTTTCTAGCTAAAATTTGATGGTTTCGTTGCACTTTCCGAGCCCGTAGGGTATCTGAATGGCTTAAAAGTACAAGAAAACACTTCAAAAGTGACGTTTCTGAAGAATTTTAACAGTTTTCTTGTATCTACGAACGCCAGAATGCATAAAATTGACCTAAACGTCTCCTTTTCCTATTCTGAGTCGATTCTGCATGCTTTAAGTGTGTTTGGTGGCTCAGAACCATCAAAAAACGTTGAAATATAGTTCAAATTCAATAAAAATCGACAAAAATACAGTTTCTAGCTAAAATTTGATGGTTTCGTTGCACTTTCCGAGCCCGTAGGGTATCTGAGTGGCTTAAAAGTACAAGAAAACACTTCAAAAGTGACGTTTCTGAAGAATTTTAACAGTTTTCTTGTATCTACGAACGCCAGAATGCATAAAATTGACCTAAACGTCTCCTTTTCCTATTCTGAGTCGATTCTGCATGCTTTAAGTGTGTTTGGTGGCTCAGAACCATCAAAAAACGTTGAAATATAGTTCAAATTCAATAAAAATCGACAAAAATACAGTTTCTAGCTAAAATTTGATGGTTTCGTTGCACTTTCCGAGCCCGTAGGCTATCTGAGTGGCTTAAAAGTACAAGAAAACACTTCAAAAGTGACGTTTCTGAAGAATTTTAACAGTTTTCTTGTATCTACGAACGCCAGAATGCATAAAATTGACCTAAACGTCTCCTTTTCCTATTCTGAGTCGATTCTGCATGCCTTAAGTGTGTTTGGTGGCTCAGAACCATCAAAAAACGTTGAAATATAGTTCAAATTCAATAAAAATCGACAAAAATACAGTTTCTAGCTAAAATTTGATGGTTTCGTTGCACTTTCCGAGCCCGTAGGGTATCTGAGTGGCTTAAAAGTACAAGAAAACACTTCAAAAGTGACGTTTCTGAAGAATTTTAACAGTTTTCTTGTATCTACGAACGCCAGAATGCATAAAATTGACCTAAACGTCTCCTTTTCCTATTCTGAGTCGATTCTGCATGCTTTAAGTGTGTTTGGTGGCTCAGAACCATCAAAAAACGTTGAAATATAGTTCAAATTCAATAAAAATCGACAAAAATACAGTTTCTAGCTAAAATTTGATGGTTTCGTTGCACTTTCCGAGCCCGTAGGGTATCTGAGTGGCTTAAAAGTACAAGAAAACACTTCAAAAGTGACGTTTCTGAAGAATTTTAACAGTTTTCTTGTATCTACGAACGCCAGAATGCATAAAATTGACCTAAACGTCTCCTTTTCCTATTCTGAGTCGATTCTGCATGCTTTAAGTGTGTTTGGTGGCTCAGAACCATCAAAAAACGTTGAAATATAGTTCAAATTCAATAAAAATCGACAAAAATACAGTTTCTAGCTAAAATTTGATGGTTTCGTTGCACTTTCCGAGCCCGTAGGGTATCTGAGTGGCTTAAAAGTACAAGAAAACACTTCAAAAGTGACGTTTCTGAAGAATTTTAACAGTTTTCTTGTATCTACGAACGCCAGAATGCATAAAATTGACCTAAACGTCTCCTTTTCCTATTCTGAGTCGATTCTGCATGCCTTAAGTGTGTTTGGTGGCTCAGAACCATCAAAAAACGTTGAAATATAGTTCAAATTCAATAAAAATCGACAAAAATACAGTTTCTAGCTAAAATTTGATGGTTTCGTTGCACTTTCCGAGCCCGTAGGGTATCTGAGTGGCTTAAAAGTACAAGAAAACACTTCAAAAGTGACGTTTCTGAAGAATTTTAACAGTTTTCTTGTATCTACGAACGCCAGAATGCATAAAATTGACCTAAACGTCTCCTTTTCCTATTCTGAGTCGATTCTGCATGCTTTAAGTGTGTTTGGTGGCTCAGAACCATCAAAAAACGTTGAAATATAGTTCAAATTCAATAAAAATCGACAAAAATACAGTTTCTAGCTAAAATTTGATGGTTTTGTTGCACTTTCCGAGCCCGTAGGGTATCTGAGTGGCTTAAAAGTACAAGAAAACACTTCAAAAGTGACGTTTCTGAAGAATTTTAACAGTTTTCTTGTATCTACGAACGCCAGAATGCATAAAATTGACCTAAACGTCTCCTTTTCCTATTCTGAGTCGATTCTGCATGCTTTAAGTGTGTTTGGTGGCTCAGAACCATCAAAAAACGTTGAAATATAGTTCAAATTCAATAAAAATCGACAAAAATACAGTTTCTAGCTAAAATTTGATGGTTTCGTTGCACTTTCCGAGCCCGTAGGGTATCTGAGTGGCTTAAAAGTACAAGAAAACACTTCAAAAGTGACGTTTCTGAAGAATTTTAACAGTTTTCTTGTATCTACGAACGCCAGAATGCATAAAATTGACCTAAACGTCTCCTTTTCCTATTCTGAGTCGATTCTGCATGCTTTAAGTGTGTTTGGTGGCTCAGAACCATCAAAAAACGTTGAAATATAGTTCAAATTCAATAAAAATCGACAAAAATACAGTTTCTAGCTAAAATTTGATGGTTTCGTTGCACTTTCCGAGCCCGTAGGGTATCTGAGTGGCTTAAAAGTACAAGAAAACACTTCAAAAGTGACGTTTCTGAAGAATTTTAACAGTTTTCTTGTATCTACGAACGCCAGAATGCATAAAATTGACCTAAACGTCTCCTTTTCCTATTCTGAGTCGATTCTGCATGCCTTAAGTGTGTTTGGTGGCTCAGAACCATCAAAAAACGTTGAAATATAGTTCAAATTCAATAAAAATCGACAAAAATACAGTTTCTAGCTAAAATTTGATGGTTTCGTTGCACTTTCCGAGCCCGTAGGGTATCTGAGTGGCTTAAAAGTACAAGAAAACACTTCAAAAGTGACGTTTCTGAAGAATTTTAACAGTTTTCTTGTATCTACGAACGCCAGAATGCATAAAATTGACCTAAACGTCTCCTTTTCCTATTCTGAGTCGATTCTGCATGCTTTAAGTGTGTTTGGTGGCTCAGAACCATCAAAAAACGTTGAAATATAGTTCAAATTCAATAAAAATCGACAAAAATACAGTTTCTAGCTAAAATTTGATGGTTTCGTTGCACTTTCCGAGCCCGTAGGGTATCTGAGTGGCTTAAAAGTACAAGAAAACACTTCAAAAGTGACGTTTCTGAAGAATTTTAACAGTTTTCTTGTATCTAGGAACGCCAGAATGCATAAAATTGACCTAAACGTCTCCTTTTCCTATTCTGAGTCGATTCTGCATGCTTTAAGTGTGTTTGGTGGCTCAGAACCATCAAAAAACGTTGAAATATAGTTCAAATTCAATAAAAATCGACAAAAATACAGTTTCTAGCTAAAATTTGATGGTTTCGTTGCACTTTCCGAGCCCGTAGAGTATCTGAGTGGCTTAAAAGTACAAGAAAACACTTCAAAAGTGACGTTTCTGAAGAATTTTAACAGTTTTCTTGTATCTACGAACGCCAGAATGCATAAAATTGACCTAAACGTCTCCTTTTCCTATTCTGAGTCGATTCTGCATGCTTTAAGTGTGTTTGGTGGCTCAGAACCATCAAAAAACGTTGAAATATAGTTCAAATTCAATAAAAATCGACACAAATACAGTTTCTAGCTAAAATTTGATGGTTTCGTTGCACTTTCCGAGCCCGTAGGGTATCTGAGTGGCTTAAAAGTACAAGAAAACACTTCAAAAGTGACGTTTCTGAAGAATTTTAACAGTTTTCTTGTATCTACGAACGCCAGAATGCATAAAATTGACCTAAACGTCTCCTTTTCCTATTCTGAGTCGATTCTGCATGCCTTAAGTGTGTTTGGTGGCTCAGAACCATCAAAAAACGTTGAAATATAGTTCAAATTCAATAAAAATCGACAAAAATACAGTTTCTAGCTAAAATTTGATGGTTTCGTTGCACTTTCCGAGCCCGTAGGGTATCTGAGTGGCTTAAAAGTACAAGAAAACACATCAAAAGTGACGTTTCTGAAGAATTTTAACAGTTTTCTTGTATCTACGAACGCCAGAATGCATAAAATTGACCTAAACGTCTCCTTTTCCTATTCTGAGTCGATTCTGCATGCTTTAAGTGTGTTTGGTGGCTCAGAACCATCAAAAAACGTTGAAATATAGTTCAAATTCAATAAAAATCGACAAAAATACAGTTTCTAGCTAAAATTTGATGGTTTCGTTGCACTTTCCGAGCCCGTAGGGTATCTGAGTGGCTTAAAAGTACAAGAAAACACTTCAAAAGTGACGTTTCTGAAGAATTTTAACAGTTTTCTTGTATCTACGAACGCCAGAATGCATAAAATTGACCTAAACGTCTCCTTTTCCTATTCTGAGTCGATTCTGCATGCTTTAAGTGTGTTTGGTGGCTCAGAACCATCAAAAAACGTTGAAATATAGTTCAAATTCAATAAAAATCGACAAAAATACAGTTTCTAGCTAAAATTTGATGGTTTCGTTGCACTTTCCGAGCCCGTAGAGTATCTGAGTGGCTTAAAAGTACAAGAAAACACTTCAAAAGTGACGTTTCTGAAGAATTTTAACAGTTTTCTTGTATCTACGAACGCCAGAATGCATAAAATTGACCTAAACGTCTCCTTTTCCTATTCTGAGTCGATTCTGCATGCTTTAAGTGTGTTTGGTGGCTCAGAACCATCAAAAAACGTTGAAATATAGTTCAAATTCAATAAAAATCGACAAAAATACAGTTTCTAGCTAAAATTTGATGGTTTCGTTGCACTTTCCGAGCCCGTAGGGTATCTGAGTGGCTTAAAAGTACAAGAAAACACTTCAAAAGTGACGTTTCTGAAGAATTTTAACAGTTTTCTTGTATCTACGAACGCCAGAATGCATAAAATTGACCTAAACGTCTCCTTTTCCTATTCTGAGTCGATTCTGCATGCCTTAAGTGTGTTTGGTGGCTCAGAACCATCAAAAAACGTTGAAATATAGTTCAAATTCAATAAAAATCGACAAAAATACAGTTTCTAGCTAAAATTTGATGGTTTCGTTGCACTTTCCGAGCCCGTAGGGTATCTGAGTGGCTTAAAAGTACAAGAAAACACTTCAAAAGTGACGTTTCTGAAGAATTTTAACAGTTTTCTTGTATCTACGAACGCCAGAATGCATAAAATTGACCTAAACGTCTCCTTTTCCTATTCTGAGTCGATTCTGCATGCTTTAAGTGTGTTTGGTGGCTCAGAACCATCAAAAAACGTTGAAATATAGTTCAAATTCAATAAAAATCGACAAAAATACAGTTTCTAGCTAAAATTTGATGGTTTCGTTGCACTTTCCGAGCCCGTAGGGTATCTGAGTGGCTTAAAAGTACAAGAAAACACTTCAAAAGTGACGTTTCTGAAGAATTTTAACAGTTTTCTTGTATCTACGAACGCCAGAATGCATAAAATTGACCTAAACGTCTCCTTTTCCTATTCTGAGTCGATTCTGCATGCTTTAAGTGTGTTTGGTGGCTCAGAACCATCAAAAAACGTTGAAATATAGTTCAAATTCAATAAAAATCGACAAAAATACAGTTTCTAGCTAAAATTTGATGGTTTCGTTGCACTTTCCGAGCCCGTAGGGTATCTGAGTGGCTTAAAAGTACAAGAAAACACTTCAAAAGTGACGTTTCTGAAGAATTTTAACAGTTTTCTTGTATCTACGAACGCCAGAATGCATAAAATTGACCTAAACGTCTCCTTTTCCTATTCTGAGTCGATTCTGCATGCCTTAAGTGTGTTTGGTGGCTCAGAACCATCAAAAAACGTTGAAATATAGTTCAAATTCAATAAAAATCGACAAAAATACAGTTTCTAGCTAAAATTTGATGGTTTCGTTGCACTTTCCGAGCCCGTAGGGTATCTGAGTGGCTTAAAAGTACAAGAAAACACTTCAAAAGTGACGTTTCTGAAGAATTTTAACAGTTTTCTTGTATCTACGAACGCCAGAATGCATAAAATTGACCTATACGTCTCCTTTTCCTATTCTGAGTCGATTCTGCATGCTTTAAGTGTGTTTGGTGGCTCAGAACCATCAAAAAACGTTGAAATATAGTTCAAATTCAATAAAAATCGACAAAAATACAGTTTCTAGCTAAAATTTGATGGTTTCGTTGCACTTTCCGAGCCCGTAGGGTATCTGAGTGGCTTAAAAGTACAAGAAAACACTTCAAAAGTGACGTTTCTGAAGAATTTTAACAGTTTTCTTGTATCTAAGTAGTTATATAGTGGGGGTTCTAGACCAGGTCAAATGAGGTCAAACTGGTCCAGCTCCCCCATTACTTTTCATCGAGCGGTCATTGACCTTTCATTTGTTGTCGAGCTTGTCGGTGCACGTGGCTGACCTTGCCAGCTGGTCCAGCTCCCCCATTACTTTTCATCGGGCGATCATTGACCTAGTCGTTGCTCGACCTTGGTCGTTTATTGCCCTCGTTCATCTCGAGATCTATCCCCTCTTTTCGTTTAGGTCGGGGAGGGATCTCGGACGCAATCTCGCATCCCCACTTCCGTTTTATACTTGTATAAAAGTCGATGGATTCGTGTGTAAGAATTAATTAGTTTTTTGAATTCAATTATTTAACACTTAGAAATGTCATCTTTCATTTCTACCTTGAATAAAGAGTCTCACTTGCAAGCTTTTGTGAGTGCGAAAACTTTAGAAGAAAATAAAAAATTTTTAACAAAAAATTTTAGTAAACTGTCTACAAAGTACGGTGACAAGATATTTGTGCAACTTGAAGAGTCTAGAACGATACTTCCACAGAGATTTACCGAAAAATTCACCGACTCAGTGATCAGCGATCTGAACCAGAAGATCGTGAACGGCTTGAAATTGTACTTGGTAAATAGAGGTCCGATCGGTCGAACCATCAATATCGAATTTATCGAAGAATGAAGAAGGCATTGGTTCATGTGGAAAACAAATCAAGTGCAGTTAGACTGCTTCGTCGTAGATTAGAATTACATTTAAAACGAATTAGTTATTTAAAAGAAGCAATTAAAATGTATGAAATAAGAACTAAATTGAATAATCTTAAGCTGTAATAGAAATTATAATAAATATTATTTAATTCGTTCGGTGTATTATTTTCCCCAGTCTCATGTAAAAAATATTTGATTGCAAACTGTCATGAATAACAGACGTGTTTGTTTCGACAAAGTTCCGGTTATTTTCTTAATAAATGATAAAGAAAGCCGAATTAATACTTGGTTATACGATGTTAAAAGATTTCAAATGAATGTGGAACGTTTCGAATTGCAAATAAAGCCCTTAATCGAAAAAATGATGGAGAAGAAGCGAAAATTTAGAGAAACAATCGAAAAATTGGATTCAGAATTGAAAATTATTCAGCAAAGAAAATCAGTTAAATAACTGTGCACATTGCGGTTAAACCACTGCGTCGTAAATTAGATTTAAATTTAAAACTTATTAGTTTCTTAAAATGTATAAAATACGAACTAGTTTGTATAATCTTAAGCTGTAATTGAAATTATAATAAATATTGTTTATTTCGTTTGGTGTATTATTTTCCCCAGTCTCATCTAAAATTATTTAATTGGGAATAACAGCAACGAATAAAAGCCGTGTTTGCTCCGACAAAACTCCTGTTATTTTCTTAATAAATAAATGTTCATCAGCAACTTTCTGCCGATTTAAGCTTATTTGTCCGTGATTATTAGAATAAAATCTCAAATGTCAGAAGGCGAGTGTGTTGTTAAAAATTAAAAAAATTGTTACTTACGACATTGAAAACAGGCAATAAAATCATCCGTTCTCCCTCGAAAACATTCAAATACACGCACACTTCACAGAAGCCACCATTTAGTTCAACAAAACCACCTTTTTCCCAAATCTTTTCACGGTAAAATTCATAAACCGAAACACGCCGCCCGTCATTATTACAACACAGAATGAAATAACGCGATGCTGTTTCAGCAAATTCTTACGGAACTGGACGCTCTTATCTTCAATAGACAGGGACGTATTCGGAAATATTAAAAAAAAAGAATTATCGCTTGAGGGTGCCAAAGGGCAGAAAGTTTGTTAAAAAAATAAAAATGCATCCCTATAAACTAATGACACATTTGTGTAAAAATAAATGTGGGTTGGAGGTGCAATAATTGTTTAAATATAAAAAAAAAAATGTTTTACTCGAAGACGGTAAGAGATACGAGGTTCGTGCAAAGAACAAAAAAGTTCCTAAAATACGAAACACATGCACCTGTGTCGACGGTTTTTAGTTTGAGTTTAGCATTTCGGAGAAAAGGGCAAAAGTTTGTGGTGACCAAACGGAATTAGTTAAAAATTTGTTTTTTGTGTCAAAATATTTTTGGATGAATAATCAATAGGTCCATGTAATTAAATATGTGAAAATTTGAGTTTGGGGCGCAACAATTTTTGTCAAAAAAGGTTGTCAAAATTCGAAAAAAAGTTTTCCTTGAGCAGTAGGAAAGTAAATTAGAAGTTTTGGTGAAAAAAAAAATTTAAAAAATTCAAAGAATCCAAAGAAAAATTAAAACAAAAAAAATCTCAAAAAAAAAATCCAAATTTTGAAAAGTTTGTTTTTCCACAAAATCAAATGCATATTCATGAAGTACTATCTAATCGTGTGTAAAAATGATTATGACTCATAGGTGTATCTACCGTTTAAATAGAAAAAATTTTTGTTACTCGAAAATGGTAAGAGATAGGAGGTTCGTGTATAGAGCAAAAAAGATTGACAAAAACAAATAATATCGATAGCCGTCGACGGTTTTTCGCTAACTTTTGACATGACTGTGAAAAGGGCAAAAGTTTGTGGCGCCCAAACGGTAAAACTTAAAAAATATATTTTTGTACCAAAATATTTCTGAGTGAACAGTCTATAGGTCCACTTAGCAAAATAAATATTTTTTGCTACCGTTTAGTAGTAATAACGGAAAAACGTCATAGTTCGTAAGCGGTAAGAGGTAGCATGTCGGCTCAGGGGAACGGGGAAAAGCTAAAAAAATTAAGCCATATGTTGAGCAAAAAAAATTTTCAAAAAAGTTGAAAATAAGGGAGAAAAGGGCAAAAGTTTCTAGTGTCCAAATGGTAAGAGATAGAATATCGGTTGTATACATCAAAACCTTCTTCTGGAACGAACGCATAAGTCTGCTCAAAAAAATCGATTCTGTCCACATCGACCTAGATACAGGAGCCATTTCTAGTTTTTTCGAGGTCGCTACGTAAAAATTTTTTCAGGTCGAAAAAAAGACCATCGAAAAAGGATTCGAATAAGCCCAACATGCAACACTTAAAAAAAAAAAAAAAAAAAAAAAAAAAGCGAAATAGGTTGTTCTTTATATGTATTGTTATATGACTACTACCATCACAACTAAATATACTAAGACATTAAAAAAAAAAATTTCAAGTTAACCAAAAACGGCTTTTTGTTGAATTTTATATGAAAACAACAAAACATCATTAAAAAACGAAAATCAAAAACCTATAAACAATCATCAAAAATCACTGCTGTGGTGGTAGATCGTGATGAGTCATATCGTGCTGCTGGACAAATAATTTAAAACGTATTAAATAACTTGTTGTTGTATTAAATCGTAGTTGCTAAATCTTTCTGAATTAGTGAAACTCTTGCATTTTCGATAAGAGAAAAACAACTGAATCGTCAACTTGAAATAAAAATTAGAGAGGGAAAAAGAGTAAAAGAAGGGATTAATTTCGTATATAAATTCAAGACTATATGAAAGATGTGATTATAACTGATTAACTAGTATCAAGAGAATTAACCAATAGATATCTAGGGACATGGGTAAGGTTATATTTTTATTACAGTATGTAAATTTCATATATTTTTTTTTGTTTTGTTTAGAGGATTTTATAGTTTGCCCATACGATAGGAGCCATCGAATGCTAGAGGGGAGACTCCAGAGGCATATATTTAGGTGTCATAGGGAGGCTTGGGAAAGGGAGCGACAGCTCCGCGAAGCTGCACTTCCCAAAGCATCACCACCGATACCATCTCAACCATCAAAATGGTTCAATTCTGAACCCCCAAAAGTAACATCACTCGAAAATTGGGACGACGACGCCAGTGGGACGTACGTTCCATCGTTGAAGGATGACTTGATGCTCGACAAGACATCAATAAATTTTTATAACGCTGTGTTCGGCAAAAATAAACAAAAATAATTTTTTGTTTTTGTCTGTCTCTACTCGTTAATTTGTACCACCCTACCAGAACTTACCATCTCTACAAGCTACCTCTCTAAATACTAACAGCGATACCATTCCCAAGGAGAACATGGACTTTTGTTTAAGAAATGCTCGTGTATGGTTTGTCACAATATTCCTGATATTATCGATACATCGATCCCACTACAGTATAAACAAGAATTTGTCTTAAGAAACAAAAGCCGCTGCAAGTCACCTAATTACACCATTATTGACGATTATAGTGGTTCCAAAAATTTTAGCGAAAATGCTACAGGATATTGTTTGGCAAAACCATTGATTTGGATATATACTGCCCAACATGCAACACTTAAAAAAAAAAAAAACAAGCGAAATAAAATACTTATATTATTTATTGATATATAAATATTACTATTACAATACAAGCACCACTATCACTACTAATTCTACTACTAAAACATTTCAACACTTTTAACGCTACTAACACTACTACTGACACTATGAGATTATATACATTTTATTTTTACATATAGTTTCTTTAATTTGTCGGATTTTTGAATACTTTTTTTCATTTCGTTTTCTGCACCCCGCAATTCACTTTGTTCTTCCACTAACTGTCTTTGGAGAGTTGCAATTTGATTTGCTAATTTTTTAATGTTTTTTTTGCACTTTTTTTGTTTTTGCACTAGTTCCCTTTGTCGCGTATTATGTCTGTCCTGCGCTGCCCTACACTTCCACTTAAAATTATACAATAATGTAGATGCATTGTCTTCGTCTTCGAATTCATCACCCGAATCATCAGGTGCAGCAGGATGAGGTGTATCAGGGGCAGGTGTTGGTTGAGACGTCGGTGGTGATGGTGATTTGCGGACCGGTTGTTGCTGCTCCTCCTGCTGCTGTTGCTGCTGCTCCTGCTCCTGCTCCTGCTGCTCTTGCTGCTCTCTCTGCCTCTGTTCGTCTTCCTCCGTAACTCCGTAAACATTACGAAGGAAAGACAAGCTTTTTCCGTGCGCCTCTAACCCCTCAAACAGTGAGGGCGTCATAGAGACGCACGGCTCCTCCAGCCCTGATATATCTAGCTGGGAAGGTGTCTGGGAGTCTTCCACAGCGGAAGTGGAGGCGTCCTCACTTTTTGTTTTTAGTTTTTCAATTTCTTCCTCAGGTAGATCTGCAAGTCTACGCAGTTTGGGCAAAGGCGGCTGAAAATAAAATAAATACTTATAAACATTTCTACATTTTATGAATATAAAAACATTTTTTTTTTTAAATTAATCAAAAATAAAAAACCTACCTGTATCACTACATCCTGGAGGATGTTAATTTTTGGTTTCTTGAGACTCAAGGAATACTTCATATTTTTTTTTTTTCAACAATTAGCACTTAACACTAACAGACACAGAATTAAGACAAACAATTACGAGTTCCTATGCAAAATATATAGGAAAAATAATGCAGAATATGCAGAAAATAAATGGCGAAGAAGGGTGAAATGTCAAATCAGCAGTTTTACATGTCCATATATGGTCATTTAAAGATTGATTGCAATGAAGTAGGAGGGTGAAATGTCAAATCAGCAGTTTTTTCATGTCCATATATGGTCATTTAATAATTTATTGCAATTCAGCAATTCTTCAAACTATTTCCGTGTGAATTGCAATTCAGCAATTTTTTGATATTTGGTATATAAAAGTAACTTTTGTAAGCATGTGAGTACAGTTCACACATCAGATATGTTCTCATTAAAAAACACAAGTTTCATTTCTCGCAATCTTGATATATCTTCACTGAATGAAGAAAAACGTCGTATCATTCAAACAGTTGAAAGTTTGTTACATCAAAAATTTCGGTCGTCCAGAACTTTCATGGCTGGGGGATGTGCAGCGTTTCTCTTAGGTCGGACGTCTTCTTATACAGACATCGATATTTACGTCGAAGCAGATGAAAATACACAAAAATGGGCTAAGGATAACTGCGCAGACAATCACATGTCTAAATATGACTATCTTTATCAGTCCAAGTGGCCCTGCTGCTATTTGAAGTTTGATGGATTTATATTTAATATTATTTTTGTTGAACCTCGTCTTCAATTTTCGTTGGAAGCCAGAATTCTATGTATCCTTAAATCGTTCGACTTAACCGCGTGCAAAGTGGCAATACACTTTTCAAGTGGAATAAATCCTGTTCTTGTAGAATGGAAATTAACTGACCTGAACTTCGATAATGTCAAGAAAAAGGATCGCATCATTAAGTATAAGAAAAGAATTGAGAAAAATGAAAAGGAACAACGATTCGATCCCAACAGTTTGTCTATGTTGGCCTATACCGTCGTGGTAGATCATGATGACTCATATCGTGCTGCTGGACAAATACTTTGAAAGATATTTATATAACTTAATATTGTTATGCTGAATCATTGTAGTGTTGATTCCGTTAGATAAATATGTAAGAGGATATTAAATAAAACTCACAAACGTAACTAATTGTTTTATTGAACTAATATGTTTATACATTTTCAAACATTTATTGAACTATTGCATTTGCTACAGTGAGTGAAACAAATTAGTACTAAATAAAGAAACACACACACGCACAATTATTTTTGTGTGTCTTGACATGTTTCCGTTTGCCGCCTTCGAAACGATGATATATTTTTTTTAATATTTTCTGAATACGTCTCTGGCAGCGTGCGAGATCCAATGCATCGCAAGCTTTTTCGCTCTCCGTCATCTAACACCTTATTGTAATAATTTCGAAGGAATGCGGACATGTTTACGTTATTGTGGATTAATTCTGGGCGTAATTCAACGATTTCGAAACGAAATTGATATATGGCAACGATTTCATTATTTTGTACATTAATTACTGCATGTTTTTTTTTATATATATATATATAAAATCTGGTGTGGATACAAAAGTTGAATATCCGAATTTAATTGGGTCGTATTTATTTATGTTAATTTTCAATCCCAAAATTTCATACAACGCCCAACCGGAATCCTTTTCTGCAAATTTCTCTAATTTTTTCATGATTTTATCAATGACGTTTTCTTCGTACCATTCTTTTAAATTTGTGTTTTGATCAATGTGTTATTTTTTGTTGAAAATGTTTTAATGTCTGTTTCACTAGAGTGCGGTTGAATAAAATTTGCCGAAAAAATTACATTTACCTTAAGCATTGAGTTTTTCACTTCTTTTTTAATTCTAAACATAAAGCATTTAAAAGATTGTTGAAAAAAAAAACTGAAGAGGATCTTTAACATGGTGGTTACTTATAAATCCTGTACGAATTCGTTGTTGAAAGCAGGATTCGACATCTTGCCATGTTACATTAGTCACCGATTTAAATTTGTTGGTTTTAATATAGCCTTCACCAGTTTTTATAGATAATAATTGTTTTTTCTTATTTAAAAGCTTTAGGTGATAAAATTTCAAATACGTCAAGCTTGTTCCTAAGGAATTTGCGTTTTCCAATATATTTTCTCAGGGGATTTTACATTTGAGTGCTTTTCTAATTATTATTATACTGTTATAACTAAAAAAATGTTTAGTTTCTTTGATTGTTTTGATTTTACTTAAGTATTCATGAATTAGCTTAAGAGAGTTTTTACATATAACCCTCACTGATTCTTGTGATTTCATTTTTTGTCGTGAAACTTGCTCACCACAGCAGAAAAAAAAAAAAGAACACTACTATGACCCGTTGACTAGTTTTTTGTTTATATGTGAATTAATGAATGATTCACATAGATTTGATACTTCTGACTATGATTTATATAATATTTATGATATAGAACTTAAAAATAAGAAAGATGAAAATAACGGTAAGATTATGCTAGAATTTGTGGGTCTCAGATCTAAAATGTACGCATCTAGAACTGCAAGTTATGATTTCAATAAAAAATTAGTTAAGAAATCCAAAGGTAGTACAAAAGCATCACTTAAAACAATAACGTTTGAAAATTACAAAGATTGTTTATTTAATAATCGAAGTTACGAAAAATCCCAAAGACTCATCAAGTCCAAACATCATACTGTTTACACAGTAAAACAAGAAAAAGTAGTTCTCAGCCCCAATGATGACAAAAGAATTGTCATAAGATTCGCAACGGATACGAAACCTTGGGGATATCATATTTCGCACGTAATTTAAAAAAAGTGGGAATTGTCATATATAAGCAATTAAATTTCACTGATGTTGGTTATTTTATGATTACAACAATGTCTGACTTGAGACAATTTGTTGATTTACAAGCATTTTGTGCATCCGAAAGCGTGTACAAAACATATCTTAAAGCCGCTGCGAGTGATCGAACGAAATTAAATTTATTCCTTCATCTCATCGATAAAAAAGATTTTATTGTACCGGACGAAGTGTTTAAATGGATTGCCGAAAGTGAAAGTGACTTTTATACACTTGACATTTGTATTCTGCTACAAAGAAAGCAATGTGTCGATGGTTACATTGATGCATTTCTACGTGTATGCGAAAGAGACCAAATTGAAAATTTAAATTATGCTGCTTTGGAGTTTTTGATGACCACCAACTATTTGGACAATACTCTAACGTATAAATGTTTTATTTATAAATTATTGAGTGATAATCGCTGGCAGAATCTTGGAGATATATTCTATCCTGTTGAGAATATCCGGAAAAATTATCGAAGGATCGACCAGTGCGTGGATGAATTTATGTGTCGGGCTGCGTATTTGGCAAACCATAAAGCGCTCAGTACTTTCTATGAGTCTTTAGAAATAATAAATTACGATTCTTTCGCATTTCAACCTTCTCAAAATCAGGAGCACCGAAGAATTTTCAACTGGATCAAAAAGAACATTGTCAAAGGAGAAGCCAATCCTGAAATACCATTAGGATGGACAGAGGGACCGGATTCAACAAAATGGCCCTCGATTAAGTTAGATGATTATAAGAAAACTTTACATGTAATTTCTGGTAACCATGAATAAAATACACAAAAATGGGTTATATGTAGTTTTATTTACCCCCAAACATAATACAATAACAGATGAAATTATTTACATCACTCTGACGACATCTTGTGCAGGGATGTATTTTTCATTTCATCCTTATCGAAGTTCGCTGGTTTGTTTGGATAAGAACGATGTCTGGAATTCTTTAAACATATCATAGACAATTGCATACCGATTATTTGTGAAATCAACATTCATGTTTTTGTAGGGATACATGGTATCATTAAGGTACAATTTTACATCTCTCAGATTACAATGATCATATTGACTGTAGTTTTTCTTCAATTGATTTTTTCTTCCCTGTTGTAATGCAAAAATTATGTACTGTGATTTTTTTAAGAAAGCCTTAACAAAAATGGAAGGAAAAAAGCAAGGGTGGGGATTAATATGGTGTATAAATTAAAGATCACACACACACAAGAACGAATTAATAAGTTTCTTGCAAGTACATAAGTTAATACTTAACAGCAGAAATGGGTAAGCTTATACATTTTTGTTGTAGTATGTAAAGTTTTAAAAACTTTTTTTTTTTCTGTGTAGAAAAATTTATCATTTGTCCTTATGATCCTAGCCACAGGCTGTTAGAGAAGAGGTTGAGAAAACATATTTTCAACTGTCATCGGGATGCCTGGGAGAGGGAGCGAAAACTCTGGGAGGCTGAACTTCCCCTATGGATATTTACTTCGATAGGAGCAATTATTTTTGTAATCGTATTTTGTGTGTTCCTTTATTTAGGATTAATTTGTTTCAGTTATTTTAGCAAATAAAATACTCCAACAAATGTATGATTCAATAAAACAATTAGCTACTTTTGATTGTTTTATTTAATATCCTTCACCATGTTAATCTACAACAAATGTATGATTCGATAAAACAACTAGCTACTAGATTGTTTTATTTAATATACTTACTTCAACATGTTAATCTAAGAGCATCAACGCTACAATTCAATACAATATACTCCACGGGTCATAGTAGTGTTCTTTTTTTTTTTTTTTCTGCTGTGGTGAGCAAGTTTCACGACAAAAAATGAAATCACAAGAATCAGTGAGGGTTATATGTAAAAACTCTCTTAAGCTAATTCATGAATACTTAAGTAAAATCAAAACAATCAAAGAAACTAAACATTTTTTTAGTTATAACAGTATAATAATAATTAGAAAAGCACTCAAATGTAAAATCCCCTGAGAAAATATATTGGAAAACGCAAATTCCTTAGGAACAAGCTTGACGTATTTGAAATTTTATCACCTAAAGCTTTTAAATAAGAAAAAACAATTATTATCTATAAAAACTGGTGAAGGCTATATTAAAACCAACAAATTTAAATCGGTGACTAATGTAACATGGCAAGATGTCGAATCCTGCTTTCAACAACGAATTCGTACAGGATTTATAAGTAACCACCATGTTAAAGATCCTCTTCAGTTTTTTTTTCAACAATCTTTTAAATGCTTTATGTTTAGAATTAAAAAAGAAGTGAAAAACTCAATGCTTAAGGTAAATGTAATTTTTTCGGCAAATTTTATTCAACCGCACTCTAGTGAAACAGACATTAAAACATTTTCAACAAAAAATAACACATTGATCAAAACACAAATTTAAAAGAATGGTACGAAGAAAACGTCATTGATAAAATCATGAAAAAATTAGAGAAATTTGCAGAAAAGGATTCCGGTTGGGCGTTGTATGAAATTTTGGGATTGAAAATTAACATAAATAAATACGACCCAATTAAATTCGGATATTCAACTTTTGTATCCACACCAGATTTTATATATATATATATAAAAAAAAACATGCAGTAATTAATGTACAAAATAATGAAATCGTTGCCATATATCAATTTCGTTTCGAAATCGTTGAATTACGCCCAGAATTAATCCACAATAACGTAAACATGTCCGCATTCCTTCGAAATTATTACAATAAGGTGTTAGATGACGGAGAGCGAAAAAGCTTGCGATGCATTGGATCTCGCACGCTGCCAGAGACGTATTCAGAAAATATTAAAAAAAATATATCATCGTTTCGAAGGCGGCAAACGGAAACATGTCAAGACACACAAAAATAATTGTGCGTGTGTGTGTTTCTTTATTTAGTACTAATTTGTTTCACTCACTGTAGCAAATGCAATAGTTCAATAAATGTTTGAAAATGTATAAACATATTAGTTCAATAAAACAATTAGTTACGTTTGTGAGTTTTATTTAATATCCTCTTACATATTTATCTAACGGAATCAACACTACAATGATTCAGCATAACAATATTAAGTTATATAAATATCTTTCAAAGTATTTGTCCAGCAGCACGATATGAGTCATCATGATCTACCACGACGGTATAGGCCAACATAGACAAACTGTTGGGATCGAATCGTTGTTCCTTTTCATTTTTCTCAATTCTTTTCTTATACTTAATGATGCGATCCTTTTTCTTGACATTATCGAAGTTCAGGTCAGTTAATTTCCATTCTACAAGAACAGGATTTATTCCACTTGAAAAGTGTATTGCCACTTTGCACGCGGTTAAGTCGAACGATTTAAGGATACATAGAATTCTGGCTTCCAACGAAAATTGAAGACGAGGTTCAACAAAAATAATATTAAATATAAATCCATCAAACTTCAAATAGCAGCAGGGCCACTTGGACTGATAAAGATAGTCATATTTAGACATGTGATTGTCTGCGCAGTTATCCTTAGCCCATTTTTGTGTATTTTCATCTGCTTCGACGTAAATATCGATGTCTGTATAAGAAGACGTCCGACCTAAGAGAAACGCTGCACATCCCCCAGCCATGAAAGTTCTGGACGACCGAAATTTTTGATGTAACAAACTTTCAACTGTTTGAATGATACGACGTTTTTCTTCATTCAGTGAAGATATATCAAGATTGCGAGAAATGAAACTTGTGTTTTTTAATGAGAACATATCTGATGTGTGAACTGTACTCACATGCTTACAAAAGTTACTTTTATATACCAAATATCAAAAAATTGCTGAATTGCAATTCACACGGAAATAGTTTGAAGAATTGCTGAATTGCAATAAATTATTAAATGACCATATATGGACATGAAAAAACTGCTGATTTGACATTTCACCCTCCTACTTCATTGCAATCAATCTTTAAATGACCATATATGGACATGTAAAACTGCTGATTTGACATTTCACCCTTCTTCGCCATTTATTTTCTGCATATTCTGCATTATTTTTCCTATATATTTTGCATAGGAACTCGTAATTGTTTGTCTTAATTCTGTGTCTGTTAGTGTTAAGTGCTAATTGTTGAAAAAAAAAAAATATGAAGTATTCCTTGAGTCTCAAGAAACCAAAAATTAACATCCTCCAGGATGTAGTGATACAGGTAGGTTTTTTATTTTTGATTAATTTAAAAAAAAAAATGTTTTTATATTCATAAAATGTAGAAATGTTTATAAGTATTTATTTTATTTTCAGCCGCCTTTGCCCAAACTGCGTAGACTTGCAGATCTACCTGAGGAAGAAATTGAAAAACTAAAAACAAAAAGTGAGGACGCCTCCACTTCCGCTGTGGAAGACTCCCAGACACCTTCCCAGCTAGATATATCAGGGCTGGAGGAGCCGTGCGTCTCTATGACGCCCTCACTGTTTGAGGGGTTAGAGGCGCACGGAAAAAGCTTGTCTTTCCTTCGTAATGTTTACGGAGTTACGGAGGAAGACGAACAGAGGCAGAGAGAGCAGCAAGAGCAGCAGGAGCAGGAGCAGGAGCAGCAGCAACAGCAGCAGGAGGAGCAGCAACAACCGGTCCGCAAATCACCATCACCACCGACGTCTCAACCAACACCTGCCCCTGATACACCTCATCCTGCTGCACCTGATGATTCGGGTGATGAATTCGAAGACGAAGACAATGCATCTACATTATTGTATAATTTTAAGTGGAAGTGTAGGGCAGCGCAGGACAGACATAATACGCGACAAAGGGAACTAGTGCAAAAACAAAAAAAGTGCAAAAAAAACATTAAAAAATTAGCAAATCAAATTGCAACTCTCCAAAGACAGTTAGTGGAAGAACAAAGTGAATTGCGGGGTGCAGAAAACGAAATGAAAAAAAGTATTCAAAAATCCGACAAATTAAAGAAACTATATGTAAAAATAAAATGTATATAATCTCATAGTGTCAGTAGTAGTGTTAGTAGCGTTAAAAGTGTTGAAATGTTTTAGTAGTAGAATTAGTAGTGATAGTGGTGCTTGTATTGTAATAGTAATATTTATATATCAATAAATAATATAAGTATTTTATTTCGCTTGTTTTTTTTTTTTTTAAGTGTTGCATGTTGGGCAGTATATATCCAAATCAATGGTTTTGCCAAACAATATCCTGTAGCATTTTCGCTAAAATTTTTGGAACCACTATAATCGTCAATAATGGTGTAATTAGGTGACTTGCAGCGGCTTTTGTTTCTTAAGACAAATTCTTGTTTATACTGTAGTGGGATCGATGTATCGATAATATCAGGAATATTGTGACAAACCATACACGAGCATTTCTTAAACAAAAGTCCATGTTCTCCTTGGGAATGGTATCGCTGTTAGTATTTAGAGAGGTAGCTTGTAGAGATGGTAAGTTCTGGTAGGGTGGTACAAATTAACGAGTAGAGACAGACAAAAACAAAAAATTATTTTTGTTTATTTTTGCCGAACACAGCGTTATAAAAATTTATTGATGTCTTGTCGAGCATCAAGTCATCCTTCAACGATGGAACGTACGTCCCACTGGCGTCGTCGTCCCAATTTTCGAGTGATGTTACTTTTGGGGGTTCAGAATTGAACCATTTTGATGGTTGAGATGGTATCGGTGGTGATGCTTTGGGAAGTGCAGCTTCGCGGAGCTGTCGCTCCCTTTCCCAAGCCTCCCTATGACACCTAAATATATGCCTCTGGAGTCTCCCCTCTAGCATTCGATGGCTCCTATCGTATGGGCAAACTATAAAATCCTCTAAACAAAACAAAAAAAAATATATGAAATTTACATACTGTAATAAAAATATAACCTTACCCATGTCCCTAGATATCTATTGGTTAATTCTCTTGATACTAGTTAATCAGTTATAATCACATCTTTCATATAGTCTTGAATTTATATACGAAATTAATCCCTTCTTTTACTCTTTTTCCCTCTCTAATTTTTATTTCAAGTTGACGATTCAGTTGTTTTTCTCTTATCGAAAATGCAAGAGTTTCACTAATTCAGAAAGATTTAGCAACTACGATTTAATACAACAACAAGTTATTTAATACGTTTTAAATTATTTGTCCAGCAGCACGATATGACTCATCACGATCTACCACCACAGCAGTGATTTTTGATGATTGTTTATAGGTTTTTGATTTTCGTTTTTTAATGATGTTTTGTTGTTTTCATATAAAATTCAACAAAAAGCCGTTTTTGGTTAACTTGAAATTTTTTTTTTTAATGTCTTAGTATATTTAGTTGTGATGGTAGTAGTCATATAACAATACATATAAAGAACAACCTATTTCGCTTTTTTTTTTTTTTTTTTTTTTTTTTTAAGTGTTGCATGTTGGGCTTATTCGAATCCTTTTTCGATGGTCTTTTTTTCGACCTGAAAAAATTTTTACGTAGCGACCTCGAAAAAACTAGAAATGGCTCCTGTATCTAGGTCGATGTGGACAGAATCGATTTTTTTGAGCAGACTTATGCGTTCGTTCCAGAAGAAGGTTTTGATGTATACAACCGATATTCTATCTCTTACCATTTGGACACTAGAAACTTTTGCCCTTTTCTCCCTTATTTTCAACTTTTTTGAAAATTTTTTTTGCTCAACATATGGCTTAATTTTTTTAGCTTTTCCCCGTTCCCCTGAGCCGACATGCTACCTCTTACCGCTTACGAACTATGACGTTTTTCCGTTATTACTACTAAACGGTAGCAAAAAATATTTATTTTGCTAAGTGGACCTATAGACTGTTCACTCAGAAATATTTTGGTACAAAAATATATTTTTTAAGTTTTACCGTTTGGGCGCCACAAACTTTTGCCCTTTTCACAGTCATGTCAAAAGTTAGCGAAAAACCGTCGACGGCTATCGATATTATTTGTTTTTGTCAATCTTTTTTGCTCTATACACGAACCTCCTATCTCTTACCATTTTCGAGTAACAAAAATTTTTTCTATTTAAACGGTAGATACACCTATGAGTCATAATCATTTTTACACACGATTAGATAGTACTTCATGAATATGCATTTGATTTTGTGGAAAAACAAACTTTTCAAAATTTGGATTTTTTTTTTGAGATTTTTTTTGTTTTAATTTTTCTTTGGATTCTTTGAATTTTTTAAATTTTTTTTTTCACCAAAACTTCTAATTTACTTTCCTACTGCTCAAGGAAAACTTTTTTTCGAATTTTGACAACCTTTTTTGACAAAAATTGTTGCGCCCCAAACTCAAATTTTCACATATTTAATTACATGGACCTATTGATTATTCATCCAAAAATATTTTGACACAAAAAACAAATTTTTAACTAATTCCGTTTGGTCACCACAAACTTTTGCCCTTTTCTCCGAAATGCTAAACTCAAACTAAAAACCGTCGACACAGGTGCATGTGTTTCGTATTTTAGGAACTTTTTTGTTCTTTGCACGAACCTCGTATCTCTTACCGTCTTCGAGTAAAACATTTTTTTTTTTATATTTAAACAATTATTGCACCTCCAACCCACATTTATTTTTACACAAATGTGTCATTAGTTTATAGGGATGCATTTTTATTTTTTTAACAAACTTTCTGCCCTTTGGCACCCTCAAGCGATAATTCTTTTTTTTTAATATTTCCGAATACGTCCCTGTCTATTGAAGATAAGAGCGTCCAGTTCCGTAAGAATTTGCTGAAACAGCATCGCGTTATTTCATTCTGTGTTGTAATAATGACGGGCGGCGTGTTTCGGTTTATGAATTTTACCGTGAAAAGATTTGGGAAAAAGGTGGTTTTGTTGAACTAAATGGTGGCTTCTGTGAAGTGTGCGTGTATTTGAATGTTTTCGAGGGAGAACGGATGATTTTATTGCCTGTTTTCAATGTCGTAAGTAACAATTTTTTTAATTTTTAACAACACACTCGCCTTCTGACATTTGAGATTTTATTCTAATAATCACGGACAAATAAGCTTAAATCGGCAGAAAGTTGCTGATGAACATTTATTTATTAAGAAAATAACAGGAGTTTTGTCGGAGCAAACACGGCTTTTATTCGTTGCTGTTATTCCCAATTAAATAATTTTAGATGAGACTGGGGAAAATAATACACCAAACGAAATAAACAATATTTATTATAATTTCAATTACAGCTTAAGATTATACAAACTAGTTCGTATTTTATACATTTTAAGAAACTAATAAGTTTTAAATTTAAATCTAATTTACGACGCAGTGGTTTAACCGCAATGTGCACAGTTATTTAACTGATTTTCTTTGCTGAATAATTTTCAATTCTGAATCCAATTTTTCGATTGTTTCTCTAAATTTTCGCTTCTTCTCCATCATTTTTTCGATTAAGGGCTTTATTTGCAATTCGAAACGTTCCACATTCATTTGAAATCTTTTAACATCGTATAACCAAGTATTAATTCGGCTTTCTTTATCATTTATTAAGAAAATAACCGGAACTTTGTCGAAACAAACACGTCTGTTATTCATGACAGTTTGCAATCAAATATTTTTTACATGAGACTGGGGAAAATAATACACCGAACGAATTAAATAATATTTATTATAATTTCTATTACAGCTTAAGATTATTCAATTTAGTTCTTATTTCATACATTTTAATTGCTTCTTTTAAATAACTAATTCGTTTTAAATGTAATTCTAATCTACGACGAAGCAGTCTAACTGCACTTGATTTGTTTTCCACATGAACCAATGCCTTCTTCATTCTTCGATAAATTCGATATTGATGGTTCGACCGATCGGACCTCTATTTACCAAGTACAATTTCAAGCCGTTCACGATCTTCTGGTTCAGATCGCTGATCACTGAGTCGGTGAATTTTTCGGTAAATCTCTGTGGAAGTATCGTTCTAGACTCTTCAAGTTGCACAAATATCTTGTCACCGTACTTTGTAGACAGTTTACTAAAATTTTTTGTTAAAAATTTTTTATTTTCTTCTAAAGTTTTCGCACTCACAAAAGCTTGCAAGTGAGACTCTTTATTCAAGGTAGAAATGAAAGATGACATTTCTAAGTGTTAAATAATTGAATTCAAAAAACTAATTAATTCTTACACACGAATCCATCGACTTTTATACAAGTATAAAACGGAAGTGGGGATGCGAGATTGCGTCCGAGATCCCTCCCCGACCTAAACGAAAAGAGGGGATAGATCTCGAGATGAACGAGGGCAATAAACGACCAAGGTCGAGCAACGACTAGGTCAATGATCGCCCGATGAAAAGTAATGGGGGAGCTGGACCAGCTGGCAAGGTCAGCCACGTGCACCGACAAGCTCGACAACAAATGAAAGGTCAATGACCGCTCGATGAAAAGTAATGGGGGAGCTGGACCAGTTTGACCTCATTTGACCTGGTCTAGAACCCCCACTATATAACTACTAATTTTAACAGTTTTCTTGTATCTACGAACGCCAGAATGCATAAAATTGACCTAAACGTCTCCTTTTCCTATTCTGAGTCGATTCTGCATGCTTTAAGTGTGTTTGGTGGCTCAGAACCATCAAAAAACTTTGAAATATAGTTCAAATTCAATAAAAATCGACAAAAATACAGTTTCTAGCTAAAATTTGATGGTTTCATTGCACTTTCCGAGCCCGTAGGGTATCTGAGTGGCTTAAAGGTACAAGAAAACACTTCAAAAGTGACGTTTCTGAAGAATTTTAACAGTTTTCTTGTACCTACGAACGCCTGAATGCATAAAATTGACCTAAACGTCTCCTTTTCCTATTCTGAAACGATTCTGCATGCTTTAAGTGTGTTTGGTGGCTCAGAACCACAAAAAAACGTTGAAATATAGTTCAAATTCAATAAAAATCGACAAAAATACAGTTTCTAGCTAAAATTTGATGGTTTCGTTGCACTTTCCGAGCCCGTAGGGTATCTGAGTGGCTTAAAAGTACAAGAAAACACTTCAAAAGTGACGTTTCTGAAGAATTTTAACAGTTTTCTTGTATCTACGAACTCCAGAATGCATAAAATTGACCTAAACGTCTCCTTATCCTATTCTGAGTCGATTCTGCATGTTTTAAGTGTGTTTGGTGGCTCAGAACCATCAAAAAACGTTGAAATATAGTTCAAATTCAATAAAAATCGATAAAAACACAGATTCTAGCTAAAATTTGATGGTTTCGTTGCACTTTCCGAGCCCGTAGGTTATCTGAGTGGCTTAAAATTACAAGAAAACACTTCAAAAGTGACGTTTCTGAATAATTTTAACAGTTTTCTTGTATCTACGAACGCCTGAATGCATAAAATTGACCTAAACGTCTCCTTTTCCTATTCTGAATCGATTCTGCATGCTTTAAGTGTGTTTGGTGGCTCAGAACCATCAAAAAACGTTGAAATATAGTTCAAATTCAATAAAAATCGACAAAATACAGTTTCTAGCTAAAATTTGATGGTTTCGTTGCACTTTCCGAGCCCGTTGGGTATCTGAGTGGCTTAAAAGTACAAGAAAACACTTCAAAAGTGACGTTTCTGAAGAATTTTAACAGTTTTCTTGTATCTACGAACTCCAGAATGCATAAAATTGACCTAAACGTCTCCTTATCCTATTCTGAGTCGATTCTGCATGTTTTAAGTGTGTTTGGTGGCTCAGCACCATCAAAAAACGTTGAAATATAGTTTAAATTCAATAAAAATCGACAAAAATACAGTTTCTAGCTAAAATTTGATGGTTTCGTTGCACTTTCCGAGCCCGTAGGGTATCTGAGTGGCTTAAAAGTACAAGAAAACACTTCAAAAGTGACGTTTCTGAAGAATTTTAACAGTTTTCTTGTATCTACGAACGCCAGAATGCATAAAATTGACCTAAACGTCTCCTTTTCCAATTCTGAGTCGATTCTGCATGCTTTAAGTGTGTTTGGTGGCTCAGAACCATCAAAAAACGTTGAAATATAGTTCAAATTCAATAAATATCGACAAAAATACAGTTTCTAGCTAAAATTTGATGGTTTCGTTGCACTTTCCGAGCCCGTAGGGTATCTGAGTGGCTTAAAAGTACAAGAAAACACTTCAAAAGTGACGTTTCTGAAGAATTTTAACAGTTTTCTTGTATCTACGAACGCCAGAATGCATAAAATTGACCTAAACGTCTCCTTTTCCTATTCTGAGTCGATTCTGCATGCTTTAAGTGTGTTTGGTGGCTCAGAACCATCAAAAAACGTTGAAATATAGTTCAAATTCAATAAAAATCGACAAAAATACAGTTTCTAGCTAAAATTTGATGGTTTCGCTGCACTTTCCGAGCCCGTAGGGTATCTGAGTGGCTTAAAAGTACAAGAAAACACTTCAAAAGTGACGTTTCTGAAGAATTTTAACAGTTTTCTTGTATCTACGAACGCCGGAATGCATAAAATTGACCTAAACGTCTCCTTTTCCTATTCTGAGTCGATTCTGCATGCTTTAAGTGTGTTTGGTGGCTCAGAACCATCAAAAAACGTTGAAATATAGTTCAAATTCAATAAAAATCGACAAAAATACAGTTTCTAGCTAAAATTTGATGGTTTCGTTGCACTTTCCGAGCCCGTAGGGTGTCTGAGTGGCTTAATAGAACAAGAAAACACTTCAAAAGTGAAGTTTCTGAAGAATTTTAACAGTTTTCTTGTATCTACCAACGCCAGAATGCATAAAATTAACCTAAACGTCTCCTTTTCCTATTCTGAGTCGATTCTGCATGCTTTAAGTGTGTTTGGTGGCTCAGAACCATCAAAAGACGTTGAAATATAGTTCAAATTCAATAAAAATCGACAAAAATACAGTTTCTAGCTAAAATTTGATGGTTTCGTTGCACTTTCCGAGCCCGTAGGGTATCTGAGTGGCATAAGAGTACAAGTAAACACTTCAAAAGTGACGTTTCTGAAGAATTTTAACAGTTTTCTTGTATCTACGTACGCCAGAATGCATAAAATTGACCTAAACGTCTCCTTTTCCTATTCTGAGTCGATTCTGCATGCTTTAAGTGTGTTTGGTGGCTAAGAACCATCAAAAAACGTTGAAATATAGTTCAAATTCAATAAAAATCGACAAAAATACAGTTTCTAGCTAAAATTTGATGGTTTCGTTGCACTTTCCGAGCCCGTAGGGTATCTGAGTGGCTTAAAAGTAAAAGAAAACACTTCAAAAGTGACGTTTCTGAAGAATTTTAACAGTTTTCTTGTATCTACGAACGCCAGAGTGCATAAAATTGACCTAAACGTCTCCTTTTCCTATTCTGAGTCGATTCTGCATGCTTTAAGTGTGTTTGGTGGCTCAGAACCATCAAAAAACGTTGAAATATAGTTCAAATTCAATAAAAATCGACAAAAATACAGTTTCTAGCTAAAATTTCATGGTTTCGTTGCACTTTCCGAGCCCGTAGGGTATCTGAGTGGCTTAAAAGTACAAGAAAACACTTCAAAAGTGACGTTTCTGATGAATTTTAACAGTTTTCTTGTATCTACGAACGCCAGAATGCATAAAATTGACCTAAACGTCAACTTTTCCTATTCTGAGTCGATTCTGCATGCTTTAAGTGTGTTTGGTGGCTCAGAACCATCAAAAAACGTTGAAATATAGTTCAAATTCAATAAAAATCGACAAAAATACAGTTTCTAGCTAAAATTTGATGGTTTCGTTGCACTTTCCGAGCCAGTTGGGTATCTGAGTGGCTTAAAAGTACAAGAAAACACTTCAAAAGTGACGTTTCTGAAGAATTTTAACAGTTTTCTTGTATCTACGAACGCCAGAGTGCATAAAATTGACCTAAACGTCTCCTTTTCCTATTCTGAGTCGATTCTGCATGCTTTAAGTGTGTTTGGTGGCCCCGAACCATCAAAAAACGTTGAAATATAGTTCAAATTCAATAAAAATCGACAAAAATACAGCTTCTAGCTAAAATTTGATGGTTTCGTTGCACTTTCCGAGCTCGTAGGGTATCTGAGTGGCTTAAAAGTACAAGAAAACACTTCAAAAGTGACGTTTCTGAAGAATTTTAACAGTTTTCTTGTATCTACGAACGACAGAATGCATAAAATTGACCTAAACGTCTCCTTTTCCGATTCTGAGAGTCGATTCTGCATGCTTTAAGTGTGTTTGGTGGCTCAGAACCATCAAAAAACGTTGAAATATAGTTCAAATTCAATAAAAATCGACAAAAATACAGTTTCTAGCTAAAATTTGATGGTTTCGTTGCACTTTCCGAGCCCGTAGGGTATCTGAGTGGCTTAAAAGGACAAGAAAACACTTCAAAAGTGACGTTTCTGAAGAATTTTAACAGTTTTCTTGCATCTACGAACCCCAGAACGCATAAAATTGACCTAAACGTCTCCTTTTCCTATTCTGAGTCGATTCTGCATGCTTTAAGTGTGTTTGGTGGCTCAGAACCATCAAAAAACGTTGAAATATAGTTCAAATTCAATAAAAATCGACAAAAAAACAGTTTCTAGCTAAAATTTGAGGGTTTCGTTGCACTTTCCGAGCCCGCAGGGTATCTGAGTGGCTTAAAAGTACAAGAAAACACTTCAAAAGTGACGTTTCTGAAGAATTTTAACAGTTTTCTTGTATCTACGAACGCCAGAATGCATAAAATTGACCTAAACGTCTCCTTTTCCTATTCTGAGTCGATTCTGCATGCTTTAAGTGTGTTTGGAGGCTCAGAACCATCAAAAAAGTTTGAAATATAGTTCAAATTCAATAAAAATCGACAAAAATACAGTTTCTAGCTAAAATTTGATGGTTTCGTTGCACTTTCCGAGCCCGTAGGGTATCTGAGTGGCATAAGAGTACAAGTAAACACTTCAAAAGTGACGTTTCTGATGAATTTTAACAGTTTTCTTGTATCTACGAACGCCAGAATGCATAAAATTGACCTAAACGTCAACTTTTCCTATTCTGAGTGGATTCTGCATGCTTTAAGTGTGTTTGGTGGCTCAGAACCATCAAAAAACGTTGAAATATAGTTCAAATTCAATAAAAATCGACAAAAATACAGTTTCTAGCTAAAATTTGATGGTTTCGTTGCACTTTCCGAGCCAGTTGGGTATCTGAGTGGCTTAAAAGTACAAGAAAACACTTCAAAAGTGACGTTTCTGAAGAATTTTAACAGTTTTCTTGTATCTACGAACGCCAGAGTGCATAAAATTGACCTAAACGTCTCCTTTTCCTATTCTGAGTCGATTCTGCATGCTTTAAGTGTGTTTGGTGGCCCCGAACCATCAAAAAACGTTGAAATATAGTTCAAATTCAATAAAAATCGACAAAAATACAGCTTCTAGCTAAAATTTGATGGTTTCGTTGCACTTTCCGAGCTCGTAGGGTATCTGAGTGGCTTAAAAGTACAAGAAAACACTTCAAAAGTGACGTTTCTGAAGAATTTTAACAGTTTTCTTGTATCTACGAACGACAGAATGCATAAAATTGACCTAAACGTCTCCTTTTCCGATTCTGAGAGTCGATTCTGCATGCTTTAAGTGTGTTTGGTGGCTCAGAACCATCAAAAAACGTTGAAATATAGTTCAAATTCAATAAAAATCGACAAAAATACAGTTTCTAGCTAAAATTTGATGGTTTCGTTGCACTTTCCGAGCCCGTAGGGTATCTGAGTGGCTTAAAAGGACAAGAAAACACTTCAAAAGTGACGTTTCTGAAGAATTTTAACAGTTTTCTTGCATCTACGAACCCCAGAACGCATAAAATTGACCTAAACGTCTCCTTTTCCTATTCTGAGTCGATTCTGCATGCTTTAAGTGTGTTTGGTGGCTCAGAACCATCAAAAAACGTTGAAATATAGTTCAAATTCAATAAAAATCGACAAAAAAACAGTTTCTAGCTAAAATTTGAGGGTTTCGTTGCACTTTCCGAGCCCGCAGGGTATCTGAGTGGCTTAAAAGTACAAGAAAACACTTCAAAAGTGACGTTTCTGAAGAATTTTAACAGTTTTCTTGTATCTACGAACGCCAGAATGCATAAAATTGACCTAAACGTCTCCTTTTCCTATTCTGAGTCGATTCTGCATGCTTTAAGTGTGTTTGGAGGCTCAGAACCATCAAAAAAGTTTGAAATATAGTTCAAATTCAATAAAAATCGACAAAAATACAGTTTCTAGCTAAAATTTGATGGTTTCGTTGCACTTTCCGAGCCCGTAGGGTATCTGAGTGGCATAAGAGTACAAGTAAACACTTCAAAAGTGACGTTTCTGATGAATTTTAACAGTTTTCTTGTATCTACGAACGCCAGAATGCATAAAATTGACCTAAACGTCAACTTTTCCTATTCTGAGTGGATTCTGCATGCTTTAAGTGTGTTTGGTGGCTCAGAACCATCAAAAAACGTTGAAATATAGTTCAAATTCAATAAAAATCGACAAAAATACAGTTTCTAGCTAAAATTTGATGGTTTCGTTGCACTTTCCGAGCCAGTTGGGTATCTGAGTGGCTTAAAAGTACAAGAAAACACTTCAAAAGTGACGTTTCTGAAGAATTTTAACAGTTTTCTTGTATCTACGAACGCCAGAGTGCATAAAATTGACCTAAACGTCTCCTTTTCCTATTCTGAGTCGATTCTGCATGCTTTAAGTGTGTTTGGTGGCCCCGAACCATCAAAAAACGTTGAAATATAGTTCAAATTCAATAAAAATCGACAAAAATACAGCTTCTAGCTAAAATTTGATGGTTTCGTTGCACTTTCCGAGCTCGTAGGGTATCTGAGTGGCTTAAAAGTACAAGAAAACACTTCAAAAGTGACGTTTCTGAAGAATTTTAACAGTTTTCTTGTATCTACGAACGACAGAATGCATAAAATTGACCTAAACGTCTCCTTTTCCGATTCTGAGAGTCGATTCTGCATGCTTTAAGTGTGTTTGGTGGCTCAGAACCATCAAAAAACGTTGAAATATAGTTCAAATTCAATAAAAATCGACAAAAATACAGTTTCTAGCTAAAATTTGATGGTTTCGTTGCACTTTCCGAGCCCGTAGGGTATCTGAGTGGCTTAAAAGTACAAGAAAACACTTCAAAAGTGACGTTTCTGAAGAATTTTAACAGTTTTCTTGCATCTACGAACCCCAGAACGCATAAAATTGACCTAAACGTCTCCTTTTCCTATTCTGAGTCGATTCTGCATGCTTTAAGTGTGTTTGGTGGCTCAGAACCATCAAAAAACGTTGAAATATAGTTCAAATTCAATAAAAATCGACAAAAAAACAGTTTCTAGCTAAAATTTGAGGGTTTCGTTGCACTTTCCGAGCCCGCAGGGTATCTGAGTGGCTAAAAGTACAAGAAAACACTTCAAAAGTGACGTTTCTGAAGAATTTTAACAGTTTTCTTGTATCTACGAACGCCAGAATGCATAAAATTGACCTAAACGTCTCCTTTTCCTATTCTGAGTCGATTCTGCATGCTTTAAGTGTGTTTGGAGGCTCAGAACCATCAAAAAAGTTTGAAATATAGTTCAAATTCAATAAAAATCGACAAAAATACAGTTTCTAGCTAAAATTTGATGGTTTCGTTGCACCTTCCGAGCCCGTTGGGTATCTGAGTGGCTTAAAAGTACAAGAAAACACCTCAAAAGTGACGTTTCTGAAGAATTTTAACAGTTTTCTTGTATCTACGAACGTAAGAATGCATAAAATTGACCTAAACGTCTCCTTTTCCTATTCTGAGTGGATTCTGCATGCTTTAAGTGTGTTTGGTGGCTAAGAACCATCAAAAAACGTTGAAATATAGTTCAAATTCAATAAAAATCGACAAAAATACAGTTTCTAGCTAAAATTTGATGGTTTCGTTGCACTTTCCGAGCCCGTAGGGTATCTGAGTGGCTTAAAAGTACAAGAAAACACTTCAAAAGTGACGTTTTTGAAGAATTTTAACAGTTTTCTTGTATCTACGAACGCCAGAATGCATAAAATTGACCTAAACGTCTCCTTTTCCTATTCTGAGTCGATTCTGCATGCTTTAAGTGTGTTTGGTGGCTCAGAACCATCAAAAAACGTTGAAATATAGTTCAAATTCAATAAAAATCGACAAAAATACAGTTTCTAGCTAAAATTTGATGGTTTCGTTGCACTTTCCGAGCCCGTAGGGTATCTGAGTGGCATAAGAGTATAAGTAAACACTTCAAAAGTGACGTTTCTGAAGAATTTTAACAGTTTTCTTGTATCTACGTACGCCAGAATGCATAAAATTGACCTAAACGTCTCCTTTTCCTATTCTGAGTCGATTCTGCATGCTTTAAGTGTGTTTGGTGGCTAAGAACCATCAAAAAACGTTGAAATATAGTTCAAATTCAATAAAAATCGACAAAAATACAGTTTCTAGCTAAAATTTGATGGTTTCGTTGCACTTTCCGAGCCCGTTGGTTATCTGAGTGGCTTAAAATTACAAGAAAACACTTCAAAAGTGACGTTTCTGAAGAATTTTAACAGTTTTCTTGTATCTACGAACGCCAGAATGCATAAAATTGACCTAAACGTCTCCTTTTCCTATTCTGAGTCGATTCTGCATGCCTTAAGAGTGTTTGGTGGCTAAGAACCATCAAAAAACGTTGAAATATAGTTCAAATTCAATAAAAATCGACAAAAATACAGTTTCTAGCTAAAATTTGATGGTTTCGTTGCACTTTCCGAGCCCGTAGGGTATCTGAGTGGCTTAAAAGTACAAGAAAACACTTCAAAAGTGACGTTTCTGAAGAATTTTAACTGTTTTCTTGTATCTACGAACGCCAGAATGCATAAAATTGACCTAAACGTCTCCTTTTCCTATTCTGAGTCGATTCTGCATGCTTTAAGTGTGTTTGGTGGCTCAGAACCATCAAAAAACGTCGAAATATGGTTCAAATTCAATAAAAATCGACAAAAATACAGTTTCTAGCTAAAATTTGATGGTTTCGTTGAACTTTCCGAGCCCATTGGTTTTCTGAGTGGCTTAAAAGTACAAGAAAACACTTCAAAAGTGACGTTTCTGAAGAATTTTAACAGTTTTCTTGTATCTACGAACGCCAGAATGCATAAAATTGACCTAAACGTCTCCTTTTCCTATTCTGAGTCGATTCTGCATGCTTTAAGTGTGTTTGGTGGCTCAGAACCATCAAAAAACGTTGAAATATAGTTCAAATTCAATAAAAATCGACAAAAATACAGTTTCTAGCTAAAATTTCATGGTTTCGTTGCACTTTCCGAGCCCGTTGGGTATCTGAGTGGCTTAAAAGTACAAGAAAACACTTCAAAAGTGACGTTTCTGAAGAATTTTAACAGTTTTCTTGTATCTACGAACGCCAGAATGCATAAAATTGACCTAAACGTCTCCTTTTCCTATTCTGAGTCGATTCTGCATGCTTTAAATGTGTTTGGTGGCTCAGAACCATGAAAAAACGTTGAAATATAGTTCAAATTCAATAAAAATCGACAAAAATACAGTTTCTAGCTAAAATTTGATGGTTTCGTTGCACTTTCCGAGCCCGTTGGGTATCTGAGTGGCTTAAAAGTACAAGAAAATACTTCAAAAGTGACGTTTCTGAAGAATTTTAACAGTGTTCTTGTATCTTTGAACGCCAGAATGCATAAAATTGACCTAAACGTCTCCTTTTCCTATTCTGAGTCGACTCTGCATGCTTTAAGTGTGTTTGGTGGCTCAGAACCATCAAAAAACATTGAAATATAGTTCAAATTCAATAAAAATCGACAAAAATACAGTTTCTAGCTAAAATTTGATGGTTTCGTTGCACTTTCCGAGCCCGTAGGGTATCTGAGTGGCTTAAAAGTACAAGAAAACACTTCAAAAGTGACGTTTCTGAAGAATTTTAACAGTTTTCTTGTATCTACGAACGCCAGAATGCATAACATTGACCTAAACGTCTCCTTTTCCTATTCTGAGTCGATTCTGCATGCTTTAAGTGTGTTTGGTGGCTCAGAACCATCAAAAAACGTTGAAATATAGTTCAAATTCAATAAAAATCGACAAAAATACAGTTTCTAGCTAAAATCTGAGTGGCTTAAAAGTACAAGAAAACACTTCAAAAGTGACGTTTCTGAAGAATTTTAACAGTTTTCTTGTATCTACGAACGCCAGAATGCATAAAATTGACCTAAACGTCTCCTTTTCCTATTCTGAGTCGATTCTGCATGCTTTAAGTGTGTTTGGTGGCTCAGAACCATCAAAAAACGTTGAAATATAGTTCAAATTCAATAAAAATCGACAAAAATACAGTTTCTAGCTAAAATTTGATGGTTTCGTTGCACTTTCCGAGCCCGTAGGGTATCTGAGTGGCTTAAAAGTACAAGAAAACACTTCAAAAGTGACGTTTCTGAAGAATTTTAACAGTTTTCTTGTATCTACGAACGCCAGAATGCATAAAATTGACCTAAACGTCTCCTTTTCCTATTCTGAGTCGATTCTGCATGCTTTAAGTGTGTTTGGTGGCTCAGAACCATCAAAAAACGTTGAAATATAGTTCAAATTCAATAAAAATCGACAAAAATACAGTTTCTAGCTAAAATTTGATGGTTTCGTTGCACTTTCCGAGCCCGTTGGGTATCTGAGTGGCTTAAAAGTACAAGAAAACACTTCAAAAGTGACGTTTCTGAAGAATTTTAACAGTTTTCTTGTATCTACGAACGCCAGAATGCATAAAATTGACCTAAACGTCTCCTTTTCCTATTCTGAGTCGATTCTGCATGCTTTAAGTGTGTTTGGTGGCTCAGAACCATCAAAAAACGTTGAAATATAGCTCAAATTCAATAAAAATCGACAAAAATACAGTTTCTAGCTAAAATTTGATGGTTTCGTTGCACTTTCCGAGCCCGTAGGGTATCTGAGTGGCTTAAAAGTATAAGAAAATACTTCAAAAGTGACGTTTCTGAAGAATTTTAACAGTGTTCTTGTATCTACGAACGCCAGAATGCATAAAATTGACCTAAACGTCTCCTTTTCCTATTCTGAGTCGACTCTGCATGCTTTAAGTGTGTTTGGTGGCTCAGAACCATCAAAAAACATTGAAATATAGTTCAAATTCAATAAAAATCGACAAAAATACAGTTTCTAGCTAAAATTTGATGGTTTCGTTGCACTTTCCGAGCCCGTAGGGTATCTGGGTGGCTTAAAAGTACAAGAAAACACTTCAAAAGTGACGTTTCTGAAGAATTTTAACAGTTTTCTTGTATCTACCAACGCCAGAATGCATAAAATTGACCTAAACGTCTCCTTTTCCTATTCTGAGTCGATTCTGCATGCTTTAAGTGTGTTTGGTGGCTCAGAACCATCAAAAAACGTTGAAATATAGTTCAAATTCAATAAAAATCGACAAAAATACAGTTTCTGGCAAAAATTTGATGGTTTCGTTGCACTTTCCGAGCCCGTAGGGTATCTGAGTGGCTTAAAAGTACAAGAAAACACTTCAAAAGTGACGTTTCTGAAGAATTTTAACAGTTTTCTTGTATCTACGAACGCCAGAATGCATAATTTGACCTAAACGTCTCCTTTTCCTATTCTGAGTCGATTCTGCATGCTTTAAGTGTGTTTGGTGGCTCAGAACCATCAAAAAACGTTGAAATATAGTTCAAATTCAATAAACATCGACAAAAATACAGTTTCTAGCTAAAATCTGAGTGGCTTAAAAGGACAAGAAAACACTTCAAAAGTGACGTTTCTGAAGAATTTTAACAGTTTTCTTGTATCTACGAACGCCAGAATGTATAAAATTGACCTAAACATCTCCTTTTCCTATTCTGAGTTGATTCTGCATGCTTTAAGTGTGTTTGGTGGCTCCGAACCATCAAAAACGTTGAAATATAGTTCAAATTCAATAAAAATCGACAAAAATACAGTTTCTAGCTAAAATTTGATGGTTTCGTTGCACTTTCCGAGCTCGTAGGGTATCTGAGTGGCTTAAAAGTACAAGAAAACACTTCAAAAGTAACGTTTCTGAAGATTTTTTACAGTTTTCTTTTATCTACGAACGCCAGAATGCATAAAATTGACCTAAACGTCTCCTTTTCCTATTCTGAGTCGATTCTGCATGCTTTAAGTGTGTTTGGTGGCCCCGAACCATCAAAAAACGTTGAAATATAGTTCAAATTCAATAAAAATCGACAAAAATACAGCTTCTAGCTAAAATTTGATGGTTTCGTTGCACTTTCCGAGCTCGTAGGGTATCTGAGTGGCTTAAAAGTACAAGAAAACACTTCAAAAGTGACGTTTCTGAAGAATTTTAACAGTTTTCTTGTATCTACGAACGACAGAATGCATAAAATTGACCTAAACGTCTCCTTTTCCGATTCTGAGAGTCGATTCTGCATGCTTTAAGTGTGTTTGGTGGCTCAGAACCATCAAAAAACGTTGAAATATAGTTCAAATTCAATAAAAATCGACAAAAATACAGTTTCTAGCTAAAATTTGATGGTTTCGTTGCACTTTCCGAGCCCGTAGGGTATCTGAGTGGCTTAAAAGGACAAGAAAACACTTCAAAAGTGACGTTTCTGAAGAATTTTAACAGTTTTCTTGCATCTACGAACCCCAGAACGCATAAAATTGACCTAAACGTCTCCTTTTCCTATTCTGAGTCGATTCTGCATGCTTTAAGTGTGTTTGGTGGCTCAGAACCATCAAAAAACGTTGAAATATAGTTCAAATTCAATAAAAATCGACAAAAATACAGTTTCTAGCTAAAATTTGATGGTTTCGTTGCACTTTCCGAGCCCGTAGGGTATCTGAGTGGCATAAGAGTATAAGTAAACACTTCAAAAGTGACGTTTCTGAAGAATTTTAACAGTTTTCTTGTATCTACGTACGCCAGAATGCATAAAATTGACCTAAACGTCTCCTTTTCCTATTCTGAGTCGATTCTGCATGCTTTAAGTGTGTTTGGTGGCTAAGAACCATCAAAAAACGTTGAAATATAGTTCTAATTCAATAAAAATCGACAAAAATACAGTTTCTAGCTAAAATTTGATGGTTTCGTTGCACTTTCCGAGCCCGTAGGGTATCTGAGTGGCATAAGAGTACAAGTAAACACTTCAAAAGTGACGTTTCTGATGAATTTTAACAGTTTTCTTGTATCTACGAACGCCAGAATGCATAAAATTGACCTAAACGTCAACTTTTCCTATTCTGAGTGGATTCTGCATGCTTTAAGTGTGTTTGGTGGCTCAGAACCATCAAAAAACGTTGAAATATAGTTCAAATTCAATAAAAATCGACAAAAATACAGTTTCTAGCTAAAATTTGATGGTTTCGTTGCACTTTCCGAGCCAGTTGGGTATCTGAGTGGCTTAAAAGTACAAGAAAACACTTCAAAAGTGACGTTTCTGAAGAATTTTAACAGTTTTCTTGTATCTACGAACGCCAGAGTGCATAAAATTGACCTAAACGTCTCCTTTTCCTATTCTGAGTCGATTCTGCATGCTTTAAGTGTGTTTGGTGGCCCCGAACCATCAAAAAACGTTGAAATATAGTTCAAATTCAATAAAAATCGACAAAAATACAGCTTCTAGCTAAAATTTGATGGTTTCGTTGCACTTTCCGAGCTCGTAGGGTATCTGAGTGGCTTAAAAGTACAAGAAAACACTTCAAAAGTGACGTTTCTGAAGAATTTTAACAGTTTTCTTGTATCTACGAACGACAGAATGCATAAAATTGACCTAAACGTCTCCTTTTCCGATTCTGAGAGTCGATTCTGCATGCTTTAAGTGTGTTTGGTGGCTCAGAACCATCAAAAAACGTTGAAATATAGTTCAAATTCAATAAAAATCGACAAAAATACAGTTTCTAGCTAAAATTTGATGGTTTCGTTGCACTTTCCGAGCCCGTAGGGTATCTGAGTGGCTTAAAAGTACAAGAAAACACTTCAAAAGTGACGTTTCTGAAGAATTTTAACAGTTTTCTTGCATCTACGAACCCCAGAACGCATAAAATTGACCTAAACGTCTCCTTTTCCTATTCTGAGTCGATTCTGCATGCTTTAAGTGTGTTTGGTGGCTCAGAACCATCAAAAAACGTTGAAATATAGTTCAAATTCAATAAAAATCGACAAAAAAACAGTTTCTAGCTAAAATTTGAGGGTTTCGTTGCACTTTCCGAGCCCGCAGGGTATCTGAGTGGCTAAAAGTACAAGAAAACACTTCAAAAGTGACGTTTCTGAAGAATTTTAACAGTTTTCTTGTATCTACGAACGCCAGAATGCATAAAATTGACCTAAACGTCTCCTTTTCCTATTCTGAGTCGATTCTGCATGCTTTAAGTGTGTTTGGAGGCTCAGAACCATCAAAAAAGTTTGAAATATAGTTCAAATTCAATAAAAATCGACAAAAATACAGTTTCTAGCTAAAATTTGATGGTTTCGTTGCACCTTCCGAGCCCGTTGGGTATCTGAGTGGCTTAAAAGTACAAGAAAACACCTCAAAAGTGACGTTTCTGAAGAATTTTAACAGTTTTCTTGTATCTACGAACGTAAGAATGCATAAAATTGACCTAAACGTCTCCTTTTCCTATTCTGAGTGGATTCTGCATGCTTTAAGTGTGTTTGGTGGCTAAGAACCATCAAAAAACGTTGAAATATAGTTCAAATTCAATAAAAATCGACAAAAATACAGTTTCTAGCTAAAATTTGATGGTTTCGTTGCACTTTCCGAGCCCGTAGGGTATCTGAGTGGCTTAAAAGTACAAGAAAACACTTCAAAAGTGACGTTTTTGAAGAATTTTAACAGTTTTCTTGTATCTACGAACGCCAGAATGCATAAAATTGACCTAAACGTCTCCTTTTCCTATTCTGAGTCGATTCTGCATGCTTTAAGTGTGTTTGGTGGCTCAGAACCATCAAAAAACGTTGAAATATAGTTCAAATTCAATAAAAATCGACAAAAATACAGTTTCTAGCTAAAATTTGATGGTTTCGTTGCACTTTCCGAGCCCGTAGGGTATCTGAGTGGCATAAGAGTATAAGTAAACACTTCAAAAGTGACGTTTCTGAAGAATTTTAACAGTTTTCTTGTATCTACGTACGCCAGAATGCATAAAATTGACCTAAACGTCTCCTTTTCCTATTCTGAGTCGATTCTGCATGCTTTAAGTGTGTTTGGTGGCTAAGAACCATCAAAAAACGTTGAAATATAGTTCTAATTCAATAAAAATCGACAAAAATACAGTTTCTAGCTAAAATTTGATGGTTTCGTTGCACTTTCCGAGCCCGTTGGTTATCTGAGTGGCTTAAAATTACAAGAAAACACTTCAAAAGTGACGTTTCTGAAGAATTTTAACAGTTTTCTTGTATCTACGAACGCCAGAATGCATAAAATTGACCTAAACGTCTCCTTTTCCTATTCTGAGTCGATTCTGCATGCCTTAAGAGTGTTTGGTGGCTAAGAACCATCAAAAAACGTTGAAATATAGTTCAAATTCAATAAAAATCGACAAAAATACAGTTTCTAGCTAAAATTTGATGGTTTCGTTGCACTTTCCGAGCCCGTAGGGTATCTGAGTGGCTTAAAAGTACAAGAAAACACTTCAAAAGTGACGTTTCTGAAGAATTTTAACTGTTTTCTTGTATCTACGAACGCCAGAATGCATAAAATTGACCTAAACGTCTCCTTTTCCTATTCTGAGTCGATTCTGCATGCTTTAAGTGTGTTTGGTGGCTCAGAACCATCAAAAAACGTCGAAATATGGTTCAAATTCAATAAAAATCGACAAAAATACAGTTTCTAGCTAAAATTTGATGGTTTCGTTGAACTTTCCGAGCCCATTGGTTTTCTGAGTGGCTTAAAAGTACAAGAAAACACTTCAAAAGTGACGTTTCTGAAGAATTTTAACAGTTTTCTTGTATCTACGAACGCCAGAATGCATAAAATTGACCTAAACGTCTCCTTTTCCTATTCTGAGTCGATTCTGCATGCTTTAAGTGTGTTTGGTGGCTCAGAACCATCAAAAAACCTTGAAATATAGTTGAAATTCAATAAAAATCGACAAAAATACAGTTTCTAGCTAAAATTTTATGGTTTAGTTGCACTTTCCGAGCCCATAGGGTATCTGAGTGGATTAAAAGTACAAGAAAACACTTCAAAAGTGACGTTTCTGAAGAATTTTAACAGTTTTCTTGTATCTACGAACGCCAGAATGCATAAAATTGACCTAAACGTCTCCTTTTCCTATTCTGAGTCGATTCTGCATGCTTTAAGTGTGTTTGGTGGCTCAGAACCATCAAAAAACGTTGAAATATAGTTCAAATTCAATAAAAATCGACAAAAATACAGTTTCTAGCTAAAATTTCATGGTTTCGTTGCACTTTCCGAGCCCGTTGGGTATCTGAGTGGCTTAAAAGTACAAGAAAACACTTCAAAAGTGACGTTTCTGAAGAATTTTAACAGTTTTCTTGTATCTACGAACGCCAGAATGCATAAAATTGACCTAAACGTCTCCTTTTCCTATTCTGAGTCGATTCTGCATGCTTTAAATGTGTTTGGTGGCTCAGAACCATGAAAAAACGTTGAAATATAGTTCAAATTCAATAAAAATCGACAAAAATACAGTTTCTAGCTAAAATTTGATGGTTTCGTTGCACTTTCCGAGCCCGTTGGGTATCTGAGTGGCTTAAAAGTACAAGAAAATACTTCAAAAGTGACGTTTCTGAAGAATTTTAACAGTGTTCTTGTATCTATGAACGCCAGAATGCATAAAATTGACCTAAACGTCTCCTTTTCCTATTCTGAGTCGATTCTGCATGCTTTAAATGTGTTTGGTGGCTCAGAACCATCAAAAAACGTTGAAATATAGTTCAAATTCAATAAAAATCGACAAAAATACAGTTTCTAGCTAAAATCTGAGTGGCTTAAAAGTACAAGAAAACACTTCAAAAGTGACGTTTCTGAAGAATTTTAACAGTTTTCTTGTATCTACGAACGCCAGAATGCATAAAATTGACCTAAACGTCTCCTTTTCCTATTCTGAGTCGATTCTGCATGCTTTAAGTGTGTTTGGTGGCTCAGAACCATCAAAAAACGTTGAAATATAGTTCAAATTCAATAAAAATCGACAAAAATACAGTTTCTAGCTAAAATTTGATGGTTTCGTTGCCCTTTCCGAGCCCGTAGGGTATCTGAGTGGCTTAAAAGTACAAGAAAACACTTCAAAAGTGACGTTTCTGAAGAATTTTAACAGTTTTCTTGTATCTACGAACGCCAGAATGCATAAAATTGACCTAAACGTCTCCTTTTCCTATTCTGAGTCGATTCTGCATGCTTTAAGTGTGTTTGGTGGCTCAGAACCATCAAAAAACGTTGAAATATAGTTCAAATTCAATAAAAATCGACAAAAATACAGTTTCTAGCTAAAATTTGATGGTTTCGTTGCACTTTCCGAGCCCGTTGGGTATCTGAGTGGCTTAAAAGTACAAGAAAACACTTCAAAAGTGACGTTTCTGAAGAATTTTAACAGTTTTCTTGTATCTACGAACGCCAGAATGCATAAAATTGACCTAAACGTCTCCTTTTCCTATTCTGAGTCGATTCTGCATGCTTTAAGTGTGTTTGGTGGCTCAGAACCATCAAAAAACGTTGAAATATAGCTCAAATTCAATAAAAATCGACAAAAATACAGTTTCTAGCTAAAATTTGATGGTTTCGTTGCACTTTCCGAGCCCGTAGGGTATCTGAGTGGCTTAAAAGTATAAGAAAATACTTCAAAAGTGACGTTTCTGAAGAATTTTAACAGTGTTCTTGTATCTACGAACGCCAGAATGCATAAAATTGACCTAAACGTCTCCTTTTCCTATTCTGAGTCGACTCTGCATGCTTTAAGTGTGTTTGGTGGCTCAGAACCATCAAAAAACATTGAAATATAGTTCAAATTCAATAAAAATCGACAAAAATACAGTTTCTAGCTAAAATTTGATGGTTTCGTTGCACTTTCCGAGCCCGTAGGGTATCTGGGTGGCTTAAAAGTACAAGAAAACACTTCAAAAGTGACGTTTCTGAAGAATTTTAACAGTTTTCTTGTATCTACCAACGCCAGAATGCATAAAATTGACCTAAACGTCTCCTTTTCCTATTCTGAGTCGATTCTGCATGCTTTAAGTGTGTTTGGTGGCTCAGAACCATCAAAAAACGTTGAAATATAGTTCAAATTCAATAAAAATCGACAAAAATACAGTTTCTGGCAAAAATTTGATGGTTTCGTTGCACTTTCCGAGCCCGTAGGGTATCTGAGTGGCTTAAAAGTACAAGAAAACACTTCAAAAGTGACGTTTCTGAAGAATTTTAACAGTTTTCTTGTATCTACGAACGCCAGAATGCATAATTTGACCTAAACGTCTCCTTTTCCTATTCTGAGTCGATTCTGCATGCTTTAAGTGTGTTTGGTGGCTCAGAACCATCAAAAAACGTTGAAATATAGTTCAAATTCAATAAACATCGACAAAAATACAGTTTCTAGCTAAAATCTGAGTGGCTTAAAAGGACAAGAAAACACTTCAAAAGTGACGTTTCTGAAGAATTTTAACAGTTTTCTTGTATCTACGAACGCCAGAATGTATAAAATTGACCTAAACATCTCCTTTTCCTATTCTGAGTTGATTCTGCATGCTTTAAGTGTGTTTGGTGGCTCCGAACCATCAAAAACGTTGAAATATAGTTCAAATTCAATAAAAATCGACAAAAATACAGTTTCTAGCTAAAATTTGATGGTTTCGTTGCACTTTCCGAGCTCGTAGGGTATCTGAGTGGCTTAAAAGTACAAGAAAACACTTCAAAAGTAACGTTTCTGAAGATTTTTTACAGTTTTCTTTTATCTACGAACGCCAGAATGCATAAAATTGACCTAAACGTCTCCTTTTCCTATTCTGAGTCGATTCTGCATGCTTTAAGTGTGTTTGGTGGCTCAGAACCATCAAAAAACGTTGAAATATAGTTCAAATTCAATAAAAATCGACAAAAATACAGTTTCTAGCTAAAATTTGATGGTTTCGTTGCACTTTGCCAGCCCGTTGGGTATCTCAGTGGCTTAAAAGTACAAGAAAACACTTCAAAAGTGACGTTTCTGAAGAATTTTAACAGTTTTCTTGTATCTACGAACGCCAGAATGCATAAAATTGACCTAAACGTCTCCTTTTCCTATTCCGAGTCGATTCTGCATGCTTTAAGTGTGTTTGGTGGCTCAGAACCATCAAAAAACGTTGAAATATAGTTCAAATTCAATAAAAATCGACAAAAATACAGTTTCTAGCTAAAATTTGATGGTTTCGTTGCACTTTCCGAGCCCGTAGGGTATCTGAGTGGCTTAAAAGTACAAGAAAACACTTCAAAAGTGACGTTTCTGAAGAATTTTAACAGTTTTTTTGTATCTACGAACGCCAGAATGCATAAAATTGACCTAAACGTATCCTTTTCCGATTCTGAGTCGATTCTGCATGCTTTAAGTGTGTTTGGTGGCTCAGAACCATCAAAAAACGTTGAAATATAGTTCAAATTCAATAAAAATCGACAAAAATACAGTTTCTAGCTAAAATTTGATGGTTTCTTTGCACTTTCCGAGCCCGTAGGGTATCTGAGTGGCTTAAAAGTACAAGAAAACACTTCCTATTCTGTGTCGATTCTGCATGCTTTAAGTGTGTTTGGTGGCTCAGAACCATCAAAAAACGTTGAAATATAGTTCAAATTCAATAAAAATCGACAAAAATACAGTTTCTAGCTAAAATCTGAGTGGCTTAAAAGTACAAGAAAACACTTCAAAAGTGACGTTTCTGAAGAATTTTAACAGTTTTCTTGTAGCTACGAACGCCAGAATGCATAAAATTGACCTAAACGTCTCCTTTTCCTATTCTGAGTCGATTCTGCATGCTTTAAGTGTGTTTGGTGGCTCAGAACCATCAAAAAACATTGAAATATAGTTCAAATTCAATAAAAATCGACAAAAATACAGTATCTAGCTAAAATTTGATGGTTTCGTTGCACTTTCCGAGCCCGTTGGGTATCTGAGTGGCTTAAAAGTACAAGAAAACACTTCAAAAGTGACGTTTCTGAAGAATTTTAACAGTTTTCTTGTATCTACGAACGCCAGAATGCATAAAATTGACCTAAACGTCTCCTTTTCCTATTCTGAGTCGATTCTGCATGCTTTAAGTGTGTTTGGTGGCTCCGAACCATAAAAAAACGTTGAAATATAGTTCAAATTCAATAAAAAGCGACAAAAATACAGTTTCTAGCTAAAATTTGATGGTTTCGTTGCACTTTCCGAGCCCATAGGGTATCTGAGTGGCTTAAAAGTACAAGAAAACTCTTCAAAAGTGACGTTTCTGAAGAATTTTAACAGTTTTCTTGTATCTACGAACGCCAGAATGCATAAAATTGACCTAAACGTCTCCTTTTCCTATTCTGAGTCGATTCTGCATGCTTTAAGTGTGTTTGGTGGCTCAGAACCATCAAAAAACGTTGAAATATAGTTCAAATTCAATAAAAATCGACAAAAATACAGTTTCTAGCTCAAATTTGATTGTTTCGTTGCACTTTCCGAGCCCGTAGGGTATCTGAGTGGCTTAAAAGTACAAGAAAATACTTCAAAAGTGACGTTTCTGAAGAATTTTAACAGTTTTCTTGTATCTACGAACGCCAGAATGCATAAAATTGACCTAAACATCTCCTTTTCCTATTCTGAGTTGATTCTGCATGCTTTAAGTGTGTTTGGTGGCTCCGAACCATCAAAAAACGTTGAAATATAGTTCAAATTCAATAAAAATCGACAAAAATACAGTTTCTAGCTAAAATTGGATGGTTTCGTTGCACTTTCCGAGCCCGTAGGGTATCTGAGTGGCTTAAAAGTACAAGAAAACACTTCAAAAGTAACGTTTCTGAAGATTTTTTACAGTTTTCTTTTATCTACGAACGCCAGAATGCATAAAATTGTCCTAAACGTCTCCTTTTCCTATTCTGAGTCGATTCTGCATGCTTTAAGTGTGTTTGGTGGCTCAGAACCATCAAAAAACCTTGAAATATAGTTCAAATTCAATAAAAATCGACAAAAATACAGTTTCTAGCTAAAATTTGATGGTTTCGTTGCACTTTCCGAGCCCGTCGGGTATCTGAGTGGCTTAAAAGTACAAGAAAACACTTCAAAAGTGACGTTTCTGAAGAATTTTAACAGTTTTCTTGTATCTACGAACGCCAGAATGCATATTATTGACCTAAACGTCTCCTTTTCCTATTCTGAGTCGATTCTGCATACTTTAAGTGTGTTTGGTGGCTCAGAACCATCAAAAAACGTTGAAATATAGTTCAAATTCAATAAAAATCGTCAAAAATACAGTTTCTAGCTAAAATTTGATGGTTTCTTTGCACTTTCCGAGCCCGTAGGGTATCTGAGTGGCTTAAAAGTACAAGAAAACACTTCCTATTCTGTGTCGATTCTGCATGCTTTAAGTGTGTTTGGTGGCTCAGAACCATCAAAAAACGTTGAAATATAGTTCAAATTCAAAAAAAATCGACAAAAATACAGTTTCTAGCTAAAATTTGATGGTTTCGTTGCACTTTCCGAGCCCGTAGGGTATCTGAATGGCTTAAAAGTACAAGAAAACACTTCAAAAGTGACGTTTCTGAAGAATTTTAACAGTTTTCTTGTATCTACGAACGCCAGAATGCATAACATTGACCTAAACGTCTCCTTTTCCTATTCTGAGTCGATTCTGCATGCTTTAAGTGTGTTTGGTGGCTCAGAACCATCAAAAAACGTTGAAATATAGTTCAAATTCAATAAAAATCGACAAAAATACAGTTTCTAGCTAAAATCTGAGTGGCTTAAAAGTACAAGAAAACACTTCTAAAGTGACGTTTCTGAAGAATTTTAACAGTTTTCTTGTATCTACGAACGCCAGAATGCATAAAATTGACCTAAACGTCTCCTTTTCCTATTCTGAGTCGATTCTGCATGCTTTAAGTGTGTTTGGTGGCTCAGAACCATCAAAAAACGTTGAAATATAGTTCAAATTCAATAAAAATCGACAAAAATACAGTTTCTAGCTAAAATTTGATGGTTTCGTTGCACTTTCCGAGCCCGTTGGGTATCTGAGTGGCTTAAAAGTACAAGAAAACACTTCAAAAGTGACGTTTCTGACGAATTTTAACAGTTTTCTTGTATCTACGAACGCCAGAATGCATAAAATTGACCTAGACGTCTCCTTTTCCTATTCTGAGTCGATTCTGCATGCTTTAAGTGTGTTTGGTGGCTCCGAACCATAAAAAAACGTTGAAATATAGTTCAAATTCAATAAAAAGCGACAAAAATACAGTTTCTAGCTAAAATTTGATGGTTTCGTTGCACTTTCCGAGCCCATAGGGTATCTGAGTGGCTTAAAAGTACAAGAAAACTCTTCAAAAGTGACGTTTCTGAAGAATTTTAACAGTTTTCTTGTATCTACGAACGCCAGAATGCATAAAATTGACCTAAACGTCTCCTTTTCCTATTCTGAGTCGATTCTGCATGCTTTAAGTGTGTTTGGTGGCTCAGAACCATCAAAAAACGTTGAAATATAGTTCAAATTCAATTAAAATCGACAAAAATACAGTTTCTAGCTCAAATTTGATTGTTTCGTTGCACTTTCCGAGCCCGTAGGGTATCTGAGTGGCTTAAAAGTACAAGAAAATACTTCAAAAGTGACGTTTCTGAAGAATTTTAACAGTTTTCTTGTATCTACGAACGCCAGAATGCATAAAATTGACCTAAACATCTCCTTTTCCTATTCTGAGTTGATTCTGCATGCTTTAAGTGTGTTTGGTGGCTCCGAACCATCAAAAAACGTTGAAATATAGTTCAAATTCAATAAAAATCGACAAAAATACAGTTTCTAGCTAAAATTGGATGGTTTCGTTGCACTTTCCGAGCCCGTAGGGTATCTGAGTGGCTTAAAAGTACAAGAAAACACTTCAAAAGTAACGTTTCTGAAGATTTTTTACAGTTTTCTTTTATCTACGAACGCCAGAATGCATAAAATTGTCCTAAACGTCTCCTTTTCCTATTCTGAGTCGATTCTGCATGCTTTAAGTGTGTTTGGTGGCTCAGAACCATCAAAAAACCTTGAAATATAGTTCAAATTCAATAAAAATCGACAAAAATACAGTTTCTAGCTAAAATTTGATGGTTTCGTTGCACTTTCCGAGCCCGTCGGGTATCTGAGTGGCTTAAAAGTACAAGAAAACACTTCAAAAGTGACGTTTCTGAAGAATTTTAACAGTTTTCTTGTATCTACGAACGCCAGAATGCATAAAATTGACCTAAACGTCTCCTTTTCCTATTCTGAGTCGATTCTGCATACTTTAAGTGTGTTTGGTGGCTCAGAACCATCAAAAAACGTTGAAATATAGTTCAAATTCAATAAAAATCGACAAAAATACAGTTTCTACCTAAAATTTGATGGTTTCGTTGCATTTTCCGAGCCCGTAGGGTATCTGAGTGGCTTAAAAGTACAAGAAAACACTTCAAAAGTGACGTTTCTGAAGAATTTTAACAGTTTTCTTGTATCTACGAACGCCAGAATGCATAAAATTGACCTAAGCGTCTCCTTTTCCTATTCTGAGTCGATTCTGCATGGTTGAAGTGTGTTTGGTGGCTCAGAACTATCAAAAAACGTTGAAATATAGTTCAAATTCAATAAAAATCGACAAAAATACAGTTTCTAGCTCAAATTTGATTGTTTCGTTGCACTTTCCGATCCCGTAGGGTATCTGAGTGGCTTAAAAGTACAAGAAAACACTTCAAAAGTGACGTTTCTGAAGAATTTTAACAGTTTTCTTGTATCTACGAACGCCAGAATGCATAAAATTGACCTAAACATCTCCTTTTCCTATTCTGAGTTGATTCTGCATGCTTTAAGTGTGTTTGGTGGCTCCGAACCATCAAAAACGTTGAAATATAGTTCAAATTCAATAAAAATCGACAAAAATACAGTTTCTAGCTAAAATTTGATGGTTTCGTTGCACTTTCCGAGCTCGTAGGGTATCTGAGTGGCTTAAAAGTACAAGAAAACACTTCAAAAGTAACGTTTCTGAAGATTTTTTACAGTTTTCTTTTATCTACGAACGCCAGAATGCATAAAATTGACCTAAACGTCTCCTTTTCCTATTCTGAGTCGATTCTGCATGCTTTAAGTGTGTTTGGTGGCTCAGAACCATCAAAAAACGTTGAAATATAGTTCAAATTCAATAAAAATCGACAAAAATACAGTTTCTAGCTAAAATTTGATGGTTTCGTTGCACTTTGCGAGCCCGTTGGGTATCTCAGTGGCTTAAAAGTACAAGAAAACACTTCCTATTCTGTGTCGATTCTGCATGCTTTAAGTGTGTTTGGTGGCTCAGAACCATCAAAAAACTTTGAAATATAGTTCAAATTCAAAAAAAATCGACAAAAATACAGTTTCTAGCTAAAATTTGATGGTTTCGTTGCACTTTCCGAGCCCATAGGGTATCTGAGTGGCTTAAAAGTACAAGAAAACACTTCAAAAGTGACGTTTCTGAAGAATTTTAACAGTTTTCTTGTATCTACGAACGCCAGAATGCATAACATTGACCTAAACGTCTCCTTTTCCTATTCTGAGTCGATTCTGCATGCTTTAAGTGTGTTTGGTGGCTCAGAACCATCAAAAAACGTTGAAATATAGTTCAAATTCAATAAAAATCGACAAAAATACAGTTTCTAGCTAAAATCTGAGTGGCTTAAAAGTACAAGAAAACACTTCAAAAGTGACGTTTCTGAAGAATTTTAACAGTTTTCTTGTATCTACGAACGCCAGAATGCATAAAATTGACCTAAACGTCTCCTTTTCCTATTCTGAGTCGATTCTGCATGCTTTAAGTGTGTTTGGTGGCTCAGAACCATCAAAAAACGTTGAAATATAGTTCAAATTCAATAAAAATGGACAAAAATACAGTTGCTAGCTAAAATTTGATGGTTTCGTTGCACTTTCCGAGCCCGTTGGGTATCTGAGTGGCTTAAAAGTACAAGAAAACACTTCAAAAGTGACGTTTCTGAAGAATTTTAACAGTTTTCTTGTATCTACGAACGCCAGAATGCATAAAATTGACCTAAACGTCTCCTTTTCCTATTCTGAGTCGATTCTGCATGCTTTAAGTGTGTTTGGTGGCTCAGAACCATCAAAAAACCTTGAAATATAGTTCAAATTCAATAAAAATCGACAAAAATACAGTTTCTAGCTAAAATTTGATGGTTTCGTTGCACTTTCCGAGCCCGTCGGGTATCTGAGTGGCTTAAAAGTACAAGAAAACACTTCAAAAGTGACGTTTCTGAAGAATTTTAACAGTTTTCTTGTATCTACGAACGCCAGAATCCATATTATTGACCTAAACGTATCCTTTTCCTATTCTGAGTCGATTCTGCATACTTTAAGTGTGTTTGGTGGCTCAGAACCATCAAAAAACGTTGAAATATAGTTCAAATTCAATAAAAATCGACAAAAATACAGTTTCTACCTAAAATTTGATGGTTTCGTTGCACTTTCCGAGCCCGTAGGGTTTCTGAGTGGCTTAAAAGTACAAGAAAACACTTCAAAAGTGACGTTTCTGAAGAATTTTAACAGTTTTCTTGTATTTACGAACGCCAGAATGCATAAATTTGACCTAAACGTCTCCTTTTCCTATTCTGAGTCGATTCTGCATGCTTTAAGTGTGTTTGGTGGCTCAGAACCATCAAAAAACGTTGAAATATAGTTCAAATTCAATAAAAATCGACAAAAATACAGTTTTTAGCTAAAATTTGATGGTTTCGTTGCATTTTCCGAACCCGTAGGGTATCCGAGTGGCTTAAAAGTACAAGAAAACACTTCAAAAGTGACGTTTCTGAAGAATTTTAACAGTTTTCTTGTATTTACGAACGCCAGAATGCATAAAATTGACCTAAACGTCTCCTTTTCCTATTCTGAGTCGATTCTGCATGCTTTAAGTGTGTTTGGTGGCTCAGAACCATCAAAAAAATTTGAAATATTGTTCAAATTCAATAAAAATCGACAAAAATACAGTTTCTAGCTAAAACTTGATGGTTTGGTTGCACTTTCCGAGACATTAGGGTATCTGAGTGGCTTAAAAGTACAAGAAAACACTTCAAAAGTGACGTTTCTGAAGAATTTTAACAGTTTTCTTGTATCTACGAACGCCAGAATGCATAAAATTGACCTAAACGTCTCCTTTTCCTATTCTGAGTCGATTCTGCATGCTTTAAGTGTGTTTGGTGGCGCAGAACAATCAAAAAACGTTGAAATATAGTTCAAATTCAATAAAAATCGACAAAAATACAGTTTCTAGCTAAAATTTGATGGTTTCGTTGCACTTTCCGAGCCCGTAGGGTATCTGAATGGCTTTAGAGTACAAGAAAACACTTCAAAAGTGACGTTTCTGAAGAATTTTAACAGTTTTCTTGTATCTACGAACGCCAGAATGCATAAAATTGACCTAAACGTCTCCTTTTCCTATTCTGAGTCGATTCTGCATGCTTTAAGTGTGTTTGGTGGCTCAGAACCATCAAAAAACATTGAAATATAGTTCAAATTCAATAAAAATCGACAAAAATACAGTTTCTAGCTAAAATTTGATGCTTTCGTTGCACTTTCCGAGCCCGTGGGGTATCTGAATGGCTTAAAAGTACAAGAAAACACTTCAAAAGTGACGTTTCTGAAGAATTTTAACAGTTTTCTTGTATCTACGAACGCCAGAATGCATAATATTGACCTAAACGTCTCCTTTTCCTATTCTGAGTCGATTCTGCATGCTTTAAGTGTGTTTGGTGGCTCAGAACCATCAAAAAACGTTGAAATATAGTTCAAATTCAATAAAAATCGACAAAAATACAGTTTCTAGCTAAAATTTGATGCTTTCGTTGCACTTTCCGAGCCCGTAGGGTATCTGAGTGGCTTAAAAGTACAAGAAAACACTTCAAAAGTGACGTTTCTGAAGAATTTTAACAGTTTTCTTGTATCTACGAACGCCAGAATGCATAAAATTGACCTAAACGTCTCCTTTTCCTATTCTGAGTCGATTCTGCATGCTTTAAGTGTGTTTGGTGGCGCAGAACCATCAAAAAATGTTGAAATATAGTTCAAATTCAATAAAAATCGACAAAAATACAGTTTCTAGCTAAAATTTGATGGTTTCGTTGCACTTTCCGAGCCCGTAGGTTATCTGAGTGGCTTAAAAGCACAAGAAAACAGTTCAAAAGTGACGTTCCTGAAGAATTTTAACAGTTTTCTTGTATCTACGAAAGCCAGAATGCATAAAATTGACCTAAACGTCTCCTTTTCCTATTCTGAGTCGATTCTGCATGCTTTAAGTGTGTTTGGTGGCTCAGAACCATCAAAAAACGTTGAAATATAGTTCAAATTCAATAAAAATCGACAAAAATACAGTTTCTAGCTAAAATTTGATGGTTTCGTTGCACTTTCAGAGCCCGTAGGGTATCTGAGTGGCTTAAAAGTACAAGAAAACACTTCAAAAGTGACGTTTCTGAAGAATTTTAACAGTTTTCTTGCATCTACGAACGCCAGAATGCATAAAATTGACCTAAACGTCTCCTTTTCCTATTCTGAGTCGATTCTGCATGCTTTAAGTGTGTTTGGTGGCTCAGAACCATCAAAAAACGTTGAAATATAGTTCAAATTCAATAAAAATCGACAAAAATACAGTTTCTAGCTAAAATTTGATGGTTTCCTTGCACTTTCCGAGCCCGTAGGGTATCTGAGTGGCTTAAAAGTACAAGAAAACACTTCAAAAGTGACGTTTCTGAAGAATTTTAACAGTTTTCTTGTATCTACGAATGCCAGAATGCATAAAATTGACCTAAACGTCTCCTTTTCCTATTCTGAGTCGATTCTGCATGCTTTAAGTGTGTTTGGTGGCTCAGAACCATCAAAAAACGTTGAAATATAAGTAGTTATATAGTGGGGCTCCTGGATCAGGTCAAATGAGGTCAACCCGAGCTAGGAGCCCCACAACTTTTGATCGAGCGGTCATTGATCTTTTTGGTCGACAATTGACTCTTTGTGTATGAACGTGACTGACCTCGGCGTTGACCTTGCTTTGTCATCGCCTTGTGCTCGATCGATCTGACTCTATGTCCGTAGTCAGGTTGGCCGAGCGGTTTAAGGCGTCGGATTTAAGCTCTGATTCTCGAAAGAGAGCGTGGGTTCGAATCCCACACCTGACAGTTTTTTTTTATATGCAGTTCTACAGTTTTGTTTTGCTTTTAAATGAAACACAATTTAATATTACGTCATTTATTGAGGAAATATTTCATACAACCAATTGTATAGACATTTAGCATTATTTAAAGAACAGTAACATTTTTTATTATTAGATATATGATTATCACATGATGGGATTTCTTTAGGCAATTTCACACAGTCTTCAATTGTTTCGAGGTTCACAACTTTGGGGCAGTCTTTTCCTAGCGTTTCCATGAGATAATTTTCTTTACATTTTCCTTTTACATATAAGACCTCCACTCCATGTTCCTTGATGTATTTGAGCAAAATTTCTTTTGCAAATATCTGATCCTTGGAGCCGTCATTAAATCTCAACATGTGATGGTAACGTTCTAGATATCTGGCTTGTTTCTTGGTTTTTTCATCGAGTTCGTTGAATTGTTTGGTGGATTTGAATGTTTCATGTATTGTGTTAATTCCATCGTATATCGTAAGTTCTTTTACAATGAATTCTTGCAGAGTAAAACCTTGTACGTCAACTACAACCAACTTCATCTTGTCAATTATTTCGACTGACTGAGAAGAAAGCGACTATGCAATTGTTTTTCTATCAATCCAACTATTGTGGGTGCTATTAAATCCTAACCACTTGACATACAGTTGGTTGCCTTTCTTTTTTAAAACTTTTTCAACGAGATACACACCTGGATGCTTAACTTTTAGTAGTTCCATTTCATAGAAGCCACCTAAAATGTTTTCACCCTTTTCATCTTTCAAAAAATATGTGATGGGATTAGTGAGATTAATTTTCCTTATTACGAAAATTTCATTTGACCAATTGGGTGTGTATCCCTTATCAAAGATTCCACGATATTTACTTATTCTTACGTTGTCACCAACTGTAAATTTTTGTTTATTGCTAACTATTTTAATGCGAGTATAAGCAGCTTTTAGAATAGCTTTCTCATTACTTTTGTTAACTTGTGAGGGTTTCATTTTTATAGTACGATGATAAGAATTATTATATTGATGTACCACATTTGGCAATAAATCTAACCATTTATAATTTCCTTGCAAACTAAATTCTTTCCACATTAAATTTTTCAATGTGCGATTTACTCTTTCAACGATTGAGGCTTTTTTTAAACTGTAAACACTGTAATGATTAATTTTGTATTTTTTCATAAGATTTTGAAACTTTATATTATAGAATTCTTTTCCTTGATCTGTTTGTAAATTTTTGGGTAACCATACGATCTTGGATAAAATTGTTTCCATTGCAGTGGTTATTTGTTGAGAATCTTTCGATTTTACTGGAACAGCCCACACATATTTTGAGAAACAGTCAATAACAATAAGTATATATTTGTATCCTCTATTTGTCTTAGCATACGGTATCATTTCCACTAAATCTGCTTGTAATGTTTCGTTAATACCCTTAATTATCACCTTACGTCGTGTAAAATTAATTCTTACAGGTTTGTGCAGTTCTGCAACAATATATCTTTTAATGGGAGTTGGTTCATACACCTTCTTGCGCTTCATTTTTATTGCTCTTGTGTTTATAATATGCTTTCTCGGACGTAATTAATGATTCTTCAAAATTCACAGGGCATTTTATTATCATTTCTGCGAACAAATCTGGTACATTTTCTGTTTTATTGAAGGCATATTTGAACGAGATACGGTCACCGTTACGTAATGAAAGTCCTTCCATTTCTTCTTTATTAAATATTTTGTTATTTACACAAATATTTATTTCATTGCTAGTAATATTTAATTTTGCAATTGAACCAATTTCTAAAGGAAACGTGTAGTGAGTTTCTTTAGACTTTAATATGTACGTGTTTTCGATGGTTTCAGCTGATTCGAAGTGAAATATTAGATTATAGAACATATAGTTCGAAATAGTAATCATAGCATCGTCAACTGAATCTGAAAGTTTAGTATGTTTCAGCAAATGACGTCCGAATTTATCCAGAGTCATATTAAGCAATAATTTTAGCTTCGCGTAGTTCTTCTATTATAGAAACGATTTCGTTTTGGTGACCTGAGTGGCCTGCTGTCTGGGAAGCGACTAACAACTTCAGTCTTTCAACTAATTCATTTGGATCTTCCCAATACACATAATCAACTTTATTTGCGTTTACTTCTTTAAACAATACTTGACCACCTTTCTTCGGCTTTTTATACTTCGTGAGAGTTGAGAACAATGGTCCTATAATATTTTTGTATTTCATAGAACTTGTACCCAATATTCGATCATTTTCATCGAAATTTCTTCGATATGCATTAGTTTTTTCTAGAATTTTTTTGTATATTTCTTTGTCTTCCACAGTAAAGTGAATAGGCTTCTTTTTGAAAATGAGTTCATAAATTCCAGGCGTCCCTTTAAATATCTCATTATCTATTTTTATATCTGGACCTACAAATTGTACCTCCTTCGAACCAATGTAAAATTTCTCTGAGAACGTGTCATGTCTTACGCCTGTTCTGTGATCAAATTTACTTTCTGTATCGTGATGCATTTCGTCAATATATTTTCTCGGTAATTCATCAAAATCATTTAAATATTCGTTGTAAACATCTGTATCAACGATGTTTTTAATATAATTTTTACTTAATTGAACAGATTTTTCAAGAACTTCATCGAAGTTGTAATTATCATTGTCTTTTTCGGGAATGTATTCGAACACATTGTTCTGTGCATCTGTTTTATTTATTGATTCCTCGAAATCTGCCTGTGACAGAATATCATATTTTGAACTAATCGGACTCATTCCTTGTTCTTTTTCGTTTTTGATTGCATCGATTCTTTTCACAAGGTTAGTAACTTTTGTAGCAATTCTTTTTTGTCTTGGTGTGAAAATTTCTTCTTGCATTGGTGTATTATTGATAGTTTTTTTCGCACGAACAGGAGATAAAATTGTATTTTCCAACTTTCGCTTTGTTGGTGTACTGTGCTCAATGTTCGATGCATTTTTTATTTTCACATCTTGATTACTTTTTATTGCAGATTCACTTCTTCTCTCAATTAATGTTTCCAAATGTTTGGTAAGGGGTTCATACTTTTTTTCTTCATTTCTTTGAGTTGCTTTAATTAGTTCTAATTTTCTTTGTAAATCTTTTCTTTTCTTAATCAGTTTCTTTTTTAAATCAAGCACATCTGATATTTTCGAATCCATGTCTCCTAAGACTTTCGAAAATACAAATAAACTGAATTAATCTATTTGAATTAAAGGCTTATATACGTATGCAACATTTCACAAACATTCTATAAAAAAAGACTAGTTTTTTTTTTTTCATATTTCAATAGTATAGATGCACATGTTTTGTTTTGTAATGATCTCTTATATGATCTTTATAATAGCAATATATACAGGGTAAGTTAGGGGTATCTGTTTCACCTCCACATTTTGGACATTTATATTTTACAGGAACTGGCATGTTGACTGTTTAAGATACTTTTATATACTGAAATTATGAAAATGGGTCAATGAAATTATCAAATCCTTTTCTAAACCTACCACTACGAATTTCGTTCTCTTTATCGACTACTAAAAATTCATAACTATTTTGCCAGCAAAATGAACACATTTCTTTAAATTTATCAAATGTGATATCAGTACCGATATGATCATCATAAATATGACGCAAGTTTAAATTATCTTGCTTAAATAAAATAATAAAATTTGCGTTGTCTCTTATTAGATGTTTAGGAATACATGTGTATGTTTGACATAAATAAAAACAATCTATATTTCTGTGTCGTCCCATGCTAAAATATTCTTTCATTAAATTTTGCTTGTCACATGCCACGTCGTCAAAAATGAAGACAGAATTAGTTTTAGCTTTGTGCGCTGGTGGTATGTTGTTATTGTCGAAATTGCTAAAACTATAAAAATTTATACCTTTAATAGGTTTTAGAAGATTTTCCAAATATTGATATTTTGGTTGGAAAAGAGATTTAGAATACACGTAGACATTTTCAAATCTTAAACCATTTGGATGTTCGATTAAACCTATCATAACATTAGTTTTTCCGCAATTAAACGGTCCGACAACAATACATCTTACTGTCGATGGTAAAAGATCTCCGTGTCTTTTATTCTCACTGTTAATTTTGATATGGTTATTGCTTATCGGCAATTTAAGGTTTTGAGGGATCAAACGCATTTCGACATCTAATTAAGAAACCGACATGTGGAGGGGTATAAATACTAAATTTTTCTACGATTCCGTTAGTATTTTAGCTGAAACGAAAGTTTGAGTATAAATGAAGATTACGAAGCGAACAAGGAACAGTCGTCGTAGTGAGACCTACAGAAAAACATATTGTGGACGTGGGATCGTAAATTCGGTTATTAATAAATTACCGTTTGAACTTCATATTCCGGGTTATAACTTTTGTGGACCAGGAACTAAATTAGAAAAACGATTAGCAAGAGGAGATAAAGGTCGAAATCAATTAGACGAAGCTTGCAAATTTCACGATATAGCTTACAGTGAACACAAAGATTTGGAAAATCGACATAAAGCCGATAAAGTTCTATTAGATAAAGCAAAACTTAGACTACGTTCTTCGGACGCATCTTTCGGGGAAAAAGCTGCTGCTTTAGGTGTTGCGGCTGCTATGAAAGCTAAAATAAAACTTGGTATGGGTTGTCGAATCAAAAGAAAAACTGTTAGACGTGGAAAGGCCTTGAATTTTAACGTTTTAAGAAAATCCGACAGGCTTGCTTTAAAAAATAAGAAATTTAAGAATATGAACGATGCTGTAAAAGTGGCCATGACAGCAGTAAAATCATCAAAAGGAAGAAAGAGAGTGAGACCTCTTCGTCACAGACGTATAATACCCATACCTAAAAGTGGTGGATTTTTACCTCTGCTACCAATATTTGCCGCTTTAGGCGCTCTGGGATCTTTAGGTGGTGGTGCAGCAGCCGTTGCAAAAGCTGTTAACGATGCTAAATCAGCCAAAGAACAGTTGAAAGAAAACCAAAGACACAATCAGAAAATGGAGTCGATAGCTGTAGGAAAGTCAGGGAGTGGATTATATTTGAAACCATATAAAAGAGGATATGGTCTTTTTTTAGCCCCATCAAAATTTCAAAAGAACTCCCGATAAATCTTCCAAAACATGCTCTCACCAACATCGACATTTGCAAATATGTAAAGCGTTTGAAAATTCCTGGCTTCAGAGGAGTTTTTATGAAAGATTCGCTTCCAAATAAAGTGCACCTTAATGAGTGTGGTATATTAAATCTAGACAATAAGGAAGGTTCTGGAACACATTGGACAGCTTATAAAAAAACTCGAAATGAAGCTATATACTTCGATAGTTATGGAGATTTGAGGCCACCTCTTGAACTGATCAAATATTTACAGAGCAAAGGTTCCTGTAATATAGTATATAATCATCAAGCTTTACAGACTTTTAAAACTATTAATTGTGAACATTTATGTCTACGATTTCTATATAACTGTTACAAATAAGATTGTTCGAAGTTAGAGCGTTTTAGTTCAATTGATAGTGTCGTTGAAGCAAGTACTACGATGTCGAACGTATTTTCATTGGATGGAAACAGTTCTGTACTTTCGAGCAGATACTATCCACCAATTATCTTAGAAGATTATAACTATGCTTTAGGATTAGAAAGTTTGGTTACTTGGAATTCTTTTCCAAATATCGATAACAATAATAACAAATTTTATTTTTTTACAGCAGACAAAAAAGAGCATTATATAGAAATTCCCGAGGGTTCTTATGAGATAGAAGACATTGAGTCGTATTTAAATAAAGAAATCAAAAACTATATGGAACATTATTTTCAATACCAAACTGACGAATACGGAAATAGAATAAAGAAATTTAAAATGTCAACACCAAACTTAATAATCAGAGGAAATAATAATACATTAAAATCGGAAGTTAAATGTACCCTTGATATAAATTTTTCAAGAAAGGGTTCCTTAGGAAGTTTATTAGGATTTAAGAACAACATTCTGAAAGCGCATAAAACTCATATATCAGAATTTCCAGCAAAAATTTTAAAAGTGAATGCTCTTTGCGTTTATTGTAATATAGTAACTGGTTCATATAAGAACGGAAATCCCGTTCACGTAATACATCAATTTTTTCCAACAGTACCTCCCGGTTATAAAATAGTGGAGCGACCATTAAATGTAATATATCTACCAATTAATACGAAACAAATAGATGAGATAATCGTTAAAATAACAGATCAAGAAGGAAATATTGTTAGTTTTAGAGGTGAAGAGGTGGGTGTACGTTTGCATCTTAAGAAGCTCACGTGATGGGTATTATTTTTAATGAAAATCTAAAAAACCGAAATTCGGTATATATAAATAGGACGATGAAAAGAAAATCAGTCAGTCCTTCTACAAGGATCAAACGTTTAACATTAGGGAATCGTAGATTTCTTGAATCTCTAGGATTAACGGTTTTGAAATAATATTTTTATCCAGTATAAAAAACAGCAATGAATTTTGAAATATTAAACGTAAACGAAAAAGCTGCATATGATCATTCAATTTATTATGGAGAAAGACATACACACTTGCCTTATTCTAACAGTTCATATAACTATGATGATGAAATAAGAATTCCTATTGAACATCAAGATTTATACACTTTTCCTCATTTGAGTACATTGCATATAGAGGGTAAGATTATTGTGAAAAATGAAATCGACGAAATTGTACAGAAACCAGAAATCAAATTTGTAAATAATGGCGTTCTTTTGTTGTTTAATCAAATAAGATATGAAATTGCTGGAGTCGTTGTGGATAGTATTAGAAACCCAGGGTTAGCGTCCACCATGAAAGGATATGTAACGTATAACAGTAATGAAAGCGTAGCTCTAGAGAATGCTGGATGGTTTCCTAAAAAAGATTCGAATATAATTAAAGAAAATGGAACTTTTGAAGTTTCGATTCCATTAAAAATAATTTTTGGCTTTTGCGAAGATTTCAAAAAGGCTATTTTGAATGTAAGACAAGAGCTTGTTTTAGTTCGTTCTAATACCGATGTAAATGCTTTAATTTCTTCAAATGATAAATACAAAATTAAAGTAGAACTTAGTAAAATATGCTGGAAAATGCATCACTTGTCCGTGTCCGATGCCGAAAGGATCGCCTTGATCGATATTGTAAGAAGCAACAGGGAATTGGATATTATGTTTAGAAGTAAAGAATTACATGAATTTGCGCCACCAGTTCAATCGATAACTAATACTTGGACTATTAAAACTTCCTTAGAAAAACCTCAGTACATACTTTTTGCATTGCAACAGGGAAGAAAAAATCAATTGAAGAAAAACTACAGTCAATTTGATCATTGTAATCTGAGAGATGTAAAATTGTATCTTAACGATACCATGTATCCCTACGACAACTTGAATGTTGATTTCACAAATAATCGTTATGCAATTCTCTATGATATGTTTAAAGAGTTCCAAACATCGTTCTTATCCAAAACTAGCGAGCCATTATTCGATAAGGATGAATTTAAAGAAAAGACACCCATAGTAGTAATCGACTGTTCTAAACAAACGGAAGCTTTGAAGAGAGGCCCCGTTACAATTACGTTGTGGTTTGAAACGACCGCAGGTATTCCAGCAGACACCACAGCCTACTGTCTTATTCTTCACGACCGAATGGTAAAATACATTCCTGCACAAGATGTCGTCAGAGTGTTGTGAATAATTTAAAATGTTACTGTATTTAAAATTAATGTATTATGTTTGAGGGGTAAATAAAACTACATATACAACCATTTTTGTGTATTTTATTTGTGACAACCAAAAATTACATCTAAAGTTTTCTTATAATCATCTAATTTAATTGAGGGCCATCTTGCTGCATCTGGTCCTTCGGTCCATCCTAATGGTAATTCAGGATTAGCTTCGCCTTTGACAATGTTCTTTTTGAGCCAGGTGAAAATTCTTTTGTGCTCTTGATTTTCAGAGGGTTTAAATGTGAAGGAATCGTAATTGATTATCGTTAGAGCCTCAAAGAATGTAGTGAGTGCTTTGTGATTTGCCAAATATGCAGTTCGACACATAAATTCGTCAACACATTGCTCGATCCGTCGGTAATTTTTCTGGATATTTTCAACAGGATAGAAGATATCCCCCAGATTCTGCCAGCGATGATCACTTAATAATTTATAAATAAAAGATTTATAAACTAGTGAATTATCAAGGTAGTTGGTGGTCATTAAAAACTCCAAAGAAGCATAATTTAAATTTTCAATGTTGTCTCTTTCACATATATGTAGAAATGCATCAATATAGCTGTCAAGAGATTGTTTCTTTTGTAGGAGTACACATATGTCAAGAGTAAAAAAACCAACTTCATTTTCAGCAATCCATTTAAACACTTCATCCGGTACAATAAATTCTGCTTTTTCAATAATGTAAAGGAACAAATTTAATTTTGTCCTATCATTCGCAGCGGCGCGAAGATAAATTTTATACACATTTTCGGATGCACAAAATGCTTGCAAATCAACAAATTGTCTCAAGTCAGACATTGTAGTAATGTGAAATCACCAACATCGAATAAATCATCAGCTAACTTAAACTGCTTTTATATTATAATTCCCCACTCTTCACATTTCTGGTGGCGAAATATGATATCCCCAAGGTCGCGTATCCGTTGCAAATCTTGTAAGAATTCTCTTATCATCATTATGGCTGAGAACTATTTTCTCCTGTTTTGTTGTGTAAACAATATGATGTTTTGATTTGATGAGATTTTGGGACTTTTCGTAATTTCGGCTATTAAATAAGCATTCTTTATAATTTTCGAATGTTATTGTTTTAAGTGAAGCTTTCGTACTACCTTTGGATTTCTTAACTACTTTTTTATTAAAATCATCCTTTGCAACTCTATATACATACATTTTCGATCTGAGACCCACAAATTCTAACATAATCTTACCGTTATTTTCATCTTTCATCAAACCTGGCACTTTTTTATTTTTTTGTTCTATACCATAAACATTATACAAATCATAGTCTGAAGTATCAAACCGATGAGAATCTTTCTTAATATATTCGTATATATCACCTACATGAAATTCGTAAATTAGACTGTCAGTGTCGGTGTAAAGCAACTTTGCATTATTGTTAAATGTTTCCTTAATATAACCATAGTGGAATTCATAGAGAAAAGTTTTAGAAATATCTAAAATACAAAAACCGACATAAATTGGTTTATTTAAAAACACCTCTAATTTACTCATTTCGATGATAGCTGAATCATCATCAAATAAAACGGAACTGTGAAAATTTGGTTTAGAAATAAGAGAACGAACTCCCCATCGTCCCTCCCATTTACTGACCAATCGAATATCCCTATGTTTTCGAACATTTTCCATGCATTTACCATAAATAGCGTTAATCATTAATTTAAAAAAATCTTTTTCAAAATCGTTCTTCGCTTGCTGTCTAAGCCTTGTATTTAAGTCTATATATTCCTTTAACCACGCAGACTGTTCGAATTTAAGAACACGATGTACACATTTTATTTTCATACCAAATTTTATATACATTTTTAAATTCCTATAATGTATAACATAATTTTTCTTAGGATATAAAGTCAATAACAACTTTTTAAGTTTAGACCTTGAAATGGGAGGTATCATGTGCTCTGGAGCTAAAGGTAAATCGCTATGTATTTCATGCAAATCTACTGGATAATCCAAATCGCATTCAATAATATAACCAGTTGTGGAATTATCAGAAGTATCTAAGATATCTGAAATATTGAAATTTTCTACAAATTCAAATTTCCCATACGGTAAACATTGAGACATTGCCGTAAAGGTTATTAACATCAAAATACATTAAATAGGTACTATCTTGTGAAGGATCATATTCGTCTTTATTCATGTACTTATTATTGGGTTTACCGTATCTATTAGAACACTGGGAAACTCCACCTCTAATACCTCTCTCGACAAAAAGGACTTTATCTATATACGTTAAGAGTTCTAGTTTAATTTTTGTCGTTTTTAACATGGCATCAAATTTTAAGCCTGGTGCAGTATAATAATGTAAGGGATCAAGTTGATAAGTATTTAAACACGTATTCGAAATGCTTCGAATACGTCGGATAGAAGAAGCACATCTGTTTTTAAATATAAATCGGAATATTCTCCTAATGTACGAATATTGAAAGTATTCCAAACTTTGATAGCGTGAGAATAATCTTCATCTTTAATATCTTGTTCGTATAAGCGGCTATAAAAATCCTTTTTTTCGGGTAGTTTTGTCTCAAGGAGTTTCTCCCAGGAATTTATATAATCATAAGGAAACATTCCTTTTCTGTTTAACAAATAAAATTCTTCTATATTATTACAATTTGTCTGAGTAATAATTTTTTGTGAATTATCTAAATTGGAAGAAAGCTTGTCTAAACTGTAGGGCATAAATCTGAAAGAATCAATAAATCGTAAACTAACTTTTGTATCATCAACAAATTTAGTAAATGAAATATATCTTTCTTTATTGATGGGAAGCAATTTAATGTCACCTTTTATTGAATTTGAAAGTTCTTTAACAAAAAAATGTGCGTCATATCCACTCATATTATGAAACACCACAGGTATAACACAAATATCTTTATAATGTAAATTACAACTCTGATGTGCAGCACCCCTATACATTCCAGTTAAGTGATTATGATCGCGCACTTTAACGTTATTTTCTGAAAATGTTTTTTTACATATATGACATATTTGTGAGGATTCAAACTGCTCACGTTCTTGTGTAGTTAATTTTTCCATAGAAATAATGTTTTGAAATTTGTTGTTACAAAAATGAGCCAATTGATTTAACTCTTGAACAAACCATTGGATGCAATCTTTACCTCGATACAAACGAAATCTGGAAAGAGAATTATCATATGAACAGTGAAAATAGTATGCAACACTGTATGCAACATGTTTTTGATAAGGATTGGTTTTACAAGTAGTGGACATGTGGTCTTTTGAATAATCAAGAAGAATACTCTCGAGATCTGCATATATAGTAAAAGGTACTTTTTCTTGATATCTATAATTTTGAAAATACAAATAATTTTCGTTTTCTGATGGCAATCTTATGGAATATTTATTAATACTCTGACATGTAGTTTTATGTTTTTGGAGTAATTCCTCTGTAGTGAAATGATTTAAACACCTTTCGCATATATAAAATTTACATTTATGGAGGGAAAGTTGCTTAGCTAAAAGAGCTGACAAATTTTTGATCCATACGAAATGATAGAGCAATTGACGATCTTCAAAGTGATCATTGTCGTTTTTTGTATTTTGTATTTGTGTTTCAGCAGGTAGCATAAGCAAATTAATTACTTTATTAGAATTTAAAAACCTTGTGCTTAAACGACAAGGTAAAACTTTTTTCTCCTCGATGCAGTACAAATTAATTGCAAGATTGTTGAGTTCTTCAAATTTTTGAATGTCTTTAATTGTGATTGGAAAGTCTAAATTATCATATTTCAACACATTTTTGAAGTGTGGATACGACGATTTTCGATGTGAATTTTTATCGGTAGGGAATAAAGCTGAAACTATTGCCCATAGAAAACAATATTCATCATCATTTTGGACATTAATTATTGCATGTTTTTTTTTAATGCAAGCTGGTGTGGACACGAAAGTAGAGTAACCAAATTTGATTGGATCATATTTATTTATGTTAATTTTCAATCCTAAAATCTCATACAACGCCCAACCGGAGTCCTTTTCCGCAAATTCTTCTAATTTCTTCATTATCTTATCAACAACGTTCTCTTCGTACCATAGCTTTAAATCTGTATATGCATCAATGTGCTGATTTTTTGTGGAGAATGTTTTAACGTCTGTTTCACCAGAGTGCGGTTTAATGAAATTTGCCGAAAAAATTACATTTACTTTTAGCATCGTGTTTTTTAGCTCTTTTCTAATTCTAAACATAAAGCATTTAAAAGATTGTCGAAAAAACTGAAGAGGATCTTTAATGTGATGATTAATTATAAATCCTGTACGAATCCTTTGTTCAAAACAAGATTCTATGTCTTGCCAGGTTACGTTTGCCGTAGGTTTAAATTTGTCTCTTTTAAAATAACCTTCTCCAATTTTTAGAGACAAATGTTTTTTCTTATTCAAAAGCTTGAAACGGTAAAATTTTAAATAAGCTAGACTTGTTTCTAAGGAATTAGCATTTCCTAAATTATTTTCTCGATGTATTTTACATCTAAGTGCTTTTTTAATTATTCTAATGCTGGTATTTATATATACTAAAAAATTTTCAATTTCTTCGATTGTTTTGATTTTACTAATATATTCATGAATTAGCTTAAGCGAGCCTTTACATATAGCCGTCACTGTTTCCTGCGGATGCATTTCTTTTTTTTTTTTTTTTGCTGTCGAACTTGTTTATCACAGTAGAAAGAAGAGCACTATTATTTTTTTTTTATTTTTCTGTGGAATACCTTCTTATTCATATGTGAACGAAATTTCCGATTGTAACACACAACTCAACAAATTTAATAAAAATCAGCGAAAAATGAGACGCGTATTTTTGCAAGCTCAGAAAAACAACTAAATTATCAACTTCAGCATAATTAAGAAAATGTATTCTGTAGTAAAAGTGGAGGAAAATAGCAAGAGTGGGGATTGACAATGTGTATAAATTGAAGATCACCCGCAAGTGTTATAACAGTCCTCAACAAATTGAAGATCACACTCAGTCCTCAACACTTAAGAAAAATATATATAAACAACAAAATGGGTAAGCTTGTCTTTATTACTATTAAATAAAAATCCTAATTGTTTTTTCTTTTTTTTAGAGCAATTTGTCATATGCCCGTTTGACAGAAGCCATAGGCTTCTTGAGGGCCGATTGAAGCGCCATATTTTTAATTGTCATCGTGAGGCCTGGGAGCGAGAGAGATGTCTCCGTGAGGCTGCTTCCAGAGCATCCCATCCGCCGCCATCACCACCACCACGACCACCACCACCACCGCCAATAATAGAATGCCCAGACAACTGGGATAATGAAATTAGTCAAACGTACGTCCCCTCCATGAGTAGGGAGCTGCTGCTGGACAGAACGGCAATCAATAATTATAAGTCAGTTTTTAGAAGAAAATAATAAAATAATTATAGTAATTTCTTTCGGTCCGTTTATCGCTACCACCCTACCATGACTTACCACCTCTACAAGCTTGCTATTCGAGTGTGTGTATACAAGAACATAACTAGTCTAAAATGTTTCTGCCTATCAACGTGATGGTACTATTAAGTGCGCTTGTTGAAAACAACTTAAATATCTATACCACGCCAAACATAACTCTCCTGTATATTCAGACGTATGAAAAGGAATGTTGGGAAAAAATGACTCCGATCAATATAATCGAAACCAGTTATCATCTCTTCTATGCGAAAAATATCACAACGCAAAATTATTTGGCTTACAAGATAAAAACAGAACAAGGAAATCGACAATTTTATCAATGGTTAATAATCGAAAATATTAACAGTAGTAACAATTCAAAGGAAATCTTTGATTTTTGTTTAAGAAACGATCATGTGTGGTCTGCTTCACTTTTTCTCATATTCTCGATAATGACCGTAATAGTAGCATGCTGGGATTTGGCGAGCCGTTAGTGCTAATTGTGGTGGTGGTGGTGGTGGTGGTGGTGCTGTTGAATACATATATAGGTTACCTCGCAACAACAAAGTACTCATTCTATCCAAACAATGTTAGGCTTAAATTGCACACTTATTTTATCGACCATTTTAATACAGAAAGATTTTTATTTATTCACTGATAGCAATGTTACAGATGTATATTTACAAACTCTGGTTAGAAATAAAGAATGTACTTGTAGAAAAATGATAGAAATTAAAGATGGACATGATCAGTTAGTTATGTTTTATTCAAAAAATGTATCCGTTTCCAACCAACTGCAGTATCGACTAGAATTTGTCTTCAAAAACAGAAGCCGATGCAAGTCACCAAATATCACCACTATTAACGATTACAGTGGATACAAAAGTTCTAGCGGTGAAAATGCTACACAATATTGTTTGGCAAAACCCTGGATCTGGATATTTACTTCTGCAGGAGCAATTATTTTTGTAATTATATTTTGTGTGTTACTTTATTTAGTGTTAATATGTTTCACTCATTGTAGCAAACCCAATAATCCAACAAATGTTTGAAAATCTATGAATGTACGGATTCAATAAAACAATTATTTACATTTATTAGTTTTATTTCACATATATCCTATCATTTTTTTCTAACAGCATCAGCACTACGATTTAACCCAATAATAAATTATTTAATATTTTTCAAATTATTAGCAGCACGACAGGAATCATCGTGATCTACCACTACAGTATATGCTGACATAGCTAAATTGTTTGGTTCAAATCGTACTTCCTTTTTCGCAATTCTTTTCTTATATTTGGTGATGCGATCTTTTTTTTCAACATTGTCGAAATTCACATCTGTTAATTTCCATTCAACAAGTACTGGATTTACTCCACTTGAAAAATACATTGCCACTTTGCATATCGTTAAATCGAAAGATTTGAGAATTCTTAGTATTCTGGCTTCCAAGGAAATTTGAGGACGAGGTTCAATAAAAATAAGGTTAAATAGAAAACCTTCAAAATTCAAATAACAGCAAGGCCATTTGGATTGATAAACGTAAGTAGAGATTCGGTTAGCTTGGCAGTTATCCTTAGACCATTCTTCTATATTTTCATTTTTTTCTATATAAATATCAATGTCCGTATATGAAGAGGTTCGGTTCAATAGAAATGCGGCACATCCACCAGCCATGAATTTTCTGCACAATGGAAATTTTTGTCGTAACAAACTTTCGATTGCTTGAATGATACGACGTTTCTCTTCATTCAATGAATCTATATCAAGATCGCGAGAAACCAAAATACTCTCTTTCAGTGGAAACATATCTGATGTGTGAACTGAACTGATAAATTTATAGAACACCAATACGTCTTATATACATGTGCTTCATCACAGTGAGGCTTGGATTGCTGAATTGCAATTCACACAGAAATAGTTTTTTCATGACCTTGAACTCTTAAGTTCCTTGAAGAGCACGTGTTTATAGAATTGCCGAATAGCATTTCTCACAGAAATAGGTTTTTTCATAACCTTGAACTCTTAATTTCCGAGAAGAGCACGTGTTCAAAAATTGCTGAATTGCATTTCTCACGGAAATAGTCGTTTTCATGACCTTGAACCCCTAAATTCTGAGAAAAGCACGTGTTATTGAAATTGCTGATTTGTTTGTCTCATGAGAACTGCTAAATTGCATTTCTCACGGGAAGAGTTTTTCATGACCTTGAAGTCTAGCAGTCTTTTAGATGTCCATATATGGACATAATAAATTGTTGATTTGGCATTTCACCCCTCTTTCTAAAATTATTTTTTCATTACTCTGCATTTTTTTTTCCTATATATTTTGTATGGAGACACATAATTGTCATTATTAGTTCTTCAGTGTTTGTAAGTGATCGTGAAAGTGAAGAAGATGAAGCATTCAGTAAACTCGAAAAAAATCAATATCATTCAGGATATTGTAATTCAGGTAGGTTTTTTTTATTATTTATTTGTTTAATATTTTTTACAATATTAGAAGACAACACAATTCAGACAGGTCTTTTGGTTTTTTGCTAAATGTTTTTTATTTTTAATATTTTACATATACATTTTTTTTTAAATTTTGTATATTCATAAATGTTGAAATGTTTATAAGTCTTTATTTTGTTTGACAGCCCGCCATGCCGAAAATGAGGAAACTGGCCGATTTAACGGCCGAGGAATTGGATGAAATAAAATCCATTCGGCAAGAAGCGTCCACTTCCAAGGCCATAGAATTAAGGGAAGAGCCTTCAGAGACGCCCTCCCAGCTGTCCATTGCACTAGACGAGTCATGCGTTTCTTTAACGCCCTCATTATTTGAGGGTTTGGAAACGCAAGGCAAAAATATGGGTATACTTCGTCAAGTCTGTGGCGTGACGAAGGAACAAGAAGAAGGGCAGCAGGAGGAGGAGCAGCAAACGGAGCAGCAACAACAACAGCGAGAAGAGGAGGAGCAGCAGGAAGAGGAAGAACAGGCTTGCCGAACACCGCCATGGATACTTCGAACGGAGGAGGAGAGCGAGGAAGAGTTCCAGGCACCATCCACGGCGTCGGAGCTGCTGTCGTCCTTCCGTTGGAAGTGTCGGGCGGCGGAACAAATTCAAAAGGTGCGCCGAAGTGACCTGTTACGCAAAAAAGCCAAATATGAAAAAGACGTAAAAAGATATTTCAACAAAGTTTGCGAATTTCAGAGACTATTGGCAGAACGAAAAACGCAACTCGCGGAAGTGAACAAACAACTAATCCAGTGTGAAAGTAGTGCGAAAGGGGTGAAAGAATTGATGAACAAAATAAATTTAGTGTAGTAATAGCAGGTAGTAGTAGTAGTAGTAGTTGTTGTTGTTGTTGTTGTAGTGATAAGTAGAGAGCGGATTTTATGAAATTTGCATATCCGTTATTTTTTGCATATAAGTCTTGATATTTAATATGTGAACGAATCATGCTAATTAAAAAAGAATACAGCTATAAAAAAATTGCATATTTGCATATTTTTGCCTTCTGCTGCATATTTCGCGTAACAGGTGCATATTTTGCATTTTTATGAATTTTAGTGCTCATTTGAAAAAAAAAATGATTGTCATTCTATCGGCATTTGTCTAGAAAGACGAAATTTCATGAATCTTTCTATTGCAAGTATTGTCCTGAGCTTCAAATAACTAGGAAAGTTTTAGGTTTTATGATAGTTTGGAGGTAAAATCGGACCATAATTACTCTTGGAAATACCGTTCATTTCCAATATTTTTGTTCGTTACTTAAGTGTATTAATGATATGTTTTATGATGGTCGAAGGAGCGTTATCCTATTATTTTTCATTGTGAGTTTGCATTGAAAGCATTTAAAGCGATCCAGGTGTGTCAAAATGTCGAAGATAACTCAAATTAATTTATGGATTAAACCTTTTCCTGAACTTATTCTTCAAGAAGGAACTGTGTTTTTTCGCACCTGCTCTAAACCAGTAAGTATTTTTACATCTGTGGGCGTAGTACGCAATTTTCTATTAACAAATACATACTTTAGAATCACCCGAAAAATTTTTTGGTAGTGTATTTCGAAAAATATTAAAAAATAAATTGTTATCAAAATAGTAATTAAATAGTCGATTACTACCATTTTTTAATTTGTTCTGTTTATATTTATTTTTTAGTATAAAATATTATCCTTAAAAATGTGATTTATGTGTTAATGAGATGTAATTAAATACTGCAATGTGATTTATGTATTTTTTGTAATAAAACGTAAGCTCGGGAAACCTGTTTTTGTAATTTGTAAATAAATTTAATTCGGTTATTACGCTCTTTTTTTATTTTTGGAGCATATGCAACTGCATATCTCTGTATATATTAAGAAAGTTACTGCATTTTTGCATAAATTTGATGCATATCATATGATCATATTTCCCAAAATTTTGCTGCATATTTTCCGCTCTCTAGTGATAAGTATGTATATAGTAGTAGTATAAAATTTTGCTTTGTAGAATTAAGTGTGTGTAGGCCAGTAGTTTAGATAATTAGATGTTTGTAGCAGTAATATAGATATTGGTAGTAGTAGTAGTTGTAATAGTAGTGCTCGTAGTAGTAGTCGTAGTATTATATTATTAATAAATCATATGAATATCCCATTTCGCTTTTTTTTTTTTTAAGTCCTGCATGTTAGGCTTATTCAAATCCTCTTTAGATGGTCTATTTTTTGACCTGAAAAAAGTTTTACGTAGCGACCTAAAAAAAACTAAAAATGGCTCCTGTGCCCAGGCCGATGTGGACAGAACTGATTTTTTTGGGCAAACTTATCAGGTCGTTCGAGACAAAGGTTTTGATGTATACAACCGATACCGTACCTCTTACCGTTTGGGCACTAGAAACTTTTGCCCTTTTCTCCCTCAATTTCAACTTTTTCCGAAATTTTTTTTGCTCAACGTGTGTCTTAATTTTTTTAGCTTTTTTCCGTTCCCTTGTACCGACATGCTACCTCTTACCCCTTAGGAGCTATAAGGTTTTTTCGTTATTACTACTAAACGGTAGATGAAAATACTTTTTTTGCCACGTAGACCTATAGACCGTTCATTCGGAAATATTTTGGTAGAAAAATCTATTTTTTAAGTTTTACCGTTTGGGCGCCACAAACTTTTGCTCTTTTCACAGTCATGTCAAAAGTTAGCGAAAAACCGTCGACGGCTGTCGATATAATTTGTTTTTATCAATCTTTTTTGCCCTATACACGAATCTTCTATCTCTTACAATTTTCGAGTAACAAAAATTTTTTCTATTTAAGCGGTAGATACACCTATGAGTCATAATCATTTTTACACACGATTAGATAGTACTTTATAAATATATATTTTTTTTGGCGAAAAATCAAACTTTTCAAAATTTCGATTTTTTTTGAGATTTTTTTTTGTTTTAATTTTTCTTTGGATTCTTTGAATTTTTTAATCTTTTTTTTTCACCAAAACTTCTAATTTACTTTCCTACTGCTCAAGGAAAACTTTTTTTCGAATTTTGACAACCTTTTTTGACAAAAATTGTTGCGCCCCAAACTCAAATTTTCACATATTTAATTATATGCACCTATGGATTATTCATCCGAAAATAATTTGACACAAAAAACAAATTTTTAACTAATTCCGTCTGGTCACCACAAACTTTTGCCCTTTTCTCCGAAATGCTAAACTCAAACTAAAAACCGTCAAGATAGGTGCATGTGTTTCGTCTTTTAGAAACTTTTTTGTTCTTTGCACGAACCTCCTATCTCTTACCGTTTTCGAGTTAAACATTTTTTTTATATTTAAACAATTATTACACCCCTTACCCTCATTTATTTTTACACAAATTGTGTCATTAGTTTATAGAGATGCGTTTTTTTTTTTTTGTAAACAAACTTTCTGCTTTTTGGCACCCTGAAGCGATAATTCCTTATTTTTAAATATTTCCGAATACGTCCCTGTCTAATGAGAAAATAACGTGTGGTTCCGAAGGAATCTGCTGATGCGAAAGAATATTGTTATAATGACGGACGACGACGCGTTTCGGTTTACAAATTTTAAGGTGAAAATATTCGTAATTATATCGGAAAATAAGTGGTTTTGTTGCTTTGTTTTGGACACTAAATGGTGGTTTTTGTGATATGTGTGTATATGCATGTTTTCGAGAAAGAACGGATAATTTTACTGTCTGTTTTCGACGATGTAAGTGACATTTTTTAATTTTAAACAACACACTCTCGCCTTCCGACATTTGATATTTTATTCTAATAATTACGGACGTGTTTCGCATCATTATTTTTACGTTAGATTGATCCGTAATTATTTGTAATGTACAAGATTCCGAGTGCAAATAAGCTTAAATCAACAGAAACTTGCTTCGGACAGCTGAAATTTTATTTTAAATTATTACGGGCGTGGTTCGGTTTATTATTTGTCGTTTGGGTAAAAGTTTATGTAGTCTGGGCCTATTTTCGACCCAAAACAAATAATTTTTTTCTCTGTTATGAATAACCTAAGTAACCATTTATTTATTACGAAAATAAACGGAATTTTGTCGGAAGAAACACGGCTTTTATTCGTGACGGTTAATCGCAATTAAATAATTTTATATGGGACTGGTGAAAATAACACACCAAACGATATAAACAATATTTATTACAATATAATAATATAATTTGAATTATTCCAATTTTCGAAGAAGTTATTTAACTGATTTTCTTTGTTCAATAATTTTCAATTGTGAATCTAACTTTTCGATTGTTTCTCTAAATTTTCGCTTCTTCTCCATCATTTTTTCGATTAACGGTTTTATTTGTATTTCGAAACGTTCCACATTCATTAGAAATCTTCTAACATCATATAACCAAGTATTAATTCGGTTTTCTTTATCATTTATTAAGAAAATAACAGATATATTATCGAAGCACACACGTCTTTTATTCATGACGATTCACCATAAAATAATATTTTGTACGAGGATGTTGAAATAAAACACAGTAAGTGATTAATTATAATTTATTAAAATCATTAATTCTACAGCTTTAGATTATTAAGTCCTTTTCTTATTTCATACAACTTAATTGCTTCTTTTATGGAACGAATACGTTCCAAATGTAAATCTAATCTCCGATGCAAAGTTTTAACGATATTTAGATTATATTTCTTATTTTTCATTATCTTCATCCTTCAATGAATTCTATATTGACTGTTTGACCGATCGGTCCTTTGTTGACGAAATGCAACTTCCAGCCGTTAGCAATTTTTCTGTTCAGATCGTCGATTACTGAATCGTCGAATTTTTCAGTAAAGCGCTCGGGTAGTATTGCCCTGCAATCTTCCAGTTGCACAAATATTTTGTCCCCGTATTTTGTAGGATTTTTACTAAAACTTTTAATCAAAAACTTTTTGTTTTCTTCTAAAGTTTTTGCACTCACAAAAGCTTGTAATTGTGATTCTTTATTCAAATCAGAAATAAAAGACGACATTTTAAATTTACAATCTGTTCAACAATTGAAGGCACAATACTAAATAAATCACTGACAAGTAAATCGACGTTTATATAACCGCAAAAGAGATGGTGGGGTATTACTCGAGCCTGCTCGAGATAGGAAGGGGATCGCTGCGTCAGCTTAACCGAGCAAAAGCAAGGTCAACGCACATGTCAGCCACCTGCAGCCACAAAGAGTCAATGAACGCCCAGGTCAATTGTCGACCAAAAAGATCAATGACCGCTCGATCAAAAGTTGTGGGGCTCCTAGCTCGGGTTGACCTCATTTGACCTGAGCCAGGAGCCCCACTATATAACTACTAATATAGTTCAAATTCAATAAAAATCAACAAAAATACAGTTTGTAGCTAAAATTTGATGGTTTCGTTGCACTTTCCGAGCCCGTAGGGTATCTGAGTGGCTTAAAAGTACAAGAAAACACTTCAAAAGTGACGTTTCTGAAGAATTTTAACAGTTTTCTTGTATCTACGAACGCCAGAATGCATAAAATTGACCTAAACGTCTCCTTTTCCTATTCTGAGTCGATTATGCATGCTTTAAGTGTGTTTGGTGGCTCAGAACCATCAAAAAACGTTGAAATATAGTTCAAATTCAATCAAAATCGACAAAAATACAGTTTCTAGCTAAAATTTGATGGTTTCGTTGCACTTTCCGAGCCCGTTGGGTATCTGAGTGGCTTAAAAGTACAAGAAAACACTTCAAAAGTGACGTTTCTGAAGAATTTTAACAGTTTTCTTGTATCTACGAACGCCAGAATGCATAAAATTGACCTAAACGTATCCTTTTCCTATTCTGAGTCGATTCTGCATGCTTTAAGTGTGTTTGGTGGCTCAGAACCATCAAAAAACGTTGAAATATAGTTCAAATTCAATAAAAATCGACAAAAATACAGTTTCTAGCTAAAATTTGATGGTTTCGTTGCACTTTCCGAGCCCGTAGGGTATCAGAGTGGCTTAAAAGTACAAGAAAACACTTCAAAAGTGACGTTTCTGAAGAATTTTAACAGCTTTCTTGTATCTACGAACGCCAGAATGCATAAAATTGACCTAAACGTCTCCTTTTCCTATTCTGAGTCGATTCTGCATGCTTTAAGTGTGTTTGGTGGCTCAGAACCATCAAAAAACGTTGAAATATAGTTCAAATTCAATAAAAATCGACAAAAATACAGTTTCTAGCTAAAATTTTATGGTTTCGTTGCACTTTCCGAGCCCGTAGGGTATCTGAGTGGCTTAAAAGTATAAGAAAACACTTCAAAAGTGACGTTTCTGAAGAATTTTAACAGTTTTCTTGTATCTACGAACGCCAGAATGCATAAAATTGACCTAAACGTCTCCTTTTCCTATTCTGAGTCGATTCTGCATGCTTTAAGTGTGTTTGGTGGCTCAAAACCATCAAAAAACGTTGAAATATAGTTCAAATTCAATAAAAATCGACAAAAATACAGTTTCTAGCTAAAATTTGATGGTTTCGTTGCTCTTTCCGAGCCCGTAGGGTATCTGAGTGGCTTAAAAGTACAAGAAAATACTTCAAAAGTGACGTTTCTGAAGAATTTTAACAATTTTCTTGCATCTACGAACGCCAGAATGCATAAAATTGACCTAAACGTCTCCTTTTCCTATTCTGAGACGATTCTGCATGCTTTAAGTGTGTTTGGTGGCTCAGAACCATCAAAAAACGTTGAAATATGTTATTATTATTATTATTATTATTATTTTGTTGTATTATATCTACAATTCTATTAAGTTTAGTGTCAGCATCCAGAACATTGGACGCAGTCTACCATTGACAACAACTGCAAGAAATTAAACTGGCCCGTCTGTGTTATGGGTCTTATTGTTTTTGTTACGTAGTGGTTTGACATTTAGTGTCAACTGGAGATCAAGCTTAACTCCTAAATGATCTGATAAACAAGATCGAGAGACGCAACAGTACAAAAACAGGTGTCTATATTAGTAAATACGTTATCCGGGCATTAATCTTTTCTAGTTGGGAAATTTACTATATGTAGCAGACCATAACCTTGCATGAAGTCTAAGAATCTATGCTTGAAGTGACCGTCAATGTTAAATTTGATGTTAAAGTCTCCTACCACATAGACATTGTCCTTATATGTATTGATAATAGAAAACAATTTGACTAGAACGTCAACAAACATGTTAAAATTGGCAGATGGCGGTTTGTATACTTTAATTTGATACAAATCTAGATTTGTAATGTAGATACCTGACAGTCCACAGATATTTTCTTCTGATAAGCATTCCACGGAATGAAGGGGAACACAGCAAACTTTCCCGTTTGTCAGAATTATTGACACCCCATTTTATGACGAAGTTCTTGGGTTCATATAGCACGCCCCACAATCAAGATATTGTAGTAACTAAAGTGAGATTCAAAAAGACAGAAAACAACAGTATACATATTTATACCGCGCTCCCCCTCCATATAAAAGCTGCTGATATTCGGGTGTTCAAATATACAGTTAGAAATATTCTTAAAAACAATAGAGTAGTTTGTACAATCTCTACGCATTTCATGGTACATTTAAGAACAGTTTTGTTACTGTTGTGTGGATACTCTGTGTGCGCGATTGCAGTCCAAACTATTCGACGGCATTTGAATCTGTATGTACTTAATCAACAGAGAATTAACTGCCAACTGCGCGTTTGTAATCAAATCACAAATCCATCAGTTGTTTTCGTGATAAAAACTTGCGCCAAGTGTTTAACTAAAAACCTCTCTGTGTCAAGGAAAGTGAATTTGATTTGATGCACTGACCGGCTCGTCAAACGAAGGGGAGAAAAAAATTAGAAAAAATGGGTTTTCGAAAAAATGTTGAACATGATAGTATAGCAAAGTTTCATATATTGATGATGTATGATGAGTTCTACTATCATTTAAATTTTTTGCTTCAATTCCATAACAATTTCTATATTCATATTTCGTGTGGTTGAGCGGCTCTCTTTTAGGTTTAACCTGTTTTGTTAATCCACTCTACCGTTACAAGTATTGAAATAAATAAAAAATTAAATCTTGTTCGTCTAATAACATATTTTCAAATAGGTCTGTGGTATGCCGCCATTTCTTTGCACATAAAAATAAAAATTGTTTTATTAAAGAATTTATTATCATTTATACAAATTATACATTCATTCAACGCAGTCTTACAGTTAAACGTAGAATTTATTATTAAATTATAAACAATCTAAACGGCGGAGCATTTCATTCAACATAAAAATAAGTACAAAGAATGTTCTCGTGATTAGTATATTACAGCTAAATTATTTACAGATCCGTCGATATCCGAATTTTATTTATCTAACCAGTAAAGTTCACATAGTTATGTACAATGTTCTGGGGTATAAACCAATTAACAGTAATCATAATTCTTAGTAACAAGAATTATTAGCGTAGATAATAGAACAATCATGACGCGTTTTAGTTTTCAACATCAGAATAATTACTTTCGCTTGAAACTGTCTCTGCTTGGTCAACTTTGAAAAAACACATTTTGTAGTATCACATTAGGAAACTTTCGTTAATGAACCAAAGGCAAATAAATGGGTGATATGTTTATATTTCTGTATTATCTTCGGAGTTTTCTTCATTTTCTGGTAATTCCGGAACAGTGTAAACTCCTGTCATTACCGGACCTTCCAACACTTCGGGTATTTTCGCGGGAGTCAAGTCGTGTCCAGCACTTAGCTCTAATGTCGGAGTTCCAGTACTCAAAAGAGTTTCTTCCGTCAGATTTCTGTGGTAGAAATTATTTTTAATATGCGGATTGAATTGTCATGACGTCATGTTAAAAGGATCCGAGGAAGTCAAATCGTCGGTGAAACTTGTAGAATTCAATTTAGGAATAGCCTTCTCTTGATGTTTAAGTCTATGGACGATTTCGTCATGGACTACGTTGAAACACATGGCTGTCAACGCCATGCCCGACATTATATAAATTGAGCAAAACCAGATAGTTGTATTCGATTCATGATTCGTGAATGGATCTGACCCCGGAACCATATTTCCAAAGCCTATGGTAGTCAAACTCATAAAACAAAAGTAAAAACCATCCAAAATAGCCCAGTTCTCTAACTTGTATAAAGCGAAAGTCCCTAAGCAAATGTAGATAAACATCATAGCTAAACATAGAAGAATAGGAGCTAGAATGCTTAGCCCATGCATTGACGATTTTGATTCGTTGTCCGTGCAGCTTAAACTGTCGATCTCCTTCACCGCGCCGTCGCGAAGTGGTGAGTGCAGATTATTGTGTACGGAATTGGAGCGTACGTAGAAAGGTTCCTGTAGCGCCATTTGTTCTTGAAGTTCCATCTGCTGGCGTTTCTTTTTCATACGCCGTTCCTTCTCGGCCATGCGTTTTTCGTCGTAACAGCAATAACCGCAATTTGAGCAGAGACAGCAGCAGAGGGCTCGCGAAAAAACACCTCGTGCTACCCGGCTAAGGATGGAACCGATGCTGGAAAGGTAGAGAAGAGTGAGGGGGATGCCCAACATGGCGTAACCCATAGTGACAGCCTTCCCCAAGGACGTCCGTGGAGCTATACTGCCATATCCTACAAGAAAAAAAGATTGCAATGTACACATCAAATTGAGTAAATAGTTTTATAGAAATGGAAATATTTATATTAGCATCAATTCTTTTACATGGCGGGTTACAAATATCCACCACGTACAATATAATATACAGTTTGTTAGTCAAACTGTAAAAGACAAGGTACTTGTTACATGTTCACAAACTACATTTAAATTCGTGTCTTATAAACGCATCAACGGAATAGAAATCTACTTCTAACATGAGTTTCTTCAATGAATTCTGAAACTCGGTACCTTCCAATGCTCTTATGCAATCAGGAAATTTGGTGTGACACTCCAATAGGTCGCACCGTGAATCATTTTCTTGTTGTGTTTTGGAATCAGTAGATCAGCTTGTGACGGTTGTCAAATCAATGTATATCACAAACTTTGTTCTACTATTTTTTGTTTATCTGGACATCGTTCAAAAACTTCAAGATGCATATTAATGGTATAGTGAGTATTCTCGCTTAAGTGAAGGCACTTCTGCACGTTCCTTTTTGGGCCTAACTTGCAGCTCGTAATGCTTTTTATGCAGTATGAATACTTTCCAGCATTAGGAAGTATTCCTTATATCTGGATTCCATACGACATTGTACTGTGGAAGTTAGCAAAGTATGTGATTTTTGTTGTTTGCTGCTTGCTTATTCTCTTGATTCTTCTTAAACAAAACAATGTTTTAGACCATTTTTACAGATCTCCTCTGTGTGTCATGACTAATTCAGTTTTGAGTCTAACTATACTCCCGGCAACTTAACTCAACCTTATTCGACTTCCTTTCCAAAAGTGAGTTTTTCTGTTTTATCTTTATTGATCATGTGTTTGTTTTTTGTGAACCATTGGCTTATTTGTTTTTCTGTAACTTGAGTTTTGTTCTTAAGCTTTTCTTCATTCTTTGCTTTCAGTATTACTAACGGAGGGACACAATACAAACAAATTGAGCCTTCTTTTATATCAATGCCGTTATATAGACTAAGAAGAGTATGAGGCCCACGATAGACCCCTGTGGAACCCCATGTTCCACTTACTTCGAATTTATTATTATTATTAAGACCCACCACTGACCCGGAAATGACCGGCATTCAGGCAAGACTTCTATCATTACGGGTACTAAGACCAAGTAATGATATGCATTGATTAGATTAACAAAACAACTTTCGATATTCTAGAATTACAGCATACAAGTTAGTCTGCTATTACTCTCTAATCTCACCCCATCCCCAAAAATCTAGCGTAACTACCGATCATTTATCCGCGCATCACTTGGAAAGTGACTTACACTACTCTGACCTACTGGTGCTAATCTAATATGACTGACATGATCAGAATGTTCGAGAAACTTACGAACAATATGACATGTTCCTAATAAAATAGTTTTTTGAATTTTGACAATTATTGAATCATTCAAATGCAAAGACTTTAAATTCCCAACTAAGCTATTTGGGACTACACCTACATTAGAGATAACTAAGGGTAGAATTGAAATTTTTTTAAAATTCAACATGGATTTCATTTCTATCGATAATTGTAGATATTTTGAAATCTTGGTGTGGTATGTTTGAATAATGTTGTTGTGTTAGGAATAGTAATGTCAATCAGAATGGCTTCGTTCGTGTTTTTTGATAAGTATGATGTCTGGTCTGTTAGCTGTAATGTTTAAGTCTGTAAGTGTTATGCGATCCCAGTATAATTTGTATTTGCTATTTTCAAGAAACAGAGATTTTTTTTTCAGGTTTTGCTTTGCAAAGGCGACAGCATTCTGAAGCGAAGTCGTACCTTCCAGCTTAGAGGGGGTACTTCTTAGCCAACCACCTCCTTTCGGGGGTGGTTTCGCGCCGGGGGCTTTTCCCCACAGCTTTGACCTAAAAAGCGAGCAATGACTTTGAGCGGGTGGTCTGTCGGCAAATTCGTCCAATTCATAGAAATATCCTTCCCGTACAATCGGCTTACAACAACAAACATAAGTTACAGAGGTACTCTTCGCCCACTGTAAACGGTGAGAATTTTCTATCTCTAACCCTAATAAAAATTACCCCACTTCAGAATTTACTGGCCGACTTCTTCGGCCCATGCTCGACGCGGCAATGCAAAACACGCCTCTACAAATCCGGAAGCGAGACAATCTGTCCGGCCGATACTAAAGCTCTTTTCTCAAAAACCCTATTACTATGTACAATTATCAAATCTACAATCAAGGAAAACCATTTATCTCTACGAATAAGTTCCGCGTCAAAGACTGACATATCTGGTGCTTAACGGCTTCGATCAAGAACGTTTCAATTTCATACCTCTAAATGATGGAATTCCACGTTATTGCTGGGGCCCATTGTATTAAGTGCATCAAATCGAAAACGTGCTTGGTCTATGGGGATTTTTGGGAACTTGGGTACGGATGGATATTGCGGGGTGATTTCAGAATTTTGGGTAGTAAGATGGGACGGGCGTAATAAACCATTATTCAACAGAAATGACATCTTCGTTTTTCTAGAAAAGTTCCCATCAGAAAAATGCGGCGGCTGCCTCTAATAAACGCGATGGTTTGCACGTGTTATAATACCGATGGTCGCCCAGACTTTTTTATTGCTTCAACTTCCGCTTATTATATAAAACATATTTTATTTTAATTTTTGAAGGTGTAATTCACATTTGGTTGATTATAACTTGTCTATACCACATTCACGGAACCTAGTCAGCGCAAAAGAACAAATGCACGTCTGTAATGTTAAAGTAAATACTTAAGTACTTCTTCAGATTTGAGATTTGTCTCTGATATAAGTTTTCTAGGTTTTGGAAACCCCTTCCTCCATTCTGTCTTGGTAATGAGAATCTTTCAATGGACGATTTTGGATGATGTCTTCTATACTGTGTGAAGATTTTCCTTGTTGCGATGTTTAAATTTTCAAGATCAGTTTTGGACCATTTAATCACTCCAAAAGAATATGTTAGCAGTGGAACGCAGAATGTATTTACTGCTTTCATTAAATTTTTTCTATGTAACTGTGCCTTCAATATTAATTTTAATCTCGCTAGGTATTGATCTTTTAACTGCGTTTTCGTTTTGGTATGATTGATGTGGGAGGATTGACAGAAACCCAGATATTTGTATGTATCATTTCTGCTGGCTATTATTTAGAATTTTCATCTAAGGAATTTTACTATTCTATTCTTGATGACGGCTTCAAATATTTTTTATAGATATATGTTGTTGGCAGAAGTGATATGACTCTATAGGTGCCTCAAGTGTTTTTCTCACCTTCTTTGTTCACCGGCATGAGTCTGGCTATCTTCAGTTCAGGGAAATATCCTTCCTTAAATTTCTTATTTATCAGTGTTAGTGGTTTAAGAATTTGATCCACACTTTTTTAAGAAAGGCTGTTGAGATATTGTATTAAGAGAGAGTGTTTTCCCAGATTCTCATAAGAAGGCGGTGGTAGCGTCCTTGCTTAGAAAAGATGATTCTCAAGACATAAATAGCTCTCGCTCCATTTCACTCCTTCCCGTTTCCTCAAAGGTTCTGGAGAAAGTTCTTCAATTCAGTTATTTTGAACATAATAACATTTTCTCTACTAATCAGTTCGGCTTTAGAAAAGCCAGATCCACTGTGGCCGCACTGCTTTCTATCAGTGGCTAGGTGTGCAATGGTTTTCATTCAGAGGAAGCACTTCTAGTGGAACATTTGAACCTATCAAAGTCTTTCGATTGTATGTATCATACCACCATTATTCGCAAGCTTTTTGCACACAACTTACATCCCCTAAGCTACAGAGTACTAGCTTCCTTTCTAACCAGTCGTATACAGAGGATTGGTTTTGAGGGGAAACAATCTGAAGATAGTTCAATCAAGTTAAACATCCCTCAAGGGTCTACTCTCGGACCGCATTTCATTGTTTTTACAAATGATTGCTCGTTCCATTTGAAAAAGCGTGGCACTATTTTATATGCTAATAACACTACTCTGGTCAGCAGTGGAAAGTGTTTACAAGAAGCAGCAGAGAGAGCTGAGAGATCTCGATTAATAGCTTCTGAGTGGTTCAACAGCAACAGCTTCGTAATCAATAGAGAGCGGAAAATATAATAATTTTCCTAATATATGCAGATATATGCAGTTGCATATGCTCCAAAAATTAAAAAAAAGCCTAATAACCGAACTAAATTTATTTCTAAATTGCACAAACAAGTTTCCCGTGCTTACCTTTTATTACAAAAAAAACATAAATCACGTTGCAAAGTGTTTAATTAGATCTCAGTGACATCTTTTAAGATAATATTCTTATACTAAAAAATAAATATAGGCAAACAAAACGAATTAAAAATAGTACAAATCGACTATTTCATTACTGTGTACTTACCGGTTTAGAGCAGGCGCGACAAAACACAGTTCCTTCTCGAAGAATAGATTCAGGAAAAGGTTTAATTCATAAAATAATTTGAGTTATTTTCGACATATTGACACACCTTTATCGCTTTAAATGCTTTCAATGTAAACTCACGATGAAAAATAATAGGATAACGTCCCTTCGACCACCATAAAACACACCATTAATACACTTAAGTGACGAATAAAACTATTGGGAATGAATGGTATTTTCAAAAGTAATTAAGGCCCGAATTTACCTGGAAGTAGTACCACCATAAAACCCAACATTTTCCTAGTTATTTGAATCTCAGGACAATATTTGCCACATGATTCATGAAATGTCGTCTTTCTAGATAAATGCCGATAGGATGACAATCATTTTTTTTTTCAAAGTAGCACAAAAATTTATAAAAATGCAAAATATGCACCTGTTACGTGAAATATGCAACAGAAGGCAAATATATGCAAATATACAATTTTTTTATAGCTGTATTCATTTCTAATTAGAATGACTCTTTCACATATTAAATGTCACGACTTATATGCAAAAAATAACGGATACGCAAATTTCATAAAACCCGCTCTCTAATGATGAGTTTATAATTGTGATTTATCACTGCATAAATATTTTTTAGATTTGCTTATATGGGGTGTGTGAAAAAAATTTACTGAGTCAATTAATTTCATTCATTAAATCAGGAATGGTTCACTCCATTTTCCCGAAAATTTGGAGATACAACACTCTTATTAGTATTACATTGCACCAACCCAATTTGATAGACACAAAACTTTGCAAAGTAAAAACTCGTAAATGTAAATAGGCGTAGCACGCTTATTTACATTTACTTTAACATTACAGACGTGCATTTGTTTTTTTGCGCTGACTAGGTTCCGTGAATGTGGTATAGGCAAGTTATAATCAACCAAATGTGAATTACACCTTCAAAAATTAAAATAAAATATGTTTTATATAATAAGCGGAAGTTGAAGCAATAAAAAAGTCTGGGCGACCATCGGTATTATAACACGTGCAAACCATCGCGTTTATTAGAGGCAGCCGCCGCATTTTTCTGATGGGAACTTTTCTAGAAAAACGAAGATGTTATTTCTGTTGAATAATGGTTTATTACGCCCGTCCCATCTTACTACCCAAAATTCTGAAATCACCCCGCAATATCCATCCGTACCCAAGTTCCCAAAAATCCCCATAGACCAAGCACGTTTTCGATTTGATGCACTTAATACAATGGGCCCCAGCAATAACGTGGAATTCCATCATTTAGAGGTATGAAATTGAAACGTTCTTGATCGAAGCCGTTAAGCACCAGACATGTCAGTCTTTGACGCGGAACTTATTCGTAGAGATAGATGGTTTTCCTTGATTGTAGATTTGATAATTGTACATAGTAATAGGGTTTTTGAGAAAAGAACTTTAGTTTCGGTCGGACAGATTGTCTCGCTTCCGGATTTGTAGGGGCGTGTTTTGCATTGCCGCGTCGAGCATGGGCCGAAGAAATCGGCCAGCAAATTCTGAAGTGGGGTAATTTTTATTAGGGTTAGAGATAGAAAATTATCACCCTTTACAATGGGCGAAGAGTACCTCTGTAACTTATGTTTGTTGTTGTAAGCCGATTGTACGGGAAGGATATTTCTATGAATTGGACGAATTTGCCGACAGACCACCCGCTCAAAGTCATTGCTCGCTTTTTAGGTCAAAGCTGTGGGGAAAAGCCCCCGGCGCGAAACCACCCCCGAAATGAGGTGGTTGGCTAAGAAGTACCCCCTCTAAGCTGGAAGGTACGACTTCGCTTCAAAATTCTGTCAGAAAATTTAGTTACTGGTCGGTCGGGAACTTCTCCTGCGGGTTGATCTTTTGCACTTTTAGTGTAAACTTGTGTGTTCATGTGGTTAAGGTTGTCTTTTTTTTGTGTTTTGCTTAATAATTTTCTTAACGTGTGGGATTAATAAAGGAGGCTGGTCGAAACTACTCGGTAGTTTTCTTCCTTTTTTTTGACAACCCCTCTTCGTGGTTCGCGAACATCAATAGTGAATTATGTGACCTGGTGTCGACGCCGGCACACAAAAAGGTAAGAGTAATCATTTTGTTTATTCTCACATCAATATTGTGGGGACCCACACCGGTCTGGCTAGACCGGGTTACAGTATTGTTTGCAGTTTCTCTGTTTGACTCTCACGTGTACAATATCAGTAAGTGTTACCGCATATTGTCTTAAATTAAGAGTGCTTAGACATAAATGATTTTGAGTCGCCTCTGCTAATACACGCGGCATACGTGAGTAAACTGTTTCGTTATTTTATTGATTATAAATCGATATTCAAGACGACTCAATTCATTTTCCCCAAAAATTTACGAATACAATACTCTTATTTTTATTATTACACTACATCTATCCAAATTTATATAAGTATCGTTGCAAAAATGTTGATGACGTCATCGCATTTTTCTTTTTAAATTGCCCCACTTCAAAAATGTAATGAGAAAAAAAAACATAATGGGGATACAGTCGTCACGTTTCCGACAGCGAAGGAAGTAGTGTCTAAACTCTTTAGACCAATTTTTTGGAGGGGATAAGCAAATATGTTTTGACTAACAATGTATTAGGCTTTTCATAACCTTAAAACATCTGCAAGATTTCAAAGCATTCGGTTTAACAGATTCAAAATTAAATTGCAAAATGTTGTTTAATAATCTTGATGTTTTGTCCAAAAATCTGAACGTTTCGTGTAAAAACTCTATTCGGAGTCATAAACTACATGTCTAGGACTATGTTATTTTATATAATTTAAAACCCATTTGCTATGTACATTAGAGGTGGGGATGATTAGAGAAATTTTGGTTAGCGTTTTACCATCTACATCATCCATGGGCAACCTACGGCCCGCGGGCCGAATGCGGCCCGCCGACCGGAAACTTCCGGCCCGCCAAAGATTTTTTGATTGGTGTAACTTTGACTCGCAATGTGTACAATTCAATTCCTCAATTAAAATTAACGTTTTCAAATTTACAAATTACATTTTCAATTAAAAAAAAAACTAAGTTTGAGAAGATAAATTCTAATAATAATTCTTATTGAAACATAGCCATGTGAATTTTTTGCAAGTCGTAAAAGGCCCCCCGACAAAACAACTGTTTCACGCATAGCAGGGTAGGGTAAGGTGAAATCAAAAACAATTCGAAGAAATGTGTTTTGTTAACCAAATGATTGCAAAACATTCAAAACCATTTTCTGAAGGAGAATTTGTTAAACAGTGTCTAACTTCTGTGGCTCACATTCTTTGTCCGGACAAAGAGAAGAAATTTGCTGAAGTCAGTTTAACTAGAAGAACCGTGACTAGAAGGATTGAAATGATGGGTGAAAACATTAAATTTAACTTGGCTGAAATCTTCAAAAAAGGTGTTGCATTTTCCATAGCACTCGATGATAGTACTGACATAACGGACACAGCACAATTAGCTATATATTTTTGTTCGTGTTGTTGACGAAAACTTTGTCATAACGGAAGAGTTGCTAGCACTTGAACCAATGAAGGATACGATGACAGGCGAAGACATTTTTCAAAAGGTGGTAAAAGTTTTCAACTAAATACAATGCGAAAAATTAAGTGGAGTATCTCCAGACGGTGCTCGTGCAATGGGAAGTGTAGTACCAAGAATTGCATCTGGATTGCGTGATAGAAATGTAAATATAGAGACTTTTTTTGCATTTAATTGTATTATACATCAAGAAAATCTATGCGCAAAATCAATTAAATTTCGTAATGTAATGGAGGAGAATTTTTGGAAGATCTTGAGTCAGAATATGGAGACGTTCTTTATTATACCGAAGTACACTGGCTAAGTAGAGGGAAGATGTTACAGCGCTTCTACAATTTGAAAGGTGAAACCCAAATTTTCATGGAAATGAAAGGGGTCAATTCGTCAGTTAACGGACGAGGTATGGCTCTCCGAACTTGCATTTTTAGTTGCCGTTACCGGGTACTTAAATTATCTTAATGGAAATTGACAAAAAAGGGGACAATTTATACATGAAATGTTCGGACACATCAAGTTGTTCCGAACTAAACTTCACCTATGGGAAACTCAATTACGTGCAGAAAATACTTACCATTTTCCTATATTTGCTAATTACAAAAATTTTGATTCTGCCACTTTGGCAAATGAACTAAACGTATTAAAAAAAGAATTTTCAAGGCGCTTCCAGGATTTCAGTAAACATGAAGAATATTTTCATATATTTTTTAATCCTTTTGGCGTGGACGTAGAAATCATGCCAGAAAGCCATCTTTAATAGAGATATGATTTTGATTGATTTTTATCAAAAATACTTTTCCAAAGATAAATACCCAAATTTTAAAGTTTTTGTGTGTAAAATAATGTATTTCTTTGGTAGTACATATTGCTGTGAACAGTTTTTTACTCAAATGAACTATACAAAATCCAAAAATCGATCGAGAATCACGTACCAAAATTTAGAACACACCTTACGAATTACGTCGACTTCTCTTAGTGCTGATATTGACGGGATGATAAAAAACATTCAATAGCAGAAATCCCACTAGTATACTTGAATAACTATTTTTAATAATTTCACATCACTATGTGATCACATATATTATGTTGAAGTGTCTTTTTGAATAAAAATTTGTTTTAATTTTATAGTGTATTTGTATTTTATTGTTTACAGTACGTTTCTCCTATATTAAGGGTGCTATTATTTTTATTATAATATATAAAAATTATTATGTATTATTATTTATTTGGTGGCCCGCGGTTGCCCGATATTTTTTCCGTTAGGCCCGTCATACAGAAAAGGTTGCCCATGGATGATCTACATGATATTCCTAATATAAATGCAAACTTTGACAATAATCGGCCTAGAACTTTCGGAGATTAGCTGTCTAATAAAAATCCGTGATGATAGACAGATGGACAGACGGACAGACAGACGGAAACGGGAGACCTATTTCTTCGTCTTCTAGGGGTCATGAAAGATCAAGAAAATGTAAAAGTAGAGAGTCGGCCGACGGACTCGATTACAATACTTCCTTTGCTTACGCTTGGGAAGTAAAAATTTAAGTATAAAGGGAGTAGTATATTATGATACGAGTTTTATAAGAGGCATTTTGTCCCACGCACGGTTTAAGGAGTAAGTGCGATAAAATGTCTTATAGACAAGTATCAGACAGACAGACGGAAACGGGCGATCTATTTTTTCGTCCTGTAGGGGTCATGAAAGGTCGAGAAAACGTACAAGTAGAGGGTCGGCCGACGGACTCGATTACAACACCCTATAAAAAGCCCGATCGGTTCTTTGTAGGGTGTTGGGAAGGTCTTGGGGTTTAAACCCCAAGAACGCCTCTGGATCTACACGGCAACAGTTAGACCGATGCTGTGCTGCGGAGCTTTAGTTCGGTGGCCCAGAGCCAAACAAAAAACAACAGCTCTGCAACTTGCACACGTTCAGAGAATGGCATGTCTCGGTGTAACAGGAGCAATGAGAACCACCCCCACACCGGGTCTGGAGACACTTCTTTGCTTAGCACCTCTTAACCTTCACATAGAGGAAGCGGCAATGAGGACGTCTCTAAGACTCCACTCTCTGGGAGTATGGAACAAGCAACGCCGCATAACGAAGCACACTCGTATCTTGACGGAGCCGTTCAACAGAATATCCTTGTTAAGGATGGATTGTGACCGGACAGGCACAAAATTTATATATGAGAAGACATATAGAATATTAATGAATGACAATTCAGAAGGATGAGCCGACATCGATATCTATGTCGGTGGTGCCAAAACAGATAATGGTTCAGGAACCGGCATCGACTCTGAACAACTGAACGCATAAGTCAGTATACCTCTCGGTACCCACACGTCTATCTTACAAACAGAACTGATAGGAATAATGCTGGGAGCTAGAATCGTTGCTGAACGTGAAATCGGCATCAAATCAATACGCCTACTTACTGACAGGAAGTCTGCACAACTAGCCTTTAACAGCTGCATGGTTCGATTCGGGCTGGTTTAGGAGTGCAGACAAACGCTAAAGTATGTAACGCAGAGGAATAGTGTAGAACTTTGTTGGGTCAAAGGGCATAGTGGTAACGAACGAAACGAGAGGGCAGATGAGATGGCGAAGCGAGCCGCGGGCATGCCCTTCTGGAGACCTGAACCAGCAATCACGCCATGGGTCGCCCTTTCGAACGAACTCGTAAAGTAATACACTAATAGACGCCATGAGCAAATATGGACGACGTTGAGCAGCTGTCGGCAGAGTACAGCTTGTATAGCGACACCAGACCGTAAGTTGACGAAATTTTATCTCTCACTTTCAAGGTACAATTTGCGTAACCTGCTAGGATTCCTTACGGGACATTACCAGTTTAACAAACATCTAGATACGATATGATAACAGACCCAATCTGTCCTGGATACAATGAAGAAGAGGAAACAGCTGAGCACATTCTTCGTAAGTGTTCAGCCCTAGCTTCCTACAGGAAATCCATAATAGGGGACATCTGGGCTAGTATGGCAAAAATCAGGGAGTTCCCACCCTCTGCTATACACAAGTACATTCAAGCCGAGGCCTAAGTACCGGCTGGCTACGGCCAACACCCATAAATTTAGAATCCAGAATCCATAAAGACGTGCGTATTCTTCACATTTTCGAAAAAATAGGGTGGCTCGTTCGTATTTTCACTAATAAAAAGTTTGTGATGACGCCATCAACACGGATAATGCAAGAAAAAAAGTAAGGGGCCAAATTCAGCATCGAACCTACGACCGTGTTGGGTATGTAACGTTATTATATCGTGCAAATGTTTGTGCGAAAATTTTAACGTGTAGCGAAAAAACTGAAAATGGAGTATATTTCTGTATAACATTCAAATCATTTGAAAATATAATTCATTGAAATAACGTCATTAAATTATTGGTGGGAATGATTAACCAAATTTTGGTTAAGATTTAAGCATCTGCTTGATATTTCTAATATACCAGCACATTCAAAATTTGACAACAATCGGTCCAACAGTTTCGGAGATTACGTGTCTAATAGAAATGGATACCGACACCAGACAGACAGACAGACACACGGAAACCGGAGACTACGTTTTTCGTACAGTAGGGGTCATGAAGCGTCGAGACAACATAAAAGTGGCCATTCGTCCAATGGACTCAATTAATATACTTCCTTAGTTTATGCTTGGGAAGTAATAATTAATCAAAAATGATAGCTAATACAAAGTTAGGCAAAAAGGTGTATTCAAAATAGTCGCTACAAGTTTTATTATTTTTAAGCATAAACAAAATTAAACTTTGTAAAATTGATGCGTAAATTTTTAATTATTATTGGTTTTATTTTGAATCAAATCCTGGGGTGAATACCTGAAAATCAAATGGTTGGTCGCGATTTTTTGTAAAGTTATACGTGTCGAGAGATAATCCCGCTCAGTACATTATTTTACCAAAATCTGTAATGAGAATACTTTTTAATCTAAACTGAGAAAATTCAAATCCCATTAATTTCTCCCATAAATAGCCGTTTCTCTCAAATTTTTCTCTGTTCGTTGCATTTATCTCCACTCGTTCCAGAAATGACAGGATGAAAATCCTTTCATGTTAGTCCCGTTCGAAAATAGAATGTGAAACAAGGAAAAACAAATACAGGAGCTAGCGACGATGCGACACGAATTTAGCAAGAGCCAAATTTACTCGGTAATTAGTTTAATCGGACAATTTAATATTTGGAAACTACGTGTAAGGGTGCAAATTTTAATAACTTTATTCAAGGGGCGGGTAGATAAAATGTATTGGTGGTCGGGGTCGTAATTGTATGTAAATGAAAATTCACCGGATCCTGGGTAATTGGACAATTCCACCAGTTTTCTGCAAATCATTTTAAATGGAAACGGAAATGAACGTAACTTTTTCACTATATACGAGATTCATTGAGAAAAATGCATCCAGAATACCAAAAATAATAAAATACAGGTAGCAATTTACTCAAATATTGAGTATTTCACGGAACTTTTTTTTTTCAATTTATGGAGTGGTTCACATAGAGAAATACGCAAAACTCTCGGAAACTGCCATATTTTGGATCGTCTTCTTTCGTTCAGTTTTAGTACATTCGGCGGGATCTATGCTGTACAAAATAATTAAAACTAAATGAATTAGTACGCATAAGGAGAAAAATAAACATATACACAATATCTCATTAATTATTAGAAATAGAAAAAAATTCAAAGATCAAAGTTGTACGTTTCTTTGAGGAGTATACTCCAAAATTATTTTTAACTATACAGAGTATTCTGTTTTTTGAAGGTGTAACTTAAAACTTAGTTTATTAATTCAAACACCCTTTATATTTTGTTTGATGTCTTCTTAGGCTTTACCACCAAAGTTAATTTTGAAATTACAACACGACTTTGCCACGTCATTCCAATTTTCTAACAATTTTTTAACAATAGAAGGGTACAGAAAATCACAACAACCAAACAAAACGTTAAAGAAGTACCAGTTAACTTCGGATGTAACTAGTGATGATCAGGATAGTCAACCACCAGTAGAACGACAATCTATTCCACCAAAATGATTACCTAAGACTTCTAATTCTGATGATAAACAAAGAAGTCAAAGTCGGAAAATAATCTAGCACGGCGTCCTCGGCGAAATAATTTGCCGCCTACACCTACATCAGCAAATTGTTCTCTTGCATCAACAGTCACTATAAATTCAGATGAAACTCACCAATTAACCACTTCTAACCGGTCATATGAATGTTTACCTAGTACCAGTAGACTTACTTTTGATAGCAAAGGCAAGTTAACATTTATTTTGGTTACCTACATTTAAAACGGGAATATAAATATATTTTTCCTACTCCCCTTATCGTACTCATACCATTAATACATGGTTTTCATGGACGTAAGTTCGTTTTACGAAATGATTACGGTTGTTAATGACGACGGGACGTAAGTGATTTACTTCCGTCCCTTAGGAAAAAAAGTGCATCAGGACAGGTGCTCTGTTAATTTATATTTATGGTAATGTTACAGTTTGTACAATTACTAACATTGTTAACAAAATTGGGATATTTATTTAGTACATTTTTTGATAATTCAATGCTATTATCACCTTCTTTATCCAGCAATTTAATTGAAATTGACAAATTTCCTTTTATTTGTGTTTATAATAAACAACTGCATGTAGGTGCGGCCTAGTAACGTTTCAGATGTATGTTGAGGCTGACTAATAACGTTTCAGTTGTATTTGTACTATCATAATAAATTAATTAATTACTTTTCTTCATGAAAATTTTATCGTCTGGGGAGTAGGAAAAATGTTATAAACAATTCGGGAGGTAGAATATTAACCAGCCTGGAACTCCATTGCTTGCCCTCTGGGTACCCCCTCGGGCGCAATCGCGTTCTCGTTTGGTAAATATTACCTTAATGTTTAAATAACTATTTCTACTCACTATATATAAAATGTGATTTTCTTCCCTCATTTAAGGGCACAAAGTGTCACTTTACCTCCCGGCGGGAGGTAAACTATTTTGGCTCCCGCTGGGATGTGAAGTACATTTTTGTCAAAAATGACGTTTATAAATTTATAAACTTGCTACTTCTAGAGGGGTACAGTTATTATCTGAATCACTACTTTATCCAAATCCTCTATTTTTTCCAAAATTAGTGCGTTTTAAGGAGCACAAAACTACAATTCATGAGACGCTTTGTTCAAATGCGATTCATTTTTTATTTGTCTGAAAATTGTCATAGAAACAATCAAAATGACTTAGTTTATTGCGGTAACAGTTTTTTCATTTAAACTTTTATAAAATAGATTTTAAACGTTCGTTCACTTGAGCAAAGTGCCATTTCCTCCCTCGGATTCTCAACTTGAATCCGCGGGAGGAAATGTTTCACTTTGCTGCCTTGATATATAAATAACTATTATATTCTCGCTTTTAGGCCAAAAAAACAATCAGATCCTTGCATTGCTACTATTTTTTAGAGAACAAAATTCACAAACCTGAAGTGGATAAACAAAGAAAACACTTCACCGGATATACTAATCTACCAAAACATTTATTAGCTGAACAGTTTCCTGTAAAACTTCCCATTTCAACATTGGACGATATTGAAACAACTGAAAATTATTTACTGGAAAAACATAATTTCACACTTATTGTAGTATATAATGGTGTAATGATATAATGATATAAACATTATAATAAACGTTTTGTTTTAGGTGCTATATTTTACTGGTATCGCAGGCCGTGACGTCATTTCACTGTTAAAAATATTATGAGAAATTTATTAGGCAGCCAAGTTGCAAGAAATTTTAGTTTTTTGGGCACTAGAGCTGAAAAAAATTTTTTTCAATTTTAAAATTAAAGCAGGTTGTAGTTGCTGAGCGAAAAAGACTTGAGTATATTGTTTCTGTATTTATACAATTTTCAGAAGTCACCCAACTAGCATATCCAGCAACAGAAAATGACATATGCGGCTACATCAAGGTGTGGCTGAAACATGCACAACGTTTGACCAGTGAAGAGAAAAAACGTGCCTCATTTTAAGCCTTGCAGGTCTATTATCATTATTTCTGCTTTAGTTTTACTCATATTAATCAGTGTTATCACAAGTTGCTGCCATGGAAAATAAGTTATATCAGCCCCAAAGATGAATTAGTAAAAGACAAATGGATCGAAGAGTGGCAAAATCTCTCAAAAATTGTAAAACAAGTTGCAAATGTGACCTCTTTAAAATTTAACGAAAATCTTCCTAATAATAAAATTTCAGATGTACCCAAGTTAAACAGTCAAACTGCATCATTACCCTTATTCTCGACTTCATCAAATATTGTATTAAATAATCTTGGTACTAGGATTTTTGAAGAATTATTCAAAGAATTAATTCTACCATATACTGCTTTCCATAATGATGATGTTTTTTTTTTTGAAGAATCTTCACTTGAAGATTTAGTTGAACAGCGTAAGTCTAATTCTGATAAGAAAACATCTTTTCATAATGAGTTGCAGCATTGGGCTCTCCATTCTGCTTTTACAAAGTTGCCTCATATTCTTGCCCCTTTAAATCTAAAACTGCATTTAGACAGTCATACTTTCTTGAATACGCCTGCTAAAACTAACAGTAAAAAGCTAGATACATTGGCTTACAGAAAGGTATTGAGGCTGTTGTGATGGTCCATTGCTCCAATATGAATAACACTATTAACATACAATTCAATTTTGATGGACTTCCCTTGTTTCAAAGTTTAAACATACAGGTTTGGCCAATATTGCCTCTTATTAAAGATAAAAAAATCAAAATTGCACCTTTTGTTGTCGGGATATTTTGTGGCCGTGCAAAGCCTAAACCTTTGGAAATGTGTTTACGAGAATTTGTCAATCAATTATCTGGTCTTTTGAGAAATGGTTTTATTTATAATAACATTAAATATATAAAATCGCACACTGGGCACTCTTGCTGTGAAAAGTGCACAGAATGTGGAAAATATGTTAATGGATGGGTAATTTTGCAAAATATAAATGCTAGCAAAGGACCGAAATCTTCAATTTATTTGCAAACCGATGAAGACCATCACACAGGTATTTCTCTTCTTGTGAAGCTTTCTGTTGGGTAGGTATCACAATTACCAATCCATTATATGCATAACGTATGCTTGAGAGTGATGCGTAAACTTTTAAACTGTTGGAGATGCGGTAAATGAATGTAAGCTTGAGCGCACATTTATTGAATGATTTGACAACAAGCTACTTTCTTTGAAACACTGTATTCCTTCCGAAATTAATCGAAAACCAAGGAGTATCTCTGAGTTGGCTAGAGGGAAAGCAACGGAATTTAGAACATTTTTACTGTCCTATGGTTTTGTTCATCAGCGAAAAACTATATGGCTTAGAATTTTTAACATTCAATGTACAAATTTTGTGTCATATTATTGATGATGCTGCTGCATATGGCGCCTTTTATAAATTCTCATCATTTCCTTTTGAAAATTATTTATGTAAAATTAAGAAACTAGTTAAATCGCCCAATAAACCTTTACCTCATACATGAATATTGTTTTACAAATTTTTCTGATGCCTCTAAAAATGATGAAAATGGTGTACTTGAATACAAACATAACAACAACCTGACTGTATTAAATAATAATCAGTGTCTACAGTTTAAAAAATTCCATATAAACGATGTCACATTTGCTATTAAAACTTATTGTTTCGCCGATTCGTATTGTTATATTAAAGAAAATTTTGTTGTAGAAATACACAATATTTTGTTGCATCAAAATAGAAAAATATTTGTACTTGGCAAGCAGGTTTGTTCTTACACTAGTTTATATGATTATCCTTTTGATTCTGCAAATTTAAATACAGACAAATATATATATATATATATATTTATATCTTCTTCTATTTTTTGATTTATTTCATTTTTGTTGATAGTTACTACGATTTTTTATTTTTTTTAGAAGACACATTTATATATTAGAAAAATGAGGACAAAAATAGAGTAACATACCTACCACAATAAAATACACGGTGTTCCATCTTTTGATTTAGTTGATACCAAACAAAGCGCGCATCTGAATTTATCCTTATACAAAATTTTGTAAAATTGACTTTAAAAATAACCTTACTGCGATTTTTTGTAAATTCTTCTATTGCCAAAAAATTTCGAGAAAATTGGAAAAACGTGATAACCTCGTATCGGTATTTCACACATAAACTGTGCTTGTAAACCCTAAGAAGAAGTAAATCAAAATATGTAAAGATTAACGATATATGGGCGTTTCATTTAAAAAACAAAATTGTGTGCAACGCCTTAAAAACACTTTCTATAGCTAAAAATTATTTTGGAATACAGTCCTCAAGGAGACGTAAAACTTTGGTTTTTGGCTTTTTTTTCTATTTCTAATAATTAATTAGATATCGAGAACCGCGCGCTTGGTGACTCATACGGTATAATCCGGTTATTGTCTGGCATTCTTGTTCGGAAGCTTTTTGATTTACACTTAATTAAATATTTCGTACAATATTAAATAAGGGAACGTGATATCTGCATTAATACGATGAAACACAACAGAATAATATATTACAATATAACATGATAACATAATTATATACGGTTGGTGGTTTCCCCTGACCTAATTAAATTTGCTAAGCTTTATGGTGAAACCTTAAAAAAAATTGCAGTCTACTAGGGTATTCGTAACATGACTATAATCGGTGTATAGCAGGTAATCTGTGTTAATATTCCCACTATTGTCACTTATGAATATTAATACATAGGAGAGCTTTTAGGATAGAGCTCTGAAATGTTGAAGTACGGGAAGCAATTTTAATAGGCCTAATTCTATATAAGCTTTAATGTTATGTTCAGTGACGATACGTAGGTTACTCTACTGAAGGGTCAATTATATCTATATGTTTATATATAGGTACATATACAGTTATAACTCCGGGGCCCGCAGAAATTCTCTAAATGCTAGGAGTATTATTTTTAGCCAAAAAGGAAACGCTTAATTTAAATACGCAATGCACATATGGCGTCAGCATCACGACACAAACCTATATTTTTTTTAAATTGCAAGATAGGAGTATATTTTAATTAACGTATTTTGACAGATTGTTAGATTGCCGTTACAATGAAATAAGTTACATCTTCTGCGTGTAATGACTCCTGGCAAAGTTGTTATCGCGAAACATATGTTTTCATATCGTGGAGACAAGTAGCGTAAGTTGGCATAATTAAATTTGTTTTGTTTTGTTTGTATCTTCATGAATTAAACATCTTTTTAAAACCATGAATTGATTGATTCTCGACTTAGGTGGCGCAATCGGTAAGATCGTCGAAAACTGTTTCGGGACGTGATTTCGAAAATTTCAAAATTGTGAAAATCCGTGCTGTTGTCAGTTTTAACAGTTAATCCAAGGTCGAACTTTTCGTGAAGATTACAAAAGCTCAAAGACCAGGAAAGCAAGAACGAACATCGTCCAACCTCTTCACCGGTGGGGACCAAAGACTAACATTATCAGAACTCCATAGTTACAACTTCAGAGAAAGGATAAACATCGCCATTATTTTTGGATATAGAAATTAGAGAAATGAAAATAGTCCTCATCGCTGCATTGTTGTGAGTGCATCCATTTTTCGTGTTTTACTTTTGTTTGTGTAGAATTTCTGATTCAGCGTGGATGAATTAATCGAAAATGTAGGTAGATTAAGTTTAATAGAGATAAACGATAACCATTCAGTAATAACCCCAGATCCAAATTAACAATTAATCAGGTACCAAGCTAACAATATTGCACCTTTCGCTGGAAATCCAAAACAAATTAACAGATTTATAGTGTCCTGTCAAAATTTTATTGTTATCATCAAGACGTAGCTAACCCTAATGTCTCAATAAATGTGTGCGTATTATATACAGTCATAAGAAAATCGAACGAATAATTTAATCGGGATGGGACTATTTGGCGCGGCTGACTTGGCGCGGCCGACTTGGTGCGAGCCATCTTGGTGCAAAGCCAACTTAGCGCAGGGACAGTTTGGCGCAAGCCATCTTGGCGCGAGTATGTCGGTATATAATATAAAAAATATTTATTGTTCGTACTGTTATTTATGCCAAGTGTAGGCAACCAAATTGGCAGTTTCATTCGCACAAATTGCCATAACTAAATGATCCACGGAGCAAGAAGTTCCACGTTTAGGAGTATGTTTATAATGGGGTGCAGGGCGCGAAGCGCCCGTGTGTCCATTGAAAAGTGGGCATTACCCCTTCACGTGTTGGTGACTATAAAAATTACGTTATGCTAACAACGGCTGCAATGTTTGTACATTTATATCTATTTTTCTTGGTGCGAGTTCATCCGCGCCAAGATGGCTTGCGCCAAAGTGTCCCTGCGCGAAGTTGGCTTTGCGCCAGAATGTCTCGCGCCAAGTCGGCCGCGCCAAGTTGGCCGCGCTAAGTCGGCCGCGCCGAATTATGTTAGGCCGAGATTTAATCGCTTCCCCTACCGAATTAAATTACTGGACCTTAGATAAGGAATCTCTTCTTGCCACATTTTCTGACCAACAATCAGTCGATTGTATTATTCACGATATAGTGTCAATAAATGCGCTCCGAAAAAAATGGATCTTCTTAAATCTTTTGTCTTCCGATTCATGATACACGTAGCTTTTTTATTTCAAAGGTAAATTTATCAAATGAAACAAATGACGTTAAACCAGTAAAAATTTCTCATTATAAAGATTTATTTTTAAAAACTATTATAAATGGTCTAAATTATCACATGCAGCTGGTACTTCGCATAAAAACTCCAGACTCCTTAGAAAAAACCATGGTATATGCTTTGGAAGAAGAAAATTATAAAAATCGCGCTAACTCAAATAATTTTACAACATTACCATCAGCAAGTCTTAAAATAAATAACACCAACCAGCCACAACCTGGCCAATGTGCCTTGAATTCCGCTTTGAATTTTATACCGAGCGGAGCACCTAATTCAATACCTCAGTTTGAGCGTTTTAGGCATATCGATATAAAAATGCATTTCCCAGACCCAGTTTTACACAAAGATCCCAAAAATTGCAACAATTTCGCCAGTTTCACAGACCCTCCTTCTCTAGGCCAATCTATCAACATACCCCTAATTCTCAGCAGTTTAAATCTCTTCCAAAAAATAGACAAGATTCCGAATCCATAGATACGACATCTGTCAATATAAAGGTTAAAGCAATCCAAACGTATTCAACCAAGACAACACTCTTCAGCAGAAGAAATCTATAATCCAATAGTCGAACTTGTATCTGGTTAGTCTGATACAGAGTATGATTATTATGAGCCACATCAGATTGATTCGAATTATATTTTTAATAATCCATATGAAATGTACGAAACTAACCAAGTTCCAAACAGTGGTAATGGTTACTGTGACGATAATCCCTTGCTCAAAATTTTTTTGAAGTTCAAGAACCTAACGATCAAAACATTCTTCACCTAAATAATTTTAATAACGAACTTCCTATGTTTTTAATTCCGAAACTTAATGCAAAATTTCCCGTGGATAGAGGCAGTATCAAGTTTTATTAGACAACTAGAGAGGACTTTATGAAATTTGCATATCCGTTATTTTTTACATTTAAGTCGTGATATTTAATATGTGAACGAATCATGCTAACTAAAAATGATTACAGCTATAAAAAATGCATATTTGCATATATTTGCCTTCTGTTGCATATTTCACATAACGGGTGCATATTTTGCGTTTTTATCAATTTTTGTGCTACTTTGAAGAAAAAAATTATTGCCATTCTATCGGCATTTATCTAGAAAGACGAAATTTCATTAATCATATTGCAAATATTGTCCTGAGCTTCAAATAACTAGGAAAATTTTGGGTGTTATCGTACTACTCCTTACACGTGAATTTGGGCCTTAATTACTGTTGGAAATACCATTCATTCCCAATATTTTTATTCGTTACTTAAGTGTATTAATTGTGTGTTTTATGGTGGTCGAAGGGACGTTATCCTATTATTTTTCATCGAGAATTTACATTGAAAGCATTTAAAGCGATACAGGTGTGTCAATATGTCGAAGATAACTCAAATTAATTTATGAATTAAATCTTTTCCTGAACCTATTCTTCGAGAAGGAACTGTGTTTAGTCGCGCCTGCTCTAAACCGGTTAGTACATATTTTTACATCTGTGGACGTAGTACGCAGTTTTTCTATTTACACATATATACATACTTTAGAATCACCGGAAACACTTTTTGTTAGAATATTTCGAAAAATATTTAAAAATAAACTGTTACCAAAATAGTAATTAAATAGTCAATTATTACTATTTTTTAATTTGTTCTGTTTATATTTATTTCTTGGTATAAGAATATTATCTTTAAAAATGTGATTTATGTGTTAGTGAGATGTAATTAAACACTTTGCAATGTGATTTATGTATTTTTTGTAATAAAACGTAAGATCGGGAAACCTGTTTTTGTAATTTGTAACTAAATTTGGTTCGGTTATTACGTTTTTTTTTTTTTTTAATTTTTGGAGCATATGAAACTGCATATATTAAGAAAGTTACTGCATATTTGCATACATTTCATGCATATCATATTATCATATTTCCCAAAATTTTACTGCATATTTTCCGCTCTCTATAGACAACAAATTGCTTATCAATTTTATTCAGATTTCATCCATAATGAAACTTTTTCTGTACGCTCAGCGCATGCCACTTCTATTTGTAATGAAGTTATATCAATCCCAATATTTCGATCTTTTAAAACAACTGGATGTAACAAATTCTCTTTAATTGATTTTTCACCAAAATTTGATGGACTAGATTTTTTGGCTCAAATTGGCGCGAACATAGGTAAATTTCAATCAATTTTCTTTAGAAACACCCAATGTTACTCTACTTATATATTTTCAGAACCGAGAACCAATTAGACAAAAAAAATAATCAAACGATAATTGTGTCCCCACATTCAACCCAAATTGTTGTAAATGTACCACATGGGACAGGCTTGTTAAATTACACTCATTTTGGTAAGGCAAATTAGTAAATATTGTAAATGCTTTTGCTTTTACTGCAATAACGAATTCCTGCGAAAATCCGGTAAAACTCAATATTTCTGAATTCCTCGAAGTAGAACTAAATCAAGAATCTCAGAGTAATTTTGTGGAAAAACACTGAAATCGATGTAGAAATTATTCATTCCTTAGATAATCGCCAGAAACAAAATTTCAAAAATTACGGTTAGATCATTGCAATAAAGACGAATACGATGCAATTAAAAATCTTTTTTAGAGTACAGGGATATCTTTTATTGTGACGGGACTTTTCTAGCTTTTATCAATCAAATGAAACATAAGATTAATTTATCATACGAAACACCTATTGTTACGAAGACTTACAGATATCCAGAGGTCCATAAAAAGGAGGTAAATATATAAAAAATAAAATGTTAGATAACGGTATTATCCAGCATTCTAATTCTCCTTGGACCAGTCCTATATGGGTTGTCCTAAAAAAAAATTAGATGCCTCAGCAGAAATGGAGAAAAGTGATTGACTACCATAAATTAAACGAGATTAAGTAATACAGATCTTGTTAAGTTGGTGTCTAACAGTGTTAATATTTCAAATCCCTGTACTTCAACCGTTACTAATATTAAACTCTCCTATGCTGATATATCTCGAAGCAACGACAACGGCAAAGTTATTATTAAGCCAAAAAATTCTAAACAGTCTGTTAACAAAACTAAAGGCGATATGATTAGTAGTGTGGATCCTGTAAATGCTAATTTTAAAGTAAAATCGGTTAAATAGATTTCATGTGGTGGTGTCATTCTTACTTGCTGTACAAAAAAGGCAGACAAGTTAAAAAGCCTAGCTTGGGATAAATTATCTGATAACTACGAAATCAAGAAAATTACTAATATAAAACCGCAAATTAGGATTGTCGGAATTCCAGCCTACATGGATCAGACAGCTGCGATTCACAGTTTGCACAGGCAAAATGACACTATATTTAAGGGAAACACTTGTGATTACAAATGTTTGAAGTTTTGGGGAACCAAATATAATAAGGATATACTTCAATGTATTATCGAAGTTGATTTGGATATAGTAGCTTGTACAGATATAATAGCCGTACATAGAGTCGAAATTTGCGAATAAAAATAAGATAAAACCGGTTCAAATGGAGCCAACCAACGGTGGCTTGCAAATTCTGACATCACTGTGGCACACGTTGCACAGAGACGTATTTAATATTAAATGTCATCTTTTCCGTTATGATACAGTCTGTTTAATTTCTGAACTCAATCTCGTCAATAAAAACTCTAGCTCTGTTCACTGTACACAAGTTGTGGTATGGTATATTCATCTTTGCGAAGGTAGGTGGAGCGAAAAACCTAGTCATGTTAGAAGTAATTTCACGACGAAAGGGTACAGGGGCGGGGCTTAAGTTGCGCGACTTGTAGCCGGGCCATCAGTGGCGTAACATCGATGCATTGCGAAGGGAGGCTCGGCTGAGTTATAATTCTTTCAAAAACAATTACAAAAAGAGCAAAAGAATACAGACAACCATTTAATAAAAATAAATTAATTTGTTTGTTAAAAAAATAGACTTACGTAACAATAAATTATGATAATCTATCACACAAAATTTGCTATTTTTAATTATTAAACGAGTTTATAATGTGAGGGATTATAGCATGAGTAAAACATTTCACGAACCCCTCATTATAAACCAGTATCATATACTATTTTATAGTCGACTAGTCTTAAATCAACAGTTAAATCTTTAGATAAAAGCGGGGTTAAAACTTTGAGAATAAGCAACCCATAACTATAATTATATGGTTTTTAATTTTCTGGCACAATTTATCGATACCGTAAAGTCGGATTATAATAAGGCTTAACGTTTTCTGTCTTTAACGTCGAAGTAATAATCACAGTTCATATTCTAGCATAATTGTCATTTATAACTAGAGCTTCGACTGTACCGTAATTTAACAGATATTATTGCTCACTAAAAATTACCTTTTTACTTCTTTTACTTACTTTTTTATTCAACTCATACATCAAATACAGCACTAACAATTGTTTAAATTCTTTTTCTATAATGTCAACGCTAATAAAATAGAAAAGGGATATTTTTATTAACCGCAATAATATTTTAATATTTCAAAATCGAAATATGCATCACCGCTGCCACTGCTTGCACGATATTTGTAAGGCCAAACCAAAACAATGTTCTGCGCACTCCCACCACCTGTACCCTTTCGTCTTGAAAGCTACTCTAGCAGCAAACACGACAATAAACTAGTCCACGTGGACTGTTTGTTCCTGTCATATTTTAGCTTGCTTGAACCAATTGTGTTGCACAAAACGATTATTGCACTTGTTGAAATACATTTTCAAACTTCCATCTTTCTCTAGATCGTCGGTTTCGTAGCTGTGTGACAAATCGTTTGTCGTAGATAGAAAATAGTAAGATTACAGTGACCGTAAGATTTTGTGGAAACGGTCTTAAATACACCCCTGTGCGATGCGACGCGTGCCGTAGTGACAGAACCTGCAATCCATCGTCTGCTTCGTTTGAGCCGGTTTTATTTGATTTTTATTCGCAAATTTCGACTCAATGGAGGGCTAAAATATCTATGCAAGCTACTATGCTTAACGTGAACTGAGATCTATTAATGGTTTGCTAGTTGATTTAAATTTTTGTTCTGTCTATGATGATGTGAATTTCAGACGTCGTTTTAAGTGTAATGCTTTTAACCATGTCAAAAAATATTGCAAAAATAAAGCTACATGCTCCTTTTGTGCGGGACCACATTGTACATTGGATAAAAGCAACGATTTGAAAAAGTGTATTAACTGCTGTAAACTTAAAGAGAAAAAAACATCTTTTGATAACAATAGCAATGTTACGTAACTGTTCTCATGCTGCTTGGGAATATAGTTTGTGTTCCGCTTTTCATGGGGTACCAACTGGAAAAAAAACTAACGTGTTCACCAGACAAAAATGGGAAAATCACAGTCAAAGGGGGAGGTAATAATAGCCCAAACAGGCACTGGAAATGGCGCAACTTCTTTTTCGAGTATCGAATGGACAATATTGGGACTCGCAGGGGTGATTATTTGCGTTATTGTACTGTTTTGCGTCAGGAAGATGAAACAGTACCTGCGAAGGACAGTACAACAGAAAATTCGGTGGTATGACCTACGAAAATCCAGACAGGTAGAGACAATCGACACCGAGGAATAGATTCATCATTTTTGCAGACATCCGTCGCTGGATATTAGTTAAATGTCTGTCCGTTGTTTTCGTCAGTGCAGTGAAATATGGCCTTTTAATAAAATTTTGTGTATTTGTAAAGTTTACACAGGTGAAGAACACGGAATTAAGGTGTAATGACACAAGCGGATATGTGGCAACCGTACCGCAGCAAGTTTCAAGTTGTGAACTTTTATAAGACATCGATACACGATACAGGAAAAGCCACTGTAAGCGAAATGGGTATATTGTACTTTGCTGAATTTTATATTTGCAATAGAAATAAGCAGTCATTTCCCGGATGATCAATTTTAAGAGTCGTCAGGTATTTGTTTTAAGTTTGATTTCTAATGTAATTTTAGATGTTATCAGGAAATCTTTGACGAATTAAAAAATATTAGAACATATACAGGGTGACTGCGAAATATATGCAATAATTTTAACCACGGCATCCCCCACCCTAGTAGAGTCGAAATATAGAAAAAACAAATTAAAAATCGAATGGGGCAAAACCCCCATGAATCACCCTCGATACGAAAGCACTGGGCCACCGTGTAAACAGAAAAACGTTCGAATAAAAACGGCGTAAACACTTTCAGTTTCAATGAAAAGTAAAACCGACTTTTTGCTACTTATCATTCGTACATTCATTTATTCATTCATCGTTAAAGGTCAGTTGGGACGTTTTTTGGTAATGCTTCATTATGATCAAGTTTTGATTCTGACGGATGTTTGGTCCTTGCCACAACGATTTTACATTTTTTATTCGAACAAAAATAACATCAGCAACTTAGAATGCTACTACCTTTTTACAAGAAATGTTGAAAATGTTGTCCTTGACTAGCAATAGAGGCGTCAGAGCGTCGCAAGAGATATGTTGATAGTTAAAAAAACACCGGAGTAGCGGTTGCTACTTTCACTTGTTGTTGAATGAAGCTCTTCGATAATTTCTGGACACTGTATGATATCCACAAACTAATTGTTTCATCCAACCGATACACATTTATCGAAAACCGTCTCTTGAAATCGTACTTGTTGACGATCATGTGGAATTTCATCGGACAAAACGGGAGTTACACAACGTGGACAATCAGCGGGCTCCAAACCGTGCACTTTGTCAAGATGGTATGGATGTGGCCGTGTTCTTTTAATGTAGGATACACTACAAGCTGGCCACGATTGTGAGTTTGAAGTTGAAGGTACCATGATCTCGGAGATGCTGTACCACTGATGCAAATGTTCGCGCACACCAATTACCATATCGACACCTTAGATCATATAATAAACTAGCTGTTACCCGCAGCTCCGCTTGCGTAGATTTCGCAATTAGGACATATTATTTTTCATTCGCTGATTTATTTTTTGATTTCAATTTTATTACTTTTTAAGTTTATGCAGTCTTTATTAATAACAATATATAAAAGTGTTTGTCCTCCGGGTGACTGATTCATCAACGTAACTACTGGAGCTAGAAACACGAAACTTGGACAGAAGGTTCCTTTCGTAATGTAAGCATCCATTACCCCTAGGTGGGTGAAATAAGGACTGAAAGTTTGGAGTTAGAGTCCCGTGAATTTTTAAATACGACGGAGGGGGGGGGGGTGAAACAAAGATTCTATAACATAGAAGTATAATACAGTGCATCTTTTTTATAAGTGGCCATAGGGATTCTTATGTTAAATTTTATACCCCATGTTAACTTATGTTTGAGTAAAACTTCAGAGCTGAAATTTTTAATGGATGTAATTTGGGTTATCTTTTGTTGATTTTATTAAAAGTCATGTTTTAAATTAAAGGACATTTCTTTAAAAAAGTTAAAATATTTGGATATTTTTGTCGCTAATATTATAGGCAGCCATGTAAAACAGACATTTACCTGACTTATCTAACTTGGTTATACATTAGATATTGTTGTGTATTTAATAAACTTTCGTGGTGCTTATAAAAGTATGTCATAGCTAATCTCGCTGAGATAGTCTCTGTTTTGTATGACTTCTTCACGTCTTACAGGCTGAGGCAAACCATAGTACTCTAAACATTGTCTTCCTAAAGACAGCACCGTGTCTGTAATGGAAATCAGACACTTGTTGTACACTTCATTTATAATTTGAACACTCTCTTGACACTCTGACGGAACTTGACAAACCCAAAGCTTTGCATGATGACTGGTATGTGGCATAAACGACACTATCAATAGTTTTTAAATCCGAGAATTATGTTGGCCCTTCATTGCATGAAGAAGAGAATCAAGGTAGAAACATTAGGCCTTATTAGGGTGAACGGTGTACATTCTGCCCAAAGCTTGATCTCTTTTGACTCCTGGCGAACCATCGACATTGTTGCCACGTTTTCGTCTCTCAAATTTTGGTACTTTTCCACACATAGTATGAAGGTACTTCAACATAAAGAAGAATTTTTGCAAAATTATCCGTTTTGCAAAGCTCAAAAAATGATAGAAGAGTAGTTTTCTGTGAATTATTTACCTTTTCAGTTACATTATTAAAGTCTTTAGGATCAAAATAGACAGCAGGCCATTTTCCAAGTGCACTGCGAGATGAAAAACCGCTTGAAATTGTTCATGTATAGGAAAGGCCAAGATTCTCCAGCTGCTAATAGATCGACCACTTTCATATAATTTGACCTCATCATTATCATTTTCACGACCAAATAATCCTGGTTGGATCCTTTATTAACATATTTGCATATATATTTAATAGATTTTACAGAGTTACAATACTCTATGTTGATGTGAGCAGCAAAAGTTCAAGACAAAACTGGATTGTACGGTACCACCCATCTGTTATCTAGGGTTACACCATGGCTGTCATCGTCTGTTTGGGTTTCTTTCAGGAGAATTCAAGGATATTTTTTGCTACAGCTACCTCCTTTCATACACGGGAACACAAAATTAGAATATTTAAGGGAGAAATACTCTGACAATTTGTGACATAAAACGCAACTGTCAGCGCAGTTTGGCCTCACGCGTCCGACCGCAGACCGCGTTCGCGTCGCATTCGCTTACTCGCCCTCCCTATTTCTATACAACTTCTTAAATTTCAAACGATTAGAACTGATTTTTCCAATAATCCTACTACGTCTAATATGCGAAAACATATTTAACTATTTTAAACTTTGATTTTTAACCACTTTTGGATTAATACTTAACTTTTGTGTTGCTCACAATTCCACCCAAATTATATTCCGTTGGGAATGAATATTAAAAAAAAATTAAAATCAGTCAGTCAAGACAAACAATTTTACATGATTACCAAGTTCCAAGTAACAAATGTGTTAGAAGGTCAGTGTTGGGGACAGATACCTTTAAAAGTATCTAGATACAGATATAGATATATGAAAGATAAAAGTATCTAGATACAGATTGTTTTCGATTTTTTCGAAATGTATCTAGATACAGATACAAGAAAACAGATACTTTTTGAAGCTTTGACGAAGAAAATAACTGAAAACATGTTTATGCATTTTTTTAAATTAACAACATTTCGAACGTATTGTCACCTAAATTATTTCTTCTTGGTGTCAGAATTTGGTTTCCGCTACTAAACACCCGTTCCACAAGTGCAGAAGAAAGAATTGTGGTATTAAATTTAAACAATAAACATTTTACTGTAGCATAGTTTTTCAAGACTGAAAAATCTTTTCTTTTTTCCTACAAATAGGCCATCGCTTTCCTGTTTGATGTGTCGCAAATTATGCAACGTACCCTTAAAAAGAATATTTTTTTGTTTTTATTCCCATACTACAGTGTCCAAATTGTGTTTGAGTATATCTAATAATAATCTCCAGCATTAAAATTAATATTTCAAAAGAATACAGGAAATGATTATTCTGTGCTGAAGGTCTGTTGTCGGCAACCTGTCATAAATTATTATTCTTCAATATCGGCTTACGATGTTTTTATGACCATGTCCGGTAATCGTCTATCCCGGTGCGGCAGGTATATACATTTTAGGAAGAATACACCCTTAGGGGTTGAATTTCGGAAAATGGTGAAATACGTGTTTCGTTACTTGTGTTGAAAAGCATTAATACCAAGTTTCGCGTAAATATTAACAACAGAAGTGGTCAGAAAATAGTCTTCCTGTACAAATTTTACCACCCCTTTCCACACTTTTAGGGGTGGAATTTCCAAAGTTCCTTTCTTAGTAGATGCTTATATCACAAAAGGAAACTACTGTCCAAATTTCATGTTTCTAGCTTCAGTAGCTTAGGCTCTGCGTTGATGAATCAGTCAGTGTCATGTTATATGCATTTCATCTGTATATGTTGTTACGATTTTTTTTCGGAGTCGAGGGTGAAAGGGGCTTAGACGAAGTCTCGCTCGATGGTTTTATTCAGTCGTAGCGAACGCCTGTCACCGATCTCGACCTTTTTTTTATTGCGGATTGTCGCCGGCAGCTCCGCCAAATTTTGAGTTTTTTTGTCTCTACAAAGTAGTACTGGCGGGGACGGAGACGGCCAAGCGAGAGGAGGGGGTGCAAAGTAGGGGAAGAGAGAGAGTTGGTGCCGCGAGTAGGTGTATTTGAGTTTGGCGAGGTTTGACCTGATGGTTTCCTTTTTTTAGAGGACTCAGTTCCATAGGTTGACAGTGAGGCGTATCCCTTGTATAAGGGTCCACGCCAGGGGCGAAGTTTCGGAGCCGTACAGAGGCGACGTAGTGGGCAGCGAGAACGAGGGAAATTTGCTGGGCGCTGTGATCATCGCGTAGCGCCGGTTAGGAGACCCGGAGTTTTGGATGATCGCGACGTCGAAGACACGGACCTGGTGAGTTGCACATCGGGGGATCCAGGCCGCGGCAGGACTTGGTCAGCGCGTCGCCGTCGTCCTGTGGGAAGACTCCTGTTTTTTTGTGAGCTCCGAGTAAAAGAACACGCCTTATCGCGATCGGAAATTTTCTTATCGTTTGTCGTCCAGACCAAACCGTTTTTTTAACTGCGTCTCTCTCTTGCACTCTCTCTTTCACTCTCTACCTGCTTTGCAACGTGTTTTGCAAGTTTTCACGTACCCGAATAAACTTGATGGCGCCCAATTTTTTTTATTTGTGAAATAGTCAGCATTTTCTGTAACTAGCTAGTAGGCCGTTGTTGCGTAATAGTTCGTCAGTTCATTTGTTGTGGTAATTAGTTACTGACATTAGTTGTAGTTTTGTTATCTTTTTACTAACTTAGATTATAATTTTTTTGTACTAAAAGCCCTAAATATTTTTAATTATACAAGCTCGCCAAAATAATTAGCCTTTCATTCTAAATTAAAATCTCGGATCCACCTACCGGCTCTCCCGGAAGTGAGCACGGGCCAGTGTATCTTTTATAGCAGAGACGAATTTTTAAAGGTAACAATGTCTATTTCACTTCCGTCCTTGTACCGCACCTGCGCAACAAATCGCTTTTGACAGATGTTTTTTCTAACCAGTCTTTAGAGTCCTTGTAAGAAAAACAATTTTAGAATTTAAGATTCTATTTTAAGTGATGCAATCATAACGGATCACAATCGCTGCCCAATAATTTACTATTCCTTTCGATATAATACTGTGAATTATTTATAAAATCAAGCTGTCAACATCTTTCGTACGAAGTTAGTTCAGACATACTTCCTAAAATTTAAGCGCGCAAAATTCAAATAGTATATCAGGCAAGGATAGCTTCATTGTAATCCCTCTATGCACAAGAGAGATGTGTGACAGGAGGATGTCGTCACAGGCTCTCCTAGGGAAAGAACACGGCGTGTTAGTATCTATTTATTATATGATCTAAGATCGACACACTCTGCATGGGAAAACTGCACCATAAACCGATTTCACCGACTGCTCGATGATGACTGGCTCTTTTCGTGTTTTTCACGTTGCAACTAAAAAAGTGCCTGATAAAGTCACTTTTATGGTTCTTAATCCGAGTCGCTCTGTTCCATTCGTTGTAGTAATTATGGAGGTTACGAAACATTACCATTATAACAATTTACATTTAATTTCAAATAATTTTTTCTAGACACTGCTACTACTTAGGACCGTGAATTTTACGCAGTGACATAATCATATTGTGAGCTATTTCCCATTTTTTTTTTCATGTATTTCGCAATCACCTTGTATAGTTGAAATAGGGAGTGACCGGCGCAATAAAGGTGAATGTTTGGTTAGAAAAGTAGAGGAAGCCAAAATAGTATATTTACAATTACAAACAGTTATAACCAGTGTTAGGGACAGATATTTTTAAAAATATCTAGATACAGATATAGATATATGGAAGATAAAAGTATCTAGATATAGATTGTTTTCGATTTTTTCGAAATGTATCTAGATAACAGATACAAGAAAACAGATACTTTTTAAAGCTTTGGAGAATAAAATAACTGAAAACATGTTTATGTATTTTTTTATGTATTGTTTAATGAATTTTTTAAAATTAACAACATTTCGAACGTATTGTCACCTAAATTGTTTCTTCTTGGTGTCAGAATTTGGTTTGCGCTACTAAACACCCATTCCACAGGTGCAGAAGAAGGGATTGTGGTATTAAATTTAAAAAATAACCATTTTACTGTAGCATAGTTATTCAAGACTAAAAAATCTTTTCTTTTTTCCTGCCAATAGGCCATCGCTTCGCTGTTTGCTGTGTCGCAAATTGTGCAATATTTATTACGTACGCTTAAAAAGAATATTTTTTTTTGTTTTTATTCCCATACTACAGTGTCCAAATTGTGTTTGACTATATCTAATAATTATCTCCAGCATTAAATTTAATATTTCAAAAGAATACGGGAAATGATTATTCTGTGCTGAAGGTCTGTTGTCGGCAACCTGTCATAAATTATTATTCTTCAATATCGGCTTACGATGTTTTAATGACCGGTAATAATCGTCTATCCCGGTGCGGTATTTTAGGAAGAATTGCTGGTTCCGTTTAAGGCAAAATAAGTACAATTTCTTAGAAAGGTATTTAAACCCCTTATAAGATCAAAGACTGCCTGGCAGGCCGGAATCACCAGAGTGCAACTTTAAATTTTCAGATTTTTGTTGAAACTCATTTTACTTTAATCTCGTTTGACGATTTCTGAGAATATATCACGATAAATTATTCTACCGAGGGTTGTAAAAATATTAATTTTTTTGCCCAAAATAATTACACTTAAACACAATCGGCACATTCTAGGGCATAACGGACCTGCAAAGCCCGCCTCGCGTTAGGCCCAACAATGAAAAAGTATCTAGATACTGCCCAACACTGGCTATAACGCACTTTGATAAAGATTTGAACTTGTATACTGTGGAAGAAGTTGAACAGTTTAAAAAAACCGTGGCTGCCATTAATAAGGTATACCGCGAAATTTTGAGTTTTGCGAAAGAAAAAAGCACCGATTTTCTCAAAATGGCTTTCGATCTCAAAGTAGCTTGCAATCTGTTGCCAATAGTGAATGGTAATGAAGGTGTCACTTTGCAACTTTTAGATGCCATTGAATTATCCCTTACCATGTTGGATACAAATAATAAAACAAATTTAATCAATTTTGTTTTAAAAACTCGTTTGCCTCCAAGCACAAAAATTAGACTGAATCGTACTTATAACTGAGTACAAGCACTAGTTACAGACATGAAAATACATCTTCTAACTAGCAAATCCGATACAGCCCTATAAACAAAATTAATGCGCACAAGTCAAGGTACAGTAAAACCTGTCTATGCCGGAATCGCCCGGGTCCAGAATTTTGATCCGTCTTAAACAGGGTTCCGGCTTTTACAGGAAACCCGGCTATGACGGAAAGTAAACCTCTATAAAACGGAAAACAATTTTTATTAAATTCAATACATAGGTACATCTAAAAGAATTATTTGAAATAGTCGTTTATTTTTCTTTAGTTCTTCGGCCATTGAGATATATTTTCCATTCTTGTTGTCAACTGCAAAAGGTTGGCTACACGCTCACCACTTTGCCATTCTTCTCTAATTTATTTTATGTTTTATAATTGCTTTTTTTTGCAACCGAACTTGTTGGCAAAGTTCTTAAAGACTCAAATTTTGCGGCCCGTGTACATTAATTAAATCCATTTTGCTGTTGTTGTTGGTCTTGTTTTGGGCCATTGCGAACACACATACAACCACGAGACACACTAATCAAATAAGAATTGAAAACAGTGACTTTGTGTTGACAAAAAATGCACCTGCAGGTCTACGAATTGAATTACATGTTTTTCGCAGAAAAAAGAATTGAAGAACAGATAAATCAAATTAATCCAGTAACAAAATCTACCACCAGAATAACACGTGGAATTCTTAGAACGTCAGCGATTCCAAGATACATTTTTCAACGAGTCGGAAAAGCCTGAAAGCGGTCGGTAATGACGCCTAAGCGGTCAAAAATGACCTACTTTCTGCGGCACTGTCGATTTGTACTTTGAATGTCAAATTCTCAAATAAAAGTATATATTGCAATGATGGCGGCCGCACAGCAAGTTTTGGTTTGGCAAATTTTTCTGAAAGTAGTGATTGTGATAATAATGACGAAGACCAAGGACTACGGGAGAACCGTTTTGACGCGATTTCAAGTTGAATTTTGCCGTTTCGATAGCAATGACGTCACTATCCACTTCGAATCAAGTGATAGCAAAAGTGAAGGCCAGGCAGCTTTTACGGTTCGCCAGATTTCGACTTATTTGCTATTGAAATTCGTTGAAAAGAGCAAACAAATAACCGGCACTATTACGAATGAGGTTATGTTGACAATCGAGTGACATAATTCACATACATATGCTGTCCCTAAAAGTCTTGTGCGACAATCTGTCACAAAACAGTCTGTGACGGCTGATTAATTTTTAAATTTTTCTGCAGATTCCCGCAACTCTGGACGAGGAAACTCTCTTTCACCATTTTATTTGTTAAAAAAATGAGAAAAGGCAAATTTGATTACAAATTTGGTGTGATTTTTATTAACTAATTTAACAAAATGTCGATCATCCAGCGCTTACTAAGTGTTAAATATTTTACCGAAATGAGCCGCACGTATTATTATAGAGGTAGGTCTTTTATTATTGCATTGATGCTTGTATTATTAAATGATTGTTAATAATATAGTATACAAACCTCGGCAAAAGTATCATCCCTGCGCCTCTCTAAAAAATACGATTAGCAAGTTTGACGGGTTTCTTTATAAAATTTCTCACAATCAACTGGCTTTAAAGTCAAAACTCATGTCGATCGAAAACGATTAAATATGTAACTCTTCAAGAAACTAAAATTTAAAACAAAGCGAGAAGCGTAGGTATATGTTTTATAAATATATACTGTTTGGTATAATTGACATTTTCGCGCTGTCAGCTGTTATCGTTTAAATTTTAGGTTTATTGTAGAGATAACTTCACAATGATTACAAAAAATAAAAGATCAATTTGACGACTTCAACCGAACACCCGAATTTATTTCATTTTCAATTAATAAAAAAAATTATAAACATATAGATCTAAAGAGTTTTAGCTAGGACATCTGTATTTATAAACGCAAACCCAGCATCTATGTTCTAGGCGCATTAAGTTTCGCATTAATTTTTCACTTTTACTTCCCCAGCGTAAACAGAGGAAGTATTGTAATCGAGTCCGTTGGCCGACTCTCTACTTCTACAGTTTCTTGACCTTTCATGACCCCTAGAGGAAGAAGAAATAGGTCTCCCGTTCCCGTCTGTCTGTCCGTATATCTGCTGTCCTAACCAAAATTTTTCTAATCATCCCCACCAATAAAGTGATGACGTCACTTCAATATTTTGCTGAAAAAATCCTATGTTAAATGTGCGGAATATGTTAAGTCTATACTTGTGATTTATCACTGCATTAATATTTTTTAAATTTGCTTATACGGGGTGTCTGAAAAAATTAATGACTGAGTCAATTTATTTTATTGATTAAATGATGAATTGGGAATCTGAATATGTACTTTGAAATCTTGACGTTGTGAATATATTGTAAGCATGGTAACTTTTTAATCAAAATGCATCTGTTTATCAACCCCAAAAAATTTATTAGATCATCTCAAAATTTTGCCGAATAAATCCTTTCAAAAATGTGCAAAATATGATATATTGCATTCATATTTTTTAGATTTGCTTATACAGTGTGACTCAAAAAATTAATGAATCAATCAATTTATTATTGATCAAATTAATAACAATAATAATATTAATGGTTTATTGCATCCAACAGGGTAACCCCCAATTACTGAATACAAAATTACACACACATATTTTTAAAAATACTACAAGTGCAATACTATAACTAATTAGTACAGATACAAAAAAAAATTATAAATAAATAAACAAGCAAATGATTGACTCGACTTCGATGAACAACGTAATACTGAACAACTTATTATAACTAACCGAAACTTAATTTCTTTATATCGGATACCCTACAGCAGAAGATATCTAATTTAGGATGGACAATATTCACTATTCGGCAAATATTGTACATTGGGGAATACATCAAAATGTTGGTTCTTGGTGTACGTAGATAAAGAAGATTATTCGATCTAACATTGAATTTTGGACAATTGAATTTGAGAAGACTCAGTAGATGTGAACAATTAATTTCATTTCTGATAAGCTTGATAAAGAAGCGCAGATATCCCGTCTTTACCCTGTGAGCTATGCTGAGGATTGAGAACGTCTGGAGCAGATATTCTTGTGAGATGCCTCTTGGTGGGTGTGTTGTGTATACCTTGAAATGTAAATACTTTAAAAACCGACGCTGAACATTTTCAATTTCATTAATGTACGCAGTATAATGCGGATACCATACAATAGCAGTATATTCTAATTTGCATCTAATAAACGAAAAATAGAGTAATTTTATTACAGCTTCATCATTGATACTGCCACTGTTTCTCATAATGAAACCGAGAAGTTTGATGGCATCTGATGTTAGGGTTTGAATATGCGCTGAAAATAATAATTTTGTGTCAAATACAACACCTAAATCCTTAACGTGCGATGTATGTGACAATGAAACATTGTCGATCCTATATTTATATTTGATAATTTGTTTCGCTAAGCTATATGATAAAATATAACATTTTTCCAAATTTAAAGAGAGATAGTTGCTTTTGTACCAAATAGAAATTTTAACTAGGTCAGACTGAAGTTCAATACAATCTTGGTAGCAGGTAATCCGGCGATACAATTTCCAGTCGTCAGCATATAGAAAAGCCGAAGATTTAATGTCCTTCACTATGTCATTAATGAAAATATTGAAGATGAGTGGACCAAGAACCGAACCTTGAGGAACACCCGAAGTGGCTATAAAAGAACGACGCACCCCATTTTCTCGAAAATGTGAGAACACCCTCGTCTTTATAACAATAAAATAATGATAAGATAAAAATTATAATAATAACATTCAGGTTATTTTGTTCAGTTGAGGCTTATGAATAATTTTAGTCATCTGTTTTGAGGCGATAAACTCATTCAGATCAAACAAATATCTATGTGACATTCTTCTGATGTATAAACATTAATATTTTTAATATTACGCATCTTGCTCAGATAGCTTTGTTCCCGTTGATGTACTGTAAATATATTTTTTGCACTTATGACCTTTTTTGATGATTTTCGCACATTCATCAGAACGTGGAGGTCAAATTTCCCGCACACGTGCTTTTTGCTTTCCGCTGTCATGGTAACCTTAAAATAGCCCGGAAACGTCAAATTGCTAAGTGTTTACGGCGCCGTCAATGACGTTGTTTATAAATAACTCACAGTTAATCTTCTCGGTTTAACTGTTTATTAGTCGAAAAAAACAGTGTACACAACACGTTCATGAAGCCTGCTTTCCGCAACTGTTCATGCGGGAAATAGACTATTCCGAACTAGTTTTTCCCTTTAAATCAGAAACAGCACATCTCAGTTTCACAATGTGAGAATACAATAATAGAATAGATAACTGTTACTATTACACTGTCGTTTATCCATTTGATTTACAACGCATTCATGTTGTTCCATTATTATTGGTACAATACATCAATCAATGCACTGGATGTAATCAACAAAACTAGTATAAATCGTATCTATAAGTATGATTCATTAATGAATGCATAAAAATGTCTCTCCCGGAAACTTTACAAGAATAACGTGTACTACATTTGTCGATAAGCAAGGCGGAGTGACCGTCGTGGCGCCCAAACACGTGTGAGAATACAATAAGATAACTGTTATTATCCAGAGATAAACAATTCATCCAAATATATAGACAAACATGTGTTACATCACTGAATGTTGAACAAAAATGTGGTATAGGGTTACTTATATACAACTTCCCTCGCCCTTGAAATACCGTCGAACAAATACATAGTTCAGCTTTGTCTAGATATTGCCAGCGTGGTTGGCAAAACGCGTCGACAAATATTTTGTGTTTTCGGTGTTGTGCAAATACACGTTCTAGAAAATACAAAATGTTGGAAAATTTAAAATTCAATTTTTTGAATTCTATTTTAACTTCGTAAGTGCAAGCAAAGAAAATATTGTAATCTAATAAGACTATCGGGGGACGACTGGTTACTTTTATGTTTTTTCGACATTTCATGACCCATAGAGTAGGAAAAATTTGGTTTCGTCGCTCAGTCTGTGTGGCATCTAGCAATCAGATTTTTAGTAGGCCGATAATCTCCAAAGCTCCTGGACTAATTGTATTTTATATGATATGTATATTAGGAATATCGTGTAGATGGTCAAACGCTAACCCAAATCTCCCTACCAATGTCATGACATCTCAAAAATGTTTATAATAAATTTCATAAAATAGCATACTCTTGTATTTGTTTTATTGTTTAGAAATTCGCAAAATCAATTTTTTTAATTTCTCAAAGAAGCGGGATTTGTGGCACTGCACTGCGGGGGCGATGGAATCCCTGTCGAAGTAACTTTCAACCAATTTTTTATTATTTTTATTATTATTTAATATACGATCGGGCAGAGGCAGCTGCCTGTTATGCCCGCGTACGATTACTACTATGTATTGTAACTTAAATAACAAACAGTATCAAAAAATATAAACATTACAAACGTTGGCGACTACAATAGGAATTGGCCTTAAAAACTAACAGCGTTTCACTCTGGACCACTTCAGCAGGCAACGAATTCCATGCATCGAACACTCTATTTGTTATAAAATACTGCCTTATGGTAGAGTGGAATTTACCATTCAAGAGTTTGAAATTATGACCTCTAGACCTGGTGTCCGTATTTAAACTGAATAAATGTTTAATTGGAGAGTTCACGTTCGTAAGTGCTTGAAACGTGGCAATAACGTCTCCTCTTACGCGTCTTTCAGCAAGCGTTGGCAGTTTCATCATGGATAGCCTGTCAAGATATCCAGGCCTATTTCGTCCAAAGGGTAATCTTGTTGCTCGACGCTGGACATTTTCTAGTAAAGTTACATCCTTCTGTAACACTGGTGTCCAAACACTATTGCCAAACTCTATTATTGGTCTTACATAAGTTTTGTATAATTTAACAGCTATCGTAATATTTGTACTGTCGAATACCTTACTTAGCAGGTATACCATCTTGTTAGCTTTTTTTGTGATACGCATAACATGCTCTGACCATGAAAGTTTAGACGTTACCAAGATACCTAAATCTAAATATTATTCTGATTTTTTGAGTTCCGCACCTCCCATGCGATATGTGTGCTTACAATTTTTAGAACCTAGATATAAAATGGTACACTTGTCTCGATTTAATGGTAAAGTCCATTCTTCTGACCATATAAGAACAGCTGAGATGTCATTTGTCATAATAAGCTGATTGCAGCTTTCATTATAAATTTTAAGATCGTCCGCGTCCATTGCAAAGTGAGAGTTTATAACTTTAGGTCAGCGGTATAAACTAGAAAAAGAAGTGGACCAAGTACTGATCCTTGAGGTACACCACTAATTACTTGAACTGCAGCACTCAAAGCACCTCCTATTTTTGCGTTAAAAGAGCGATCAGTAAGGAAAGCATCGATCCAACGAAGACGTTTACCTTGTATTCCAAAATGTCGTAACTTATATAATAAGTATCATCTAGGCACACGGTCGAATGCCTTCGAAAAAACAAAATATGCCACATCAACACTTTTGCCCATATCAAGAACCCGGGTCCACTCATCAAGGCAGCATAACATATTGGTATTTATAAATTTTACCGGCCAAAAACGATGCTGTTCACATGGTATGATATTGCATTCCATAAGAAAATTCATAGTTTTATCGTAAATGATCGACTCCATAATTTTTACGACAACAGATGTTAAACTTACAGGTCGATAATTTGACGCATCAAATTTATCTCCCGCTTTAAAAATAGGAGTCACAGTCGCTGTTTTCCAATCAAGAGGTAATACACCTGATTGAAAAGACTGATTAATGAGTATGCAGATGGGACGAGTAAGGTTTGTAGCACAACTTTTTAAAACTTTGGCAGTAATTTTATCAGGGCCTGGAGATTTTGTGGATTTTAATTTAAGAAGTTTTTCTAACACATTTTCTTCAAGAAATTGTAGATCATTCAAGCGTGCTACATTTCAGGGAACATTCATGATTGGTATGCTATTTGGTTCATTTGTAAACGCAGCAGCAAACGTAGATCCGAAAATATCCGCTACCAAACTCTCGTCATCGACGACAGAACCATCTATATTTCTAACCTGGGGCGTTCTAACCGGAGCACCTAAGCTGGAACGCATGTTTTTAAAGAAACTCTTTGGATTTTTATCATCATTTTATGTTTGAAAAATGTGCTATCACTCTATCATTATAACCTACAACATTTTTCATAACAATTTTTCAATACGTAACTTTATTTTATTTAAGCTGTGAGTCCTTCTTATCGCATGACATTCCGTAATAACTTCATTCTCTTCACACTTGTGAAATATCGTTCGCTTTCCGTATCCGCAGTTGTCACTGGTAGTGTACAGACATTATTAATAGTCTAACAAACACCAGGGAAGTTATTCTTCAAAAACCACTGTAAAATCACCATTGCTCATCCGAAGACAAAACAAGAAAACGCATGTCTTTCACTACACCTACATATTCAATCACATAATTTATAAATACATGTATTCCCGGAAGTAGAGATGCAATATTCGCCTTCGGTAAAACCGGCCACTGTTTTTATATTCCAATCGTTTTTCAAAGTTTGACTTATTTTACTTTCTATATTCAAACGTACTATTCTTAATTATTATCGATAATATTGAGACCGTAATTTAAGAAATTTATGAAAATGAAATGAAATTTGCAACGTGGGACCACTCCGAACTCCGTTGTACTTCGCAAAAATCATAGAACGTACTGCACCTACAACCCTACACGTGTAGAATTGATGTCGCGTGCGTGCAATTCGTCGACCTTTGGTAAAAAGTGGTCATTGACCTCATTGCTTCTTATGGGGCTATGTTTCAATCAGTCTGCTTTAAGCTTGCTACAATTTCATTTCACTCTTACTCAAAGGCTATGGCTACGTATAATACTCTACGTAAGGTCAATATGTATAACTAACCCAACGAACTGCGAATGAGAATGGTTATTTTATTGTTGAGTTTTCTGTTCATGTCATGCCACTGCTTACGTTTCAGGTTTTTAGTGCAGAGATTGCTCCTCTTAATGTAAAATTGTAATAAGTGAGTAATGTATGTACACCGTCAGCATCATCAGTAAATTAGTTTGTTTAATTGTTAATGAAGTAGTAGCTTTCGAACAAAATTAATCTTGTTTTGTTAAATATAAAATTAATAAGAGAACAGCACATGTACAACGAACTAATTAACTTCACTTTTTCCATCTCTAGCTTTAAAATTCTTGGCCGTTTACTTTAGACAAGCAATTTCCTTCTTCCTTAGTTAAAATATGTTTTCAAACTTCTAGTCTTGGCATGATGACATTGTATCCCATTCTCTGGTTAGTCTTGTGCATTTTGTTGCTTAATTAGAAGTCCGACGTTCCGTTAAATTTGAGGTAGTATGCCCTTTGCCTACGTCCGTCTCAGCTTACTGCTTTCACGTGTCGTGAATAATGTCTTAATATACGCTGCTCTCTTTGTTCCGCATTTGTGTTAACAACGTATACACTGTATTTTATGAATACTGCAATTTTAGTGCACGACAAGTGGATCCTTAAAATAGCACGTAAAATTTAATTATTTTCATGGTGTGGCGTATACCTAAGTACACAATAAATTTGGGACATTAATAATGCTTTTGCGGGACGTAACAAAAAATTTCCTACTTCTGATTGCATCCTACTTTTGTTATGGTTAGAATGACAAAGCTAAAATGTTCTTACTTATGAATAGAATTGATTCACAAATTTTGAAAGAAATTGTATTATGAGTTAAAAACAACTTAGAAAAAAATGTTTTTTAATTGTACTTTAAGTAATACGAAGTTCCTTTGCAGAAAACAAAATTCTTCCAGTACCAATACGATATATAATATGGCAATAACAAGAATAGTAAAACAGGTATATCAATATATCGGACATAAACGATTTATAATCTTTTTAATTTAAACTTTCTAGTTTTTTTCTAAAAAAATGACTTTCCGACATTTTGAAGAAGGCGAAACTCCCAATAGTTCCAACAGAGAAACACAAGAAGAATCTCCTTCTATGAGCTGCACCAAATTTGCATGTTGCTCTTGAGGCTTGACAGTTTGTGAATAAATCTGTATAATAAGATTAATAAGTATGTATTTTGAGTTATGATTAGTGGAAGCAACCGAGAATTATCCCCAACTAAGCAATAACCATGAGGAACTTTATTGCAAATGATTTTATACATTGTTCAGGTTTATGGAGCCATTATCGTTGATACCATAATGCTTTACATGGATTTGGGAAAAAGGAAAATGTTGATTTTCCAGCTGCTGTTTTAAAGTAATCCCCAGCGACTAATTTTAAAGCGAGCTCTAATTACAAGCCGGTGTATAGTCAATTAATTGTCCAACACACAATTTTTAAGGAAATATAACCTTAATAAAATAGATTACGTGGCGCACATAAATCTACCCACTTTTCAGGATGAATTTATTGAACAAACTCGAGTGAATTATTTTATAATGGAATCTGAAGTAGCATAAGAGAAACTTGGAGTCTGTATACACAGGTAAACACAATTGTACAAGCTTAGGGAATTAAATAAAGTTTTGCTCCTGCATGATGGAGAAGTTTATTAATGCTGTAAATCGAAATAAATTGGCAAAATTTAAGTTGGAAGTTTTAGAATTATAGTTGAACAAGGCTAACAGAATACCATTAGCTAAGATGAATATGCTGCGTTATGTGTATTTTTTTTAACGAATAAATTACTGTAGTATGGCAGCTCTAAAAAATGGATAACTTTTAAAACCGTTATTATTAATGAAACATAATTTTGGATATGAAGATTTCGACAGATCTTCATGTTCTGAAATACCGTATCCTTTACTACTACTATTCATATCTTATATATCGCTAATCAGAGATTATTGATTAAAAGACAAATAATCTATAAAAAACGCGAAGTTTCTGTGGATGATCACAAATGACTTGGTGTACTTATGATGCTTATAGGTAGTAGCAATTTAGAGTGTAAAAAATCATGAAGTATTATTTAATGTTATTTCTGTCTGAGCAAGATAAATCCAAACAATTCTCATTTGAAAACCAAGTTTATTTGGTGTTTGTTTCACATGGTTTACACTTTCTACACCTTTGATTTTCTTTTAGCTTACAAGCTTTTTGCCTCTTGTTAAGTTGTTGAACCTTAAAATAACATTTTTGCGGACTTATTAGAACAAGTTGTCTCAGATCATGTAAGAACAAAAGAAGCAATATGATTCAAGGAGGGAAATCAGAACAGCAGTGGGAAATACCCTCCAGCCAATGCGACAGATAAACTGACAATTACAATCGATATTCTCAAATTCAGAGAGTCATGATTTGAGTGGAATAGAAACCAAGCTGATGCGGAATACTCGAAGAAGGCGACGAGAAACAATAGAGAGGTCGTTTCCGGAACGCCCCATACCGGAAACTCCACAACGAAGCTTTTTCGATCATAACATTCATTTTACTTTGGCGTGGGGAGGGATTAAATTAAATTCATTTCTTAGACGTTCATTTCATCAATTTTGGGCCGGCTCATTCAATCTTAAACTATTATTAACGTCGCAGAGTCGTTGAATTGCGGGTTTACAAGAATTTTTAAATGGGTGGGACCAAGAGTATAGCTTTTCTGAATACTACACATTGGATGCATGTGGAAATCTAATAGAAATATATTATTGCATCGAGCCAAAAATAATATAAAGCTAAGGTTATATTTCTGATTCAAAATTGTTTACTCATTATTGATTTTATTAAATGGAATATCTATCGAAAAAAGTTGGTGTAGAGGTAAGATAACCTGCCATTTCTACTGAAACACCCCAGCTGATATTGTTAATTTATTTGCGCGTTATTTTTGTTCGGTTTTTAATCCGCTTGATAAGAATCAACAACAAGGTTATAATTGCCCTATTGGTATAAGCAGTAATTTATTTATCGATATCCAAATCTCTGATGAACACGTGAGTAGAGGTATAAAAAAAGCTCAAGAACAGTTGTACTTCTGGCATCGATCAAATCCCATCTTTTCTTGTGAAAGATTGTTCTGCTGTTTTTGTTAAGCCGCTATGCCATTTATTTAAGTAAAGCCTTAAGAACTCTTGCTTTCCTCACTTATGGAAAATTCCTAAGATTGTTCCAGTATTTAAATCTGGTGATATATCTGATATACGGAGTTTTCGTCCTATTTCAATCTTATCCAGTTTTTCCAAAGTTTTTGAGAGTATTTTATACAATCAGATTTATTTTAATATAAAGAAAGTAATCTCAATATATCAGTTCGGTTCTTTGCAAGGCAGATCAACTCATATCAACTTAATGTGCAAAATGTGCATTTGACAAATTATAGCTGATACGCTTGATCAAGGTAGCCAACTCGATGTTATATATATTGATTTATCAGAAGCATTCGATAAAATTAGCCATTTACTTTTGCTTCAAAAGATGTCAAATATGGGCTTTCTGATGCTTTAACTAAACTCTTCGATTCTTATTTAACCTCACAAGTTAACTTTGTTTCATACATCCCTATACTTCATCTTCGGGTGTTCTACTGGGGTCCATTCTTGGCCCTTGTTTTTCTTAATCTATTTAAATGATGGTTAAGTTTACCAGTACCTAACTCTCAAATACTTGTTTTTGTGGATAATATAAAAATCTTCAATAAAATTGTTTGTACAGATGACTGTCTACTGCTTCAGAGTGAGTTAATCAAACTGAAGGAATAGTGTTTACAACAAGACCTTCAGTTCAACTTAGAGAAATGCAAGGTTGTTACTTACACGCTGTCTCATACTTATCCACGGTTTGCCTACAGTGTTGGTAATCACATTCTTGAACGTACTATATCTATAAAAGGTGTGCAGTATGATTCTAAATTTTGTTTTAACGAACATATAGCTAGTATTGTAACCAAAACTGGTAAGATGTTCGGATTTATTGTTCGAAATTGCAAATACTTTACAAATACATGGGCACTAATTACTCTTTTTAACTCGCTGATAAGATCTAGATTAGAGTATTGTACGCTTGCTTGGTTCCCCTAATATCAAAATCAGATATGGATGATTGAAAAAGTGCAACGTAAGTTTTTGAAATATTTATATTTTAAGGAGGAAGGTATTTGGCCGATGAGAAATACCATCTACATTAATTTGAATTCTTTGTAACCCTACGATTATTTTAAAGAGTTTTCTATTTTTTTTTAATGATCAATTTCATGTATTATTATTATTATTATTATTATTAAAACACCGCTTATTGATCTTGCTTAAAATTTTAGCAATTGGCGACACGTTTCGACTGACTGTGAACGGCTTTTAGTTAGAATATTGTCTAAATATGAACGTTGCCAAATTTACGATCAACAAGTGGTGTTTAAATAGAAATGGCAACGACTATATATCATTTAATGTTACTGGTGTGTAGATGACGCATTAAGCACCACGATCCTAAAGAGACTAGATCCATTGTTACTTTTGAAAAGTGTAGTAAATTATCTGGACCCGGAATTGGAAGCACAGGAACTTAACTTATGTACTAAAAAAGCATAGTCTGATAGCCTGATTATGTCAAACTATGTTTGAGAAAAGATTCAGAGTTGAAATTTTTACCCAATGTAGTTTGGATTATCTTTTGTCGATTTATGCTTTAATTTAAAGCACAACCTTTAATATTTATATTTCTTTGAAAAAATCACATTATTTTGGTATTTTTGTCGGTAACATTGCAGGCAGCCTTGTAAAAACAGAAGTTTTTGAATTTGAGTACTTGTTTGATTACTGATTTTACTGACCAAAATTCATCAAAATGCCACAGAACAAAACTAAAGAAAAACTGGAAATTGTTTCCTCCGAAATAAACCACAAGGGTAAAGGGCAGGCTACGATATCTAACCCTAAACAACCTGTTGGGAAAAAGACCTCAGGGTCAAAGAAGAGAGTGCGGTCTTCAACCTCCACACCTCCGGTAACTGGAAAGCAAAAAAGGATGAAGAGGCGGGAGACTACTTCTAGAGAACATAGCTACAGGGAGGTAGCTGCAAGTCATCTCCGTGTAGCTGTGATTGATGTACAGCATCCACTTAGTAAGCTAACAGTGACCAGGTGGAGATAGTACAAAAAAATGGCCTGATGGGAACACTTTCAGGGGCATCCTAAGGATAACCTGGGATGGCTACAACAAACAATGCGCTCTCTAACCCCTTGTGGGAGGGCGCACAACTTAACGTGGTCCCTTTGGCTGAGCTACCAAGGCTGGTGAGGGCAACCCTCTGGATACCGGGACTACCGGTGGATGCCCTCACCTGGAGGGTCAGAATCAATGGGCCCACGTTGAAAAATGGTGTCTTTTTCATCACGAGGCCAAACCCGAGGATGCCTCTCCAGGCAACCTCTTTGTGTTTGGTCTTGGGATGGATGAGGCCAAAATAATCAGGGAGGGAGAGGGCAGGATCAACTATATGCTGTCCTCTTTCAACCTGGAACTTAAGGAGAACGACTCAGGAAGAGCGAACCCCTATGCAAGAAGTAGAAACCCCAGGGGATGAAGCCTCTATCAGTGGGGGCGGGCCCGCCTGAGACACATGCCTCGTGGCTCCCAAGATAGGGATGGGATTTTGGTTGCAGAGATGGCGCTGTAGCAGATAAATTTCATTCAGATTAACCTGTAGCATTGTTGCATGGCGACGAGTGTTTTGTGTCGTTGGCTAGACAAGATGCAGAACACTATAGCAAGATCGCAGGGTTGAGCAATTTAGATGGTACTGCTGTTTCAGGTACCACAACAGAATCTCCAAGGACATGTATCTACATTCCCAGGAATATTAAAGCCGTCCTCCTACCTCAGGTCAGTTCCAGGGATGTGACTGCGGTAAATGTTAAGTATAACATAGGAAGAGGCGAAGAGGAACTGGTAATAGCATCCGTGTACTTGCCACAGGGAGCACATGAACCATGTCCAACATGAGAAATGGCGAACTTGGTGAACCACTGTGACACCGGAAATATACACCTTATCATCGGTACCGATGCAAATGCCCACCCTCTGCTGTGGGGGAACAAAGACACAAATGATAGAGGAAGAACACTAGCTGAATATCTTTTATCAACAAATCTAGAGATTCTCAACCGAGGCTGGGAACCAACTTTCGTAACATCGCGTAGTCAGTCAGTAATAGATATTACACTGGCTACATGGGATATCTCACAATATATAATGGGATGGCACGTCTCTAAAGAGACGTCAGTGTCAGACCATAGATGGATTATGTATACATTAAAATGTGTAGACATAGAGACAAAGACGTACAGGAACCCTAGGCTGACAAACTGGGCTTTATACAACAAAGAACTGGATGACAGACGGGGACCTCCGTACAGTCTATACCAACAGAATATAAATCGACAGAAGACATACAGAAAACCTTGATCATTATCAACGACTCACTAATGTCAGTGTATGAGAAAAGTTGCCCCCTAAAGAAGGAAGGCCTGGGGAAAGGTACACCATGGTGGAACCGAAGCCTCAGTCTACTTCAATCGGGGCTAAGAAATCATTTCGATAGAGCAAAAAACACTAAGAAAACTGAGGACTGGGTAGCCTATAAAGACCACCGGAAAGAGTTTAAGAAAGAATTAAGAAAGAGGAAACGGGAAATGTGGAGATCCTTCTGCAGGCTTTACAGCCACCTTAGAAGAGTCAGCAGAACTTTTGCTGCAGACCATGTTTCCATGCAGCACAAGGACTACCTCCCATGCCAAAAGGGATGTAGCCGGTACTCAACCTTCTCCGAAGAACTAGGCGCTGGGAGCAAATGCAGGCACGGAGGTAAGACTGGAGTGGGCAGTGGACAGCTTTTCCCCATGTAAATTTCCGGGAGTTGACGGTATTTATTCCGCCCTTTTGCAGAGGGGAATGAGCAGACTACACCCTGTTTTGTTACCAATGCTTCGAGCGTGTCTGGCTTTCAGCTACATATCGAATGCATGGCGAAAAGTAAAGGTTGAGATTTGGGAGACTGCAAGCAACCTCTACATCGGAACCAATATGCCTTCCACGAATACGGTCCTACACCAGTTGTAAACCGTATAGAGTGAGCGATGGAGAAAAAAAAAAGATGTGGTGTCGTGGGACACCAGGTAGGAACGAAGTTCCTTCGGCTAATGTAGAATCGACACAATTTGCAAAAAAAAATCGTGCTCAATTTTATGTAGGTTTTCTTGATTTTTCTCTTAAATTTTGCTGATTAGTTTTTATTTAAGTACAGGAAAGTATTTAGGAAATTCAGTATTTTAGGAAATAATAAATTACGTAAAATAGGTAAAATTATCAAAATATGTATATTGTATATATATATTTAAATGTTTGGAATTGAACGGAGAATTTGTTTTAATTATTTAAAAAGGGATGAGAAAACGAAAAGAAAGAGGGAGAAAGAGAAAGGTATTATTATCCACTACTCGCTTGTGTATACGACTGTCGCGCCTGCGCACGTCTCATTTAACGGTTTTATTCCACGGACTTTTTCTTACGGTTTTACTATCACATTTGTTTCAGTTCGGTCGCGCAGCAAAATCCCTATCTCCTCCAAGCCTGCCGTAAGTCGCTTGTGTATTCGACTCTCGCGCCTGCGCACGTCTCATTTAACGGTTTTATTCCACGGACTTTTTTCCACGGACTTTTTCTTACGGTTTTACTCTCACATTTGTTTCAGTTCGGTCGCGCAGCAAAATCCCTATCTCCTCCAAGCCTGCCGTAAGGAACTTCGTTCCAAAAACTTTTCACCTTAGGAATGTTCTTGGATATTGAAGGAGCGTTCGATAAAACGACCTTCAAAAATATAGGAGTAGCCCTACAAGAGCACGACGTGAACCCCACCCTGAATAGGTGGGTGGCTGGTATGCTGAGGAATAGGGAAGTTCTGAGTAATGTAGGTGGCACTGAGGTCGAGGCTGTTGTAGACAGAGAATGTCCTCAGGTATGAGTTCTCTCTCCTGTACGTAGACGATCTAGTCATTTTGCTAACAGGAAAAAACGCATATACATTATGTGAAATAATGCAAGCGGCAGTAAAAATAGTCAATGAATGGTGCAGCAGGCATTCCCTCTCCGTTAATGGAGAGAAGACGAAATTAATCCTGTTCACTAGGAAACGGAGAATTGGCACATTATAGATGGCAAAAATATTTAACACAACGCCTCAACTTTCGAACGAAGTTGAGGCGTTGTGTGGGAGACTGAATTTGAAGAACCATGCATGAAGAAGCACGCTCGGCTCTTTGGCAATGTCGTAGGTTGGTGGGAAGGTCGTGGGGTTTAAACCTGAAGATCGCCCTCTGGATCTACACGGCAATAGTCAGATCGATGCTATGATATGGAGCTTTAGTTTGGTGGCAGACAAAAAACAACAGCCCTGCAACTTGAACACGTTCAGAAAATACCGTGTATCAGTGTTACAGGAGCAATGAGAACCACCCCCACAGCGGCTCTGGAGACACTTCTCTGCTTAGCAGCTCTTAACCTTTACATAGAGGAATCGGCAATGAGGACGTCTCTACGACGACTCAAGCGCCTTGAGCGCAGCAACAGAATGAAACGTGACAGCTGCAGGACTTCTAAACCCCAGATCTTATGGGAGCATGAAAATATCCCATCGGCGTATCATGGGGTAGCGCTATCCACTGACGGACACTTCCGCTAACCAACCAATCTAACCGAGGCAATATATCCACAAGACGCCCAAAAGTCCAAACATGAAAATACTTGGGCAAGATGTACATCCTCAGCAAATGCATGCGCTGCTGATGTTACTTGTACAGGGTGCCTAAAAAAAAAATGAATGGGAAAATTTATTTTATTAATTAAATTAAGAACAACTCACTCCAGTTTTTCGAAAATCTGGCCCTGCACTACTGTTTTTATTAGTATTGCGCTGCACCTATCCAAATTGCGTGCTACGCCTATGTTTCAAACGAGTTTTTACTTTACAAAATTTTGTGTCTATCAAATTGGGTTGGTGCAATGTAATACTAATAATAATAGTGTTGTATCTCCAAATTTTCGGGAAAATGGTGTGAAATATTCCTGATTTAATCAATAAAATAAATTGACTCATTCATTAATTCCTTTTGAGCAACCTGTTAAGGAAATCTAAAAAATATGAATGGAATGATAAATCACAGGTACAGACTCATCATATTTTGTACATTTTAGATAGGACATATTCAGCAAAATTTTGAGGTGACGTCATAATTTTTTTAGAGGGGATGAGCAAATACATTTTGATAAAAAATTTACCATGCTTATGATAACTAAAATATCTCCAAGATTTCAAAGCATTCGGTTTTGTAGTTCCTGATTAAATAAATAAAATATATTCACGCATTCATTAATTTTTTTGAGTCTCCCTGTATATGTAAATCCAAAAAATATGAATGGCATGATAAATCGCAAGTACAGACTCATCATATTTTGTACATTTTTTTTTTTACAGGGGACAAGTAAATAAATTTTGAGTAACAATTTATCATGCTTATCATAACTGTAAATCATCTGCAAGATTTCAAAGCATTCGGTTTTGCAGATTTCAAATTATATTGCAACATATTGCTTCATAATTTTGATTTCTTTTCCAAAAATCTGGACGTTTCGGGTAAAAACTCTATTCGGAGTCATAAACTACAGGTGTAGGACTATGTTATTTCATACAATTTAAAAGCCATTTACTATGTACAATTTTGAAGTGACGTCATCAGATTATTGGTGGGGAAGATTAGGCAAATTTTGGTTAGCGTTTTACCATCTACTTGATATTCCTAATATAAATACAAAATTTCACAACAATCGGTCCAGTACTTTCGGAGATTATCTGTCTAATAAAAATCCGGGACGACAGGCAGACGGACAGACGGACAGACGGACAGGCAGACGGAAACGGGAGACGTATTTCTTCGTCTTCTAAGGGTCATGAAGGGTCGAGAAATTGTAAAAATAAAGAGTCGGCCGACGAACTCAATTACAATACTTCCTTTGCTTACGCTCGGGAACTAAAAAAGAAGTTAAAATTTATAATTCTGTCGAAGGGTGGGCCAGGAAATTTTAGAGTGGGCCAGGCCTAGCTATGTGCCTGTTATGGCGACTCGTACAATACACCTTCAACATATTACCGAAGATGAATTTTTTTTGCCTCTGAAGTATGCAAGAAACTGGTTTACACACATATATACTTCAACGTAAAGAGTTTTATAACACCTGCCCACACCTACTATAGCAAATCTAACACGTTGTAGTCAGAATGCCAATGAGGCACTAGATAATAGAGGTTAGATGAATACTGTATGTACCGACTTTTTAGGAGACTGTTCGATGAAACTGACAATTTCATACCTTTGGGAAAACTTATATCTTTGGGGTTCAGTGAACCTCTACTACTTTTGTTTCAATGGTACTTAGTAGACAGTGTAACTTTTTATTGTTCAACAACAAGAAGAAATAAATATTTTACTAAAATCACCACATTAATGTGTAAATGTTAAAATAGCATAGACAGTAAATGTGACATATATTTTGACAATTTTGAAATCATGAAGATTGTCATATATATTAACCACTTATAGTGCCTATATAAATTAGCTAATTGTTGCAGGAAGGGTATTATTAATATTTAGTTTTTGTTACATTGTAAATATAGAATGTACGTTCAGTTAATTCCAATTTCCTATAATTGGAATTAACTGAAATAATTTACCTGTAAAAAGTAAACGTATTATTATTCATTTTGGTTTTCAGGAACTGTGGCTAGTTAGTGCTTAAGAAGAATTATTAATATCTGTAAGTTCCCAGACTTCTCTACAAACTACAAACAATAATAAATTGGCATATCGCAGCGTGCCGTAAATATAAATGTTCCCTGCCTTTTTCCTCTTTGTTGTTTATATTGCAACAAAAGTCAGATATTTGCATAAGGCTAGTTTCATTAAACTACCCACAGTACATCTTTGTGCAGATGCGATCAATTTTTTTTTTTTACTAAAAAGAGAAATAATTATCGAGAAACAGTTCCAGTAACAAATTGGAGGGTAATAAGACAATATTTTTTTTTTAGTTTGTAAAACGATTAAATATGAACAAGACCAATCAAAACTTATCAAAACCGCCAATGTTGTTTACGTTGTCCTAATTTTTATTTGGTGAATCTTACAGACTGGCCCAGCTTTCACTTAATATTGCTGGTGTGACCTTGATAACGTGAAAAGTGACATATACCTATGTCTTGCCTTTACTTCAAAATTTCAAAAAATTTCAATTAGTTAATGCCATTCGTTTATTTACTCGAATTTATTAAGATCATAAGCCGATCTTGGGAAAATGTTTTCAATGCACTTAATCACCATTTTCTTAAAAGGACTGCTTAAGTTAATCTGGCCCTTCATGGCGAATATAAAAGGACAATATCGAGAAACAAAACTTCGAGAGTGGTTTAAAGTTTGCATTATCTCAGAGTTGATTATATCAGAAAATTGGGGTGGCTTTTATTTAAATGATTATTATCGGTACATTTCAACTATAAGACGTTTTTTGACCTTATTTATGATAGATTTTGGTAACGCCCTCTTATATTTATATTTCATATTTCTTTCACGATTATGATTCAAGTCAGTAGATAAACGGGCGCTATTTGTCTTGATACAAACTGATATATTTGACCAATTATTATTATTTATGTCTTTATTCGAAAAGACATTATGTCCGGTTAAAAGCTGCTCACGGTTTTCAAAGCTTTTAGATATTATTCAAATTATCCCATACGACGTAATTCCAACATGTAAGTCATAAAGTAACAAGGAACTCCTTATCTACCTTGCATACCTTAGAAGGGTGTACATTATGTCGCTTAGATCTTTTGTTACATTATTTATGTAAAATGGCTGTTTCCATTTTCCAGGAGATGCTGAACGTCAAACTAGCACTTTGGAGCAGAAAACTACTTTTACTATTTTAAGGGAAGTGTAGTCAGGTTTAAAGTTTATCACTTGAGAAAAATTGATATCCCTTCAAGACGACACTATATTCAATGAAAAACTTTTGGTAACAAACGCAGTAAGATACTAATAAACAAATACTGAGAAAAACAAAAAGGTCCACAAACTACCTTAAATAGGTATAAGACTTGAAAAACAACTTATATCTAACGTAGTACAAGCAAAGAAAAGAAACACACTTAAAATTCAGGTTGCTACAACTTCATCTGTTTATTTGGGTAACGACGACAGAATTTTAGTTCTCTTCAAAATTCATTATTAATAAACTTGGTAATGCCAAGATTTACTCACAAACGTATTTATAGCGAATTGTTTGATATATTCAGACTGGCGTTTTCATCTAGGTTTCCCTTTGTCGTTACCTACCCACTGTGCTAATTTCATGTATCCAGTTCTTTTGATGAGTGATTAAAAGTTAACGAGTCGTTCAGTGTAAGGATCTCTTTACCGAACTATTCCGTTGCAGCAAGTTTCATTGAAACTTTGCGTTGGAAGATACATTTTTTCAATGAATTCGAATGAAGCTGGTTTCTGACAGACTGTCCATAAAGCGATGTTGTTCCTTCATTAATCGCCGTCCTGACTGACAGCTTATTAGTGTATTATAATCTCGCTGATTCAATTTTCCGTCTTGTACAGATTTTTTTCCCACAGCGCATAGAACAAACTTTTGAATATATTGGATTCCGACATACGCCCTTTCGGAATGTGCTCTTCGTCAATCAATAAGTTCCATTTGCAAGTACACATACTCGCAAGACGAAAACATCCTGTAAATTCTAATAATATCGGACATTCCGGAGGAATCTCCGAAATTCGCAAATATTTTTCATTTAAACGTCCCATTCGGAAGAAAAACACGTCCGGAATTTTTACTTCCGGATTAAATCAACATACCCTTTTTACATACGACGACGGAAGAGCGGAAAAAATTATTACCAGCCCTATAAATCCGGGTAAGAAATTTTGGTTTGTTTTCTTTGTACATTATAGGGTATCGACGGATCGGTAAAAAATCCTATATATAAATCGAGCAGGGATGAAATACAACCTCCCTATATAATTTAAAATTCAAGTCGCGCGTCGTGGAAAGCAAGGACGTGAGGCTTGCCTCAATATTACAGTGACATCTTCTTGTTTGCACGTAAGCAATGCGAAACCTGTTATTAGGCGTAATTGGAAGGACGGGCAAAATGCCGCGATCGACAAACGATATATTGTATATTGCTGTATTTAATGTTGTCGCAAATGAAATAAATTTCACAATCATAAAAATAAAGAGCGCTCACGCTATGCCGATATTGTACTCATATGTACAGTCTTATACAATGAAAAAGCGTACAACCTTTATGTTCGTTTTCTAATAATTTTTGCAATTTAAATTCGGCTAATATCGTACTATCGGTTGTCTATATAACTTTAGGCTAATAACGATAAGCCAAATTTGATTAAAGATATTAAAGAAATGTAATTGCATGTAACATTATTATTTCAAAACCTAAGATAAAATAACAGTACAATTAACACTCACAAATTTATTACGCTTGCAGAAAATTGTGATTTCAAATAACATACTCGTAGGTAGTGCTAACAATAATTTAAAATTAGTATTTCGTCGTAGCTCCGTTTTACGCAATGGCTTGAACTAGTCTTTAGCATTCAGTGGTTTAAATTTCGAATATCATTTTCACTGATTTCTTCCCAACAAGTTTGGATTGACTCAAATAATTATCAACAGTTTGTGGTTTAATGTATTGCAGTTATATGGCAGAATCAAAAGGATTTGCTCTTAAATGATTTAAACGAGCAGCATCTTCTTTTAGCTCTGCCTGAACGAACTTTTCCTAATAAGGACTGGTCGGGTTCCCAGCGTTTATTAATTCTTAAAACTACACTTTTGTTTAAATTGTAATTACCGTAACAACTCAAATTGACCAACCATCTTCCAGTCGCGTTATAATGTGAACATTTTTGGGGAGAGTCAAATATTGAGGCATATTTGCAAACTGTAACTGATTATGATGATATCCACTAATTAATATTAAACGGATTTTTTGAAAAATCGTGTCACGAAATTGTCATTGACTCATTGATAAGAAATATTTTTCATTGAATAAAACTCGTCGGCATTTCGATTTAACCACACCCTAGTGTAAGTATTCAAAATTTTACTGGTGTAAACGGCTATCTGTATCTTTTTAGAGAGAAAATGGCCGACGCTTAATAGCACTAGTTACTTTTTACTTTCCGAGCGTAAGCAAAGGAAGTATTGTAATCGAGTCCGTCGGCCGACTCTCTACTTTTAAGTTTTCTCGATCTTTCATGACCCCTAGAAGACGAAGAAATAGGTCTGCCATTTCCGTCTGTCTGTCCGTCTGTCCGTCTGCCCGTCTATCCGTCTGTCCGTCTGTCCGTCTGTCCGTCTGTCCGTCTGTCCGTCTGTCCGTCTGTCCGTCTGTCCGTCTGTCCGTCTGTCCGTCTGTCCGTCTGTCCGTCTGTCCCTCTGTCCTTCTGTCCGTCTGTCTGCTGTCCCGGAGTTTCATTAGACAGATAATCTCCGAAAGTACTGGACCGATTGTTGTGAAATTCTGTACTTATATTAGGAATATCATGTAGATGGTAAAACGCTAACTAAAATTTGTCTAATCATCCCCACCACTAATGTGATGACGTCACTTCAAAATTGTACATAGTAAATGCGTTTTAAATTGTATAAAATAACATAGTCCTACACATGTAGTTTACGATATCATAAATCTTTAGTCCAAATATATTTGGTTATCCCCTCCAAAAACTTGATGACGTCAGCTCAAAAGTTTGCCGAATAAATCATATCTAAAATGTACAAAATATGATGAGTCTGTACTTGTGATCACTCCATTCATACTTTTTTAATTTGCATATACAGGGTGACTCAAAAAGAATAATGAATGCGTAAATTTATTTTATTAAGTTTTTGATCAAAATGTATTTGCTCATCCCCCCTAAAAAATTTATCACGTCACCACAAAGTTTTGCTGAATAAATCCTACCTAAAATGTACAAAATATCATGAGTCGCTTCTTGTGATTTATCATTCCATTCATATTTTTTTGATTTGCATATACATGGTGACCCAAAAAAATTAATGAATGCGTAAATGTATTTTATTGATTTAATCAGGAACTACAGAACCGAATGTTTTGAAATCTTGCAGATGTTTTAAGGTTCTAAAGAGCATAATAAATTTTTAGTCAAAATATATTTGGTTATCTTTTCCAAAAAACTGATAACGTCAGCTCAAAAGTTTGCCGAATAAATCCTATCTAGGATGTACAAAATATGATGAGTCTGTACTTGTAATTTATCATTCCATTCATATTATTTGAATTGGCATATACCAGGTGACTCAAAAAAAAAATGAATACGTAAATTTATTTTATTGATTTACTCAGGAACTATAAAACCGAATGCTTTGAAATCTACTGCGAAAAAAAAACATAATAGGCATGCAGTCGTCACGTTTCCGACAGCGAGGGAAGTACTGTTTAAACTCTTTAGACCAATTTTTTTTGTCATTTGTTTGATCGCCATCTTATAAGGCGACGGCTCATTAAGGGGCTCCTTTATGTGGCTTTACTCATTTTCAGTACATATATACCAGCATTATAAACTGTGGAATCGCAAGTCCAGATAAATCTGAACTTCCGCAATAGTTTGTATTTGAGTTATGAGCAATTAACGGTTTACCATCTCGTTATCAAAATGTAGACATTAATAAAATAGGCAAGTACGACTTGAAGGTACAGTGAAAATTTTAAATTTGGCATGTATTTTTACTAATCTTTGTAGAAGGGTGGCTGGCAGTTCGTATCAATATTTGTATGAGTATGTGCTGCCTTGGACGATACTGGCTTATTTCTTGGTTCTTCTGAATCATAGAACGCTAGTAATAATACTAATGATGTTTTAAGAAGATTTGCACATTTTAATGAAATGTTACCAGAAATGTGGAGTATGTTCAGTCCACTGTATGATAATAAATACAAGAAAACTGGAAGTTATACCTTAAAAGAAACTACATGAAGTATTTAGGCCCGGTATTTCAGTTATTAGTTAAGATCGTTGTTAACAAACCATGGTTACGCTTTTACCAAAACTTTAACCAAGAACCGGTATTTCAGTATTGAAACTTTGGTTAAGTATATCTTGGTTACCTGACCAACATTTTTCTTAAGTTGGTATCATTATTGGTTTTCTCCAGAGATATGTAAAAGACTAGATACAGATATTTAATGTTCTCGTGGACATACGTTTAGGCCCAAGATGTCAGTGTACGTTTATATCTCCCTCTTTTTCTCTAGCACGTACAATGGTAACCCGATATCTGAAGGTCTCGCTCTGTACGGCGCAACCAATCAGTTGGCGCAACGTTTGTCGTTGATACCGTTCTTGTGTTTGTGCCGGTCCCTGTCAGACCAAACAGACGCTGGGTGGTTATAATTATTTATAATTGCCGCCATCAGAACGGGCCAATAACAAGACAACCACCTTTTAGAGAGTGATGGATGTAGCCTACACTTGGCAATCCATAGTACTGGTGCTGATATAGAAAAAGATAGGCGACACAAAGTATTGCTACTCTTAGATCATAGATGTTGGCCCTAGATCGGGAAAGCTATAACCGCATCTGTCTTTTACATATCTCTGGTTTTATCAGATCAAAAGAGCATGCGCAAGAATCTAGATACTCCTATAATCTTTCATATCTTGAATGATTAAACGGCATATACGGACATGGTGCGGACTGTTGACTGTTTTTAATCTCACTTTTGTCTTATTTACGTTTTTGTCCACGTGAAAAAGTATTGAGATTATACATATTTTAAGTGAATTATATGAAGAGTAAGAAAATGACAAATATCTCTCTAAATCTCTTCATGTTGTTCGTGGGGTTGATTACACAAAGTTTCACTGCCTTCGAGAAGCAGCTGATATTTCTATAAATTATAATAAAACTTATACCCCTGAGTATGTATGTTTTAATTTTACAAGTGGGTTAACGCTAAGCTCACTAGTGAGTTATGATCTATCTAATTTAATTGAAATAACCATAGTTATGAGTTATGAGTATAACACAATAATATAGAGTTGTTGGATAAACATTATTTTGTGCGCCCCCGTCATTTTTCATAGCGTTTGTCTTACTCAATTGCGGGAAGAAAATCATCTTTAGGAAGTCTAGGCAATCAAACGTGACATTTAAAATAGTTAGATTTATTTTTCCGGTTGGCATCACTGCATCGATGTCAATTATGCCAAATGTGTTTGGCATTTGCAAGTGGAACTGTTTAGTGTGCTGTTTAGGTCGTTGTGGGGTTGTGTGCTAATTATTGACCTCCGAAAATATGTTTGAGAGCACGAGAGTGCATCATTATGCTAAAGGAAAAACTAAAATAAAATTTGGGCAAGGACAAGGCGTGTGATGCATTAATTGATTAATTGAATTTGCGTGAACGTATTAATTCTTACTTCAGAGCATTCTTGCACCAAGTTATCTTCACATCATCGTTGAAATATTTCGTGCCCCCGCCAATATTTTTGTGAAGATTTTGAAGGTAATAAGCTGTTTACAGCGTCTTGTGCAGCTTGTTTAACATGCGCGGGTGGTTCCATTTCTTATCAAAACTTTCACAAAATCACAATTCACAGTTTGCATGAAATTATGACATTTCAATTTTTAATCTTCAATTGTTCAATTTTGTTTCGTTTCATGCAAACTCGACCGATATCGGGTTTCGCCTCGGGTCGTACCGCCCTCAACCCTCGAGAGGCAATCTGGCCACTCGAGACATATGTGCCTTTAGTTCGTAGGAATAACTTGTAAAGAACACTTGTTTTGTTACTGTCTTAATATATACGCTAATTAAGTCCACTGCGTATTTCTTTACTGCGAACTCACACCGACGGATAGTAAGAAATTTGAATTGTAATATCGCGCAGTGCTGCCAATCTATTTTCTAAATAATAAAATTTTGCTAAAAAGATTTGTTTTTTAATTCAAACACATGTCAAAATAAATAATTATAGTAAATTGTCGGCGCACAAAATGTTGTGTTTTACACCTTTTGTGCTTTACAAATTTTTTGGAAATGCTCGTAAATTGCAAGCCTCGCCCTTCGGGCTCGGCTTCCAAGAATTTCCTCGCATTTCCGAAGTTGCATATTCCAGCCTTGTAAAACAGCCAACAGGAGACACCGCTTTTTTAATTCCTACTGACAAAAAAATACCAAAGACCCCGTCATCCTCCAACGGGTCAAGCAAGGCTACACCATTACTTTCGAATCAAAACCTTCTCATTAGGGACTCCTACCCAGACAATCGAATATTGTTGTCGACTTGCCCTTACAAAAGGTGAAGCACATAAAAATCACTTTGATAAAAAACATAGTTATCATTGAAAAATGACATCCGAATTTTAACCAAAAATGTCGCTATTGTCAAAAAGTTGTACTAATATGTAAACTCGTAGTAGTGGAGTTGATATTTTGCAGTTATGAAGATGAAAACTGTGATACTCGCTGCAGTAGTGGCAAGTGCAAACAATGCATGTTCGAGTTTGTTAGTCGAGCTAAACGTGAAACTTACAAAAAGAGTTACGTAATGAAAAAGATTGTATGAATGACATCTATTAATGCATCCTTTTTTAGACGAAATCATTCCTTAATATTCACATTAATAAATCGGTCAATGAAATAGTAATTTACGCAACTAGTTCGGGATAGCCTGCTTCCCGCATGAACGCTTGTTTGAGGCACGACCGAAGGGAGTGCCGCATTTGCGTGAATGCGGGAAGCAGGCTCACGAACGTGTTGTGTACAATATTTTTTGCGACGAATAAACCTTTAAACTGAAGAGATTAACTGTGAGTTATTTATAAACAACGCCATTGACAGCGCCGTCAACACGTCACAATGTTGACACTACCCGAGTATTTTAAGGTTACCATGGCAACGGGAAGTTAAATGCACGTGTGCGGGAAGTTCGACCTCCCGCACTCTGGTGAATGCGCGAAAGCTATCAAAAAAGGTCATGAGTGCAAAATAGTAATTTACACAACTAGTTCGGGATAGCCTGCTTCCCGCATGAACACTTGTTTGCGGCACGTTTGCCGTATTTGTGTGAATGCGGGGAGGAGGCTCACGAACGTGTTGTGTACAATATTTTTTGCAACGAATAAACCTTTAAACTGAAGAGATTAACTGTGAGTTGTGTATAAACAACAGCATTGACAGCGTCGTCAACACTTTACAATGTTGACACTACCCGAGTATTTTAAGGTTACAATGGCAACGGAAAGTTAAAATGCACGTGTGCGGGAAGTTTGAACTCCCCCACCCTGGTGAATGGACGAAAGCCATCAAAAAAGGTCATGAGTGCAAAATAGTATATTAAACACCTCAAAACAATTAACACAACATTGCAAATTTGTTAATAATAACTGAAAAAATTAATAAAAGATACTAAAAAACATGTCTTATGATTAGTTAGAACGAATTTCATTTCATTTATGCAAAAAAAAAGTTCCTTATCATTTGTAACTGATGGATATGTTAAAAGAAAGAATGTATCTCATCATTAGAGAGCGGATTTTATGAGATTTGCATATCCATTATTTTTTGCATATAAGTCTTGAAATTTAATATGTGAACGATTCATGCTAATTAAAAATGACTACAGCTATAAAAAAATTGCATATTTGCATATACAGGGTTAGTCACGAGAGAATTACTTCTGAAAATTATTTTTACGCAACCCAAAATACGAATACCCTGTACCACTTGACATTATCTAAATTTAAAATAAAATGCCTATTCCATGATTCCTTTGACTTTGGCAGTGTCACTTTGACGTTAATTAATTTTTAACATTTTTTTTCATTGATGACTCGCCTCTAGAGCCCCATTGGATCGACGACATACAGTCGGATCAATCTGGGCTATACTGAAGCCGTAAGTGCGCTACCAATGTTGTTCGCCGCTAATGTGCATGTGTTAATTCGCCATCTCTGCGTCACCTAGAGCCTCTTCGAAGTGCAAATCTGCAACCTCTGGACTTCTTCGGCCATCCATTTACAAAAAAGCCGTAGCATCCCCCCAAAATGCCCAACATTTTCAACAGATTAGTAGTTAAATTATTTACTTACTTGTTTGAGTTTGTGTTGTAACCTTTGAATAAAATGCCGTAAAAGGAATTTTTAGAAATAATTTTCTCGTGATTAATCGGTTGCAAAAGATCAAGAGGCACACTGACAAATTTATTAGCGGCGCTGGAGGAGATTTCCAACTGGCTGCGGTACCACCATGGACACTCACGTAACCTCCTTTTCCACAATTGTCAAAATGAGATTGCCAAACTCAAAGCAATCATGGATTAAGCATTTCATTTTAAATTCAGTTAGTATCAAATGGTACATGGTATTCGTATTTTGGGTTGCGTAAAAATAATTTTCAGAAGTAATTCTCTCGTGACTAACCCTGTATTTGCCTTCTGCTGGATATTTCACGGAACGGGTGCATATTTTGCATTTTTATCAATTTGTGTGCTAATTGAAAAAAAAAAGTTATTGTCATTCTATCGGCATTTATCTAGAAAAACGAAATTTTATTAATCATATGGCAAATATTGTCCTTCAAAGAACTAGGAAAGGTTTGGGTTTTATGGTAGTTTGGAGACACCACTGGGTGCTAAGCCATCCTTTCAGGTAAATTCGCGCCCTAATTACTTTTGGAAATACCGTTCATTCCCAATATTTTTGTTCATTAGTTAAGTGTATTAACGGTACCTTTAGTAGTCGTCGAAGAGATGTTATACTATTATATTCATCGTGAGTTTGAATTGAATGCATTTACGGGGAAACAGGTGTATCAATATGTCGAAGATAACTCAAATTAATTTATGGATTAAACCTTTTCCTGAACTTATTCTTCAAGAACGAAGTGTGTTTTGTCGCGCTTGCCCTAAACCGGTAAGTATTTTTACATCTGTGGACGTAGTACGCAGTTTTTCTACTTACAAATACATATACCTTAGAATCACCGGAAAAAGTTTTTGTTAGAATATTTCGAAAAATATTTAAAAATATACTGTTACCAAAATAGTATTTAAATAGTGGATTACTACTATTTTTTAATTTGTTCTGTTTATATTTATTTTTTAGTATAAGAATATTATCCTAAAAACGTGATTTATGTGTTAGTGAGATGTAATTAAACACTATCAGCCGTTCCATTGTGACGGGTGTGACTTTTGAATAAGCAAATCCAAGATTCAACAATTAATTTCTTGAACAGCAGTACCTGTTCAGTATTACAACTATAATCCTAGTTTCCTTATATAAGAATGGTCTCAAAGAAAAAATTGGTTGTCTTAATTGTATTGACTTAGACTGTAATTACTAAAAAAATAAAATGTGACGGGTATGACTTTCATCGGACTGATCACAACACATTTCTCATGATGTTTCATGTTTTCTGCGAGCTAACAAACTTTTTTTACTCTATTTATTTTTACAAGTAGCTCACACATGGAACTAAAATGGCACGTTATTAGTTGAAATGAGTTACCTCCCAGTACCTTAAAAAATATTATTTTCTGATGTGATGGGTGTGACTTGTCGTGTGACGGGTGTGACGCCGTATGCAATTTTTGAAGACAAACTAGCAAGAAAACTTTTTAAATATTTATTCATAATTGGCAAATATTATAAAATCTTGGAATGTACTAAATCCTCTAGTTAAATTTAAAAATAAAACTGCAAAACCACGAACACAAAATTCTTCATTTCTGTGAAAATCTCTAAACTCTCTGAGTCTTTACCCTTTTTAGTTTCTTCTTTTGATTACAAATCCTGATGGTCCCTAATACAGTTTTGTTTACTACAGCACACTTTTTGTGTTCAAACTTGAAACTTATCCATTTTTACTTCCCGAGCGTAAGCAAAGGAAGTATTGTAATTGAGTCCGTCGGCCGACTCTCTACTTTTACGTTTTCTCGATCTTTCATGACCCCTAGAAGACGAAGAAATAGGTCTGCCATTTCCGTCTGTCTGTCCGTCTGTCCGTCCGTGTGTCGGTCCGTCTGTCCGTCTGTCTGCCGTCCCCGATTTTTATTAGACAGATAATCTCCGAACGTACTGAACCGATTGTTGCGAAATTTTGTAGTTATTTTAGGAATATCATGTAGATGGTAAAACGCTAACCAAAATTTGTCTAATCATTCCCACCACTAATGTGATGACGTGACTTCAAAATTGTACATAGTAAATGGGTTTTAAAGTGTATAAAATAATATAGTCCTAAACATGTAGTTTACGACTCCGAATTGAGTTTTTACCCGAAACGTCCAGATTTTTGGGAAAAAAATCAAAATTATAAAACAACATTTTACAATTTAATTTTGAATCTGCTAATCCGAATGTTTTGAAATGTTGCAGTTGTTTTAAGGCTATAAAGAGCATCATAAATCTGGTACTACGGCAACCGACTTTATCTGAACATAGCTAAATATTTTATAATCACGTATTCAAGAAAGTTTTATCCAATCATCTATGGGTATACCATCAATTTGGAGACGCTGACACGTACAAACACGATAAAAGCTCTAGGTGTAGTTTTCAACAATGAACTAAACTTTATAGATCAAACTGATTAGATGACTTCATCAGCTTAAGGGACATTGGGCTTCATCTATAGGAATTGCCGGAATTTTTGTAACATCCAATGTCTACTCTCATTATTCTTTGTGCTTGTAAGATCTTGACTGGAGTACGTGTCCTTGATATGGTATCTGATCTACAGTGTTCACGTAAAAAGAATCGAAGCTATTCAAAGATAATTTTTGAAAATTCTTGCTTGTAACTTAGATGGGAGATTTCCGGTATGTGCATGCAATCACATCGAACTGTTAGGTAGATTTAACGGTAAATCGTTAGAATGTATACTTATTCTCACCTCTATTAAATGCTTACATGATTTATTACACTTTAAAATTGACTGTGTGGGTCTCCTATCTAAAATCAATTTTCATGTACCAAGACTTAATTTAAGACATCTCTGCAAAGTAATGTAGGTTGCATAAAAAAAATGTTCAGACTCATTATTTCTCGTGAATCACCCTGTACACAGAACGTTTTGAAAAGTTTCCAAATTTTAAGTTGTCAACAACGAATATTCTAGGCAACATTAAGGCTTACTAAAAATTTATGAAATTATAGACATACTGAAAATCTCTAGGTCGGTATTTTTGAGAAACACCGCATGATGACGAGAATTCACGCTACAATACATCCTAACTAAAGGAATTTAATTATTGCGATAGATTTATAATACTATAAGTAGTACAGTCAAATTAATTCTCCTTCAAGATCGAGGATGTGTGGTATACCCGAATAAAGTTTTTGTGGGACTTGTTAAAATATTTGTGGATATTGCCCAATAAATGTTGCCCTTCTTAAAATTTCAAATCACCTGTAAACAAATTTTGAACACCATTTACCCATATGAGAAGCGAAATCCAGTTTTGGCTTGATCTGATCACAATGACAAAGTACTGCATGATTATTCGAATGGGAATTACACCTGTCCTCAATAATATTTGCCACGAGTAGATGCATTTATTAAAAAGGACTTCTGTTCTCAAAAAAACATTGATTAGGAAAATTTTAAAATCGTAATGCAATTAATTCTATTTCCCATTCTTCATCACCACCTTTTAAAATTTTTAAAATTTAAAATATAAAGCAAACGGTAATAAGTAGATATGATCTCGGCAAGTATTGGAAAAGAGAATCTGACCAAGAGGTGTATTCAGCAAGACAATTCAACAAAAATTCCGAACGTCAAAAATTACAGTACGCACTGATTTGTGCATAGGCTGTTGCAAGATATATAAAAATTTACTTTGGCCTAAAATGTTTCAAGAAGCAAGACTGTATTTATAACCTTTACTGTTTTAATTGTCCAATTTTATGCAGTATTTCTTTCCGTTTGTCGCATTTGTATTGGCACTAATCAAGAATTTACGAGCGGAATATTGTATCAACAATTTATAGACTGTCTTTGATTGGTCAGGTTCGGTTAAACACAGGTATTTCATGTTCAAATTTATATGCGTTGAATTGTCAATAAAATGTCGTTTCTTGTATCATCATTTCATTTGTTTGACATTCGTGTGACAGTGGTTTATATTTTACTTAACTTCCACATTCATTATTAATAAAAACTGAATTTAACAATAGGAAAGGAAAAACTGGGACGGTTTTACATCAGTGGAGTTGGAGAAATATTAGGTGTCACCAAAGAGTACGAACTGCTTTCGAAGAACAAAGGACCGCTGATTCGAAACACAAGGTCAAATCAGGTGGCGTTGTCATGGGCAGTCACACACACAGAGCGAAGACTGTGCAGTTAAAAGTGTGCACGCTTGTCGTAAGTTAAACCCGTACTCTCTAAACGGCGCGGCGCAACTGAATTTAAACTTAAGCGTGCGGCGACTTGTGTCCACACACTGAGTTTTCCCCAGGCAGTTATTACTGTGCATGCTAAAAATCAAGCCAATTTTGATTCCAACAGACTTGACTGCACATGCCACATTCTTCTCCACACACTAGCAGTTTTAACTGTACCCCGGGGCACGTACATTTAAGTTTTGACTCTTCCCTCTCTGTGTGTGGCCGCCCTTTATGCTTTATGGTCATTGCGAATGAGCGCTTAGATCCGTTTGACATGGGACTAATTTTCGTACTAAATTGTATGCCAGAAATTAGAACCAGTTCTAAATTCTTGTATACATACAAGCAGGCGCGCGCATTCTGTCGCATACCATTTAGTTCGAAAATTAGTCCGGTGTCAAACGGCTCTAACCTCCTTGGGTACCACAGTAGATGTTGCGATTTCCAGGAGTCTACGCTACCGACTGACGTTTGACATGACATTTGATGCATATTTCCCATACTATTAGAGGGCATAGAATGATAAATCGCAAACACTACTTGACCACAAGGAAATCTATATCTTCTGTCCTACGATTTCCGGCTCCAAGGAGTGCGCAACCAAACAAGAAACACCATAACTCCCTCTTATTCTATGTCTCTTTCACATCTTAGCTGTCAGTGTTATTTATCAGTGAATTGGCTGTGTCTGTGGCACTAGTTGGACACGCTTCAAGCCAGATGTCTTAGATGGATAGAAAACATAACTTGCCTTGGTGTTAAAGCCTCTTATTGTGTTCTGTTGGGGTTTATCATTATACCTTCTCCAATTCTATGATATTGGCCCTCATCTTTCAAAAAGACGTCACAGAACCTAACTTACAAAGTTGATAATTTTGACAACTTGCACTCAAGGACAGTTTTACGCAACTTTAACACAGTAGAGATAACAATCAGTAGAGACAGCTCATGTCGGCGCCTTTGTTCTTTCTGACCTGAATTTTAAGCCGTCATGGGTGGTCGTTGCTTAACTATTCCTAGATGTCGCCACCCAATTTAAAAAGCACGGCCAGCTCCATCAACTTCATACGGCCGTCCCATTTTTCAAATTTCCATTAGGCAAATTGTTTCTGCAGATCTGTGAAAATCGCCCCTTATACAGTGACATCTATTGATTACTAGTGTTATCAAACACGACATTTTTGGTCAGGTTTGTTGATTTTAATTGTCATGTATGTCAGTGAATCGTCGATGTCCAACGTAATTGAACTAAAAACGGTTTGTAAATAGTAATTTTAATCAATACTACTCTTGAAAATCGCCTTGAATAGTACCCAAATATTTTATAGGGCACTAAATTACAAAACCAAACAGTTTTATTGAAATGCTTACAAATTACCAAAGTCTAAAACGACAAGTACCTACCAAAACAACAGTAAGGGACTTACTAAGGAACACAATTTCGTGAAAATATCTTGGACAATGCGATCGCAAATGTATATTTACATTATTTATAATTTCAGTACTTTTCTACTTAATGGCTTTTGGCGTAATTGTAAATTCTTAACCATGTCCGTTTTTTCTAGACAAATATTGTCAAGAACAGGCTTCACAGTTAGATTGATAACCATACTAGACAATTTATCCTTGTGCAAGGGGCAACAAAATAACGAATTTTCCTTCAAATGAGGATATAAGCACTGAAATGCTTGATATAATGGCATTTCATATTTTAAAAAAGGTGAAATTTCTTGCACAATGTCAGCTATTCTCTTAATGATTCCAACAATAGTTTCGTTTGGATACGTTAGACCTCCACGATCTTGCAAGAATATCAAACGGAGCAAAGGCCCTGGAAGTGTTGTGGAAACTAATGGGGATACACACACGTCACACTTTAATTTATCATTCAGTTTCTTAATGATGTAACCTGCTAGGAACGCTACTGACGCAGAATAGATTGTATTGTTAGCAGGCATGTTTGTCTTCAAATTTTGAATTTTCATTCTTAACTGAAAAGGTAATACCATATCTTCTATATGTTGTTCTACTACCTCTCTTGTCTTTGATGGGGCTGTACTCACAAAACTCATAGTTTCAGAAATATTTGCCGATGTGGAAGCCTTAACAATGCCACAACGTAATATTTGACGTAGGGCGTACTCCGCCGCCTTTGCGTCTGTTGCATCATTAGACCCTCCTCTCAGGCGTACATGGGAAAACATAGCTTCAACAGCATCTGAACTGAATCCCCTTGTTAAAACGTAGTAAAATCCAACTTGTTTCAGCAAGAATTTTATACAAAGGCATGTACTCTTGGCGGTGAATTTTAAGGCCTCTGCTGTTTCTCCTGATAAACCAGACAATCTGTCTCTTGAAGAATTGCTTTGCACATCGTCGATGTAATTAGGAAGTGTTACATTTAACCACTCTAACCTTTGGTCTGATACATCTGCATAAGGTGCAACCGTGCTGTCTCGTGAACGGATATAATACGTTCTACTAGACACGTTGTGGATTTGGAAAAACTTATACATGTTTTCCAGATAACTAATAGTGGCGTCGACGTTGCAAAACCTCGGATCACCTGCTTCCTTCAAAAACTTCAAAGATGCGGTGACTGATGGTGAAAATATTTGAATGGCTCGCAGCACATTCATTTTCTCGAAATTCGAAGGGTACAAATGCTTCCAGGTTAGGTACCTTACAGGTTTAACAGGCAAATCTTTTTGTAACTCGTACAATTATCAAATATGTAGATGAAATAACACCTTCGGAAGAGGACATTTCCCTGTCTAAAAATAAACTCCTCGCATTCTTCACTGCGTGACAGTAATCGTAGCTCAAAAACAAAGGTATTGATGGCAGAACAGGGTGAGAAATATAATTCTGAAGAGATCCATTTCCCAACTTTTTAAAAAGTGCAGTATTTGCCGAAAAGTTATCCGTCACCAGTCTCAACACAATAAATTCACTTTCACTCAAAAGTTGTAAAACTGAAATAGTAAGCACATGAAAATCATTTGTGGATAAAGATTTATGAAAAAAATAACCCGCTGGGATGGTATATTTCGTCGACAACCCATGGACAACGTAACACAACATCTTATTTGCGATTTGGGGATGTTGGCCTATTTCGTGGGAACCACAAGTATCCAAGCCATAAATATGATCTTCTAGTTCTACTATATTGGATTCTTTCTTTGACTGACATATCGTCAACTATTAAAGAACACACTCTTTCAACCGGTACTCTAAAATTTTGGACTTCAGCCTCCAAACGTTGTTTTATTAAGCCATTTTGGCCTTTGTATTCACCAAGAAACCTTGATAAAGTACTTTTCGTAGGAACTTTAAACAAATTCGTGACAGAATCGGTAACCTTTCGGAGAGCAAAATCTCCATATAATTGACATTCTTATGGTTTGCTCAGACCATCTCGGTTTCTGCTTAAAGTGGTTTTTTAATAAATCCAACAGAAATGCCGCCTTTTCATCACCAGCTTCTGCATTTCTTACTAATTTAGTGATAAGCTCTACATTTGGAGAGTTTTCACTTTTCTGTTGCTTCAAATCTTCAATTTTTGACAAACATTGATGGTATTTTTGTGTGGTTCTTTTCAATTTTTGAGTTAACACTTTACAGTGGTACCGCAGATTTTGAACTTCTTTTAAAGAAATTAAATCACTTTGTACATATTTTTCAAATCTGCAAGGCAGGACAGGAAATTCAGGTTCTGGAGATGTTTCAACCTTTAAGCAATATAATTTCGAATTTTGTAAAATAATATAATAATAATTTTACATCAACAGTGGGTACAGCTTCTTTATTCAGCCGGTATCTCCTGTTTACAAATTTGAGACAGCCTTCTTCAAAGTGATTTTTACAGATTACAGAGTAATCATTAATATTTGTTACGTCTAAATTAAGGAAGAATATGTGAATTTTTTCATTGATATTCAATATTCAAATTTACCACAAACTTTATTAATGACGTCTAACCATTTGGCTCTTAAAGTATGTTCCGCTGGAAACTGAAACAGCGCAATGCCCGTACTACCACAAATAAAGCACTTTTTAACCATTTTCTTTAATAATGAAGAGTTTAATCAAATATTTAAATTGACAATTCGTGGATTTGAATTTGACAGTGTTTGACAGTTCTCCGATAGATGACGCCAAATAGAGGGCGGTCATGGCATGCTTTTTAGGAACAACTTTTAGAAAAAATGGGACGGCCGTATTTAGTTGATGGAGCTGGCCGTGTAAAAAGTATCACTTCATTTACAATTTCAAAAATTGATTCGTGTACGCAATTTATTGCAAACTGTGTAGTTTGCTCAAATCGTATAATCGTGAATCGCAATAAGAAAAAAGAAAAGTCGATATTTAATTTATAAACACGATGATTTGTTACAGTTTTTATTTTATTACTTAGACAATTTGACAATTCGCACATTCTTTCCCCGAATACTTGAGGTTTAATTATCATTGTAAAAATAATGTAATAAATTCATCTAAAAAGAAAGAGGTTTATTTAAGAAAAAATAAATAAAATAAAAATTAAATTACAAAAAGGAAAAAAGCTAATGCTGCCAAATTATTTTCTTTCTATTAATTTTTTCACCTTTGGAATTTGTAAATTTAAAGCTAGCATTTACAAATTTTAATGCATAAAATAATCTCATCCTAGCATACAAAGCAAGCAAATAATCGTATGGAAAGTTTTGGCATGGATGAACAAATGTAGCTTGCTTATATAAATTTAAAAATTTCAACAAAGTAGTTGTTTGTAAAATTATATTTTCAAAATTTTCACTAAAAATTTGCTCTAATTCACAAATGTAAAAAAAAAGAAATTATCGTTTGGCATATATAATTTACCAAATAACTCGCAATTCTTCGTTTGGTAGGCTCTGAAATGTGAATATATGCTTCTGTTGTCTAAACTTTTATGTTCATTTGCATATTTTTCACATTCACTACAACTGTGTACTAATAAACATTCCGAATTAGGTAGCCACAGATATATCTAATTGCGTTTTGTTCAGCTGTGTGAAAGTGATAATCACAATCTTTTAAGGTGGTCTTCTGCATCGTGGTGACTGATTCTTCTTTATCAAAATGACGACCTACATTTAACTTTAAAATTTCTTCCATATCAGGCTCGCAGTTTTGATTACCTGTGTTCGTTTCATCAAAATAATCTTGTATGATTAATTTTCTAAAAGCCATTTGAAATTGATTAGATGTGGGGTTAATAGAATTTCCATTTTGTTTCCTAATCCATCCAAAACAGTTTTCTAGTGCGTCTGTCTTGGCAAAGGCGTCTTATTAATATATAGTCAAACCCATTTTACCTAACAACTTAACCCGTAAGCGTAATATCATACAAAGTAAAATTTTTATTTAAAAAAAAATATTACAAAAAAAATGTATATTTGTCGGCTTACATAAAGTGCAGGTTATTGGTATGGGTCGACGCAGGTAAGAATAATTAAGGAATTCATGAAACCGGAAGTCCATAGGGATTAAGCGAAAAAGGATATTTGACAAAATGTACGGCTTGGGTCATTTTTATCCACGCGCGACTGCTTATGGGTTAAGCAACGTTTCAAAATAAAACTCAAGATTGTGTAGGTCAAAAAATATATATATACATGATGAATAAAAAATTGTTTATTGAGAGGTCTGCTTATATAATTTTTTGTTACGTGTAGTTTGTTTCTTATTATTTTTATATTTAATTTTACCACAACAACGGAATCATATATAATAAATTTTTATTATTTATTTCATGACCACCGTTGTTGTCCGTTTGCGACGACTTTTTAAACAAAAAGTGTGTTATGTTTACTATCTTTTCCAAGAATTCCAAACACGATGGAGAGAATAAGGAGCACAACAGGGATCCTGTATGAAAATTCATCGGACAAAGATTTTACCTTTTATTGTGAAAATTACACTTTTACACTATTTGTACAATTCTACCGGAAAAGCAGTCTTAAATAAGCAAAACCGGCAAAAATATTGTAACAAAACTGCCAAATTTCAAATATTTTAGACGTCAGTTGGGCGCCCTCATTTGGTCATAATGCGAACGACCACCCACGAAAACGGGTCACGAAAAACGGCGAGCTGGCTCTACTGATTGATATCTATACTGTGACTTTAAGCTCCAGTGTCCGCGAGGGATGTTTTCGAAAAAAAGACCATTTGAAAGTCAGAGTTAGCAGACCTGGTATACCGGGTGCTATGGAATTGAATGCAAAACTTTAACCGGTAGGAGAACTCATTATTAGAATAAACTTTTCTATACATTTTGTTGAAAATTTACTGTTCAAGAATTAAAATTGAAAATATTAAATGGACTATGAAAATCGTTACCCCCTTATGTGTAATTAAATCCTACCATCTTCGATGCAACAACAACACTCCGCGCTTCACAAAAACGCATGCCTATATCAGACAATGCGGTCGTCACTGACATAGGTTTATAATAAATGCAAGAAAGCCCAATTTATTCCCCAAAAGGCTCATTTGATAAAAGAAAATAAATACATTTTGATCATAATAGCGTGCGTTAGCACAATAAAAACAAAATATCGGTTGGAATTACACATAGTTTTTGCAAATTTAACCCTCGACAAATGATTTCACTTCGACGATAAAAATAAATCAACAAATATATATAGGAAAGTGCAATATCGCATTTCACTCACTTATAAATATTGCTGAAAATGCCCTTCTCTGTTATACACGCTTGAATTCACCGGGCTATGGTAGTCTGTATCCTCTCACTCATAGCTGGATTTTGACGAGTAGTTTCAGCTACAGCATTTACACATGCAGTTAGTTCTTCCACTGAATTCATCGTCGCATACATTAACTTCTCTGTATGTTCCTACAAAAAAAATCACAGGGAGTTAAGTACGGGAAATTTGGAAGCACCAACACTGGTTCATTTCTACCAATGCACTTGCTTTCAAAATGCGCATTTAACCAATTGGTAGTGTCAGCTTCTACCTCTTCGACATGTTGAAGGTGGTATGGGTGTAATCCTTGTTCGAGAAGAATCCGTCATAAAATAAAGGTCCAAATACTCGTACAAAATGCCAATCGACGAATGGTGGTCATATTGGGCTCTTCGAAAACAACATCCAAAATTTCGGGTTTCACCTCCACGACTCGATGTGCGTGGTGAACCATGAATGTGATCGGAGATCTGAAACTTCCTTAAATCACGTAGATGTTAAACTGTCGCAGTATGTCAAAACGTCCTTTTGGAAAGCGGACACTCTACGAACACCTCGCACCCTGGGCGTTGTCCAAAGTCTCATCGTCCACAAGCTTCACATCATTCATATATTCTACGTTGGTATAAACCATTGTACCACCATTTACACTAGAAGAATTGCCCGAACTCTGTGAGAATCCACTGCCAACTGTACACTTGTATTTAATTCGCAAAGCACTCAGGCGTTAGCGGTAAAAACTTGGGGTAAGTGGTTTGTCATAAAACTTCTCTGTGTCAACGAAAGTGAATTTGTTTTGATACACTGACCGGCTCGTCAAAAAGAACCCATTTTTTGGGTTTTTAAAAAAATGTTATATCGCAAAGTTTCATATATTGATGAGTTCTACTATCAGTTAAATTTTTTGCATTCGATTCCATAACAGGCTGTATACGACCGTGAAGAAAAATTTGTATTTTTTTTAATATTTGCAGAATGGTGTTAGTTGAGGTTAACATGCCCGCCCTAAAAAAAACTCTTTTATTTAAATAATTAGATGCTCTTTGATTGATGGTGTTAGCTGGTACTAGGTTAGAACAACCTGGTGCTAGCTTTTGAGTAAAATTCATTAATTTGGTGTTGCCAACTTAACGGACTCGTGTTATTAACCTTTTTACTAGACATTTATTAGTAGTTTATACCCATCTGAGAAAAAAACTACGCTTTGGAAAAACCCGTGATTTTTACTATCTAAATAGGTATGAGGAATTTTATTATCATACTGACACAATTTATACTGTACGCAATTTCACGGCACCCCGGCGACACTGCTCCATAATAAAGGTGGAATTCCTATCCGCGCGGTTATAGTCGTACGGCACTGCTATACGGTAAATCAATGGAGCCCTTTTCTATGGCGCGACTGTACCGACACGACTGAGACTACTCTACTCAAACGGTTTGAGTCGAACTACAAGCTGCCTTGTGGAGCAATTTAGTAGTATCAGCCGTCGCGGGCGTTAAGGTGGAATTCCGACGTCTGCGATGACTACAGCAGTATCTTAGGAAGTTAAGCAAGCAATTTTTGTGGCACGGCTCCGAGCGCATCGTCGTCGCATCGGAATTTCACCTTTAGTACGAAATTTTTTTGCCTCAAATAACAAAACAGAAACAATACTGTTCCAAAAAAGCAAGCCGTTTATTATGAAATATAATTTGACATTTAATGATCATCGTTCCTACTCCTTTTCTTTTTTGGCAAACAATGAATAGGTTAAAATAGTAAATTTTCGCGTTAGTTGCAGCATATTGTATAGTACGCATAGCAAGTTTTTCATGAACAAATATGTAGTATTTTGTTTTAACTTCTGTCTAAGAAACATCGACTTTGTCACAGAATCTTCGTCAAGCTTCGAAAGAATAATTAAACAATGAAAATATTTCCACCCGCTTTCCCCCGAACTAATTGGAAGTTCGCTGATGTTTCTTCCAAATAAAACAATTTACACGAAAGTGAATTAAATGTAGATATATCGGGACAAAACTGCATCAGACCATATGTTGCATGTTATCTATAAAACACCCATAATGCAATCATTCAACAATCCATTGTGCCCGTGGCACGAGAGATAATCACATTTTACCCTAATTTACGTGTGTCATAGATACGCACACCGAACGACACAAACACAAATCGCGCTGCTAAAATCACCCCAACCGCAACTAAAAATTAAATGCCGCGACAATGCAAACTCATTTCGATTAATCTAGGTTAATGAAGTTTGGATTACCACATGTGTAGAAATAGATAATGGAACATAAATCCATTGCTGCTGAAGTTATACCAAATTAGTGGAAAAAGAAAATGCAGTAATCCTGTTGTATAATGAGCTAAAATTTTTCGGGATGATGTAAACGAATATACCTTTGTAATTAATCTGTTGTGGAGTCTTTTGCGGTGAATGCATAATGGGCACATTGTTAGTGGTTTTTTGCATTTGCATAGAGATGGTGATGTACTTTAGCTTGATGGCATTTACTTCTATCCATTATATTTAAAGTCCCGCTTTACTGTGGACTGGGATGCCTTAATTAGTTTGTTTTCGACATGTTGGAAGTTTCAGGTGCGATAGCTTCGTATACATTATTAATACATGGCGAGAGCACCTTGTTTTATCACTTCAAAGCATTGAAGCAAAAACTGGTTACTTATTTAGTAAATGTTTTTATAAACTGTAGCACTCGTCGTGTTTGGAGCTCTTACTGAAGGAAACTGAATTATAAATAGATAGCACCTATCATGAGCTGCATGCAGCTGACTAGTTTACAAATTTTGGACCAAGTTTAATTTATTGATGTTTACTCGGTTGCACAAAACAAAGATCATTTAACATCAAAGTATAGTCGTGTTGACACGCAGTACATCGTAGTACTGTATAAGTGTGTGTCATTTTATAGAGTGCCTAATGGGCCAAGTTTTCTACGAACTGTAATATATATGTTATAACATGGAGCGCTTGACAAGTTAACAATTCTGGGAGAATTCCAGGGATTTGCATCGGGGGGTTATGTAGTCTTTTTGTATACTTATAAATACCACTGACAGTGTTTTTGCTCTCAGGCGAATTAGTTAGTAGTTCTTCTGTTTTTCCGATTTACTAACCCTTCCATGGCAACCTCAAGTCGTCATTACATTACAGTCAGTCACCGTGGTAGATCGCAGGTGTGTGAAGCGTGTATCCCTATCTTTTCTTCATCAACATTATGTCTGTATGTTTAAATTGTGGTGCAGGCGTTGGGAATGCAACAACAATTCCCTGAGAAGCTTGTCAAGGGTCACTACATATTAAATGCGATGCTAAATGGACTAGGGCCAGTTAAGGGAGAACGCTAGACGACAGACAAACTTGAATTAGGCGCCATTTGTTGCCTTAAACGCAACCAAGCAAGCAATTCTTCCGAAAATCTATGTGCCGCGCCGGGATAGACAATTACGAGACATTGGTCATAAAAACATGGTAAGCGGATATTGAAGAATAGTGATAATTTTAGACAGGTTGCCGACAACAGACCTTCAGCACAGAATAATCATTTCCCGTATTCTTTTGAAATATTAATTTTAATGTTGGATTTGATGAGGTCGATAATATGCAGAATGCAATGGTGTTAGTTTTTGAAGATCCATTCTGTTCAAGCTTTTATTTAATTTGGGGTTGTTGTCCTCTTGAATGTCTGAAGTGTATCATTAGGAGACTGAATGTTATGGTTACGACTTTATTAATTCACGTCATCATCAGGTTATGTTTAACATGCTAGTAACATGAATATTAAAACTTATGAAAATACAATGATAAAATTAATAATTAAAATGCCCGAGATTAACACAATTTTAGAAAGCCATGAAGAGTTATATTCTGGTGGTTGTTTCGACAGAACTTCCCTCATCCCTAAAGTAGAATGAAACATATCTAGCATTTACTGAAAATTATAAAATTCGATTTTGAGAATTTTATTTTTTTATGAGAATATACGTTGAAATAAACATATGTATGCAAATGTAAAGAAGCGTGCTACGCGTATGTTTCAAATCAGTTTTTTCTTTACAAAATTTTGTGATCACGTCTTGACCATTTTTGCAAGGACACCTATACCAACTTGTGCAAAAAACTCATCATATTTTGCACATTTTAAGTAGGATTTATTAGGCAAAATTTTTACACCATCAATTTTTGAGGGGGGGGAGAAGCAAATATATTTTGATTAAAAATTTGCTATACTTACAATAACTTTAAAACGTCTGTAAGATTTCAAAGCATTCGTTTGCAGTTACTAATTAATTCAATAAAATAAGTTGACTCATTCAGTAAGTTTTTACGACACCCTGTAGAAGCAAATTTAAAATAATATTAATGCAATGATAAACCATAAGTATAAACTTGTGATAGTTTCCACATTTTAGGTAGGATTTATTTGTCAAAATTTTGAAATGATGTCATCAATTTTTGGGGGAATAAACAGATTCATTTTAATTAAAAATATACTATACGTACAATAACTTTAAGCTTCTGCAGATTTCAAAGCATTCGTTAAGCAGGTCAACAAAATAAATTCACTCATTATAAGCAAATGTAAAAAAATTACGTATAGGACTATGCTATTTTGTACTATTTAAAACCCATTAACTATGTATAATTTTCAAGTGACGTCATTACATTGTTGATGGGGGTGATTAGATAAAGTTTGGTTAGCGTTTCACCATCTACATGACAGTAGAACTGCGGGCACTTTGGGTCATTAGCGAGTGACGTCATCCATTAAGCTAATGACATCAATTAATTGCACATTAATTGCTCATTAAGACCCATTAAGCTAATGACAACAATTAATTACTCATTAGTGAAACTGCTTTAATTACCCGCAGCCAAATGTAATTAATGACCAATCAATAATGATATCACATCCTTATATTATTTTAATTATTATTATGATTTTTAAATTTATTTTAGATGAATTAATGAATTAAATAAATTTATTGAAATATATATCTCCTTACTTATAATTTATCAAAGTAAAGCTATCTCTTTTCCTCTTATATATTTTGGTATAATTTCGAGCGCTCTAAGATGATTGCCAATTGCAATTAATTACTAATCAAGATGATATCAAATTTCTTATTAGTCTTCGAAAATTAATGAAATCAATTTTTTTACATTCCTTTGTGTCTATGTGTACGTCACTGTGTGAATCATCTGGTTGTGTACACTTTCAAAATGGTAAATTTTTACTTAATATAATTCTAATCGCATTTCTTGAATTTTTGTGTCACGTGATTAAATAAGTCATACAAGTGTACACGTTTCTAAAATGATAATTAAATTGTCATTAAGTGACGTATGAGGATATATATAGCGTTCAAACCAATACATTCACCAGTTCAGATTAGTGTTCTTCTGGTCTTGCTTGAAAGAGACGTGCATTTCGTGCTCTAAATACTTATTTACTTTTCAACAAATTGGTAAGTTAATTTTCATGTTAAAAGAATAATAATAATTCTAAAAATATTTAAATTTATAGAAACAAATGGATACCCCAAAACGGCGCTTTGCGAATATTCGTGTTGCTGACATGAAAAGGCAAAAGATGGCTGATGATGAAGAAGAAGCGGCTAGTGAAAACAATTTGGGTACATCTTCCGTTAATGTTATGTCGCCGGAGTCGCCGGTACCTCAAACCCCTGAGTGCGCATTTTGGGACAACACCCAACGTAGTGCCGACGAAGATAAAGCTGACAGCATCTTCGACGACAATCTAGATGAGGCCATGTCGGCTGCAGTCGATGCGCTCGAGGCGATACAGGAGCGTCGGAGGATCGCAAATGAACGTTATCGGTTAGTTGATGAAATAATGCTTCCACTAACTAAATCTGGAAGTAAATTTATTTCATTCGGTGTGAGACCATTTAAAAACTTTGAAGCGGTTGTTAAAATCCACAATCCACAATTGACAGCGGCAGTGATCTTCGACGATGAAGAATATGATGATTTTGTCAAGAAATTGGGTAGAAAGATAGCCGAAATAAGAAGTGTAAATTACACAGGTGATGCTGATGTGTTTTCAACAAGACGCCACAATGTAACATTTCAATTCAAAGAAAAAGTGTTTAAAATATCGTGCTCCGAAGAAGATGTCCACAAACCTTTGTATGTCAAAAATGATACCCCCTTGAAGATACACAAACATAAATCATACTTCCAATCTCAGCTAAGCAAGCGAATATCAGCTCGTCGGCCTATCTATGATATATTTATCAATGATGTAGCACTTCACGTGATGGAGAATAACAATGCAAGTATTGAAGAAGCACTTCTTGATGTTATATCAAAAGGTTATGCCGAAGATTGGATCTTACATGAGATGTGCATGAAGACACCACACACTTTAATATATCATGTTAATAAACGCGTCAAGTACTTTAGGGAACATAACGATTATTATTATTGTACGCAAGAAATGTAACACGAATATTATATAAATGTAACCAAAATAGTATAAATAAATAAATAATAATATTTTGTCTCAGTATTTCTTTAGTAATCCATCTGTGAGAAACCTATTTTAACCAAACTGCTTTTACGATCAACATGGATTTAAGATTTAAGCATCCATTCACAGCTATCGTTGCTGGTCCTACATCGTGTGGTAAAACAGTGTTCACGAAAAAGTTTATAGATAATATTGGTGCTATGTGCGATGTCGAATTTAAGAAAATTATATGGTACTATGACGAAATGCAATCGATTTATGAAAGCAACGGACTAATAGAATATAAACAAGGCCTACCGGACATGAGCTCGTTCACAGGCTTGCAGCCCACTTTAATAATACTTGATGATCTTATGAGTGAAACAGGAAAATCCGTGGTCGATATATTTACTAAAGGATCACATCATCGGAATTTGAGTGTATTTTATTTGACGCAAAATATTTTTCATCAAGGAAGAGGGCGGAGGGATATTTCACTGAATGCTAATTATTTGATTTTTTTCAAAAATCCAAGAGATAGGTCTCAGATTAAGTATTTAGCAAGACAAGTGTTTCCAGAAAATTTTAAGTACGTACAAGAAGCATATGCCGATGCTACCAATAGAGCTCACGGGTATTTAATGTTCGACTTAAAACAGAGCACGCCCGAACACTACCGACTGCGTACGAATATTTTGCCAGATGAACAGCCGTCTTATGCTTACATTCCCAAAAAAGGGTATAAATACGCGAAGCCATATTAAAATGATTTAATTATTCAACAATGTCGCGCAGTGTTCGAAACAGTTCGGACGTTATTAAATTTTTATGCAAAACTAAACCACACTACAGGAAAGCATTGTTAAAATCGGCTGATAAAGATCTTATTCACAGTATCTGCGAATGTGTTTATAATATTTTAATCGGCAAAGTTCCTTTAACGAAATCGCAAAAAGTAAATATATCCAAACACAAGACTACTCTTCGTAGATTAGTCAAACCCGGTGTTTCTTTCCGATCGAGAAAGAAGCTGATCATACAAAAGGGTGGCGGTTTCCTACCTCTATTGTTAACGCCGATAATCTCTGGAGTCCTAAGCAGTTTGTTCAACAAATAATTAATAATAATTTACTAAGAGATGGAGCACGCTAAGAAGATGGTATTAATCGACCCCGAAGTATATGAACAGACACAAAAAATCAAATCTACATTGCCTGACACATTATCGCGACTAGATGAAGAAATGAAATCTGTGTTAATGAACAAACAATTAAGTGATCACGACAAATGGACCAAGTACAGTCAAGTACTTCAAAGGTATCCCAATGCTGTTAACGTGACGCGTAAGCCGATAGCTTTGTCTGTAACGGATGAGAATAAAGACACTGTCGAAACGATGACAACCTCTCTTAACGAAAATGACATTTTAATTAGTGTACCAAAGACTTTTCGTTCTAAGGCAGAATTTTTGTTAAGTAGACTGAAAGGTTCGAATAGTATTAAATGGAATGAAAAAGGAGAAATTTCGGTTGATGGTGTCGCGATTCATGGTTCCAATATAATAGATTTGACTAATGACATATTGAGGTATAGACAGAATATACCCGACCCTACGGGCTGGCAGTCGTTTGCTCGAATAATGAGTAACATAAATATGCCGTTTGAAGTGATTGGTAATTGGAAACGTCGCGCTTTTATTGTCGGCAGTACCAAGACGCCACAGAACAATATTGAAGATGTGGGAACATCGAAATCAAATAATTCGCAAAAGAATCGTAAAAGAAAGACTAAGGGCCGGTTTATAGAACAGCGAGTTAAATATTTAATCCTCGATTAGTTTAACAGAGAATTAAAATGTGGAATATGAGCCCGTGATTGGTTAAAATATGCCCGTTGCCTCGCAACGGACCTCAGTTAAAAGTTAATCGCGAATTAACTTTAACTTCGCTTTCTATAAATCGGGTCTTAATATAACACATCCCCAGCTGAAGTGAAATCTAGTCCAGAACTTTTATTTGAAACGCCAACAGCTACTACGCAGCGTCGAGAATCCGAAAATTCTAAAAGTAAAATCAAGTGGTCAAAACTTCAGTATTAGATTATGGATAGTTTAGAAGAAGTTTACTATAATCCAAAACATAATGCATCTTTTTCAAGCGTTCGCAAATTGTGTAAAGCGACAAACAAACCACAGTCGCAGGTCAAAAACTGGTTGCGCTCGCAAAATGCGTACACTCTGCACAAACAAATTAAACGGAAATTTCAACGTAACAAATATCATGTAACAAACATAGCTGAACTTTATCAGGCAGATCTTATCGATATGGTGAAGTTTAAAAAATGTAACGATGGTATAAAATATTTATTGACTGTCATCGATGTGTTTAGCAAATATGCCTGTGTTAAAAAACTGAAGACAAAAACGGCATCTGAGGTCGTAAATGCGTTTGAAGATATTTTTTCTTGCAGTGAACGTATACCAAATAACTTGCAATCCGACCGCGGTAAAGAGTTTATCGCAGCAAAAGTGCAAAAGTTATTTAAACGTCACGGTGTAAATTATTATACAACTAATAACCCTGATGTTAAGGCTGCTGTAATTGAACGCTTTAATCGTACTCTAAAAACAAAAATGTTTAAATATTTCACACACAAAAATACATATCGTTATGTTGACATGCTTCAAAATTTCGTCGATGGGTACAATGCAACCGTTCATCGAACAATAAAAATGGCTCCTAAAGATGTTAACGATGACAACATATTGACCGTATATTACAATGCTTATCACGATAAAAGAAATATCAAACTACCGCAACAAATCTACAAAGTTGGAAATTATGTAAGAATATCAAAATACAAACATGTCTTTGAAAAAGGATATGAAAACAATTGGAGCGAAGAAATATTTAAAATCACGAATGTGATCAAGAGGATTCCGATAGTCTACAAAATTTCAGATTTGCTGGATGAACCTATTGTGGGCACATTTTATCATCAAGAACTACATACAGCGAGTAAATTATTCGCCAGACGCCACTTTTCCTATTGAGAGGGTATTAAAAAAAAGGTATAAAAGAGGAAATTGTGAAATTTTAGTTCAGTGGAAAAATTATCCTCCTAAGTTTAACACTTGGATACCGGCTAGCAGTTTAACACAATTATGACTCGCGATTTTTACTTGACTCTATTGAGTAACAGTTCAATAAAATATTTTCCCGAAAACAAGACAACAAGCTTTTGTACACAACTGCCAAAATCTATTCATTTAGACGGGGAGTGGAGTGTTGCGTTAACAGAAATTCAATATCCAGGTTCGATAATTAATGTCTCAAACGATGACGTTGGTATTTATTTCAAATATAATTTAAATATGAAATCTATGCCTGAGAGATCCTTTCGTGACGATCGGTTAAAACACTGGATAGAAAACATGTTAAAAAGCGGGCAATACAAGTCACTGCAAGAAATAATTGCAAACAAGAGTAAAATTTCAGAAAAGGTGGAAATATTATACAAGGATAAAATATTGCCTGGAAATTACGGTAGCGTTGAAGACATTCTGACAATATTGAATTCAAACAAGTCGCTTATGCGTGATAAGGTAATATTCAATTTTAATAAAATGACTCAAAAAGTAAGCGTTGGATGTCCGACAAAGGAATTAGAAAGCTTGCACTTAAGCGCAAGGCTAAGCCTCATATTGGGGTATGAGCCAATGACAAACGTATTAAATAGAACCGGAACATTTCCGTCGAATATTTTACTTGGCCTTCCGTCACAACTTTTCGTGTACACAGATATAATAGAACCTCAAGCCATCGGTGATGTTTTCGCCAAAGTACTAAGAGTTGTAGTGGTTGACAGCAATAATTACACATATGGAGCACAAATGACGCGCGTGTTTGGCCAGCCTCACTACGTACCAGTTCTGAAGCGAGAATTTGAAAATATTCAAATTGATATAAGGTCAAGTACAGGTGATCTTATACCATTTCAGTTTGGAACGTTGTGCGTGAAACTGCATTTTAAAAAGAACTGAGCAAGAAAAATAATGCATATGTGTCCATATCATCAATATTACGCAAATCAGGCCGGGTCAGGAGTTGGTACTATATACAAAGGAGCCAGCGGCGCGGCGGGACGGGGCGGGCGGCACGGCGGGACGGGGCGGGCGGCGCGGCGGGACGAGGCGGGCGGCGTGGCGGGACGGGCGGCGGCGCGGCAGGACGGCGCGGACTAGCAAGTGATTGGGTAAAATAAATAAATAAATAAATAAATTTTATTACATATATGTTTATTAACTGCTATAATCTATTACAATATTTCTATTTTTATCTATTTCTATTATATTATCAAACTCTGCATATACTAAACAATTTACTGTCTCGTTCAAAGCTTCTTTAAAACCAACTTCTATGCGTAGATTTCCGCTCTTGACGAGATTCCAGTGAGAGGCACAACTTGCCGATAAATCAGGTGTTAAGTCGAAAGCTATCAGCGTATAACCACCATCATAACGCCGCCGACTTATTCCATTACCTTCATTTAAAAAATGTATACCAGTGCCAGAAAACAAAGTGTGATACATATTAACAAAAAGTTTGCTGTCGGCCCCAAAATCCGGCTGGAGTGGTTTAGATGGTAGTTGATTACCGTCGACGTAGAGAGCCAAAAAGTTCATGTTGAAATGTTGAAAGTTGAAGGGATTAAACTTGTAGTGCCCATCAAAAGCCTTATTGGTGACAAATCCTATTATGACTCGTTTTGGTAATTGTCCTAAATACACATTATCTAATGACTTTGACTGAATGCCGGCTGGTAATGTTAAAACTTTTATTTCCGTTCTGGTAATTGGGTACTTTGCTGTTGTTTTTTTTAAAACATTAGTTAACGATAACATTACCGTTGGATTTATTTTCACCTTCCTTATCATTAAAGTTGCGTCAATAATAATTTTTAATTTTCCACTGCTATTTGACAATAAAACAAAATTATCACGCGATCGTACCATTTTCACTCTTAAATCGACGCCATTGAGCAAAAATTTTTCCTGATTAAAAATATCTCCGCGTAAGTGTCCGATCAGATCAATATGTTTACTACCGGCTGCAAATTCTTTTCTTATTTTGTATCCGTTATTTGCATCACCCAAAATATCAATTTTTGAAGATGTGTCCCCATACCAGAGGGCACTACTTAGATGCGAATCCTTTGCAGCCGGCCCGTAATTGAGTAAAGATTCAATATAGCATTTGTAGGCGTAAGTGTTGTTTGGTGGTGAAATTAATTTTTCGTTCAAATAGACATCGACTTGACTAAACATCGAATGCAGCAAATTATTAACAGGTGCTATTTCGTCTGTAGCAGCCAAATCGGTTCCTTCGTCTTTTGTAACCTTTACGACTACATGAAGCATTGTATGAGCCAAATCCATAAATTCATCACTGCGACCGGTAATCGAAAATTCCAAGGGGCCGTCATCTGTCAACGATGATACATTTTTAAAAGGTATCCAACGTCCAGATTCGATAGTTGTTTGAGTTGATGGTACGGCAAACAAATCTAGCTCAGACTTGGCACATTCGCACGAATGAGAATGAAGAAATGCCATCGTTAATTAAAGATGTCACGAGGTACAGAGAAGCACTTCTTGTTCTTCTTCGCGGTATTGCTCTTGCGAACACTTGAAACTTTATGGTGTTTATTGGAAACTCTTTTCTTTTTTATAGCTCCCGAACCTGTCAACTGGCTAATTTTTTCGTCTGCTTTACGTTTCAGATTTTGTGCAGATTCAGTGACGCGCGTTTTTAGACTTTCAGCCAAAGGTCTCTGATTAGCTATGTCGCCTAGAATGTAAGAACTTGTCTTAAGAGCTTCTTTTCCCAATGTCTTTACTCCAGATTTAAAAAGAGGTGTTATACTACGTAAAAGTCCTCTGAGAAAACTGCTGATTCCGTGTCCGCGTTGATAACTGGCTCCTTTGTATATAGTACCAACTCCTGACCCGGCCTGATTTGCGTAATATTGATGATATGGACACATATGCATTATTTTTCTTGCTCAGTTCTTTTTAAAATGCAGTTTCACGCACAACGTTCCAAACTGAAATGGTATAAGATCACCTGTACTTGACCTTATATCAATTTGAATATTTTCAAATTCTCGCTTCAGAACTGGTACGTAGTGAGGCTGGCCAAACACGCGCGTCATTTGTGCTCCATATGTGTAATTATTGCTGTCAACCACTACAACTCTTAGTACTTTGGCGAAAACATCACCGATGGCTTGAGGTTCTATTATATCTGTGTACACGAAAAGTTGTGACGGAAGGCCAAGTAAAATATTCGACGGAAATGTTCCGGTTCTATTTAATACGTTTGTCATTGGCTCATACCCCAATATGAGGCTTAGCCTTGCGCTTAAGTGCAAGCTTTCTAATTCCTTTGTCGGACATCCAACGCTTACTTTTTGAGTCATTTTATTAAAATTGAATATTACCTTATCACGCATAAGCGACTTGTTTGAATTCAATATTGTCAGAATGTCTTCAACGCTACCGTAATTTCCAGGTAATATTTTATCCTTGTATAATATTTCCACCTTTTCTGAAATTTTACTCTTGTTTGCAATTATTTCTTGCAGTGACTTGTATTGCCCGCTTTTTAACATGTTTTCTATCCAGTGTTTTAACCGATCGTCACGAAAGGATCTCTCAGGCATAGATTTCATATTTAAATTATATTTGAAATAAATACCAACGTCATCGTTTGAGACATTAATTATCGAACCTGGATATTGAATTTCTGTTAACGCAACACTCCACTCCCCGTCTAAATGAATAGATTTTGGCAGTTGTGTACAAAAGCTTGTTGTCTTGTTTTCGGGAAAATATTTTATTGAACTGTTACTCAATAGAGTCAAGTAAAAATCGCGAGTCATAATTGTGTTAAACTGCTAGCCGGTATCCAAGTGTTAAACTTAGGAGGATAATTTTTCCACTGAACTAAAATTTCACAATTTCCTCTTTTATACCTTTTCTTTAATACCCTCTCAATAGGAAAAGTGGCGTCTGGCGAATAATTTACTCGCTGTATGTAGTTCTTGATGATAAAATGTGCCCACAATAGGTTCATCCAGCAAATCTGAAATTTTGTAGACTATCGGAATCCTCTTGATCACATTCGTGATTTTAAATATTTCTTCGCTCCAATTGTTTTCATATCCTTTTTCAAAGACATGTTTGTATTTTGATATTCTTACATAATTTCCAACTTTGTAGATTTGTTGCGGTAGTTTGATATTTCTTTTATCGTGATAAGCATTGTAATATACGGTCAATATGTTGTCATCGTTAACATCTTTAGGAGCCATTTTTATTGTTCGATGAACGGTTGCATTGTACCCATCGACGAAATTTTGAAGCATGTCAACATAACGATATGTATTTTTGTGTGTGAAATATTTAAACATTTTTGTTTTTAGAGTACGATTAAAGCGTTCAATTACAGCAGCCTTAACATCAGGGTTATTAGTTGTATAATAATTTACACCGTGACGTTTAAATAACTTTTGCACTTTTGCTGCGATAAACTCTTTACCGCGGTCGGATTGCAAGTTATTTGGTATACGTTCACTGCAAGAAAAAATATCTTCAAACGCATTTACGACCTCAGATGCCGTTTTTGTCTTCAGTTTTTTAACACAGGCATATTTGCTAAACACATCGATGACAGTCAATAAATATTTTATACCATCGTTACATTTTTTAAACTTCATCATATCGATAAGATCTGCCTGATAAAGTTCAGCTATGTTTGTTACATGATATTTGTTACGTTGAAATTTCCGTTTAATTTGTTTGTGCAGAGTGTACGCATTTTGCGAGCGCAACCAGTTTTTGACCTGCGACTGTGGTTTGTTTGTCGCTTTACACAATTTGCGAACGCTTGAAAAAGATGCATTATGTTTTGGATTATAGTAAACTTCTTCTAAACTATCCATAATCTAATACTGAAGTTTTGACCACTTGATTTTACTTTTAGAATTTTCGGATTCTCGACGCTGCGTAGTAGCTGTTGGCGTTTCAAATAAAAGTTCTGGACTAGATTTCACTTCAGCTGGGGATGTGTTATATTTAGTCTTTCTTTTATGATTCTTTTGCGAATTATTTGATTTCGATGTTCCCACATCTTCAATATTGTTCTGTGGCGTCTTGGTACTGCCGACAATAAAAGCGCGACGTTTCCAATTACCAATCACTTCAAACGGCATATTTATGTTACTCATTATTCGAGCAAACGACTGCCAGCCCGTAGGGTCGGGTATATTTTGTCTATACCTCAATATGTCATTAGTCAAATCTATTATATTGGAACCATGAATCGCGACACCATCAACCGAAATTTCTCCTTTTTCATTCCATTTAATACTATTCGAACCTTTCAGTCTACTTAACAAAAATTCTGCCTTAGAACGAAAAGTCTTTGGTACACTAATTAAAATGTCATTTTCGTTAAGAGAGGTTGTCATCGTTTCGACAGTGTCTTTATTCTCATCCGTTACAGACAAAGCTATCGGCTTACGCGTCACGTTAACAGCATTGGGATACCTTTGAAGTACTTGACTGTACTTGGTCCATTTGTCGTGATCACTTAATTGTTTGTTCATTAACACAGATTTCATTTCTTCATCTAGTCGCGATAATGTGTCAGGCAATGTAGATTTGATTTTTTGTGTCTGTTCATATACTTCGGGGTCGATTAATACCATCTTCTTAGCGTGCTCCATCTCTTAGTAAATTATTATTAATTATTTGTTGAACAAACTGCTTAGGACTCCAGAGATTATCGGCGTTAACAATAGAGGTAGGAAACCGCCACCCTTTTGTATGATCAGCTTCTTTCTCGATCGGAAAGAAACACCGGGTTTGACTAATCTACGAAGAGTAGTCTTGTGTTTGGATATATTTACTTTTTGCGATTTCGTTAAAGGAACTTTGCCGATTAAAATATTATAAACACATTCGCAGATACTGTGAATAAGATCTTTATCAGCCGATTTTAACAATGCTTTCCTGTAGTGTGGTTTAGTTTTGCATAAAAATTTAATAACGTCCGAACTGTTTCGAACACTGCGCGACATTGTTGAATAATTAAATCATTTTAATATGGCTTCGCGTATTTATACCCTTTTTTGGGAATGTAAGCATAAGACGGCTGTTCATCTGGCAAAATATTCGTACGCAGTCGGTAGTGTTCGGGCGTGCTCTGTTTTAAGTCGAACATTAAATACCCGTGAGCTCTATTGGTAGCATCGGCATATGCTTCTTGTACGTACTTAAAATTTTCTGGAAACACTTGTCTTGCTAAATACTTAATCTGAGACCTATCTCTTGGATTTTTGAAAAAAATCAAATAATTAGCATTCAGTGAAATATCCCTCTGCCCTCTTCCTTGATGAAAAATATTTTGCGTCAAATAAAATACACTCAAATTCCGATGATGTGATCCTTTAGTAAATATATCGACCACGGATTTTCCTGTTTCACTCATAAGATCATCAAGTATTATTAAAGTGGGCTGCAAGCCTGTGAACGAGCTCATGTCCGGTAGGCCTTGTTTATATTCTATTAGTCCGTTGCTTTCATAAATCGACTGCATTTCGTCATAGTACCATATAATTTTCTTAAATTCGACATCGCACATAGCACCAATATTATCTATAAACTTTTTCGTGAACACTGTTTTACCACACGATGTAGGACCAGCAACGATAGCTGTGAATGGATGCTTAAATCTTAAATCCATGTTGATCGTAAAAGCAGTTTGGTTAAAATAGGTTTCTCACAGATGGATTACTAAAGAAATACTGAGACAAAATAATATTATTATTTATTTATTTATACTATTTTGGTTACATTTATATAATATTCGTGTTACATTTCTTGCGTACAATAATAATAATCGTTATGTTCCCTAAAGTACTTGATGCGTTTATTAACATGATATATTAAAGTGTGTGGCAATGTCGTAGGGTGGTGGGAAGGTCGTGGGGTTTAAATCCCAAGATCGCCCTCTGGATCTACACGGCAATAGTCAGACCGATGCTGTGCTATGGAGCTTTAGTTTGGTCGCCCAGAGCCAGACAAAAACAACAGCCCTGCAACTTGAACACGTTCAGAGAATGGCGTGTCTCAGTGTTACAGGAGCAATGAGGACCACTCCCACAGCGGCTCTGGAGACTCTTCTTTGCTTAGCACCTCTTAACCTTTACATAGAGGAAGCGGCAATGACGACGTCTCTAAGACTTCACTCTCTGGGAGTATGGAACAAACAAGGCCGCACAACGAAGCACACTCGGATCTTAACGGAGGCGTTCAACAGAATACCCTTGTTAAGGATGGGCTGTGACCGAATGGGCACAAAATTAATATATGAGAAGACATATAGAATATCAATGAATGATAATTCAGAAGGACGAGCCGACATAGATATCTATGTCGATGGTGCCAAAACAGATAGTGGTTCAGGAGCCGGCATCTACTCCGAACAACTGAACGCACAAATTAGTGTACCTCTCGGCACCCACACGTCTGTCTTACAAACAGAACTGATGGGAATAATGCTGGGAGCTAGAATCATTGCTGAACGTGAAATCGGCAACAAATCAATACGCATACTTACTGACAGCAAGTCTGCACTACTAGCCCTGGACAGCTGTATGGTTCGATCCGGGCTGGTTTAGGAGTGCAGACAAACGCTAAAGTATGTAACGCAGAGGAATAGTGTGGAACTTTGTTGGATCAAAGGACACAGTGGCAACGAAGGAAACGAGAGGGCAGATGAGATGGCGAAGCGAGCCGCGCGCATGCCCTTCTGGGGACCCGAACCGGCAATCACGCCTTCGGTCGCCCTCTCGAACGAACTCGTAAAGCAATATACCCAGAGACGCCATGAGCAGATATGGGTGAAGTTTAGCAGCTGTCGGCATAGTAGAGCTTGTATGGCGACACCAGACCGTAAGTTGACGAAATTTTATCTCTCACTTTCAAGGGACAAACTGCGTAAACTGGTAGGATTCCTTACGGGACATTACCAGTTTAACAAACATCTATATACGATAGGGGTGGTAACAGACCCAATCTGTCGTGGATGCAATGAAGAAGAGGAAACAGCTGAGCACATTCTTCGTGAGTGTCCAGCCCTAGCCTCCTACAGGGAATCCATACTAGGGGACATCTGGCCTAGTATGGCAAATATCAGGGAGTTTCCACCCTCTGCATTACTCAAGTACATTCAAGCAGTTGGGTGGCTTGACGAGTAGAGGAGCGGGAAAACACCCTGATATGGACTTGGGGAAGGTACAATGGGCCCAAAGGCGAGGCCTAAGTGCCGGCTGGCCACGGTCAGCCCCCATAAATTAAGAATCCAGAATCCAGAATCCAGTGTGTGGTGTCTTCATGCACATCTCATGTAAGATCCAATCTTCGGCATAACCTTTTGATATAACATCAAGAAGTGCTTCTTCAATACTTGCATTGTTATTCTCCATCACGTGAAGTGCTACATCATTGATAAATATATCATAGATAGGCCGACGAGCTGATATTCGCTTGCTTAGCTGAGATTGGAAGTATGATTTATGTTTGTGTATCTTCAAGGGGGTATCATTTTTGACATACAAAGGTTTGTGGACATCTTCTTCGGAGCACGATATTTTAAACACTTTTTCTTTGAATTGAAATGTTACATTGTGGCGTCTTGTTGAAAACACATCAGCATCACCTGTGTAATTTACACTTCTTATTTCGGCTATCTTTCTACCCAATTTCTTGACAAAATCATCATATTCTTCATCGTCGAAGATCACTGCCGCTGTCAATTGTGGATTGTGGATTTTAACAACCGCTTCAAAGTTTTTAAATGGTCTCACACCGAATGAAATAAATTTACTTCCAGATTTAGTTAGTGGAAGCATTATTTCATCAACTAACCGATAACGTTCATTTGCGATCCTCCGACGCTCCTGTATCGCCTCGAGCGCATCGACTGCAGCCGACATGGCCTCATCTAGATTGTCGTCGAAGATGCTGTCAGCTTTATCTTCGTCGGCACTACGTTGGGTGTTGTCCCAAAATGCGCACTCAGGGGTTTGAGGTACCGGCGACTCCGGCGACATAACATTAACGGAAGATGTACCCAAATTGTTTTCACTAGCCGCTTCTTCTTCATCATCAGCCATCTTTTGCCTTTTCATGTCAGCAACACGAATATTCGCAAAGCGCCGTTTTGGGGTATCCATTTGTTTCTATAAATTTAAATATTTTTAGAATTATTATTATTCTTTTAACATGAAAATTAACTTACCAATTTGTTGAAAAGTAAATAAGTATTTAGAGCACGAAATGCACGTCTCTTTCAAGCAAGACCAGAAGAACACTAATCTGAACTGGTGAATGTATTGGTTTGAACGCTATATATATCCTCATACGTCACTTAATGACAATTTAATTATCATTTTAGAAACGTGTACACTTGTATGACTTATTTAATCACGTGACACAAAAATTCAAGAAATGCGATTAGAATTATATTAAGTAAAAATTTACCATTTTGAAAGTGTACACAACCAGATGATTCACACAGTGACGTACACATAGACACAAAGGAATGTAAAAAAATTGATTTCATTAATTTTCGAAGACTAATAAGAAATTTGATATCATCTTGATTAGTAATTTATTGCAATTGGCAATCATCTTAGAGCGCTCGAAATTATACCAAAATATATAAGAGGAAAAGAGATAGCTTTACTTTGATAAATTATAAGTAAGGAGATATATATTTCAATAAATTTATTTAATTCATTAATTCATCTAAAATAAATTTAAAAATCATAATAATAATTAAAATAATATAAGGATGTGATATCATTATTGATTGGTCATTAATTACATTTGGCTGCGGGTAATTAAAGCACTTTCACTAATGAGTAATTAATTGTTGTCATTAGCTTAATGGGTCTTAATGAGCAATTAATATGCAATTAATTGATGTCATTAGCTTAATGGATGACGTCACTCGCTAATGACCCAAAGTGCCCGCAATTCTACTCATGACATTCATGACACATGTATAGAATTTAGGAACAATCAGTTTCGTAGTTTCCGAAATTACGTGTCTTACGACTAGCCCTTTCGCTACGAAGCTCGAATTAAAATTTCTTGCCTCTAAAACGTACGGTCTTCGTTTCGAGGACTCCATTTTTCGTAAACATACGTCCTTCCTACACAGGATACAAAATTAAGATGAATCAAGAGAAATACAACCAAACATGTTTAGTCAACCAAGCTGGCATCACCAGGGCAATAAATGTACTGGATATGTATATTGATGATATCAACTTGTTTAACAAAACGCATAGCCTTGTTGATATATTCAATTTAGTGTTATGGATTTATTTTACTCAAGTATTTCAGGTCATCTACGCAGGTTTTAAAGTATAACCACTTGTATACTTTAATTAGAAAGCATTAACGTGCTAAACGAAACTAAAGTTGAGCTCACTATTTGAATGATACCACCTAGACGAAGACCGTAATTTTTCGTAGAGAACAGAAAGCAGAACCCTAATTTATGCAGTCAGTGCCATCTGTGTACAACGGATTTAAAGAAAACGTACAGACCAAATGCGTACGGGCTTCGTCCTAATTAAGAGATACAAGTGAAAAAATACGGTTTTTCTTCAAACGTCAGAAATACGGGTCATTGCATACCTCAATTGATAAATACAAAGTCCTACTTCACTGCCTTGACAGGAAAAAAAATTTCTGCTTAGGCTGCAAAAATTTTTTGCTGCCGCTGAATCAACCAATGAAATTTAAGCCTAGCCGTCTTATGTGTTGATGTTGATGTTCTCACTGTTACTAGTGTTTTGTGCTGCCAATGTCAATCACAGACAACTGTCATATGTCATTTGTCACAATTCAGTCGGTCAGAGCCGAAGATTCGAATTATAACTGTTACCTAAATTAACCAATCATCATGCGCAAGCAAGAAGTATATAAAAAGGTAAAATTTTACAAAGGGCACTTCACGATTTCGCACAAACTGTTTGCACACAACTCTTCTACAGCACCCCCTGAACACGTTCCTCACCTTCAAATGTTGTAGAAATCCTTACTTTTGCCACAAAAAAATTGTTAAATTTCCCACTTTTCAATGGGAAGCCGTTTCCAACATAACCTAACTTTTTATAGTCAACAACACGCGTACATGTAACGTCGGGTATTTAGTGAAGGCAGGGCGCTTCGCGCCCTGCGCCCCATTGCATACATACCCCTAAACGTGGCACTTCTTGCTCCGTGGATCATTGTCATTGGAATTCGTGCGAATTCAACTATGTGTGTAGTTGGTTGCCTACATGTGGCGCAACTAATAGGGTGCAAACCATAGGGCGAAAGGGGCGAACACTAAATATTTTTTGTGACACAAAGAAGCATTTCCACAACTTTTGAAGGTAAAGAACGTGATCAGGGGGTGATGTACAAGAGTTTTGCACAAACAGTTTGTGTGAAATCGTGAAGTGCCCTTTGTAACATTTCACCGAAGTAACAACATTTAAAATATTGTAAAATAATAGTATTTCTAGGAGTACGTGATGGAATCAAAGGTATTTTGATTGCTAGAACTTGTCCTCTACAGATTTTAAAGGTGGCATATTTAGGTGAAGGTTGTTTTAAATAGCTGGAATTGGAATATTAAACAAGAAGAAAAGGCCTCTCGGTGAATAAATTTGCCACTGACCTATTTTCACATCAAAGTGAAAAACTATATCGATACTGAAAGAAAAAAATCACACAGTTATAGAGTATAGTGACTCCAATTTTTCTGCCTAGGCTGTTTTCGCATTTTTTCTGCCGGTCATCAGCGGCAGAAAAAGTGAGGGGTAGGTACCTACCTGTTTGGTGATTATGATTTATGATCAAGTGTCTGAATGTTTTAGACCTTAGAATACAAGTTGGTTATCGTATTAGTGCTTTAAGAATCAGTTCTAAGTGATTTTTGTCACAATTTCCTAGATTTCAACATTTTCATGTCCAATAAATTGGATCCAGTTTCACGTTTGAAGAAAAAATAGCATGTTTTATACGGAGAAAAATGACTTTTCGTGGCTCATCTGTAATTGCCGGCCTCGCGCGCTCGGCCGTCAAACGTACAGATTCGCCACGAAAAGTCTCATTTTTGCTCCTTACAAAACAATATACTATTTCGTTCTAAAGCACACAAATTATTAGACCGTATACGTACGGTCTTCGTAGCTAAAGGGCTAGAGAGCGGATTTTATGAAATTTGCATATCCGTTATTTTGTGCATATATATAAGTCTTGATATTTAATATGTGAAGGAATCATGTTAATTAAAAATGAATACAGCTATAAAAAATAGCATATTTGCATATATTTGCCTTCCACTGCATATTTCACGTAACGGGTGCATATTTTGCATTTTTATCAAATTTGTGCTAATTTGAAAAAAAAAAAATTGTCATTCTATCGGTATTTACGAGGAAAGATGAAATTTCATGAATCATATTGCAAATGTCGTCCAGAGCTTCAAATAACTATGAAAGGTTTGGGTTTTATGGTACTTTGGATAAACCACTGGGTGTTAAGCCATCCTTCCAGGTAACTTCGCGCCCTAATTACTTTTGGAAATACGTTCATCCCCAATATTTTTGTTCGTTACTTCAGTGTATTAATGGTATGTTTTGTGGTGATCGAAAGGACATTATCCTATTGTTTTCCATCGTGAGTTTGCATTGAAAGCATTTAAAGAGACACACCTGCATGTGTCGAAGATGACTGAAATTAATTTATGGATTTAACCTTTTCCTGAACTTATTCTTCAAGAAGAAACTGTGTTTTGTCGCGCCTGCTCTAAACCTGTAAGTATTTTTACATTTGTGGACGTAGTACGCAGTTTTTCTATTTACAAATACATACTTTAGAATCACCGGAAAAACTTTTTGTTAGAATATTTCGAAAAATATTTAAAAATAAATTGTTACCAAAATGGTAATTAAATAGTCGATTACTACTATTTTTTAATTTGTTCTGTTTATATATATATATTTTAGTATAAGAATATTATCACTAAAAATGTCATTTATGCGTTAGTGAAATGTAACACTTTGCAATGTGATTTATGTATTTTTTGTAATAAAACGTAAGCACGGGAAACCAGTTTTTGTAATTTGTAAATAAATTTAGTTCGCTTATTAAGCTTTTTTTTTAATTTTTGGAGCTTAAATGATGTAATATATGCATCTCTGCATATATTACATCATTTTTGCATAAATTTGATGCATATCATATGATCATATTTCCCAAAACTCTGCTGCATATTTTCCGCTCTCTACTTACGACAGACGGCAGATGAACAGACAGACAGACAACGGACGGAAATGAAAAACCCATTTTTTCGTAGTCTAGGGATCATGACCCATCGAGAATATTTTACGCTTGAAAAGTAATAGTATTTAACATTATTAGCATGGTAAAAGGGTTTTAACTGGCGGACAGAAGGATATGACTGGCGAGCCGCAGGCGAGCCAGTCACCTACTGGACCCAGTAAAAACCCGTTACCTTGCGTGTATTGTGCAATATTTTATTTGTTTCTCACTTGTAAATAACTATTATAAATTATTAAAACCTCTAGAAGGTCCAATATTTGAAGAAGCATCGTATGAGCTTTAGACGTATTGCCTTAGAAACGCACGTCAGCATGCCACTTGTCATAGCATTTACTGTGTTGTCTAGTCCTGTCATTTAGATTTTTCGATTTATCAGAATGTTCTGAATATTCTCTTTACTACTATTACTATTATTAATGATATTATTAATGCTCTTATACTTCTTATTAAATAAAGATATGCGTATTCTCACATTTTCGAGAGATTGGGGTGAATCATTCTTAATTTGATCAATAAAAAAATTGTTATGACGTCATAAAATACAGCGCGACAGAAAAAGAAAAAAACAAACGGTCAGTTTGGCATCGAATCTGAGACCCCTGGTGCATGTTTCGAGCTGCGCATTGAGCCATCGTATGTTAATGGTAAAGTGTTATTATACCGTGTACATTTTTTGTGAATACAGGGACGTTTAGGGAAAAACTAAAAGTAGATTCGTACACCACAAGTATAGGAGTATACATATTACTGTATAGGATTTAATTCATTTTAAAATACAATTTTTTGAAAGGACGTCATGAAATTGTTGGTGGGGATAATTAACCAAATTTTGGTTAGAGTTTTATCTACATGATCAGTCCAGTAGTTTCAGAGATTATGTGCCTAATAAAATCAACACAGGCTCCATATGCAGACCGATAGGCAGACGGACAGACAGATGGAAACGGGAGACCTCTTTTTTTCGTACTCTAGGGGTCTTGACACATCGACAAAATGTGAAAGTAGCCAGTCGTCCGATTGACTCGATTACAATACTTCCTTGAATTACGCTCAGGAAGTGGAAATCGTATAATTTAATTGAATAACGCGCATCAAATTCATAATTATAGAAGACAGAATTAATATATTTTCTGTAACAAGCATAATTCGAGAAAAAAAAATTGTCTACATACACATTGAGAAACTGCTTTAATAGTTACGTATATTAAGTAACTTCAAACTTAAAGCTATCGAAGTAAAAATAAAGAAATTGATTTTTATGAAACGGTTTTACCACTCTTAATTCTGTTATTAATGAATTTTTGAGCAGTCTACAATAATACGACCACTATTAAGAAAAAGGTAGAAATGCACGGAGAAATTGATTTCCTGGAGTCCTATCAACCACTCTCCAGTGTTTAATCTTTCATTTTTTCGTACTTACCAATTGTCGTAAGGACAGTTAGCGAATATAGGAATGCTTTCGCGAACGTCCACTCATAATTATCCCCTCCAATCCTTCCCACCATCTTCTTCTCTTGCATGGGCTGTTGTGCCAACTCCTCCCCCAGCGACTTAAGCAATTCATCTTGGAACCTGGTGATTTCCTGCGCGGCCAGTCTCGTCCAGTTATCTCTGTATAAAATATTCAGACTGACAGTAATATCCCAGATGTTCTCGACAGTTCTGGCCCTTGCCTCGTCATTCTTCGCTTTAAATTCAGCACTGTGGTTGAGAAACTTTTTGTTGGAATCCGAAGCCATCGAAGTAGTTGCCAGAATTTGCGTCGTGGAATGCTGAAACGTACTTCCCCCTTCGATGGCCAGGAAAATGACGGAGCCGATGAGAGTGTAGCCGAAGAGTAGAATGCAAATGCCGAGGTTTGTGGCGAGACCGGTGAAGAAGGCCTTAGTTCGTGACTTTCTCGATTTTCCAAAGCATCGGCACGTCTCGTTGGCCTTTTTTGGTTTGACGTCTCTCTTCAGCGAATTGGTCTTGCCTGAAGGTGAAAAATACGTGTAATTTATAAAAGTGTAACTTTATTATGTAATAGATAAAGAACAGAAGGATTTAATTATTATTTCAGTATCACAAACTGCTTATTCGGAAGTCGCAGAACTAATTAATAAAAAGAAGTTTGTAAGTGACACTCTGAGTTGTGGACTTTAAGCTGCATTTCGTTTCAATATTGTACTCTCTAACAAATATCTTAGATTACCCTGATGTTCAATGTACAAATAAATCAGTCAAAATACATTTGTTAAGTTTTATACGGGTGGCCCAAATAAAACGAAACAGACGAGACCGTAGGCGCTGTCCCTGATTATCTGAAAAATGACAGGTCGATTAATTCAAGGGGCACGTACTTATAACGTTGCAAGATTCGTATGTTTGTATGGAGGTGAATGGAGGTGATTTTCAACATTTGTTGCGTTGACATTCTTAACGAGTAAGTCAAAAGAGGTGTTACTTTATTGATTTTTCATAATACAATTTTTTAGGAACCAATCCACCGACTTCCAAAATCTAAACACTATTAGAAAGAGAATTAATAGAGCTTCCGCTGCCTTTTGGCTTAAACACAAGATGCCTTCTGACCCCTAGTGCCATTTAAGATTTCTGACTTGACAGCCGCCCCTCGTTCCTGGGTGAAACTGAAAGAACGAAAATGGTAACGTTATAGGTCCCGCTTGAATAAAAAAATCGACCTATTTGAGCATTTTTTACGCAATAAAGTACAGCGCCTACGGTAACGTCTGTTTCGTTGTATTTGGGCCACCCTGTATATTTCAAATTATTTGATGAATATTTCACTGAACACAACATCACATAGGTGTATTTACCGCTGCTGGAGGGTTGGAGTGAAGTGTCTTCAGTACAGCCGGTCTTTTGTGAACGGAATATTGAAAACTCTGAAACGAATTGAAAAGAAAAACAACGCGGAGAAGACTTACTCAATTAAGAATAAATGAATGAAAAATAATAGGAATTAAAAGTGTATGACGTGACAACAAAATTTATAGATAAGAGACCTGTTGCAATCTATTCATAATTGGGTAACAGCACAAAATTAAACCTGTACGCGAAATTTCAGACGAGTTATATAAGAGATGGAGCAAGAAAATACTAAATTTTAAATGCAAACTATAGAGTACATTTCACCTCAAATGGCGACATCACCTTAATTCCATTATTTGTTAACAAGCCGGGTTCTTTAAGATTTGCTTTAGAGCATTATGCTTTCCCAATTTTGCTTCTTCCAACACCCTTTAATCTGACACCTACATTTTCAAAAGTCGAATATTTTATTTGGCGTTGTAAACACGAAAACATTTTATTAAGAAAAATTACACAATTTGGTTTTTGATAATATATATATATATATATATATATATATATATATATATATATATATATATATATATATATATATATAGTTGTTATACCGCTTACACAGTCCCGACTTGCTATATCTAGTAAACGTTACCAGACCTTTTGAGACGTTACCAGACCCGGGTTCGGGTCTGATAACGTTTAACCATGTATATCGCCTTCTTGGACCCAGTACAATTAAAAATTGAAATAAAAAAGTGGGTCTAGTAAAACTGTTGAACGTCAAATTTTATACAGAAATAGTTCATTCCCCTTTTCTGCAGAGGGCGTCGTGTCGCTTAGCTGTATATAATATCTGCCTGCATAAAATCGTCCACATCGGACCAACGTTACCAGATCCGTAAATCTGCAACACTGCATTCTAGCAGATCAGTTCAGTATTTAAGAAAACCATGAGTACTTTTCTTATTCTACTTGTATCTGACTGCTTGCATTAAGTAAAAATATGTTATTTGAATTAATAAAGAATTTTTACAATGAATCGTTTGAGGAATGGCTAGTTTCATGTTTTCTCGATGTTACATAACTCTTATTAGACCTAGAATATGAAAAATTATGTCTTTCATTGCCGTTTGTCCGCCGTTCTTGTTAGAGACAATTTCCAAAATTACATACTATACAGATTATTTTGAAATTCAAGATACAGTTTAGGATTATCGTGGAGATGGGGGTAAAATGCTTATTAACTAAATACATAATTCAGCCTTATGTTTAATAAAAATAATAAAAATAAGGTTTTTTAGTTGAAATATACCATATGTTCGAAAAAAAAAAATAGCCCGGGACCGTAGCTATCTTATTTTTCGAATAGATCAAATTAAATCATTTTAAATGTATTGCGATCTTAATTGTAAAACTGATTTTTAATTTTCTTTTTTTGCCTATGACATTCAACTTTTGTTTTTTAAATGACATCCTAGATATTTTTTTTAATTCTTGTGATGTTTTTTTCTGAATACATTGATGTACTATGTTTCGCATTTTGTTAAAAAGCTGTGGTAAAAATTAATTTAATTTTTATAGCAAGGTAACTGTAACTGAAAAATGTACCAAAATTTTTGTTACATAGCAAGTTTAACACGGTTTATAACACTTATTAATGTATAGGAGTTTTAAATTTGAAAATTAAACTTCTATACGAAAACATTATTAACTCAAGACATTTTATTGCAAATATGATGTATTAAATTATTAATGTTTGAAAATATTAACGTATTATGTACACAATGATACATCAATAAATTTAGAAAAAATCTCTACATGAATCTTAAAAAAATATTCAGGGTGTTTGGTGTAATTTAAAAAACAAAAGTTGTATGTCGTAGATAAAAACAAATGAAAGTTAAAAATTATTTTTTTTAAATCAGATGGTTGTATTTATATTTAGTAGACGATATATGTAAATTTTTTGAAAAATTATAAAAATTATACAACATTTGACAATTAATTTCAGAAATTAGAAAACGACTCCTCAAAATTTTGCATAATTATGCCTTGGTGCTCATTCACAATGGGCATAAAGCATAAGGATGTCATAAGCATTAATGCATATGGATTTATGTTTAGTGCTCTATGGTTGTATTCGTTCACAATGAGCATAAGTGCTCATTCACAATAGGCATAAAGCATAAGGATGTCCTAAGCATTATGCTCATTGTAAACGAATAGAAGCATAGAGCACTAAACATAAATTCTTATGCATTAATGCTTATGACATCCTTATGCTTTATGCCCATTGTGAATGAGCACTTACAGTTATAATGAACGTGGTCAGGTCAGGTCACCAAAGCGTTTAACTGAATGTAATTTGAAAAGTGCAAAATTGTATACTTCTGTAAGTGTAGTTTTTTTTAATCCTCTCTTATTTTCAAATTCGCTATAATGATCTACGTATCCATATTTTACTTAATTTTTATTTGAAGATAGGAACTTGATTATATTCTAAATTAATTGATCCTCACTTAATATTAATTGAAAGAGATCATTCTTTTAGCTACATCTAATTTGTACATCTATTGGTAGATTTCGACAACAATCTTTTTAAAGCAACATTTAGTTTTTATTCCATTTTTTTTAATGAATATATTTGTCGGTAAATGTTTTATTTATTTCTGTTCGTTAGAATTTCGCAATTAGTTGATTTTTTACTTACTGAGCGTAAGTAAAGGAAGTATTGTAATCAAGTCCATCGGCCGACTCTCTACTTCTACGTTTTCTCGACCTTTCATTACCCCTACAGGACGAAGAAATAGGTCTCCCATTTCCGTCTGTCCGTCTGTCTGCAGCCCCGGATTTTTATTGGGCAGATAATCTCCGAAAGTACGGGGCGATTGTTGTCAAATTTTGTATTTACGAGTATATTAGGAATATCATGTAGATGGCAAAAAAGCTAACCAAAATTTGTCTAATCGTCCTCACCAACAATGTGATGACGTCACTTTAAAATTTCACATAGTAAATGGGTTTTAAATTGTATGAAATAACATAGTCCTACACATGTAGTTTATGACTTCGTATTGAGTTTTACCCGAAAAGTGCAGAATTTTTGAAAAAAATCAAAATATGAACATCAAAATTTTGCGGTATAAATCCGCATTTTATTCATATTTTTGAATTTGCATAAACAGGATGACACAAAAAAAATATTCAATGCGTGATTTATTTTATTAATTTAATCAGGAACTGCAAAACCGAATGTTTTAAAATCATGGAGATGTTTAAGATTATCATAAACATGGTAAATCTTTAATCAGAATGTATTTGCTCATCCACCCTAAAAAACAATTGATGACATCACCTCAAAATTTTGCTAAATAAATCCTATCTTAAATATGCAAAATATGATGACTTTATACTTGTGATTTATCACTACATTAATATTTTTTAGATTTCGTTATACAGCTGTCTCAAAAAAATTAATGACTGAAAATTAGTATTTTCTTAAAATTCAAACAATAACGCTTGGCAAACAGGTATCAAATACCCGCAAGAGTGTCTAAAATGCGAGGATAGCAGTTTTTTGTTCCATAGCTACCTATCCTTTAATAATTTTTGAATTATTTTCGCAATAATTTATCGGTTTGGCTAACCAGACGTATTTCGGAGATGAATTTTTGCATACAGTATTTATTTTTCATGTTTAATGAAGTGATGCAAATTAATTAAACTTAATTATTTCAAAATTAAATTAAGGCATGGAAAATTTACTTTTTCAAGATAATGATTATTCTCACCGGTTCATATTAATCCTCACCTATCAAAATACTTACATTTCAAATTTCATAACAATCCGTTCAAAAATACCTGAATTATTGCGCCCGAAAGTGTTACGTGGGACACCCGGTATACTTAGATGGGAAACAGACAATCTAGAGAAAGATGAAAGTCTTAAAATGTGTCTCAGCAAGCATAAGGATTATTTTGCAGAATTCAAATGGTTCAGACAAAATATGTACACGAAAACTAAAATGATACATGGACTTCACATGCACTAATTTCATTGTAGCGTTTGCCACGCTAAGTATTATTAAGGGATCGAGATCCTTCGAGGGCCTGTAAATTTGCAAACGTTTTATGCATTGAGTTTTGACACTAAGATTACCGATAATTCATGAAATTATTTTTTAAATTACAGAAAATTATAGAGCATTTTGTTGTGCTTCTAAAGTTGCCAGCTAGGCTTAAAAACATTTTTTGGTGATTCTGTCTCGAAATCATTCATTAATTACGGCTATTAATAAGCGAGATATATATTAATGGGTTAATACAGCAATCAGATATACCCCCGCGCACTTGATGTGAAATTTTTTATTTAAATGTTCTAAATATCATGAAATTTGAAACTGATTTTCAGCAGTTTCGTGTATGAAATTGCAATCACCGGAGAAGTATTGCAACCAACTCGTTTGTTAATAGGCGATTATTAATCGCCCTTATTAACAAGTATTGATTAAATAATTGCTATGGAGCATTGTAACTTTTTTGAAGAGGGTCTTTTTATAAATAGTTTAGCGTTCTTAAATTTTTTAATTAATAATTTGAAATATTAAAGTTACTCTTAAAAAATATGCAATTTTAGATCTATAAATCAATCTTAAAGTTTCTAACACATATTGTACCATTTTGTGGTTAAAATTTCGATTTTTTTAGGATTTTAATATTAAAAAATCTTAATTTGTGATTTATGTTATGTGTAAGAAAAGCTTAGATATCATTTAAAAACTTTATGAAATAAACTAGAAAATTTTTGTGCTAACATTGCATTAATAAATCCCAAGTGTAAAATTATGTTATTTTATAAATTTTCTTAAAATTTTAGGTGGGAATAGGTATCCAAATTTTGGTTGAACTAACTCGATAGACATGTACAACTAGTAAAAAGAAAATGTTACTAATGTCTATCAAACTTGCATATCTGTTAATAAAAAAAATCGCCTTGGCGTTAATTTTATTAATGAGTTATCCGTTTGTCATGGCACTAATGGCGTCAAAAAGACAGGCAGATAAGATATATTTTTGGTTTTTATTATTTTCTTTTGTGACACTTTTGCATATCCACTGGTTGTAAATTCAACTTTCAAGATACACAAGAAATTTTACAGATCAATACAATGTGAAGCGATTTTCCATAAATTTAATGTGGCAACAATGTCGGGATTGATAACGTCGGTTTACTGTGCTATTTATACTGAAACGGGACTGAGAAAGCTGTTGAACATAGTGGGTCTGGTAACGTTGGATGAATATGGTGTTAACATTTTTCAAGGAATAATTTTACCCCTCTACTTTTTTTTAAGTTTGTTATTGCAAAAACCATTAAATTTATTATATTATACTCGGAAAAACAGCCGGGCTTGGTAACGTCTGTTTAATATGTTGGGCTTGGTAACGACGGTTGGATACGTATATATATATATATATATATATATATAAATGGAAATGTCTCACCCTTCACTATTTTGATACATCCTGGATAGACAATTTTAAAAATAGAAGGTGAATTCAGGTGACTATTTTCTTCAAAGAAACTGATCCAATCAAAGCATTTATATTTCTGCATGACGACCAATAAAAATTGAACTTCAGCGATAATTTTGCGTTAGTGCAAATTATGGATAATTTGAACTAGTGCAAGATCCTCAGATTTGATATTTTGTTATTTTGTTGAAAATGATGAATAATAAGATCAATTTCAAATTTTTATTTAAAAAAGATTGGTTTCATTTTTGTAAGGTACAAGTATTATGTGTACAATTAAGGAAACTTTGGGACGGTGGTTCATAGAGTCTTGATTACCCTTTCCTTACATTCTCTTGCCACACAAAAATGTTCAAATTGCTCCATGCAGATACTTTTGATTTTTTAGTATCAGCTTTCGCCAAACCGTCTTCACTGGCCGTCACCCCTCTGCTTAACGGCAATCTGTTATTATCAGTAGGCGGAAATTTATCTTACGGATGCAATTCCCCAGTTGAAGCAAGGTGTGTTTTACGGCGAGTAGCGGGGACGCTTTGATCTGGTCCACAAGGTCGTAGCCAGTGCGTCGCTAGGAGTGTTTACAGCTTGTTAAAAAACTACTTCTATATTACTATATTACTTAAAAAAATAATACTTGATGCCCCTTTTAATTTTTCAAACACAGGACCACAGATTTGTGATCTTGAAATGTTATATTATGTTGATATAGTCCAAAATAAAAATATATTTGTAATCAAAGTATCGCCGCGACAGCACTGGATCTAGCGTATGAAACACAATTCCGCCCGTTGGTTATTATACCACTATTGTGTTGTCTAATCTCTAAATTGAAACCAAAATATGCACCTGTTGTAAGAGAGTGTGCCTCGATTCTAGCTCCTCCATAAACTATCTTATACAGGGTGGCTAGAATGAATGGCAAGGTTTAAATATCTTGAGAACCAATTTCATAAATCAACTGAAATTAGGTGTAGGGGTACATAAAGGTGTGCTCTTATTATTCGTCGGTAAATTTTGTTTTGCTTCATTTGTTTTTGAGATGCAAGGGCGATTTGACTTTTTTTAATGGCACTACCATATAGTTAATGCTTAATTTTTTTTTTTGACTCATTGATATATCACAATCGTTTTTTATTTCTGATTGAAATGGCAAAATAAATTATTAAGCAACAATTAAATAAATTAAAAATTGTTAATTTTAATTAATAATAAGCAATAAATAAATTAACTAATAACAACTGAAGCCAACATAACACTTCTGTTTTCTACAAAAGATGCTTAAAATGCTCTCCATATACTTCCTGGTAGTAAGAGAGACCCTCAATAAAGTTTTGTAGTGAGTTAATGAGAATTGTTGGACGAATTCCAGCAATTGCGTTCCCGTAAGTCTTCAATATGAATCGGTCTATTGATATTAACGCGATTCTTCAAATAGCCCCACAAAAAAGTCAAGCGGTTTCAAATCCAGTGACTTGGCACTCTGGCAGGCCACTCAATAGTACCCCTTCAGCCTGTCCATCTGCCAGGAAAAGTTTAATAATTTAAGTACTGTTGCATTCAGCGTACAAAATGGGATGGAGCACCGTCTTGTCGAAACCAAACAGTTTCTGCTGGTAACTCCGGATTTTGGTAATTATTGGGAAACAATTCTCTAAGTCTAGACACTATATGTTCCATCAACAGCCTTAAGTATCCCTCAGAATTTAAATTGCCATTAATAAAAAAAGGACCAAATACATGGTAACCAATAACACCGCACCAAACATTCCGCTTTTCTGGACGCTGTGTGTGGATTTGCTCCATCTGATATGGACCAGTACCTGCAGTTGTGTCTGCTCACATGACCATTTAAACAAAACGTAGATTCGTCAGAAAACAAAATTCTGTTGATGAAATTTCCGCCTTGTTGTATTCTGTTCATAATTGTCTCGGTAAATTCAACTCTATGATCTATATCATCTTCGTTCAGTTCTTGTACCAAATGGATTTTGTATGGGTGAAACTTTTCCTTTTTCATTGTTGTTTGAATTGATTTACTACTAACATTGTGATTCAGCGCTAATTGTTGCGCTGACGTTTAGGGACGTTCTTTTGCATCTAAGAGGACATGTAGGGTATTTTCATCATTTGTAGCAATTTTTGGGCTGCCAGGTTTTGGATGTTATTTAACACTACCAGATTCATTAAATCTTCGCTAGGTTCTTGAAACCGTCCGCTTAGAATTTCGGTGAATTTCATTAAAAAGTGTTAGTACTTGAGCAAAACTTCGTCTTTAAAGACCGTAACCGATAATCATTAATAATTCTATGCACTCAATTTCACCTAAATGTACCATCTTTGCAAGAAACGCGTTGCATGTCAATTTAAAATTATTTTCAAAGGTAAGTGTCATCTTTTTACTTGCCGAACGTTGTAATCGAGTCCGTAGACCGACTCTCTATTTTTACGTTTTCTCGCCTTTCATGACCCCTACAGTACGAAGAAATATGTTTCCCGTTTTCGTCTGTTTGTCTGTCTGTTTGTCTGTTTGTCTGTCTGTCTGTCCGTCTGTTCGTCTGTCCGTCTGTCCATTTATCTATCTGTATGTCCGTGTGTCCGTGTGTCCGTCTGTCTGCCGTCCCGGATTTTTGTTGGACAGATAATAGGGACAATTCTGAATCAAACATGTTAAAATTTAAAGGTTGTTAAAAATAAACAGCCAATCAGATTTACGAATTTAGATCGTTACTATGGAAATTTGCAATTTAACACCCTTTAAATGTAACAGGTTTGATTCAGAACTGGCCCTAATTCCCGCAAGTACTGGGTCGATTGTTGTCAAATTTTGTATTTATATTGCGAATGTCATGTAGATGGTAACCCAGAATTTGTCTAGTCATCCCCACCCCACAAAATTGTACATAGTAAATGGGTTTTAAATTGTACAAAATAACATAGTCCTACACCTGTAGTTTATGACTCCGAATTGAGTTTTTACCCGAAACGTCCAGATTTTTGAAAAAAAATCAAAATAATGAAACAACAATTTGCAATTTAATTTGGAATCTGTAAAACCGAATGTTTTGAAATCTTGCAGATGGTTTACAGTTATGATAAGCATGATAAATTTTTAATCAAAATATATTTACTTATTCCCTCCAAAAAATTGATCACCTCAAAATTTTGCTGAACAAATCTTGTCCTAAATGTGCAAAATATGATGAGTCAGTCTGTCTATACTTGTGATTTATAATGCATTAATATTTTTCAGATTTGCTTATACAAGGTGTCTTCAAATAATTAATGATTGAGTGAACTTATTTTATAGTTTAAATCAAGAATTGCAAAAATTTTTAATCAAAATGTATCTGTTTATCAACTCCAAAAAATTGATTACGTCATCTCAAAATTTTGCCAAATAAATCCCATCTAAAATGTGCATTCATATTTTTTAGATTTGCTTATGCAGGGTGAATCAAAAAAAAAAAAATCAATCAATTTATTTTATTGAAACGGAATGCTTTGAAATCTTGTAGACGTTTTAAAGTAATTGTAAACTTGGTAAATTGTTAATCAAAATAAATCCGTTTGCTCCCCCCAAAAAATTGATGACGTTATTTCAATATTTTGCCGAATAAATTGTACCCAAAATGTGCAAAATATGATGAATTTTTACGTGTGATTTATCATTACATTAATGAGTCAATTTATTTTATTGATTAAACGGCTCACTTCATTTTCCCAGTAAATTTTGGAAATGCAGTACTGTTATTTTTAGTATTACCCTACAACAATCAATGTAGACATACGTCCTTGAAAAAATGTTGATGACGTAATCATAAAATTGTGTAAAGAAAAAACTCAACTCAAAGATGCTGAATATGTTTCATTGTATTTCAAGAGTGAGGGAAGTTTTGTCGAAACAACTTTCGACAATTTTTCCTTCTCTTTTTTTCGCGCATTGTGTATTATCTACGTTTATGGCGTCATAACAAATTTTTTATTGATCAAATTAAGAACGAGTCACCCTACTTCCTCGAAAGGATGAGGATACACCCGTCTTTATTTAATAAAAATTATAATAATAATATTCAGAACATTCTGTTCCACGTGGGTGAATCAGTAATTTTAGTACCCTGTTTTGAGGCGACAAACTCATTCGAATCAGAACAAATTTCTAAGGGACATTCTACGGATGTATAAATAAGTTAGTTGTGTAGAAAATTTTAGGGCTATCCTGTAGAAAACAAAACGAAAAATGCCAAGACATCGTGAGCCGGTTCACTTTCATCAATTGAGTGAGTCTGAAAAAGACCGCATTGTTGGTATGAGAAAAGTTTTTCAATACGGCTAATTGCGGACCGTATAGGCCGTAGTCTTTCAACGGTATTGCAGTTTGGAGGAGGTGGTCTGAGGAAGGAGTGCATGAGTGAATTCGTGGATCTGGTAGTCCTCAAAGAACGGCAGCACGCGAAGATCGTCATCTATGCGTGCAATTGCTGCCCTCGGAGACAGACGTTCTACCACTCATGTAATTGCGACTGATTGAATGGGTGTGTTGGAGCATAGGATCTGCATGTCATCAGTTTATCGTCCAATAAGGTCGTTTGGGTTACGTTCATATCGACCATTTCTTTGCGACCACGAACAGAGTCGGGTAGTGTTCTTAGACGAATCCCGGTTTTGCCTTTGGGCTCATGATGGTCGTAGGAGGCTGAGGCGATTATGTGGAGAACACCGAAATTTGAATTTCGCTGTAGAACGCCATACAGCTCTCACACAAGGCGTGATGGTTTGGCGGGCAATAACGCAGGGTGGCAGGTCCCCTCTAGATTTCATTCAGGGAAATTTGAATACAGGAGGATACATCGATGTAGTACTGGAGCCGATTCCAGTTCCTAACCTCAGAGGGTTAGATCGACCCCTATTTCAGCAAGGCAATGCATACCCACATACGGCAAGAGTCACAACGAAGTATCTTCAACAACATAATGTTGTAGTTCTCCCCTGTCCTGCTCGTTCACCAGATGTGTCACCAATCCAACATTTGTGGGATATCATGGGCACACGTCCACGTAACTTGCAGCATCCCCCGAATAATTTAAATGACCTTCGTATGCGGGTTCAGGAAGCTTGGGACGAGATCCCACAGGACACCATAAACCATCTTCTTTCATGCATATCTCGCCGAGTAAACGAGTTTTAGGCCTGTTATTTTAATCATTTATTTGGTTCGATTTAATGCACATTTGGTAAAACTTTCAGTTTTATCAGTCAACTAATTCAAGGTATTCGGATTTTTATGGAAATCAGTTAGTATACTTTGGAAGAAAGCTTGTGTTTATTACTGCTGGGAGGCCGTTGGTTATTTTGCTTTAAATATCTTTAACATTGTCCGTACTTGTGCAATTTGCACAATCCCTTACAGTTTGCGCTTCCATGATGCCGGGGCTGCGATAGTGTTATTTATGCCACCGGTTTTTATTTTATAGACGTTATCTTAAAACAAAGAAAGCAAAGTCTAATAAAATCTAATCTAAATTTTTCTTTATATTTTTGACGCTGCAGTATATGAATCTTTTTGATCACTGGTTGCGTTACAATAATATAACGTTTATCCACACAACACGGAAAACACACAAAATATTTGCTGATGGTGTAGGTAAGTAGAGAAAAATGTTGTGCCTCAGTGGGAGTCGAACCCACGTCTCTATGCTTTCCGGGCAAGTATCTTAACCACTGGACCACGAGGCCACTGATCTTTCTCTGTTTACCGACGTGTTATTGTGCCGCCACAATGGCTTTCGCCAACCGCATCGGTGTTATTTAGACAAAGCTAAACTAAAGTTAAATTACAACTATCCTAAGACTTCAGCAGTGACTTAGAGAGACAATTTTAATTAGTTACTACATTTTTTCTTTTAAAAGTTTCCAAGATGTTCGAGAATATCTCGGAATTTACAATTTTAGACAAATTTAACAAAATTAATTTGTGCTCTTTATAAATGAAACTGCAACTGATTAAATCCAGGTATGTTACCTGGACAGAAAAACTAATACATATATTTTAACGCCTCATCAATTTCAATAACAGAGAACCCAATAACAAAGGACGATTGAGCTGATAATTCATTCATTTTTAACAGGTTTATACTTTTCGTAATAAGTTAATAACCATTTATTGCAAAATAGTAACTCATACCAAGTTTTGCACGTGAATATTAGCAGATAAAAGTGTTATGTTGTTTAAAATTAATATACCCATACATATGCGAGCCGTCGTTCTAAGATAAATGTTTTTCTGATAATTTTTGAGACAGCACTATTGTCAAAAATTAATCACTAAAGTTCTAAAATTGGTTTAAAACAAACAAAAGGTTATTTAATTGGAATTTGTTAAAATTACATGGTGCAAACTGACATGAAGAACCGTACCTTGATAGGGTTCGTAGCAGTAATGTCCCGAATCCTTCTCCATGGTCGCGAGGGACCCTGATTAAGGAGGTTTCACACCGTTATGCCGTCACATCTTTTAATTGGATCGTTGAATTATAAATTCTGATTGAGTTCGTGTCTGTTCCAGTTCAATCTCGGTGGACGGATTTTTTCTAGATTGCGTTCCGGTCTCTTGGTACACGAATTGTCTTAATTCGGTTCTGAAGTGGGAAAAGCAGGAAATCGCCAGATAACGCCTGAAACAAAAGGTAACTCGATTATTTTTAATGCATATTTACATTTCATTTGGATAGGATGGAGATGGACTCTTAAGCAATGCGCCGGCGATGTAAGTATAATGAAACACATTTACGAAAGATAATAACGAAAGCTAACGGAGATCTTCGTGGTAAAAGACTGGTAATAACGTTACAAAGCAAAAACAAATACAGGTAGTCTTTATTAGGTGACGGCAGGTGGTTTTATGTTTAATTAATTCCATTAAAATGTATACTTCGACAGTTGTGGCGACAGAAAACAAGCTGCAGTTGCCTTCTTAAAATTTACAGAAAAGAAAACAAAAGGGGCACGTTTGAATTGATCATTTATAATTATAATGAAGTGGCGTTTTCTTGTGGGGTGAAGCAATTTCTCAGAAAAAGAATGATTAGAAATATTTATTGAAAAATAAACAAATCCTGAGAGTGGAGAGCAAAGAATGAAATACAAGACAGTTAAATAAATCAGAAAACTGTATTGCTACATTTTACTTAAATACACAGCTATCCAATTTTGTACATACAAAATACAATTAACCTGCTTCATATTTCTCTACTTACTTACAACAAATAAAAAAAAACAATAACGACAATGATGTCATATGCCTTTGTGTTCGTGGAGACAAAATAAGAATACACATGTCTCGTATTATTCATAAAAAGATTGGCGATGAAGGTTGCAAGATAATTAATAAAAAGTAATCACGAGTTAAGTTTATTGGTTTAATCAATTTGTTTTTGAAAAGAACTTTAATTTTTATTCACAATTCTTATTTTAACACCGATTATTTGTTATTGGGTAATTGTTGATTATTCACATATATCACCTAATTCTAATTCACAATTATTCACTTAAATAAATACACTTGTGCCAAATAAAGGTTACTGTAACAATTAAAAAGATATTAGATTAAAATTGCCCAAACATTAGTGGAATAGGTGGCGTATCTATGGTTCTCTTTTTGGAGATCCTGCTATATTTCGTGCATCCTGTGGTAAATTGGGACAATCTCTGCTAAGTTGACTGTTTCCAGTTGTAGCGGTTTTTGTTCGCAGATTTCTTCCCTGAGTGGTGGATTTGACGAAATTTCTAATTTTGGCGTTTGAACCGACTGCTTCTTGAATTCAGGATTCTGGTAGCTCTGAAGGGTCGATGAGTTGATTCTTAATTTACATCCACCTGAGACAGTGGTAACTTTTTTTATTGATAGGTGTTCATCCTCTTATCCGCATGTTGACGTGGCTGCTTGCTGGATTGGGAATATTCCAATCTAATGGTTTTTATAGATTTTCCAGATTTTCATGTTTTTGAGGTTGACTGATGATATTACACTGCTGTTAATTCTTTGAAAATTTAAGTACATATCAGAATTTCACAAAGATGCGTCTTTGGAAATTTTACTAGTTTGTGGCAAATATAGTCTCCAGGGTTGACTCCATTACATTTATCGTTATTCAAACTGAAGTAAAACTCGTTAAGCTAGAGGTATTTGTGGGACTGTATAATAATTTGGTACGTTTGAAATCATGCTGAATGGGAAATGGATATAATTAGTAAAAATTACAATTAGGAGGTTCGCTAGAGGTATCTCAAAAATGAACGTACTATGCAGATCTTTCTGATAGGCCTTAATTTGGATTATTCTTTAGTAGGTTAGAAGGTTTGCTTCGTTAACTTCGTAGGCGAGGCTTTTTTGTCGACTTTGTTCTTTACTGTTTTTGGTTCGTTTAACAGGTCTTGTGGGTCGATTTACACAACTTAATAACTGAATAATAACTCCAACCTATAATGAATAACTAAATACTTAAATAGACTGACGTGTTAAATCTTTACCTTCCCTAGACGAAAACAATAAATTACTTAATATAATTAAGCACCTACTATTCAAAATAAAATGTTCCTTGCTGAATTTCTGAACCTCTCTTCTGAAACACCAAACAATTTCAATTCTTTGTGAGCATTGGCAGTTCTGACTACTCAGCTGGTGCGGAGAATCCATAGTTGGTTCTGTGTCTTTCTGTATGGAAAATCGGAGAACTTCTTAAGAAACGAGTAGGACAGTTTAAAGAAAATAATTTTTGTATTTCTAAACATATAATTTTACCATTAAAAACTTTAAAAAGAAACGTGAGACCAATGATAGTTCATGGACGCTCTAACGTATATATATTTATTAATTCTCTAATCTGTTGGTATGAATACATATCCCTATAGAGGCCCATCTTCTATGCACACATTCTCAAAAATTGGTTCTGAATCTTCTCAACTTCTCTAATATGAGTGCCGTATTGTGGAGACCATATTAAACTGGAATATTCAAGAATTGACCGAACAACAGCGCAATACACTAATTTAAGAGAATCAAAAGACAAATCCTTTTGCGACCTATACATTAAACCAAGAATTTTATTGGAGTTATCGATGACAAACTGTCTATGCTGAGAAAAACTTAAACGTGAGTCCATAACGACGCCCAGATCACGCATTTCTGTCACCCTAACTAAACGAATATTGTTTATCCGATATTTATAATCTATATTAATTTTACTCTTAGAGAAAGAATGTGTTCTAAAACACTTTTTTCTACTCCCACATAGTAATCCATGAATTACGAACTGTCTAGCCTCATAGTAAAACCATAGTTACACCCACTGGCATGTAATGAATGAACAGGCACGTAATATATAATATATATTACGTGCCTGTTTGAATAGTTTCCATAGCAACTATAAATATTTGCTTTCCCAAAAAAATTTCTTCTGAAAGTGATTCTTTATTATAGATCGTAGAAAAAGTATATGACACAACTCTGGTGGTAAGCTAATTACGAACTCATATTACATCACTCGCTCGCTACGCTCGCTCGTGTATAAACTTCGTTCGTAATTAGCTTCTTACCACCCTCGATATATAATATACTAATTTCACATTTAATTCCATCCCATTATCGAGGCACCATTCATACAAACAATTCAAAACTTCTTGGATCTCCCAACAATCCTGTGATGTATTGAGAGCTCTATATAATTTCGAATCATTAGCATACAGTACAATATTAGAAACTCTGATCACCTTGAAAATGCCATTAACAAATAATGTAAATAACATTACCATAGAGTGATCCTGAACTTACGATTACAGGATTGGAAATGTGACATCCTATCTTGACAAAATGTTTTCTATTACTCATAAAACTGATTACCCATTTTATACAGGCGGTATCAAAATTCATAAGTTTCAAATTAAAAATTAGAACACCATGATGAACCCTATCAAACGCCTTGGCAAAGTTGGCATAAATTGAATTTACTTATGGCCCGTCTATCGTCGATCTACCCGAACAAAATCCATGTTGTTGTTCTACCACGATATGCTTACATGTCACTTCCAGTTGTTTTGATATCAATAAATCAAATATTTTGGGAATAACTGACTGTATACAAACGCCCCTGTATTTCTTTACCAACTCACGGTTGCCAGAATGGAATGTAGGTAATTAGGTATAACATATAATATATACATCTGGGAATATGCCCTCTGATAAAGAGGCATTAAACATAAATTGAATGGTTTCGTTATACTATACACACAAAAAACCAACAATAACGAAGAAATACCATCCGGGCCTCTACTATTATTAAAACTATTAAATTTAAAATTGCATCAAATACCTCATGAGTAAAAATTAATGAAAAATTGTAATTCGTTTCACCACCTACTTTTAAATTATTCGTCCTATTTGTTGACAAAGGTTTGGTATATACCGAGTGAAAACATTTTCGAACATATTTACCGCCTCTTTCGTGTTCAATGATATACTATCATTGTATACGAATGAGTTAGGATATGAATTCGACTTGTACTTCTCCTCCAAAATTTCCAAAAGTTTCTTGCATCTGTCTTAATACTGTTTTCTACATTCACCATATAATCACTATAATCCCTTTTAACCCTTAACTTGCATAATTTCCTAATTTCAGAATAATTTTTATAGTCAATGGCACATCCTGTTGATTTAAACTTCTTGTGTAATTGTTTTTTATGTCGAATGAGTCGCTTTAGTTCTGAAGAAAACCACTTAGGATGATTTGAGTTTCTACAATTAATTACTGGAACCCAGACAGATACAGCATTTCATAAAACTTATTAACACACTCATTAACTCCTAGACCTCAAAAGATGTGGTCCCAATACCGGAGGAATAAATAATGATTTACGACAACAAAATCTGCTTTTTAAAAATCAAAATATATATCTTGAAATTGTAAATTATGTTGTGTTTTAAAAGAATTAACATTAATTAATATATCGTATCCAAAATGATGTGCAGACTTCTTTAGAATACGATCTGAAATATGGCGTACATTAAGATTTGAAATATTTGTGAATATTAGATCCAAGAACGTATCCCTACTGTTAGGTATATTGTTCATCTGCAACAAATTGAAATATGATAAACTGTTTGAGACATTTACTGCTGTAGGATTACCAGCACATTCAACTAACATTGCAACTTCAATAACATATGCCACTTACAGTTAGGTAGGTTGAAATCCCCACATAAAACAACTTTATTATTTTGTTTCAAACCAATTACTTCCTTTACTTTATCACAGAAATTATCATATGTACCAACGTCTGAGTTTGCATAAATATAAAGTGCTCCTAAAATTAATTTTGTATACTTATCTAAGAACACTGAAATAAATAAACTTTCCTAGAACCCATTAAATGAAGCCAAAATCGAACAACAATATTTTTTATTTACCGCCACCAATACGCCGCCACCCCTACCTTGCTTTAAAAACTTACAATCCTTATCAGATCTAAAAACATGATAATTTGATAAACTTAATTTTATTTCCTTAGTTAACCAAGTTTCTAATAAAATCAGAACGTCGTGGTCACTACTATTTACATTAATATGAAGCTCATTCAACTTGGTTCTTAGGCCACCTACGTTTTGAAAGTACATGTTTATATTACTATGGGTTAATTTCGGTTTTTTGGTTGTATGTAAGCAATTTTCGGCTCACCTCTTATATACTTTATTGAAATGTTTGTCTCTACTTTTGATTTTCTGTCCGTCAAGTCATCCCCCAACCGTTTCAATTTCTGTCTTTGCATATTTGTTGAATTGGTATTAATTCTTACATTTCCATTACATTTACTCGTGTTTTTTGATGCTGCCCTAGCCTTCTCAGCGTCAATACAAAACCTTATAATCAGTGTTGGGCGGTATCTAGATACTTGTATCTAAATAAAGTATCTATATACAAAATTAATGGCGCAGATACAGAAACATTTTTTTATATCACTTTTTTTTTCAGTAGTTATTGGTTGAGTTATACTAATAGTAATTTTTGATACTTCATGTTGGTGATTTTGGTCACATAAATAAAAATAGAGGTAAGAGGTCCACTAATAGTGTTCTGTCGCGGAAATTTTCATATTTTATATACCATCATTTCCTACATTGTAGCATTCAGTACTTATACATCTTTAAATATAATCCTGAGGGGTAATAAATCTAAGCAATGGTAAGATGGTATTTTAAAAACCATAAACCACAATTCACTATTCACTGCGTTTTACCCTTATTGGGACAATACATTTTATCTGTGTACCTGTGCAACCCGGGTCCGGTAGGCCCGCTGGTTGTATTTGTGTTATTAAATAAGAGTAATTTTAATAGTAAAAATATTTGTTTAAGGTATGTTATTATTTTTAGAACATAATAATTGCATGTTACATAATGACTATTTTTGTTTCAACTAATACAAATTAGTTCTATAATCGACAAATCGGATGTTCAGTACATACATTTCTCTCGCATAAATCGCATACTTGTTATTGTTTTATACCTTTATTTTTCAGACAAATGTAGCATCTTTTCCTGTTGCCACATGTGTCATTTCTTCACTTTTTCATTGTTGGACCTAACGCGAGGCGGGCTTGGCAGGTCCGTTTTACCCTAGAATGTGATCCTACAAGGGGTTTTTAAATACCTTCCTTAGAAATTGTACTTATTTTGCCTTAAACGGAACCAGCAATTCTTGCTAAAATGTATATACCTGCCGCACCGGGATAGACGATTACCGGACATGGTCATAAAAACATCGTAAGCCGATATTGAAGAATAATAATTTATGACAGGTTGCCGACAACAGACCTTCAGCACAGAATAATTATTTCCCGTATTCTTTTGAAATATTAATTTTAATGCTGGAGATAATTATTAGATATACTCAAACACAATTTGGACACTGTAGTATGGGAATAAAAACAAAAAAATATTCTTTTTAATATTACGTAATAAATATTGCACAATTTGCTGCACATCAAACAACGAAGCGATGGCCTATTTACAGGAAATAAAAAAAGATTTTTCAGTCTTGAATAACTATGCTATAATAAAATGTTTATTTTTTAAATTTAATACCACAATCCCTTCTTCTGCACCTGTGGAACGGGTGTTTAGTAGCGCAAACCAAATTCTGACACCAAGAAGAAACAATTTAGGTGACAATACGTTCGAAATGTTAATTTTAAAAAATTCATTAAACAATACATAAAAAAATACATAAACATGTTTTCAGTTATTTTATTCGCCAAAGCTTCAAAAAGTATATGTTTTCTTGTATCTGTATCTAAATACATTTCGAAAAAATCTAAAACAATCTGTATCTAGATACTTTTAAAAGTATCTGTCCCCAACACTGTATAAGCTTAACTTACTTAAACCAAAGGAAACTCCGATATCACCCGATACAATTTTCTTAACCATTTCACTATCATGCTGAATTCTTATGTTAGTGTCTGAGGAGCTCGATTCACTAACATTATAGATTATTACGTTTTTTGATCTACTTATTCTATCGTGAAGCTCATTGGCCATCTCATCTTCACTCATTCTATTGTTACACATCTGCTGGTAATTTGCCATTAGCTGACTAACCTGTGCCTGCAAAATCTGTATTATGTCGGATAACTTGGCCAATAATGCACTCGATTCATCACATTTTTTTCAAAAATATCTCATAACCCTATTCTATATCTCCGATGCCCTTACTTCTGTTTCGGAAAGATTTGCAGATTCCTTACAATACAATTTCCTACATCCATCGTAAGCGAAACTTTTGTTGTTTTTCTTGCACTGAAAACAGCCAGCCATAATGCAAAAACTACTACTCGCACAAATTAACGCAGTATGCCCCTACTAATTCAGCTTATCAGTTTTTTGATGAGATGCTATAAATATATACATCTATTGCCTAATTAGTACAAAGGCTGATACTGATTTTAGCAGTAAAATGTAATAATAATAATAATTAATTGATAGTTACATACAATCTCGTAAAAATCGATCGAAAACTAGCAACTCATAAAACCCTGTCACGCATTGTGCAGAGTATTTAGTTTTGCGAAGCTGAGTGCTATTTCAAGTTTTTCTAAAATTCTTAATATTTCTTGTTATATAGTGATCATCTGGACAAAAACTGTGTGCAGATGTAGAAGTGGGTAAATTTCGTTTCTCGTGGAAATAGTTGGGTTGATGATTGACTCGATTTCGGTGATTTCTTTTTTTCGAATATTTGTTGAGTAATCATTAACTTGGCGATGCTGTTGTTGAATTTTTCGATGACCGTGGTAGTCAAGCAAATTTGTTCATCAAGGAGAATTTTCTATTTGCCTTGCTCAGTTTGAATTCGGGATAATAAAGGTTGATAGCCTTGTCCGTGTTCGCTACCTAAATTTCCAGTGATTCCTTTTACTACCTAAGCGTTCCTGTATCGAATATTCTTATGAATGTCCAGTGATCGATTCTGTTTCTGGCCATACCTAATTTTTGGGGTAGTAGTCCAACGTTTTCGGTGATTTTTGTTATCTGTTGGTCCTAAAATACGAAGTCTTAAATTATCCATGTGCACTCTCTTTGTTTGTTGATATTGTGAGCGGATCATGCATGTGTTATCACTGATTAAGTTTGCTTAAAAGATGAAAATAAAGTTAAAAAAACTGCTGGAAATGGTATCCCGTCTTCTGTATACCTAAATTGATTTATGTTATCAAACACATTTTGTAGTGTAGCATGCATAATACGAGCCCATTCTTCAATAATTCTGTCTTTAATTTCTTTTAGGGTCTGCGTAGGAGTTTTAAAAATAGTGTTTTTTGGATACCAAACAGAAAGTAATCCAAAGGGGTTAAATCTGGTAATATTGGGAAATACTCAAGAACTGAAGAACTTATCATTCTGTCACCAAATAATTATCGTAAAAAATTAAATTGTCCGTTGCAGTATGTGTTGTGGTATCATCATGTTGGAAAAATCCGTCCTGGAGTTCATCAACATGTAACTCTTGAACGACATTAATCAGGATTATTTATTTGAAGTTGAAGGTGGGTTAAAAAAAACCTTGGCAACATTTTGTTCTATATGATTCTTTCAAGAATTTATAATTGTGGCCACGAAGTCGAGTAGAAGTATCGAACGAACGAAGAGATTTCAAATTACAAGGAAATAATTTATGTACAATACTACAAATAACGATCAATAGGTTTTGCTGGTTGCGTTTAAAGTTTGTAAGACTCGACATTACTCATGAAACACCCTGTATAAGATTTTAAAATCGAGATAATTGTGAGAATTCAGTTTTTTGATTGGGTATTAACAATGGCAGGTGCACCATTCAGATATTTCATTGTAATGTAACGCTCTTAAGTCTGCTGTTAAGTTCCATGCGCAATTTGGTCAAAAAATCAAGTTGGGAGCGTGTTTTGTCGTCCGATAGCTTTATCATAGAGAATTCGAAACTCCGTAATGTTGTCTTATTTTGCAAGATTTGTTTACACGTGTGTAGATTGTTAAAATATATTCTTAGTCTGTTCTTATTACTATAATTTGTTGCAGAACCACTTCAACAGAGGTAAGCATCGAAAGGTTAACTGCGAAAAAGTTTAAAAGACGGTGAACGAAATGTCAGTGTCGACTTCAGTTACACCAACAGTTTAAATTAAATTATGAGCCCTGCAAGCACGCTCGCTAGCTTCATTAATGAGTACATCAGGAGAAGAAGTATTGGTAGTTGAACAGTATAAGGGGTGTTATGTCTGAATTTCTCAATTTTGTTTGCGATGCTTTCGGTTTTCAGCATTCCAAAATCTCAAATTTTATGAATTATCATAACATATGAAACAAAAGTTTGAACTGCCATTCAAATTGGCTATACATTATTAAGCTATATTCTAAAAATGCATTACCAAACAGAATTTTTGAAAAATACTATTTCATTTAAAAAATACTCTGTTTACATACAAATACGACAGTGTGCTATATTTTCTATTTACTAAATTGTTTGCTACAGCTTTCCATCTCTTAGGAATAATTCCGTTTACCCGAAGCATGCATCGACTAATTGTGATATATTTAATTGACCAACAGTAGCTTGATCAGGATCCCACCGTAATCCCTCAACGAGTTATACATCATTATTTGCTTAGTTACATCAGAAATTATTTGTGGTAATTAACACCTGTGTTTCTAAAGAATTTACTTTTTCGTTTCATGATCTGGGAGACAATGCTGGTAAAATGTTTTATTAAAAATATGACAAATTGCCGCCTGAAAGCAAAATATATCATGCAGATGTCACCCCCTTATTTGGGCAAACATACCACAAAAGCGGATGCCTTTGTCACAGTGTCCGACTGGAAAGTTTTGTTGAAAGGTTCATGAAAATAACAATTAGGGGAATTTTTGAGCTCTGTGCCGAAATACAAGTGATTGATTCTTCAAATGACTGCCTGCTATTAATAAAATATTCGCGTGTAAAGGGTCAATTAATCTCTATAACTCAACATCCATGTCAAGAAATCAGGAGACATCGCCCACATCCTGTCCAACTTTGGTATCAGCTCAATTCGAATAATTACCAATTTAAATGATTCATTTCTGAAATCGAACTCAAGATGTGCCTTGTTCTCCTTTGCATTGCTAAGTGATAGATCAAATTAATAAATGCATTACGATACGGCAGCCTGGAATAATTGACTAAGAGAAACTGTTAGCGCGCAATCACCCCTTTACCGCCCTTCCAACGCCGATAATAATAATAACAAGCTGAAAGGGGCGCCCCATTTCACGCCACTGCTGCATGTTCCTGGGATTGGTCCCAAACAGTGGCGCAGCCACAGCGTTTGGCGCCGTGCTGGAAGTCTGGAGTTATAACTTCAGAAGTATAGAAACAGAAATGACATATTATCCGTTCAAGATCTTTATGTAGTAGGGTTGGCCATGAAAATCTAGTGAGTTTGTTGGTATTCGATGCAGAAGAATAAAAATTTCCTGAACATTTTTCGTTAGGTTATGTTTTGTTAAATTAAAGGTTAAAAAATATGCCAGAAATATAAACATTGCTGCCGATACTTTCAGTTTTCAGTAGCAATGACCAAGTTAACGGTATCCATTTCTTAGATATCGTGACAACTGTAAAGAACATTTTAAATTATTGAATCTCCTGACTGTACCCTGTCTGTTCATATACAAATGTTTAGACCATTTTGTAAAAAATAGTCTAAACAATTCCTATCACAACTACTCTACAAGAGGAAATGACATTTGTTTACGTGGTTTTAGACTAACCAGATCTAGATTGGGTTTTAATTACTATTGTGTTAAATTTTACAATGTAATACCAAACAATATCAGGAATCTTAGTTCTAAGTTGTTCTTAAAAAGTATTAAAATACATCTAATTGAAAATGCCTTTTATAATATAGAGGAATATTTCACTACTAAGTTTTAAATGAAATGGATTTTATTTCAAAATTCCTAATTACCTTTGTTACCATGTATCTCTTTATTTTGTTATGTTAAGTTGTGTAATGACTTGTGTAAATATTTGTTATATTTTAGCACGAATAAATCTTATCTTATCTTATCTTAGAAAGCATAAAACTTTACGCTATTTAAAACAGTTATTCGGCTTTTTGTAAGTGTTTATTTCATATGTAAGGAACAAACACTAAATGGGGGTTCTACTCGTACATACGACTATTGTCGCCTGCCACATTTAGCATCTCATCTTTAGTTCTCAATCATCAGTTCGTTCTGCTCGCGCACTCTTCTTAGAAATGTAAATTTCGACCTTTGTGAACAGCCTATTTCCATATCTTCCCAACTTCTTTTTGGACTTTTCTAAGACTACTAAAAGGGTTGGTAAAAGACAACAACCTTGGTCTAGTGCTTTGATGGGTTTAGCTCTTCTGAAACATTTTTCCGGCCTTAAATTGAATGAATTATCTATATAGCCATTACTAATGCTTACGTAAGTGCTCTTTATTTGCTTTTACTAAGTACTTCCAAACGCTTATTAATAAGAACGTTACAATACGCCTTCTCCAGGTCCATGAAAAGTTACAAATTCCGTGCAAAGTAACAACGTGGATGATATAACTAAAATTATATTATTTAAGCCCAGACGGACTCCCTGCGTGTCGAGAACGGATGGCTTAAGCGTGCTTGGGAAAGTACGGATTGGAAACATACCACCATCACAATAAAGGAAGTACTTTGAAAGATGCACAACGAGGGTTCTGGTGCTTATTTTAAAATCAATAAGACGCTTTCTAAAGTTGGGGAGATATTCCACCGGGTCCCTTGTCGGGTGGACGTTGAGAGCTGGTGGGAGGAATGTGCGACCTGTGAGATGGTCAAGGGGTCGAGAACAAGGGCGAGAGATCCGATGGAACAATACAGTGTCGGTTCACCTTTAGGAAGAATGGCAGTGGAAATAGCAAGTACTTTCCCGGTGACCAAGGGCAAGAATAAGTACGCAATGGTCGTCAGCGATTCCTTCAGCTTATGGCATACCGAACCAAGAGGCCATTGCGGTTGCTAAAATACTGATTCACAATTAGATCCGCAGGTTTGAGGTCCCAATGGAAATGCACTCGGACCAAGGTAGAAAATTCGAGTCAAACCAATTCCAGTGGGTTACTGAAGTACTCGGAAAACGGAAGACCCGACCCACGCCGTTGCATTCGCAGTCACTTCACACAATTATCTACTATACAGCTTTAGCTTGTATTCAAATCAATACCTACTCTGCTCCACATTTGAAAACAAGATTCAATTATAAAATTAATAACATTAGAAAACCACTGGTCAACTTACAGAATACTACACAACACTATTATAAATTAAATACAGTTTATTACAGAATCTTAGCTTCCACTTTCAGTGGTTGCAGCGGTTACAATCCATGAGCAACAGATTTTATCTAAGAGAATTGGCCCCGGTACACTCAATATTTATTAAAAATATATCATATATCATACTTGCTATGCTTACGCATCGTAAACCTCGGAAGCACGAATCACCCTATATACCGATTTCTGAAGAAGTTCCTACATAAATCTTATGCAGTGCATCTTTTTTAAAAGTGGAGATTCGTATGTTAAATTTTATACCCTATGCTAATTTTTGTTAAGGTGGAAACCCGAAGAAGATTTTTGCAGGGGAACTTTTCCACCACTATTTTTCGCAGTAAATTGTTAATTTGTTGTTTAAATAGTAAATAGTTATTAATGCAACTAGTGAGTAAAGTGTATTTTTTTACGAGAAGGAAAATTTGCCGCACGGGCCGAAGGCGAGTGCGCAAATCCGCCGATTAAAAAAAAGCTACTTTACTCACGAATCGCATACAAAATTTTTTTCGCGATCGTAACAAAACTCAACACCCACCAACTTCAAAAACTTTTTATTTTGGAACATAGATATTAAATGTAGCAGTATTTCCCCTCTTGACAATTTTTTCGGAGGTGCACAAGAAATCTTCAAGGCTGTCCGATTCCATTGTCCGAGCACACAAATTACCACAACACATCGAGAAAATTAACACAAACAACTTGTTTAAAATCACCATTTTGCCGACCAACCTCAAAAGAGAAACTATCATACATTCGCTAAATACCTACACTATTTTAATCTTCATCAGTACCTTTAAACCTATTTTATAAAACGCACCTCATGTGGTTAAACCGTTGTATCTAATGTTGCTATATGGATGGACATGACAAACATGGGTTTGTTAACAACAATTTAAACCAACGCTCGTAATTGACTGCCAGGGTGTGGATAATTAGAGGTACTATTTCTGTCAAAACTATCTCTTTGTGTGTTTAATCACAGTCTAGCCTAAGCTAAGGAAGTATTGTAGTAGAGTCAATCAGCTGACTCTCTGCTCTTATGTTTTCTCGACCTTTCATGACTACTAGAGTACGAAGAAATGGATCCCTGTTTCTGTCTGTCTGTCCGAATTCTTAATCGACAGTAACTCTTGCACCGATTGTTATCAAATTTTGTATGTATATTAGGACTATCATGCAGATGGTAAAACGCTAACCAAAATTTCATCATCCCCACCAACAATTTGATGACGTTATCTCCGAAATTTACAACAGTACATTTTGTTTTTATTTTTATAAATTAAGATACTCCTGGACCTGTAGTGAACGACTCCGTGTTCAGTTTTCACCCTAAACATCCAGATTTAAAAAAAAATGTACCAACATTTTGCAATCGAACTTTGAAACTGCAAAACCTAATGTTTAGAAATCTTGCAAACGTTTTAAGGTTATCGTAATTATGTTAATCAAAATTTATTTGTTTATCCCCGCCGAATCATCTTCTGAAATATACAAAATATTTTGACTCTATACTTGCGATCCATCGTGCAATCATGGTTTCTACAATTACTTATACAGGGTATTTAAAAAAATGAATGAATGAGGCTCTTATTATTAGTTTTGCACAGCATCTATCCAAATTGATATACGTATCTCTGCAAAAATGTTGATGACGTCATCACAAAATTTTGTGATGGAAAAACTCACTTGAAACAAACGCATAGTACGCTTATTTACCTTTTTGGAATAATTGTTCATAAAAGACTAGTGGTCATAAAGTTAGTAGTCTCTCTGGAAACATACACAGTTTTTTCTAACACAAGACCACAGGGTTCGATTTTAGTCATGTGACATCATTGGTGTAGTATTTTATTATATTACCTACTTCTAATTTTAAGGGGTATAGCCTTTTCGGCAGAACTTACATGATACATCAAACAATGATTAAAACATTTTTACGCATGGTGTTCGTCTATTACCCAACCTAAAACATGATTGTGGTCGTGTAGTCTGATAATTGCCTTTGACACATCAAAGTTTATTCATAATCCGTCACACTATGGCATGATTTTTATTATGACATGATTTATAGTGCCATAAAGTCCTCATGGAAAGAAAATGGTACATCTTAGTTATTTCTCACGAGACAATTGATTTGTTTGATGAAATGTTATAGCAACAAACATGAATTATCGTTTATTTTGTTTTTGTATTAAGATGAAGATAAAAGTAAGCTTTAGAAATTAAACCTGATGTTTCACTATTGCTACTTCCCTGCGATTTTGCGCTAAACTTTCATTCATGCCATAATCCCTTGCATTATAAACTAATATCATGATCAGAGTCCTATTTTTAGGTTAATAATACATTCATTTTAGATACCGAGATTATGTGAAAAAATTAGTTCAATTAGGTAAGGAATTTTAAAAAGTAGGTTTCTCTAGTTTTTTGATATTTTATTCATCAATATGTAATTCATTGTAATACATTTTTTAATAACAAAAATAAAATAATTCTCTCAGATAATGAGATAATGAGCAAAGTAACTTAGTACAGGGATTTTATAAATGATTCTAACGGAGTACTTGGCCATGGATTTCAAAAATCCCGCTTCGCTGAAATTATGCCCATGATTATGTATCTTTATGACAGTTCTCACTCGTCACATTAATGTCTAATGTCATTTGCGACCTGTCATTGAAAGTCGTCGTTTTTATTGTTTTAATGTTTTCCAAGTGCGAATTACAGTAATTCTCGTTAATCTAAGCTCAAAACAACAAAACAGTCATTTTCAGACTCTTGGTGGTAGCGTACGAAAATTTAGTTTTTGTGCTAGAAAGAGAAGACTGTGAAAATGGTTTATTCCGTTGAAGAAAACACTTTCCTCGTTATGTCTTGCTATCGCAATGGGATTTCATAAACGAAGAGTGCTTGTGTTCTGTAACCGCTTGTAAGCAAGAATATCTGACCAAATACCGTGATTTAATAATTCAAGAAACATTGGTACATCGTTAAAGGCCCACATTAGAGATGTAATCAACAAATTTGTTTGAACTGGCAGCAACAACAAAGAGAAATCTCGTGGAAGACTTCATCTGAGGAAATTGTTGATGATTTGAGACGACTTGAGCAGAATTGAACAGTTGAAGAATGGGTCCAAAGTATTGATGAAAGGATGTTGCAGAACATTTTTGAAATTAAAATGAGAGTGAACATGTGCGTTGAACAGAATGATAAACATTTTCAACATTTACTGGGACGTTTAACTGCAATCAATTTGTTTCTTTTTATCGTAATGAATTAGTTTTATTTTTTTTAAACATATGATGCGTTTAGGCAACCAGTTATAGATATGTGTGACCTTTGTCATGCGTCCTTGGGCACAGATTACGGATACCAGATAGTTCACTCAGCTGTCGGCACTTTGAAGTCGGTGTCCCGAGATTTCAACCGGTATTCACGCTACTACGCACGCTCTACGAAAATTGGTTCGCAAGCTTTGAATTTAAAAGCGCGGCGGTCAGAGAAAAATTACAGCGATGAGGCAAGGGATGAGGTTCTAAGTAAAGAAAAAAACGAACAAAATATTTATTTGCCTTACACAAAATGACTTATGATTATTACAAATGCTTAACAGTTCACAATTTCCTCTGAAAAGAATTGCGGTCACATGCATCGGCACTAAAAAATTTTAGAGCATAAAAAACACATATTCTCGAATATAGTGCTAACAAGAAAGTGGTGTTAAAATTTTCGCATGGTGGATAAATGTAACCTCTATACGGCTTGAAGGGTTACCGAAAGTTAGAAGAATTGGAGGGAATAGTTAATGAAATTTTCTGTGCCAGCCTTTCAGAACTTTATTGTTACAGTTTTCTAATCTACTTGTCTTTATAGTGATCTTCGATTTTTGCTGGTTATTTAACACATTTTCGTGTAGAAAGCGCAAACAATTGACAAATAGTTTGTCCGTAAATGACTGAAACTAGTTTAAAGGAAAATGTTTTATTGTCTTATTCGTTTACAAAAGCAAGCATTATAGCCAAGATATTGTAGGTAAGCGAAGAAAAATGTTGCTTCTCCGGTGGGAATCGAACCGCACGTTTACCGCTTGCCGGGCGGGTGGCCTTACCACGCTAGACTACAAAGGAGCTTATCTTTCCTCGCTTACTACTACGTATTATTGTGCCGCCACAGTACTCCCCCCCACAACACAGCGCGCGGTCGTGCTGGGGTGCGAAGGAAATAGATGCTGGCGTCGCCCCTGTTACTCTTACGTTCGTCGTTCGAACCCTGACGATGCTGCAGACCCCGAACACAGCGGGCACAGAGCGGTAGCAGAAGGATGTTGCGTGCGTGCGTGCGTGCTGCCTGTCGGTGGTCACCAATGTAGGTAAGCGAAGAAAAATGTTGCTTCTCCGGTGGGAATCGAACCGCACGTTTACCGCTTGCTGGGTGGGTGCCCTTACCACTAGACTACAGAGGAGCTTATCTTTCCTCGGTTACTACTACGTATTATTGTGCCGCTACAATATATTTACTAAACGATACTATAATACAGTTTAATGCAGGTAGGTATTTATTTAACTAATTTTCTGATTATTTTAAAACTTAAAAAAAAATCCCTTCGTAACCAAAAAACGTAGAAATTAATCCTTGTAATGTTATTTATTCCCTGAATTATTACCTATAAATTTTATTCTTATATCTACCTCATTCTAAATATTATTTTGCGTATTAATCTGTCGAACCAGTTTCACAGAGATTTAAAAGTGCTGCACCAATTTTAGTGTCACGCGCACGGAAAATTTGCGGACAGATACGCGGACAAGTGAACTATCGGGTATCCGTAATCTGTGCCTTGGGCACTTAGTACGTATCTCCGCACAGTTAAATCTAAGAGGCGGCACGTTTACATGACCTACTACGACCCTATAATAATTTATAGAAATCCTGTATATAAGTGTGTGTTGTTTTTTTAATACGAATTCAACGGAAATACGCATTGCAAACAATATATTTTTCTAAATTTTCCTCAGTAAAATTTCTGCGTTTGTCTGTTAATATGTTCTTCAGTCAGGAAAATGATCTCTCAACATCGACTGAAGTTATAGATGCATAATTAAAAATGGTTTATAATGATATACTATTAATACGTATGCATATTATAAAACAAAAGTTCACAATTTGCAGACATCAGTTTTCTTCATAATGAGACAAAATTGTATTGAAATACAACTCCCTAGACACTGACGATATTTGCATCCACGGATACTTACTTAAGACATATACAAAAACATTTTCCTCATACTCGGTTCGAATATACGTCAGAGTATTTAACTCACAAACATTGGATGTTTATCAAGGAAGCAGCTCCCGAACGGTTTATGTCTCAGCAATATGACATCTGTGACCTTGAGGTTTTAAGTGCAATCGATACTTATTGGTGGAAGCTGCATAGTATTGTTCGTTCGGAATGGTGTAAATATCGCTGGCGGGGTTGGAATAAACTGATTAAAATTAGCCGAAAGTTTGGATATAACGGGACGGGCGTTTTTGGGGAAGCGGTTTAATATCTGTGTGGTGATGAATCAGCTATTTTGCACATGCAATTTGGTTGCTAGAATTTATTAAATGGTGCGGACGATGGGGTGAAAATCAATGAAAAGCAGGTATAAAAATTTATGGAAGAGTAAACGATGATCAAGTGCAGAGCGTATGTACAACGTTTCGGTTATCCTTTAAAGATAAAAATAAAAAAAAATGTTTAAAAAACTGAAACTGTGAGGTTTTTATATACAAATTTAGTAGAAAAAAGTCGAGTTTGAAGGTCGTGCACTTCAGCGACTTCAGGTGTTTCTAGTTTCTACTTAATATAAAAGTTTGCGATGAAGTTGACCCTCACGGGGATTCGAAAAAGTGTTGCAACTGGAATGAAATGAAGACAAATGAGAAATTGCGGAACAAAGTGAATATTGTTTGAGTGGTTGTTGTACAAAGTTGGCCAAGTAGAAACTTTTTTGTATTATAAAAAACTGACAGAAATATTAAACAATTTATTAAGTAATTTTTCTGGAAATAATTGTCCAATACTAAAATAGCACGATAACCATTTTTTTGCTAAGATAAAAATATTTTGCTCATTAAGTGAATACGACTTATTTTGAGATTTACAATTCGTGAACCGGACATTATTATCTTTGAAATAAATGAAAAATAAACGCAAACTTAGAACGTGAGGTCAATTGTTGTCAAAAGTGATATATCGGTACGCAAATATATATTCTTAGGAGATAATTTTGTTATAAATAATGAAAAGCGACAGTTGTTAAGGCAACACTTCTTTTGAATTTTCAAATTTTTATTTCATAATAAAACACCGCATCAACAATCCTGAATTATTTATTGATATTAATCATGTCTATATTATCAATGGTTGTCTGTGACAAATACACTGGCTGAATATTCTCCGGCAAAACGTTATACTTCTTGAGGAGTCGTCTTGTTTCTGTAGTACTTGCTATCCTTTTAGTGCTGCTGAAAAACTGTGCTGGCAGTAGGTTCGCGTAATATTTTTTTTGTAGTCACATTTTTGTATGTAATTTGATTTTTCAATATATCCCTCAGCTTTTCCAACACAATCTTATTTTGACACTCTTTAAAACCAGTATTTTTCGTAATAAATAGCTGTGCCTAATGACTACTACATAGATAACCACGTTAATAGTTTAATTTGTGCTTACTTATTGCCGGTCGCGGCAGTAAGTATATGACCACTGAATTTTCTACATTTCGTTTGGAGAAAAAGTAGTGTACAAACAGACACTATACTTTCGCCGAAAATTGTCTTCTAGGGAATCGCAATTTTGCATATGCTCGGTTAGCTACGCTTCCTCTCGCTACTGCAATTTAAGTATTCAACAAAAAAAAGTACTACTTTTCGACCATATAAAAAAATTTACTACTATTTCATACTGTGTCAAATTCCAATACTTTACGTCAATAATTTCAGTCCGGGAAAACGCAAAAACGGACAAGTCCTGTAAAGCATTGCTCTGACTATGCAATGATTTAATATACATATACTGAAATATGTCCAACATTTCCTAAAGAGCCGTTACGTTGCTAGGAATGTCAGAAGAAATGATACGATTTAAATTTTTCTCTCTGATAGGTATAATTGTGAAAATATTTAAATGCAAAATTTTATCCAAATAAAATTGGTGGCAGTATGAATTAAACTATATAACGACACATGTCCGTGAACATTTTTTGCGGTATTCCTTTCGAGTTTCACGCTTAAACATTTCATTCATACTGTAATATATGTTCCCGGACTTGTCTTGACATTAATTACTATTCGAATGGGAATTACCTAAAGTACCTACTCTGACACCGATTAATAATTATGAATTTTGTTTTTTTATGCTGAAACATAAAAATCAAGGGATATCGTAAAACAATATATATTAATCGTCAAAAGTGACATTGGATTTTATGTTAGTGGCATCGTGCCATTGACTTAGGTGAAGAATATTGTCAGTCCTGTTACTTTTACGAACCAAGAATATGCCGACGTATACGTGTGGAGGTGCGAACAAACAGTCGCGCTGCTGTGGGAGGTTACAGGGACTTACACCCGCAAGTTATTTGGGCAAGTACATTGAGGATTATGAGAGACCGGCACAGTGAAACTAAATAATTTGATTTAGGCTGAAACTTTGATCAAAATGCCGCTCAACGAGACGAACAAGTCGTGAATTTAATAGTCCACAACCCCAATTTAAGTGTTCGACAGGTCAGCCACCATGTTGAAAATCCACAAGGCCACTAGCAGGTCGTTATGCGCAGTTAGATGAAACCGCAGCAAATGAATACTGTCCAAAAATTTTTATGAAGTAACTGTGATAAAAATCAAGGTGCATTCTAAACCACAAGTACAGGAATATGTTATTTAATATAATTTGAATAGTATGTATTTATTATGAAACATTTTGAGAGGACGTCATCAAGTTATTGGTGGGGATAATTAAACAAAGTGTTTTACCATTTTCATGATATTCCTAACGTACATAAAAAAATTGACAACAGTCGGTCAGGCAGTTTCAAAGTTCTATCTCTAATAAAAATCGACACAGACGGCAAACAAACGGGAAGGGGAAATCCATTTTTTTGTACTCTAGGGGTCATGAAAACATGAAATCAGGCAATTGCCTGATGTGAGGCCAGGGGGTCGATTCTCGAACTCGTTCGAATAAGTTCCGCATACGCAAGTGGCCAACTTCCGAACGGTTTTGAAGATTCGGTATTCTCGAACCGCGCGCACACATTGCTATACGCAAATGTACGAGCGGATACGAACGTCAAGTTACGAGTGGGTAGATGCGATCGCATTTTGGTTTGCGAGTGGTGAAAGCTAACCTAAAACTCAGTTTGGTTTTGGTCGTTCTGTGTTAACGTCAATATAATATCTTTAATCTGCTGTATATGTTAATATACATTAATAGAAAGGGTTACCATTCCAAAAATACACAAATTGTAATGTATCAATTTGATTGTGGGAGTTTTATAATTTCATTTACAATTTTGACATTTATGATGCAAATTTAAATATCTTAAATTGAAACAGCCGATTTCTGTGTAGTACTTACACATAATAGCTACATATGTATGAAGAAACAACGCACTATTGCGATATTTTGGGTAATTTCTAATAATACATTAACACGTTCTTATTATGGTTGTAACAATAATTTTTAGGTGAGTCTGGCTAGCCACTGCGAACATTTCAAATACGTAGGTATACGTGAAGTTGTTTCAAAAATAAAAACTAAAATGAATTCTGAAACATCATTTACTGTACAAAACTGTTGTAATGGTATGCATAAGTATACCTGAATAAACATCGGGTAACCAAACTCTGAGAATCTTCTATAAACTAGGAGAGTACACGCAGTAATAAAGGTATTAATATGCAAATACCTGCTGGCTATGGTGGTCCAACTCAAAAATAAACATTAAGTTTGTATCTGCATCATTGTAAAAAAATCACAAGAATTTGTATTAAATACGTAGGGTTGCATAAAATCGTAAAATCAACAATTTTTTTTTTAATCACGATTTTTTTATGTTTTTTTAGTCTGTGAATTATTTGGAATTAAAATCCTAATTAAAATAGTAAGTATCCGACTTAATGTCATCCTTGAGTCGTACTTCTTAGTTTTGAACAATAAAGAGAATTTATTGTAATTTACATTGCAAAAAAGCAATTGATAGTGTTATTAATATAATATTCACTCATATAATCTTTAAAATACAATTTAAAAGAATTATCGTTCCATTTTGTTGGAAATATTGTATTTTAGTTAAAGTTCAACTTATTTTGATATAAATTTGCATTAAAAGGGCCGTAATATGCATTACATATTCCAAACTGTAAAGAAAACTTAAAAAAAAAACAATAATACTTCAAAGCAATAATTTAAATCGAGCCAATCCTGCTAATACGTGATTTGATGCTTAATAAATTTGGAGGTAACAGATTAAAATAGTCCTTCTTGGATTCAAACTCACCCCGCGTGAGTTCTGCCAACCATCGCATTTAAATATTCTCTGTATTTTGCCGCTGTTGCCACACCCTCACTCGAACAGAGGCCTTCGTATGCGCATCGAGTTGCTATTCGCATTGGATCTCGTTCAAGAAGACGGATTTTCGTTTCGAATAGCATCTTGGCATGCGCATCTATTCGTACTCGAATCTTTGCGAACGAGTTCGAGAATCGACCCCCTGACAAGTCCGCCTCGCGTTAGGTCCAACAATGAAAAAGTGAAGAAATGACACATGTGGCAACAGGAAAAGATGCTACAGATGTCTGAAAAATGAAGATATAAAACAGTAACAAATATCCGATTTATGCGAGAGAAATGTATGTATTGAACATTCGATTAGTCTGTTACAAAACTACCTTAATTTGTGCTAATTGAAAAAATTAATCATTATGTAACACGCAATTATTATTTTCTAAAAATAATAACATACCTTAAACAAATATGTTTACTATTAAAATTACTCTTATTTAATAACACAAATACAACCAGCGGGCCTACCGGACCCGGTTTGCTCAGGTACACACATAAAATGCATTGCCCCGACAAGCCTAAAACGCAGTGAATAGTGAATTGTGGTTTATGATTTTTAAAATACCATCTTACCATGGCTTAGATTTATTACCCCTGAGGTTTATATTTAAAGATGTATAAGTACTGAAGGCTACAATCTAGGAAATGATGGTATTTAAAATATGACCATTAGCACGTGCATATCGTATCAGTGCCGACAACAAAGCATGCATTTGTGCTGAAAGAAACTGAAATTTGATAGATTAAGAGACAAATTTGATGAGACCGATTAGTCTCATTTCAATTGCTGTCAAGATTATGGAGTCAGTAATTTACGATCAAATGGTAAAATTTCATTTATTTTATCTTATACTAGCTGTTACCCGCAGCTCCGGAGGGGGGGGGGGGGGGTGAAACAAAGCTATTCTATAACATAGAAGTACAGGGTCATCAAAATTGATTGAGAGAGTTGGTACCCCCTGTTTTTGTCGTAAAGTTTGTCAACCTTATGACAGATTTGTTTAAGGTTATATGGCAATGAATTCAGTGGCGTGACAAAAATTAGAAACTTCAAATCTGACAACTAATGTTTTTACCAAAAAGAAAAGTCGAAAAAAGACGCCACTGAGTTTTGAAATTTGAAACTTGAAACTTCAAATCTGACAGCTAATATTTTTATACAACTTAATAAACCAAATTATTCAAGTTCAGGTTTACCAACTCTCTCAATCAATTTTGATGACTCTGTATAATACAGTGCTACAGTGCATCTTTTTTATAAGTGGCCATTGGGATTCCTATGTTAAATTTTATACCCCATGTTAACTTATGTTTGAGTAAAGATTCAGAGCTGAAAATTTTATTGGATGTAATTTGGGTTATCTTTTGTTGATTTTATTAAAAGTCATGTTTTAAAGTAACGGACATTTCTTTAAAAAAGTTAAAATATTTGGATATTTTTGTCGTTAATATTATAGGCAGCCATGTAAAAACAGACATTTACCTGACCTATCTAACTTGGTTATAACTTTGATATTGTTCTGTATTTAATAAACTTTCGTTGTGCTTATAAAAGTATGTCATAGCTAATCTCGCTGAGATAGTCTCTGTTTTGTATGACTTCTTCACGTCTTACAGGCTGAGGCAAACCATAGTACTCTAAACATTGTCTTCCTAAAGACAGCACCGTGTCTTTAATGGAAATCAGACACTTGTGGTACTCTTCATTTATAATTTGAACACTCTCTTGACACTCTGACGGAACTTGACAAACCCAAAGCTTTGCATGATGACTGGTATGTGGGATAAACGACACTATCAATAGTTTTTAAATCCGAGAATTATGTTGGCCCTTCATTGCATGAAGAAGAGAATCAAGGTAGAAACATTCGGCCTTATTAGGGTGAACGGTGTACATTCTGCCCAAAGCTTGATCTCTTTTGACTCCTGGCGAACCATTGACATTGTTGCCACGTTTTCGTCTTTCAAATTTTGGTACTTTTCCACACATAGTATGAAGGCACTTCAACATAAAGAAGGATTTTTGCGAAATTACCCGTTTTGCAAAGCTCAAAAAATGATAGAAGTGTAGTTTTCTGTGAATTATTCACCTTTTCAGTTACATTATTAAAGTCGTTAGGATTAAAATAGACTGCAGGCCATTTTCCAAGTGCATTGCAATACGAAAAACCGCTTGAAATTGTTCATGTATAGGAAAGGCCAAGATTCTCCAGCTGCTAATATATCGACCACTAATGATAAAATGATAATTTGACCTCATCATTATCATTTTCACGACCAAATAATCCTGGTTGGGTCCTTTATTAACATATTTGCATATATATTTAATAGATTTTACAGAGTTACAATACTCTATGTTGATGTGAGCAGCAAAAGTTCAAGACAAAACTGGATTGTACGGTACCACCCATCTGTTATCTAGGGTTAGACCATGGAATTCAACCGTGAATCCACCATCCGCGGGACCTCTTCGCCGGTATTGAGGGTAGCTGTCATCGCCTGTTTGGGTTTCTTTCAGGAGAATTCAAGGATATTTTTTGCTACAGCAACCTCCTTTCATACACGGGAACACAAAATTAGAATACTTAAGGGATAAATACTCTGACAATTTGTGACATAAAACGCAACCGTCAACGCTGTTTGGCCTCACGCGTCCGACTGCAGACTGCGTTCGCGTCGCAGTCGCTTACTCGCCGTCCCTATTTCTATACAACTTCTTAAATTTCAAACGATTAGAACTGATTTTTCCAATAATCCTACTACGTCTAATATGCGAAAAACATATTTAACTATTTTAAACTTTGATTTTTAACCACTTTCGGATTAATACTTAACTTCTCGTGTTGCTCACATTTCCACTCAAATTATATTCCGTTGGGGATGAATTTCAAAAAAATTTAAAATCAGTCAGTCAGGACAGACAATTTTACATCAATACCAAGTTCCAAGTAACAAATGTGTTGAAGGGTATTAATACAACATTTCAAGTAAACATCGTCATACAAATATTTTTTCTCATATAAACTTTATCACCTCATTTGATCTTCTTAGGGGTAGAATCTCAAAAACAGCTGAAATACGCATTACATTATTTGTGTTGAAGAGCATTAATATCAAGTTCCACGCAAAAATTTACAATAAAAATATTTTCCCATACACAATTAGTTACCACTTTTCACCCCCTTAGGGGTTGAATCTTGGAAAATGCTGAAATACCTGTTTTATTATGTGTTGAAGAGCATTAATACCAGGTTCCACGTAGAAATGTACAACAGAAGTAGTTTTCCCGTATAAACTTTGTCACCTCATTTGATCTTCTTAGGGGTAGAATCTCAAAAACAGCTAAAATACGCGTTACATTATTTGTGTTGAAAAGCATTAATACCAAGTTTCACGTAAATGTTAACAACAGAAGAAAATAGTCTTCCTGTACAAACTTTACCACCCATTTCCACCCTTTCAGGGGTGGAATTTCCCAAGTTCCTTTCTTAGTGGATGCTTATATCACAAAAGGAAACTACTGTCCAGATTTCATGTTTCTAGCTTCAGTAGTTTAGGCTCTGCGTTGATGAATCAGTCAGTCAGTCAGGACAAACAATTTTATATGTATAGATTGTAACCATACCTATAACACCTTAGCAACGGGTATTGTAAAAATACCTTGTACATCACTAGCACCGTAAAGAAAATTCATAACGCAATGATTTTTTATTAGCATTCAAATTACAAAAAATCAGTATTTCATAATCTTCTTAAAAATTTTTTCCTTTATGAGGCGGACTCTTCACTGACATTTTTCCTTCAGAGCTGTTGGCATAAAAATTAAAGGTGCTACCTTGCACATTTTCAAATTTAATGCCTTCAAATAACTTCTCTCTACATGCAACAAAACTTGAGGAAGATGTTGAAATGGAACTCGAGGAAGCTGATGTTGCCTGCAGCTTATCCAGAGGAACATTCGCAATATTATTAGCTCCTTTATTTTTCATTACAAAGGAATCTTCTACGTATTGTTCCACAACACTGGTGCTCTTCCACCCACCGTGCCCCTTGAGCGTACCTAAATCCGCACCAGAATCAGCAAGAAAACTAATCCAGCTGAGGCAATTTTCTTGCTCATTTCACCAAAGGTGTTGATACCAATTCTTTTGACCGTACATTTATTCTTTCTACAGCATATAAAAAAGTTGTAGCGGTTGACGTGTGAAGGTTTCAGACTAATATATTTTCTAATTAAATTCAAATGGTTCATTCCATCTTGATTGACAATAGCAAATGTATGACCACAGCCAGTCTTTGTTTTTGGAATATTAATAATTATAGATGATCCTACATCATGAACAGATTCGACAGTAAAGGAATATAGTTCCTCTCGTCTACAACCTCCAAATATCCCCAAAACTTTAGTTACCTGCAAGTTATGCATGTTCTGAAACGTGGAATATTAATATTTTTTGTTACCTACTTTCAAAGACAAATAGTCATCATCGGAAGCATTTTGTAAAAAGGTCTTGATTTCGTCTCTTGTAAATGTTTTGGTCTGTTTATATAGTCTGCTGTGTATAGTTCCTGAACTAAGTACGTTTTAAAAACGATTTGACCACTGCATATTTAGAAATATCTAAGTTTTCCTCTGTCAAATGTATCGTCTTTATCATAAATATTTTACTCCAAACAGACGACACGTTTCCGACTAAAAAAAAATCATTAATGCGATTTATGTATTACTTACAAACACCAAAACTTATTAATTCCGAAACGGATGCTAAAATGATTTCCTCGTCTATCGTGTCGGTTCCATTATTTTTTCTCCAAGTTTTAAAGTCTACTACCTCTTTGAGATACCTGCCAGCTGATTTACTGAGAATAATTTTTTGACTTGCAGCATCTAAAGTCACTATATCTATTATTACTTGTAGAAAGTACGGCAAATTACCTGTGCCCGGAGTTCGACAGAGAGGAACATAATCTATGTGCTAGACAAAGATAGCGCGAGACTAGTAATTTTCTTTATCAAATGTAGGAACCGTCAAAGAAAGTTTGTTGTTTACGATTTGAGGTTACGACAGATTGTACCAGAATTATCGAGTCAACGGACCAAAAAGAACACTATTCCAGTCACAAAACTGACTCCAGCCCTATATTATTATTATTATTAATATTATTATTAATATTATGATTACGCCTCTTAACAGGCTGAGTGCCCAATAACGAAGAGGCGAGAAAAAAAAAAGAAGAAAAAAAAAATAAAAAATTGAAAAAAGAAAAAATTGAAGAATTGAAATTATTTGAAGTGAATATATCTAAAAAAAGAGATTAAATAAAAAGATGAATCATACCAAAAATATTCTAGAACAAAATACAACAATTAGTGCGGATCAGTTATTTCGCAAATTTCTTTTATTTCTTAATTCCTGTTTTTAGCTCTCTCAGTTTGCAATTAAATATATCAATGTTACATTGAGATTTTTTATAGCTTTCTAGCATTTGATAAAACGGGGACGCTTTCATCACGTTAGATCTAGGAAATTTTTGCTCAAATAAGAAGTAATTTCTTACATTCATAGTAGGTGTTCTTAGTCCAATCATAGCAATCAAATCTTCACATTTAATTGTGTAACTAATTATATTATGCAACATTATAATGTAGGCATTGCTTCTTCTAGACAATAAGCTCTTGACATTGAGACGTTCATACAGAGTTTGATTCGGCACTCCTCTAAGAGGATATAAGTCGTCAATTATATACAGCATATATTTTAAAGCACGGCGCTGAATTCTCTCTAGTGTGCTGATATGAGCCTGATAAATAGGACTCCAAACCACAGAACAGTACTCAAGTCGGGAGCGGACATAAGCAAAATACAACAATTTCACAATGTGAACTTCTTGAAATTCTTTGGTGTTGCGGATGACAAATCCCAGACATTTGTTAGCTGAGTCCTCTATTATCCTGATGTGTTCAACAAAACTAAGTTTTGAGTCAAATGTAACTCCAAGATCTCGAATGAATTCAGGTCGTTTTAAATCAACTCCTTGCAAACTATAATTGAAACTAATTAGGGATAACTTTCTGGAGTACGTTTTAATACAACATTTATCCTTGCTCAACGGCATTTGGTTGGTGATGGACCACTCATTTATTAAATCTAAATTCCGCTGAAGAACATGGCAATCGTCAGGAGATTTGATTTCAAGAAATATCTTCAGGTCATCCGCATATAATAGGCATTCTATATTGACCTGTTTTACTATGTCGTTAACATATATGTTAAAAAACAAAGGACCCAAAACCGAACCCTGTGGAACACCCGATATTTGAATAAACCTGTCAGATGAATGACCGTTGTAAAATACATATTGGTACCTATCTGAGAGATATGAATCGAAAAGAAGAATTAGTGATTTGGAAAAACCAAAACTCATCATCTTATGCAGCAACAACTCATGACTAATACGGTCGAACGCCTTTGAAAAATCGACATAAACGCAGTCGACCTGTCCTCCCCTATCAAGACGATTTGCTAGAAACTGTGTTTTTAAGAACAAATTTGTAACTGTCGATCTGCCCTTAACAAAACCGTGCTGCCGCGGAGATAGGTAGTTAGCAACATGTGAGTACATACGGGAATGCAGGACAATCTCAAAAACCTTGGCAAAATTATTTATCAATGTAATGGGTCGATAGTTAGTGATTTCCTGTCTCCTGCCTGATTTGTGAATTGGGACAATTCGTGATTCTTTCCAGATAGTCGGAAATATTGACTGCTTTATTATTAAATTGTAGATCACAGACAATGGCTTGGACAAAATAGCAGCACAATCCTTAACCAGAAAAGAAGGAACAGCATCCGGACCTGCTGTCACTGTAGGCTTCAGTTGTCTTAACGCGTTATATACCTCACTTTCAGTTATTTGTTTAATGTCAAAGGTGTTAATATTGTCCAGAATAAATTCAAATGAATTTGACTGATTTGACTTTACAGACAGCGATTGTCTGAAATGTTTCGAAAATCCATTGACAATGTCCTGTGGAGAGGATAGCTCAACATTTTCATAATACATAGTAGAAGGAATACCCGACTGCATTTTTTTGTTTTTTATAAAGGCCCAGAATTTCTTTGGATCCGTCCTAATCTCTGAAGTCATTTTTTTTAAGTACACACTGTAAGCATTTTTCAATAATATCTTTGGTCTACACCTCAATGATTTAAAAGCGCTATAATTGTCATTACTCTGATTTCTTTTATATCGAGTCCAGGCCTTATGTTTTTCACGTAGAATGTATATTATGTCACTGTCAAACCATTTCGGATAGCATCCACGCTGCGATTTTTTTAGTGGTACCCAGGAATTGAAAATGCAATACAAAGTGTCATATAAAGACCGCACAGCATGGTTAACTTCAGATACACAATATATATGAGAAAAGTCAGCAGAACACATATTTTCATACAAATGAAGAAAGTTTGCTTTCCTAAAATTAAATTCATTATTACTTTTAGCCAGCAAACAAGGTATTTGCTTCCTGCGGATATCGATAGTAATATTTAGTGCTGGGTGATGACGATCTTCAGAAGTCAATAAGTCTGATGAGTGAGTAATCTGGATTTTAATATTGGAAAAAACCAAATCTAAAAGGCGACCATTACTGTTCCTTATGCCATTATTTTGTGTTAAACCAAGAAAATTTGAAAAGTCTTTACAGGTGGTGAATAAATTTGATGGATTTGTTATACCTGTTGCACAATTATAGAATTCGGGTATATTAAAATCTCCTAGAATTATGATTTTCGAATCATACAAAATATTAATTAATAACAGAGACTCAAATAAAACTGTGCAATCATTGAGTGTCGTTGAAGGTGGTATGTATAATACGATAATATAAATATACTGATATCCCACTCTAAGATATCTATATGTTTCAAATCATTAAAGTTTTGACTAAATAGTTCAAGCGCAATAATCGATACCTGTAAATGTTTTTTAAATGCAATTAATATACCACCACCTCGCGTACTTGAGGTTGCAGAGAAGTCCCGATCTTTCCGAATAACATCGAAAGTGTTCAAGTCTAAGAATTCACCATTGCTAACGTTTGGATTAAGCCAGGTTTCAGTTAAGACAAGTAAATCAAATTCTAATAGCTCCAAGGAATTTACCAAAATATTAGACAATTTTGAATTAATACCTCGCACATTTTGATAGTAAAGTGCTAAATTTACATCAGATCCCAAATTAAAAGATTTTTGTTTTAGACTTGAGTGGAGAATTTGATCGTCTACATTTAGTGTTTCCGATATTTGGTCAAGTTTACTTATAGATGTGCTAGGAAGTCTGTTATAGTTTAGTAACGAGCTTTCATTAATGGTTATTAGTGTAGATTCAGATTTTTTAAAATTAAAACTCTCAGAGTTTCCCTGCAAAGTATTTTTGATATGAATGAGCGGGATCTCATCAGTTGCGACAAAAATTTTAGTTTTCGGAGAAATCACGAAATAAATCATTTTTAAAACGCTGTAATGCCATCTTGTAAGACTCACATTCATTATATTCCCAAGCAGCATGATTTATATTTAGATTATCTGGGCGGTTCCGCATAGACTGGCAATTAATGCACCGTTTCTTGTCAATAGTTTCAGAATTACATTTGTACAGTGTGCAATCTTTGATAGTGTGCCTATCAGCACACAGAGGGCAAGTAAGTTGTCTTTTGCATTGTTTCTTAGTGTGGAAGTAACCATTGCAATTATAGCATCGAGGAATCTTTACAGCGTCATATACTGAGCACGGATTGAGCCCAATAAGAATATGACCAGACTTTAAGAGCAGATTATATGTTGCACTATCAACTTCAAGATCGGCTTGGAAGATATCTTTGTTAGAACGTGTTGGCCAAAAACGAATAAGTTTCGTGAATGAAGATTCATGAATTAAGTCAGGATTTTGTTTTCTCAGATATGACAAAAAAGAACTCTCAGATATGTCACCAGTTACACCGACAATTCGAATTTTAGGATGAAAACTATTAACCTCACTGATGTCATAATTCTCAGCAAGATTAACAGAAGCAATTTGCTTTAATTTTTTGCCATCATTTTCGTTCTTACTAGAAATTATTAAACCCCCACTAGACACAGACTTAACTTTTGTGATTCCGATCTCTTCTCCTAATATATTACAATTATTCAGAACATCTGAACGAGTCTTCAATACCGACTGTACAGAATTCTTGGGCTTTACAATAATTTTCTTGTCAACTGCAACCTTCGAAGCGTAAGAACTATTATTCGACAGCAGAGATTTTTCAGGTGCTACAGTACCACCATTACCAGAAGTAAGTAATTTTATCAGATCTATATTACTCTCTAACGAGAAAGCCTCACCGTCGTGGACGACGTGTTACCAGCAAGAAGATTAGCAGCCAAATGACAGTAACAGAAACAGAATCACCATACTGGAAGTAAAAAAATACCTGCTATCGAAAACACGGAACGTAAGAAGGAGAGAGATATATTTCTATTTCATAAAAGTTACTATTTACCACACAAGTATCGGCCTTTCCTTTTGTTTTGGAAGTTATTCTAGCATTTACAAAATCAGAAACAATCGTTTGTTCAATGTAAACAAGTAATACCGTGTCTACCAGCGCAGGCATGAACTTTGTCATTAAAAATATTTTTGCTATATTGTTAAAATGTGATTATAGGATAAAATAAAACGTGTTACGACAGGCGTAACGTTATCGGATTTTTAACGTTAGGTGCTTGTGTCGTAAATTACTATTAGATAATTGTTTAATCCCATGGGAGCAACATATATTTCTGCCAGGCAAATCTATAGAGGCAAATCTTTTCTGGTGTTTGTCCGAGTGGACTAAAGAACTGGATGTGGGAAACACAGTCGATCTTTTATATCTTCACTTCTCGAAGGCGCTTGACAGCGTTCTGCGATATTGTTTGCTGCTGAAACTTAGACACCTTGGCATAAGTGGTAACATGGTAGCATGGATTGACCGATTTCTTATAAACCGCACATTCTGAGTTAACGTGGGATGTCTGAATCAGCCGGTGCAAGTATTAAGCAGAATTCCAGGAGATTCAGTTTTGGGCCCCCTGCTTTTCTGATTTATACTGCCGACTTAAAAAATTTTATAAAATCGCCATTTGGCTCTTTTGGCTTGGCGAAAAAACTGAAAGCGTATTCGTATACTACAAGTATAGGAGTATATTTCTGTATAACACTGAAATCGTTTTAAAATACAATTCATTGAAATGACGTCATCAAATTGTTAGTGGGGACGATTAGCTAAATTTTGGTTATCGATTAAACATCTACATGATATTTTTAAAGGCAGCCACACACACAGAGGGAAGAGTCAAAACTTGAATGTACGTGCCACGTTCAAACTCCTAGTGTGTGGGGAAGAATGTGGCATGTGCAGTCAAGTCTGTTGTTAGCGTGCACAGTTATAACTGCGCGGAGAAAACTCAGTGTGACTGGAGACAAGTCGCTGCACGCTTGAGTTTTAATTCATTAGCGTCGTATTTTTAAATGATGTCTGACTTATTTTACAATTGTTTTTTTTATATAATACAAATGCACGCCACTGTAATAACTTACGACAAGCGTGCACACTTTTGATTGCGCAGTCTTCCCTCTCTCTGTGTGTGCAATTAGAGAGTACGACAAGCGTGCACACTTTTAACTGCACAGTCTTCCCTCTGTGTGTGTGTGGCCGCCTTAATATACAAACAAAATTTGACAAAATTTCGTCCAGCAGTTTCGGAGATCATGTGTGTAATATAAATGGATACAGACACCAAACAGACAGACAGACAGACAGACGGAAACGGGAGACTACTTTTTTCGTATTGTAGGGGTCATGAAACGTTGAGAAAACATGAAGGTCATGCGTACGATGGACTCGATTACTATACTTCCTTAGTTTACGCCCGGGAAGTAATAATTTTAATTATAACAATAATATCCAGCATTTTCGGAAAATTATAAAATTTGGTTTTGCGAATTTTATTTCTATGAAGAACCAACGTAGGTTGAGATAAATATATTTACGTAATGTTAAAGTAAATGTAAAGAAGCGTACCAAGCTTATGTTTCAAATTGAGCTTTCACTTTACACAATTTTGTAATGATGTCATCAACATTTTTGAAAGGACACGTTTATCAGTTTATATTAGTGATGTGTAATACTAGTAATAACGATATTGTATTCCCAAATTTTCGAGAAAATGGAGTAAGCCGTATCTGATGTAATCAATAAAATAAATTGACACTTTCATTAATTTTTTGAGCCACCTGTGAAAGCAAACGTAAAAAATATGAAGGCAATGCTAAAAATTCATTATATTTTGCACGTTATAGGTAGGTAAAATTTTGAGAGGATGTCATCAATTCTTTAGGGTGGTCAAACAGATTATTTTGATTAAAAATTGCGATGCTTAGAATAACTTTAAAATCTTTACAATACTCGATTTAGCAGTTTCTAATGTGAACAATAAAATAAATTTACTCATTCATTAATTTTTTTGAGTCGGCCTGTATAAGCCAATATAAAAAATATGAATGCAGTGGTAAATCACAAGTATACACTCATCGTCATCATTTTTTGCACAATTTCGATAGGATTTATTCTGCAAAATTTTAAGGTGACATGGGAGATGAGAATAAGCAAATATATTTTGATTAAAAATTTATTCTACTTATAATCAAAACACCTGCAAGATTTCAAAAAATGGTTTTTGCAGATTCAAAATTAGATTGCAAGATGTTTTTACATTACTTTGATTTTTTTTTTTAAAATCGGGAGGTTTCGGATAAAAATTCAACATGGATTCATAAACCACACAATTTTGAGGTGACGTCATCACACTGTTAATGGGGATGATTAGACAAAGTTTGGTTAACATTTTACCATCCATATGATAACTATTTATAATACATTTATAAAATTTTACAACAATCGGTGCCATAGTTTCGGAGATTATATGTCTAACAAAAATTGACATAGGCAGCGGACAAACAACCATGCAGACATACAGGCATACAGACGGAAACGGGCGACCTATATTTTTGTACTCTAGTGGTCATAACCCATCGAGAAAATATGCGAGTAACCAGTCGCCTGATGAATTCGATTACAATACTTTCTTAGCTTAGGTTTAGGAAGTGAAAACCTATTTTTCTACCAAAGTTAGTAATGGCCAACTCCATTAATCTCTAAAGAGATATGGCCGTTCCAGTCGTCATTTTTTGACCAGTACGGAAAGGATACCATGAAGTAATCGTAAACTGGCGAACTCTAGTGATCATTACGTATGTTAATTTTTAATTACAGTTCCCTGTATTTATTGACACTTGTTTTTTTTTGCAAATGTGAGCGACAACTGCAAATAGAACGACAAAATTTTAGAAGTATTAGTTGTGTGAGAAGACCAGTAAACAATTCTTTGAATGGCCAACTGACCAACATTAAAAAATTAAATGGTATTTCAAAATTAGAAAAATAAAAGGCCTATCACATGAAACAGCATATGCGTTGAAATTTAGACATGAGAGGACATATCTATGTATAAAATTTCTTCTGAGACAAGCAATTCTCAGTTTGCATAAGGGTACTGTATCACAAACAGATATTTACTTCGCTTCTGTCGCTCTCTTGTCAGCGAGGATAGATTATTATTAAAAAACTGTGTGACAAATTTCACTCTGATGACTGTCACTTCTATTGCCAGATGGCACGACCATAGGAAAATTTTCAATTGTTTGGATATCCAATTCATAAATCCCGATTGGAACGGCCATATCTTTGTAGAGATTAATGGAGTTAGCCTTGGGTAAGCCAGATTATATGAACATTGTTTGTAACTAATATAATTAATAAGTAAAAGAAATCGTATTTATCGACTCCGCTCAAATGACATGTAAAAATTTTGTATTGGTTAATTACAAGATGTTTTATGTATGTAGGCAGTAAAGTGCTGATTGTATTGTATCACACACATACAAACCCTCTCCTCTATTGGTATCGTGTTCGTCCACATAAACGTCGTCATAAACGGACGAATAAGCGGTTGGGCGGATCAGTAGCGTAACTAGATTTACCTACTGTTTATTAGTTATATTTGCCCAGATTTTAGTGCAAAAATCAATATTTTTTGTTTTTCTTGGAATTGTATTAAACACTCGTCTGCCACTGTACTGTAAGGGAATAAACGTCTTGCGCCTCACTCCTCTCATCCGAGAGATATTGGTCACACTTTGACTCTATGGAGAAATACGGCATACTCTAACTATTCTTATTCGATATCTTTATTGTTGGCAATTTACACAGCAATGTAAACGAAATTCCCCAAAGTAACTAGCATGATTTCCGTACTACACGGTAGTGGCGCTAAATGTACGCTTACTTTCTATGGATAAAGGCATCGGCAAGAAGCGTTGCCATCCCAAGCCGCTAGTGTACAAACCTATTTACTCTACAACCGTGGTTAAGCATAACTCGTCAAAACTATAACTTCGTTCCTTTTAAAAGTTTAAAACGACTAAGTGTAAGACGATTTCTGGTGGCCACATAGCAGCTTTAGCGCAAATTATCAACAAAGATTCATTATCAATGACAATGATGGTCAAACGGCTACAGCCAATTGCAAACTACAGATTCACTCACCCCTACCATATGCCGCTCTAGTACAGGTCCGGCCCCGCGACAATTCGACGCCAATCATGAATATGAAAACAGACACACCTGACTTATCTGTCGCTAATAATTAAGAATGCTGTCACTCACCGGGGGGTCCCCACCCCCTAGCGAACTCCTTGTCGATCTGCGATTCCAACTCACGTTGCCGAGTTATCTGAAATCACCCTAGCTGTACAGTTTGCGATGTATTGCCCGCCTCGAGCCCCCTTCAAAGGAGCACGGTCACGACAAAAGTGGAGAGGACACCTCCGCGTCCATACGTTACTATGGTTCCTCCAGAAATCGGGTTAATCTCGGAACCTAAGCCAGTAAACATATTTTCTCTTGCATTCTGTTGCCACCACCGCCACCACCGGTCGGTCAACAGCCAAGACACCCCTATCACGGGTTTCGACAACCTGACCCATGCTGTGTTATGGGCCAAAGGCGCTCCACCTGAGAAGGCCCTCAGTGCTCATGGTATGTATCAGCAGAAGATTTTACACCTCAACACTGCTCTTATGGCCAGGTTCACCCTAACCTGCCACCTTCTCTTATCAACACCTTAATACCCAGCTATTTGATCTTATCACTCAACGCGAGTCCGGCCCTATCAGACCATTAAAACACAGCTGGGCCTTCACGCCTATCGGCTACTTTACACTGACTCTGACTGACCCTGAGTAACTGCCCTCAAAATGCACCCTCGGAATTGTGTCTTAAGTTGGGGTTAATAATTAAAACTAATTAGTTTTGCCGCCTTTAAGAACTGCACTAAAAATTCCGCTTACATAAGATACTTTTATCGTTAAATGTACAGTTGTTATAACATTAATATTAACATTAGATGAATCTGGTACGGTCGTTGCTTTGCTGAAAATTTTGTTCACCACTGACTCTTCTAGTACCACTTGATCTATTTATCTGTGACGCACCACTAGAGGAGTATTCAGGTAAATTTCGATTTGAATGAACACTGGCGCTTATGAGGTTGAAATATATCAGCCACCTCCAATTTTTGCTTTAATGAGACTTAGAGCCTTTCCTGGAAACCAGAAAATTTGCAACTTCTTGAAGTAGAATTAACCAAAACCTAATTCTTACCACCCACCATGGCTAGTAAAACATTTTCAGAGATTTTATGAACTTTTTTTTCTTTGCACCATTTTTCGTACAAAACGCCAGATTTACTTGGCAATAAACTAGAAATGATGTTTTCCGCAAGTTTTCTCAGTTCAGAGGGCGTAAGGTGTCCTTCGCTCATTTTTATCTGTAACGTAGGTCATTGACGAAATAGACAAATTAAATATTCAATTGTCACAATTGTACTACTAACCACGATAAAATTCCCCGGATTTGAAAATTTTAAATTTTTATTTCAAAATAGCAAAAAACGGTGCGAAGTAGAAAAAATAGTAAAAAGAACCAGTTCATAAAGCTATTTTGGCACTCAACCTTTATAAAATGAGTAGCGCAGCCACGTTCCCAAAATTTGATAAAAACACCTTTAGAAATACAGTAATGATCGCTTATAGCGAACCCGGTTAAAGCGAACTTCCTGGTATAATGAACCAGCTTGCGAAGTACGAACCATAAGATATGTGTTATTTTTTTACGGTTATAACGAACCCGCTTATAACCAACTTTCGGATAAAATGAACCAAATTTTTAACGTTTAAAAAAAAATTCCTTTTATAACGAACTTTTTCACCAGTCAACTTTATCTACACTACAAAATTACAGCCGATCGATCAGGGTTAATACATAGCCTAAAAAGCAGTTATCGACGACTTCTTCTTTCGAAAATGATTAATTCTATCGACAACGGTCAGGAACATTTTTGTGTGAATCTATTAGCTCACCAGACCATCTGGAGAGCCGTGTCTCCGGCTTTAGAGACACTCTGGTCCTGCCTCTCCGAAGAGGGAGGTGGCGCCCGAGTACCTCTGCTCCCAACCGAAGGCGCCATCCCCGGAGATGTGAAGATGACCGCACAAGCTTAGGTCGGTCAGACGTGTTACTTTTCAGCGGCACTAGTCGGTCCAAGGCTTAGCACCGAAGAACGCCACCCCCACGCGATATCGGCGAAACTCCGGACCGTCACCAACGTCGCCGTCCATTCACTGGAGTTTCATCGCAACTTGGTCTTTCAATTTTGCCGAATAAAATCTGGTGAGAAGAAACTTTTATAGGCATAGAGTCACGGATTCTGGAAGAGAAGGAAGTAGTATTGTCTAAACTTTTTAGAGCAATTTTTGCTCACGGTATGAATTGTCTGTATAATTTCAGAACGAAAGAAAAACTAACTTCCATACGTAACACTAACTTGTTCAACTCTGTCAGGGAAGGTATGAGATAAATATTTTGTTCAAAAGTTCGACGAACTTTGGCAAATTTATTTGAACTCATGAGTAACATATTTCATTTTGAGAACCCGTCTGATATATGTTTACAAGTTACAAACAGTTTAGCGAGACTGGAAATAATGTCGTCTCTAATAAGCTCCGAAAATTAAAATCCTTCAGAGAGGATTTTCTTTATTTCTTGACGTTGCCAGGAGCAATAAATTTTAAAAAGAAATCATGTAATATTCGAAAAGATCGAAACGAAATATCGCAGAACCGCAAGGATTAGAAATTCAAGAGGGAATAAAATAACAAAAACAATCGGATTTTCGAACGTAAAAGCGTATTTTTAGTGGCAGCCTATATAATTTAACCACGGTGGAAAGAAAAATAAAAATTTAAAAATTTTGTGCTCCTATCCTACATATTTTACGCTTTATAATTTAGCTCCTGTTGCTACCCCAGTCGGTAATACAGAGATCTACAAGCGTACAGCCGTAAAACTCAACGTTATTCCCTCAATGACATTCTCATCCACGTGTTTTATAAGGCAAAAGGTAAATTAAGCGTTCCAACTTTAATTAAGCACAAGTTTATCATAGCGAAGTTGCGAGTAGGCTTTAAACTGAAAGTCATAAGGTCCAACTTTGATGTCAGGTAGAAAAATAAAACAGACAAATGCAATGTTTAATAGCAACCTTCTTATTTATTATTTAAAGTGTGCGGGCCGATTTCTGACCTAAAAAAGACTCCGCAGGGGCAGAAACACGCATCGATCAAAGAAAGGACGTCGCCTCTGAAACATATTTTTTCCATTCCTTTGATGCATTGCTGGAAAAGAAATTATATTCAGGAAATGTAATTCGTGTGGGGAATGGAAGAGGAGCTGCCAGATCTAGAGCCTGGGATTGAATGATAAAAATTGCAACAATTAAGTAAGAGAAAACTTCCTAATACGTTGTTTTAATATTTGTCGTTAGAAGCTAAATCAACAAAAACGATCTGAATAATTAGTCATGTACGTAATGTACTCGGTTTTTCGAAGCGAGTGAGTTATGAAAAGTAAAAAAATACTCTTAACAATGTCGTTATAAATACGTATTTTCAAAGTCATGTTAAAAAAACCGTAAAATATTACCCTGTTTACATTATGTATATAGTAACCAGTGTTCAATTGAAAAATCACTCAGAATAGACGTTGGAATATCATTTGACAAAAACGGCATGTCTGTACTTATATTATAACATAGAACATACAACAGGTTATGTTTCTGGCAAATGCATATTATAAGAACAGGCATGCCGTTTGTGTTAAATTAAATTCCAACGCCTACTCTGAGTGATTTTTCATTGAACACTCATTATAATACTAGAAGCATTTGTTCTGTTTCTCATGCGACTATTGCAAGAGGCATTTATTGCTCCATGGCTTAGAAAAATTTGAGTAGATAAAGTGAAAAAGTTACGAACGTTGACTTTTAATATTACTAGATGAGTGAAGGATTTTTAGTGCTTAATCTTTCTTTGACTTCTTGCTCAAGGACTTTAAATTTTGAAGTCAGATTTCAATTAATTATCAAAATCAGCTTATTTTGTGATGTTATTATTACACCAACAAATAGTTAATTTTATGTTTGGAACTTTGGACAGACTTTATCGTATGAAATAAAATGTGTAGTTTATAACGTTAATTTTATTTAACAATCATAAAGCAAATGAAAATGAACAGATTAGTAATTATTAAATTCTGTAATCTTTCGATCATTATCTACATATTTTTAAGTTTCTATTAGTAATAAATAAAAAAAAATATTTAGGGCGAATTAAATAGGAGCCAACTCTTGAAAAAACGTTCGTCTTAAATACAAGAAATGTTTAAAATTATGCTTAAGAATGTTAAGATTCAATGATGGAAGCGGAATTGATATCTGAAATTGAAGTACATATTCAGAAAGCTTCCATAAATGACATGTTTTTAGAAACGTATGAGTCTATCATAAAAACTGAACAGCTATAATATATAAAAATCAAGTCTTGGAATACGACATATCTTTCACTAAGTAGATGCAAATTGGCTTCCGTAATCGGTGTTTGACAGTTGAGTAGAGGTAAATTGGTTCCGATGATATAGGGAGGCTGGACTTTATGAGGCTGATGATCAAATTACCTCCTGCGGTAACAGGAACATTTGTAGTATTTTATTTGCATACAACCGCAAAATTCGAACATTGAAAGTTTTACCGGTTTCTGTCTATTAAATGCCTGTTTACATTAATAAAAGTTGGCTGGTAGGGAAACCATAAATGTATCCTGTCTGTAAAATAAAGTATTACCTACCGAAATGTCAATTGTCAACATTTGTCGAGGAATTGAAAAGCAACGAATGTGAAAAACAATAATGTAAGTAGCTTGACCGGTTTTATTTAAAGTGTTTAATGCTTGACTGGCTCCATTTTTAACATTTTCGGGCAATACGTCGCCTAAATCCACTATTTTTCTAAGTCTGTTAAAAACATTGTTTTGAGTAAACAACAAAATGTAACTACGACACCGAAATATATCATGCAAACGTGATCAACAAAATTTATTAATTTTTTAATTAATTTTTGGATTATTGGATTAAAATGGGCAGAAACCGATAAATCTTGAACACACCATGGATGTAAATGGTGCCATAACCGCCTTACCCACCTTAAAATCCTCGCTTACGCTCGGATTTCAAACGGACGGCTGCGGCGGTTATGGCACTCTTTATATCCTAGGTATATTAATAGCTATTACAGACTGTATTGCACTGAGTGCCCTTTTTTAACCCAGGTCGTAGGGATTTACGTGCTAAAAATTTGGATCATGTTAATGAGTTTTTTAGCAGGAACTTTCAAATAAAATTTGGCATAATATTATACTACCAGTAGTACTTGATAAAACAATTTGAAATAATTTTATCGTACATAACAAAATAATTACCGAAGTACAACAAAAATAAATTTATTAAATTAAAGACAAATTCACAGTTGTCACTTTATGATACTTACGTAACGAAATTACAAGATTTTTACTTTCCGAGCGTAAACTAGATTTTATTACTTATTATTTTGTTCTGTACGATAAAATGAGCTTGGTGGGGTCCCCACTTCGCAGATGAGAGGTACTCGGATCAATGCCGGGCTGCAGGTTACATTTTATTAATCAAATCAAGAATGGTTCATCCTATTTTCCCGAAAATTTGAAAATGTAAGACTGCTGTTAATAGTATTACACTGCACCAACTCAAACTAACAAGTATCTACATAGCACGTTTCTCAACCTCTACTTTGACAGTCCACACATATCTTTATTTTAGCTTAGAGGGGTTATCATAAAAAAATAAAATTCGCAAAACTAAATTTTATAATTTTTCGAAGCAGCTGTTTTTACTGTTCTTCAAGGGCGAGGAAAGTTCTTTCTAAATAGAGAATTTTTTTGCTTTTTACTTCTCGAACGTAAGCAAGTATTGTAATATGATCCAACCGATTGCATTATCAGTCTTCACACGTTATTGAAAGAGGACATTTCATAACTTACAGTCATACCATTTCCAACCTTATCTCTAAGTAAACTGCCTTTATATAGCAAAGATGTTCATCTAATATCATTGTTTGAATTAGATTGTAGCTGGAATAAACCCTAAGAAACTTGATACAAAAGAAAACTTACTTACAGACAATATGGAAAATAAAATGCAGAGCATCTCATTTGAACATTAAAAAATCTCGTTCAAATTTACACCTTGAGGCGAGTATGTCAAATTGCAAACTTGCATCTTTAAAAATAGAGAAGCTGGGAATTTAAAGAAATCCTCCGAAACATATGTTGTTTAGTTATTTGATCTAATGGGTTGTTATGTAAACCGTATAGGTAACTATAGTTCAGAAGTGAAAATTATTTTAATATGAACTCTGTGCAATTTTTTATGCTCCCTTATCGACTGAAACGCAAAAACTCAAAAATTCAGAGATTTATTTTTAGATCAAAAAGTACTAGTCATTATCATGGTTACAGTAGTTGGATCGAAACCTATAGATTTTCGTAATGTTAATTTTCTTAACGTGCTTTTCACCATTAGACGAAAAGCAAACATTTTTTTGATCAGATGCTTTTATAGCAAAACGTGTTGACGGTGATGCAGATAAAGGAACGTCTGCACACAACTATGACGTGTAGATGCGGTAATTCGCGGTCGGGGTTTTCTTCACATGTAAAGTTTTGAATAATATATATATATTTCTGAAAAAAAACTGAAAAAATATCGTTCGTGTCCCTCAATAATATGTATCTTTTTAAAAAGTTTAAATTTGGTGAAAAAATTCTTATGCTGGAAAAACCGCTAGTTGAATTGAAAATTTTCTATTAAGGGGATGTTTGCTAAATGAAAACTGTCGGATTTTTAATTTTGCCGTGTTATTGTCTTCACAAGAAGTTTGCGTGTAGAAAAATAAAGACGAGAAGTACTGGTAAGCTGGTTGAAACTCAGGAAAGCTGGGGTGTAATTTATGACACCCATAATCTCTGGTAACAGTTCGGCACCCGCTTGTCGTGTATTATTGTTCGATTTTCGTTCGTCAACAGTTCAATTTTCATATACGAAATTATAAAAATGACCACAAGAAATTAATAAGAAATAAAAATCTGAATGTGTACAAAAATCAACTTCGAAAAATTAAGACAACAAATAGTAAGTCCAAGCAATTATAATCTAATTGGGAAACTGATTGATTTACAACAAAAAAAGCACTCAGCCGAATAATTATAAATGCAGTTATTTTTCGGATACAAAACAATCACTTGCGCAACACCTAAAAAAATTTGTGGCAAGTAAAACAAAATCGATTTTAAGTGTCCAAATGGTTCTACTGAGTGTGTCCCTATACTGAAATGCAACGAGAAAATCACCAATTTCTGCATCAGTACGTACCTATATGTCATGATGTAATGCAAATTATAAAATAAACTAGAGACCAATAATTTGTTTCGTTCTTATTTATGCGTATTTATAAATATACCCAATTGTTTTACTTAAAACGAAGTACTTCAATTATTTGGTTTACATATTTCAATTATAACTGGTTCCCTAGCTGTTTAGTATCGGCTAAGTTCAAACTAAAGAGGTATAGAAACTACCTGTGTATACTGAATGGTTATCCGGCTAATTATAAGGTTTATGGTAATCTTTTATTCAAGAAAATAAAATTCTTTCAGGTAATACACTTTGATCTTTGGCAAAAAGCCGAGAAGCAATAGGATTGGTGATTATATAAAGTAACAATAATAAAATTTCTATTAGTAACATTGACTTACACTTTATGTAAGTGTATAAAAACAGCGGCGGGTCTAAAAAACAATAATATTTATATGTACAGAAATTAGGAAATAAAAGCATAATAATAGTAAAACTAATCAAATGGTAATTAAACTGCATTTTTTGTCTGTAGTTTTAGTAGGTTTTTGACATAATAATTCTGATAAAAGTTTTTTCGACTTACGAAAAAATCATTCGTACGATTCCAATTCGGATTTGGTGTTATAAAGAGTCTGTTTGTAGTTATCTTACCACTTCGTTTTGACATCAGGTTTTGAACAGTCTAAGAACAAAATGTTGTAATAATTGTGAAATTAATTCCAAATATTTTTACCTTACCGGCAGAGCTGTTCAGTGCTTCAAGCAAAAGTAGTTGAAGTAATACTTCAAGTACCTTAAGTACTTTACTTGAAGTACTTTTATATTTAAGTAAAGTACTTGGTACTTGGAGTATTTCTAAAATGTACTTGAGTTTAGTACTTGATTTTGCCAAGTACTTTATTCCAAGTACTTCACTCAGTATTTTAAATACTCTTGAAGTACTTGAAGTATGAAAGTGGAAACTTCAAATACTTTAGTCTCTATTTTACGAAGTTTGCACATCTCAAAATAGGGTCTGTTAAATACTTGAAGTTATTAATTCAATTATTTGATTAGATGTATCGTTATGGTAAAATCGTGTTTGTTTCCTGTGAGGTTATATTTTGAACGATCCACAATACGACGTGTATTTCAAAGGTACTTGCATAATGCAGATAGGTAGGTAAGAAAATTAATGTCATAAATATGTCATTTGAGAGTGGATGACGACAGCAGAAAGGTCGGAGATCTGTGTAAAATTTTCAGCGATATAAAGTTGTCAATATATGAATTTTGTCGACTGGTCTGGAACTTAACTTTGCAGGTAGTTTTTCCTGTACCTTCCCAGTACTCCAAAAGGGATCGGGTTCGTTGACGTACCTACTAAAGTGCAAGGTCGGATTTGAAAATATTTAAAAAATGATTCAGTACTCGTTCAGAAAGATATTTATTCTTCCATTAGTTTATTAACCCCGCCGTGTATTTGTCAGTAAGAAGCCTGGTCAGGGCGGAGAACTCGGCAGGGGATTATCCCTTTTATTACAATACTTAGTAATTGCGGATGGCAGGTATGTACAAACTTTCACATTCGCCTCTTCCTCGTAGAATTTAAACACAATTTTATGTTGATATTTTGCAGTTTAATTTTCTTTATCACGTTAGACACTCGTTTATTACCAATTGCTCTTTTTTTGTTTATACATCGGTCAGCCATATAAACTTATTAGTTTGCTATTACTGCTTATATTTTCTCACATAACAGTTCCAAATAATCCGTTAAATTTTATGTATTATTTGAACACCAACAATTTAAAAAGACATAATGCAGAAAAACAATGGTTTTAAAAATCACACTAATTAGTGTCATTTATCTTTCTTATGCGGATTTTATTTATTACCGTACAACAACTTTACGTATTACATTGCATCGCTTATTACATAAACCCAATATTGTTCAAAATGAAACATCTTTTGTGCAATTCGGCTCGTAGTACCAATGTTTTTTGTAATCCAGTAAACCAGACCATGTATGGTTTTGATGAGTACCGAATTGTACTTTGATATTGCTCGAAGGACCTTTGTTTTGTTGTGTGCGAAATAATAAGACATCGTTCGGTTTCGAAGGACGGTTACAGAAGTACTGAATTTACATTTGTATTTATTATTATTGGTCTTTTGTCGAATGTAATGACATAGGTATCGAGAATAACTTCAGAATCTTTATTGAAACCATCCAACATTTTATCAACAGCTCTTTTCCAAAAATCAAACCCAGCAGTGGGAATCCAAAACAATCTAGAATCAGATGGTTCAATAAAGACTTAGTTAAGATGAGAGATACTTTAACATTTCTAGATAGTTTTTACAAATGTACCATGCGTGATGAATGCAGGATTTATAGAAATATGTACAGGAAAAGATATCGCAAAGAACTGCATATAGCGAAGCAAAAAGCTAACTGTGATTACATTAAAAGGGCGGGCAATAAGATGAAGGCGATGTGGGATGTTATAAATTCAAAAAGACCTAAAACATCTAAAGCTAGACTGAATTCAAATCTAGCTGCCAATGATCTAAATGACTTTTTCGTAAATATCCCAGTTGCGCTCATCAATAAGCTGCCACCTGTATCCCATGATCCACTCAATTTTTGTTTAAATGTTTATGTAAATAATGTTGACTATTTCCACTTTGCTGAGGTATCTACGTGCCACGTTAGGGACATCATTAATAACATGAAATCCAGTCGAGCTAGGGACGTTTATGGTATGAGTGCTGATTTGATAAAGAGCGTGAAAGAAATTTTAATTAATCCGCTAACGAAACTAATCAATAGGTACATAGTACAAAATGCATTTCCTGAATGTTTAAAAAAGACAGTTGTCATTCCCGTTTTTAAAAAAGGGGACGCTTCGGATCCAAATAACTACAGACCCATTTCATTGGTTCCCATATTTTCAAAAATATTTGAAAAAGTACTAGCTCTTCAATTGATAGAACATTTCAAGCGCCACAATTTGCTATGTAAGCAACAATTTGGGTTTAGGAAAGAAAAAAGCACGTTAGATGCCATGCTATTTTTATTGGACAACATCATAGAAGCTTATAACAATGACGAATACTTGCTAGCTAGCTTCCTTGACTTATCAAAGGCGTTCGACTGTGTTAATCACAGTACGCTAATTCGTAAATTATATGTTTATAATATCCATCCTTCAGCCATTAATATCATAACATCTTTTCTTAAAAATCGTTCCCAACGTGTCACTACTGAAAATTCTGATTCTGATTTTTTACCAATAAATAGTGGGGTGCCTCAAGGGTCTATCCTAGGTCCATTCTTATTTCTAGTTTTTGTGAATGATTTACCTGCTTCTTTGAACAACGAAGGGACCGTACTATTCGCCGATGATACAACCATTACCAACAGAGGAAATGACATCAAAGATGTGGTACAGAACAATATTTCAACTCAAAGATTGGCCTTTGATTGGCTTCATAGCAATGGACTGGCTATAAATCAAAGCAAGTGTGTGCAAATTATGTTTACTCTCAAACATGTTCCTGATGCAAGCTTGCTGAACATCAAAATAAACGAATTCACCAATTTTCTCGGGGTCACCTTTGACTGTCAACTGTTATGGAGACAACATGGTGCCCAACTATGTAATAAGTTATGTAAGAATACTTTTATCATTCGCAATTTGGTAAATTCAGTGGACGAGGGAACTATACGTTCATCTTACATGGCATTATTTCAATCGCACTTGCTGTATGGCTTGTTACTTTGGGGGCACGCGAGTATTCGTCATGAAGTGTTTGCGCTCCAGAGACGTGTAGTTCGAATAATGTGTGGTCTCAAATTCAGGGATGATTGCAGAGATGCATTTAAAAAACTTAAAATCATGACGTTGCCTAGTTTATTTATTTATCAATGTCTTTTGTATATTAGAAAACACATCAAAGAGTTCAATGCTCACACTGATATCCGTCACCATGATACAAGGAACAAAGATAAAATTTATTTGGAAGCCGCGAGATTAACAAGGACACAGGTGGCACATAAATACCATGCAGTTCACTTCTATAATGTATTACCTACTAAGTATAAAAATCTGGACTTAAATAAATTTAAATTCTTTACTAAAGATTTGCTGTGCAATGGAGCCTTCTACTCTTTTGAGGAATTTTTTAGCTATTTCAGTATGTAAAATGTTTGTTATTTTAATGTGTGAAATTGTGATAGTTATTTTCACTATGTATAAAACTGTATTTATTTTTGACGTTTGCAAACTTATTACATGTATTTGTAATGTGAAGTGAAGCATGAAAATAAATTATTAATATTATTATTATTATTATTATTTACAATAACAGGTAAAGAGACCCAAAAGGGTGAATGGCCGTTACGGAAATGGAATCAAATACATATTGACATTATAAAAAAATACAAAGTTAATGAAATTCGCGACTAGTTAGTATAATTGCCTAGTTAAATACACCCCTACGAAATATTTTAACAATAATAAATTGAATTTTCGCAAAAGCCGTTGTTAGGCATTCCCTGAAGTTATTATATTAGTTACTAATATCATCTCCTTTGGGTTTTCAGGTAAAAATAAAAAATAAGCCAATCTAAAATGTAAAGAAAAATTCTGGAAAGTATTGTGGGCACTGGAGGAACAAAATTTTGTATAAATACGCGGAACAGCCTTACGAACCTATTATTTGTGATTTGCCAGTGTAAAGTTACATACTTAGATAGACAAACATTGTAGTCATTACTGATTACTATTTAGTTAGTATAGTATTTAAGTTAATTTAATAGTTTTAGAATAGTAAATACGTAAGTGGTAGACAGATATATTCAGGAATATGGGGCATTCATTCCAAGAAAATTCTCAGCATTTTTGGTAAAATTAAAAAACGACTGATTACTTTGATCACCTTGATATTTTTCAAGAGTTATAGTTTTCGCTGAAAATGGACTCTCGTTTTAAGTATTTTATTTTTTATTTCAAAAATTCATACGTTTTTTTGAAAATGCAATATGGCGCCTTATACATTTTTATGTCACGAGAATGTATATGTATCGCACTGCTCTTATAGCTATTTATGGTATAAGTGAATAAAAGTGAATTTTATCCAACGAAAAAACAGTTTAGCACACGAGGCGAAACTGAGTGTGATAATGTTTTTGAGTAGATAAAATTTGTTTATTCACGTGTCTCATACAAGATTTTTTCCAATTTCGCAAAATTTTTCAAAAAATGTATTGTTTAGGTAATCCATATACATAAATATTAATTGTACTATTACTAATATGATGAATATTTGAAGAAGGTAAATTGCCTAAGCTACCTGTACTTTCGCCACGGTCAAATTCAAACGATACTCCTGGACTTTCATTAGGATTGTTTTACAGGAGGTGGACTATCAAGCGTTGCAAATTTTAGTTGAATATCCACACATCCATAGCAACGAAAATTGCAGTGGTAGTGCGAATTTTTAGTTTTTTTTTTACTTTATTCGTGTTGTCAATGACAGTGTGAAAAGTATAAACATTTTATTCATCCTTTCGATTAAACTATTGTTTTAATAGCGAGATTTAACATACAAAATGAGCATTTTATTAGTAGAAATTGGAAAAAAAAATTATCTGAAAAACTTCAGTTTCACAAATCCGGCCCTGTGCACTTTCACAATGCGCAATGATTAAGGGTGCTGTAAACTACCCGCAAACTCAAGGTTCCTTAATAGTCACTAGGTTAGTGCATACAGCGAGTTTGTAGACAGACCTGTTTAACACAACTTTATTAAAAAATCAGAACGTTTTGGTGGTGAACCAAAATTCAAAGTATTAAAAAAAGGCAACAGAAACCTGAGAAAATACCATATAGCGACCCTGTTGTTGTTATAAATTAATAGTTTATTTTTCAATGTCAACTTAAAAATGCATTAAGCTTATTTAGGAAACAAAAAACTATGTTAATCTGCAGTATTTTAAATTATTAGTTAGGTTACTTGAAGTAATGTACTTGAATTGTATTTCAAGTACATGAGGAAAGTACTTGAGACTTGAAGTACTTTTAGTAAAAGTAAGTACTTGGTACTTTGCTTGAACACTATTTCAAGAAGTACCTTGTACTTAGTACTTCAAGTACTTTTGTTGAGTACTTTGAGCAGCTCTGCTTGCTGGGTAATGGTTCATTTTTTTTTTGGTTTGTTTGTAACTATTGTGAGTTTGTCAGCTTCTTGCTTCCCTCCTGCGCGGTCTTTGAAAGGATGGGGTTGTATTCAATCCTTCCTGTTTTTGCGCCTTTATGGTCAAATTTCACATTAAAGAAGCTAACTAGATATTGCGTTCCTTCTTCTCCACGCCAAGTCAGTTCCTGAGCTGCGATATGAAAAAATTTCTTTAGCAGACCATCCGGGGTATTTTCATCAAAAAGATTGAATATTTCTACTATCTCCGATTTGGTAAGAGCAGCAGAACTGTCCTTACGAAATTTAAATTCCATTTGCAAATTCCTCCTTTTCTAGTTTCGGCTTTCTCGGGCTGCTTTAAAGGCGACATCAGAAAATGGATCAATTTAAAAAAAAAATTTGCCACAGAGTTCCACATCAGGTTCAGAACACATTCCTTATGGTCCGATCCGTCTTTTTTTCTCGTATTGAAGCCCCAGTCCTTAAATGCTGTGTTTATTTCTTCAAGGGACGATGTTCGGTCCATCAGGGAATAGTTTCCCTCTTGGCAAAAACTTTCGAATTGAGACGATATAGATTTTTTTGAACGAACGGTATTGATTGGGACATTCGTCTGGACTACTGCATCAATTTCTGAAATGTTCACTTGGCCAAAACGTGACATTTTTTCTAATTTGTGTGATTTTTTGAAATGTTATTTTAACGACCATAGAAACTGGGCTTTCTAGATCAGCACACATTTTTACATAAAATGAGTTTGTTGTTCAGGCAATTTTCTAGCCGAATACCCCTCCTGCACGGTATTTTTCCAAAAATTTGTCTTCGATGTCAAGGACGCGTGCTTTTTGCGTGCGCGGCCCGCACTCGGTCAGTTTTGGATTCAAAAAGCACTTGTCAACTTGACCTTTCACTGCAAATTCTAAGAAAAATACCTTGCACTCGGGATATTACTCGTACATTTGAAAATTTTAGACCCATATGAATATATGAGTTAAAAGAAACTCTAGCAAACTACACTGTAAGTAGAAATAATATTGTAAAATTCTATGTATTCAAAAAATTCTTTACTCTGATTTACAAATAAAGAAATTTCTGTTGAACTATATGTCGTCGGTTGGGACAGGCCTTTTTTTCATTAAACTCTTCAATTAATTATCAAAAAAATACCTTACTGGTTTTAGTGTGTGTACCCATATATCTCTTATTATCTTCATGCACTCTGTCGGAATTATTAAAAACGATTTCGCTACAGGTAGATGATATTAATATTTCCGAATCGTTAGAATTCTCCAGAAATATTTTTAAACAAAAATAATGTTGAACGCAGACTCCACGACAGCGGATTTTTTTTAATTTTTGGTAAAGTATTATAAAACTGTACCAATTACGACATCTATTATGTTTTTAGTTGTGTCTTCGTCTGACTCACTGTATTTACGTAGGTAAAAAATATTCGCACTTCTTTTAGCATTGTAAGGGCGGAGATGTAGGTATACCTGCCTAAATACAGTGAGTAGGACGATGAGGTAAAAAGAAGCATACCGTTTCATAACACCTTGCCAAAATTTAAAAAATTCTACAATAGTTTCCGTTGACCCTATAAAAAAGAGATTGGGAGTAGGGGAAGGTGGTCAGAAATAATACATAAACTGCTTAGTCAAGCTTAGATCTTTCTTAGTCTTTAAATATTCTTATTATGCTAAGTATATTAGTACTATTAATAGTAATATGTGTTAAGCATTTATTTAAGTGTTTTATCTTTCTTACTCATTCTGTCACAAAGTAAGTAAATCTGGAACGGTTTATAAACGAAATATAAGAAATTCTGCTCCTTTAACACTTTAAGTTATAACTTAGTTTTTAACATGTTTCAACTTAAATTAAAGTTATTTAACACTTTACTGTACATGTTATGTTGCAACTTTTGTCAGACTAATATTCGCTCGTTGAGCTCATAAGCATAAAAACAGCAGTCAACCCTTCCTAAGAGGGTTAATTTCATCGCGTTACCTCTGCAGCAAGTCAATTTTTTAAGTAGCTTATTTACTCGTGTCCAACTCTCGCCAACTTTTAAAATTACTCTTAAATCTTCCAGACATTTTTGCACGGTCAGCCGTGAAATCTCTTTTATAATTGGATTTGACTTCGGGAATTAAAACAAATTTTGATTAAGTCTCCCCGGATTTCTTTTTCGTTGCTCTCATCCCGTCGACCTAATTAGCTAATTAATGGAGTGAGAGCAACGTTGTTCCGAGTGTTTATCGCCATTGCCAACATTTCCCAGAAAACTGTGCTCCATGGAGTGCACACTTGAGCCACCTTTTGGGAATTGTTGAATCTTGTTGACGAACAAAATTGGTTGCAGCGTTATTGTAATTTTGTTTTTCGTGTACTCAATACAAAATTGCGTCTTTGTTTTATAGAAAATAGAAAAAAACAACTTTTCCATTTAGTAACCAACAAGCATCATTGTCTCATCCGCTTCATTTGAATTTTTTGTCCTTCTCCATTGATTAAAGTATCACACTTGTGTTTCAACAGGTACCAAATTCGCAACTGCTTCCTCAGCGTCGACAAAAATGCCAAAATCATTAGTATTACCCATGTTTTTACCGTGGTAACTTGCTGTTATGACAGGCATATTGTTTGGTAATTGTGTAATTTTACACAGATGTGGGTATCATAAATCAAAAATTATTTTAGAGATTCCGCTAATTTAAACTTTTAGTTGAGCACACGAAAATTAGTATGCTCAAAGCGTAAGAAAAGTGTGTTTTCCATGTTCATGTAAAAGTTGACTAACTCGCTTTGCTCGAATATTAAACGTTTTACACTCACTAGCACTTTAATTAAGTAAAAATTTATTGACATCCGACAAAATCCGATGAAGCGTTGGCGCCATAGAAATAATACATATTATATCAGTACGTTTACAGCGCTAAGCTTGTGGTGGACTTACTCATACCCTTACCTAAATCCGACCTACGTAGTACTCTTTTAGTTTGCGTTTACATCGGCAATAATGCAAGCTGCTCAACCACATTTTTAGGTCCTAGCCTAAATTTTGTGAAGCACCATCTTACCCCGTATTATTAAAGATTATATTGAGGTTATAGTAACGTCAGTCATCGGTATTTATTTAACAGCAATTAAAACAACAGTATTAATTATTAATAAATAAAGGTATTTCACAACAAATGATTCGACACTAGTAAACACCGGATACGACATAAACAGCAGCCGTGTCGGTAAAACAGATACCATTCGCTTGGGTCAGTCCCTTTCCGTTTACACCGTTATTTCTACAGCTTAGTCCGTACCGGTTTTAGGTCAGGTCAGGTCAGGTTAGTCCGTACCGGTTTTAAGTCAGTCCATGCGGCAGTGCTGGACCGACGTATCCATTAGTCCACTACTTGGTCTGCGTTTACCGCATGAGGACTAAACTCACTTAGGTCGAATTTGGTGTTTAGATCGCAGACTAAGCGCCCGCTGTAAACGTACTCTATGGAAGTAACTTAGAGAGAGACGCGCGTTGTCAACACAGTGGGACAGAGATAGGGCTCTCTGGGTGGCAAAACATTGACGCGAAACTGCACAGCACTGAGTTTCTGAAAGTCTCTTTCGTGCTGTCGTATGGTGTTTGAAGGTGTGTTTTTGCAAATTTACGTTTTGTAGGCTCAAGTTACCTTATTTAAATGAGTACAGTTTCCTTAAGTTGTATTTTATCGGACTATTTGTTAAACATGGTGAAATCGTATTGTGCGTATATTGCATAGGACGTGCAAAGAAAGCAATCCTGTTTTATTTCATAGGTAATAATCACATCTTTAGACGAAGGATTTCGTAATTATAATTTAAAAATTTTGTTAGATTCCCTAAACATTCCGAGTTACGAAAAAAATGGATTATTGCTACAAAAAGAGGAAATTTTATATCTATTGATTATTGTTTTAGTTATTTGTACGTAGATTTAGAAAATAGATTTTACTAGAAAATTCACACAATTTAATATGTTGAACATACACGACAATATTACTCAACTTGTAGAAGATTATTGTATTAACTGAATTCGTATTGTATTGTACATTCTGTATACATTTCATTTTATTAAAAGAGTATCTCCACCATTGCACCACTTAACATGATTTTTGTTATTTCATATTACATATAATTTTAATGCAAACTGTAAAAATATAGTTTTCATTAACAAACGTTTGTTATTAAGACCCACCACTGACCCGGAAATGAACAAATTCGTAAGAAAACTTATTAATTCCCGTTCAAATGAAGCGTTTCTTGCCACCCAGCACGTGATATGTGATCAGCCATCCTTTCCCCACTGATGCATAACCGTTCTAGCTATTTCTTTCTTATGTTAATTACACTCGCTGGCGTATGGAAACGTATACAAGGCTCCATCCACTCCTTGTTGGCGCCGAAACAGTGTAACCACTAATGTGGCGTTAAAAATAAAAATTCCAATATTAGTGTAATCGTTTACACAAAACTGTGACAGGCGGCACACAATGTCAACAAAGTCATGGCCCTCCTTGACTACAATATTTTATAGTGATCCTGCAGTTTGTGACGCCGTGTTGAGTTTTTACCCGAAGCGTTCAGATTTTTAAAAGAATAATCAAAATTATAAAACATTTTGCAATTTAATTTTGCATCTGCAAAGCCAAATGCTTTGAAATCTTGCAGATGTTTTACATTTATGTTAAGCATGATATTGATAAATTTTAATCCAAATATATTTGCTTATCCCCTCCAAAAAAATAATGGCGTCAGCTGAAAATTTTGCCAAAAAATCCTATCTAAAATGTCCAAAATATGATGAGTCTATATTTGGGAATTTATCATTCCATTCATATTTTTTGGATCTGCTTATACAGGGTGACCCAAAAAAATTAATTAATGCGTAAATTTATTTAATTGATTTAATCAGCCACTAATCTTAAATGTGTAAAATCTGATGAATGTATACTTGTGATTTATCACTGCATCAATAATTTTTTGATTTGCTTATACAGCAAATGCAGAAATATAAATTATTTCATTGGATTTTTTTTTTTGAAGGAAATAATAGTCATTTAAATTTTAGAATTTGAAATAAAGTTTTTTTTTTGTTTTAACTGACTGGAGAATTTAACTATTGAACAACATGAAATCTTGAACATGTGAATAATTTTATAGTGGTATATAGTTTTGACCTAACTATAGCACAAAATCTGCAACTTTAGTGAGCAAAAATTTAAAAATTTTCTAGTTCTGACAAAATTCGTCAATTTTAAACTTCTGTTGTCACGGAATCTCTGCTCCACAGTAAACAAAAAAACTACAATTGCGTTTTTTTTTAAATTGCAGTACATACTTTATGAAGTTTTAACGTCAGTGGTAAAAACTCTTCAGACAAAAGCCTCATCCGTTAGTAAACAAAGGCCGCCTATAACTTCGCTCTTAATGTTTTCACCACCCTTAAATAAATCTCAGGTGCCTGACTGAGTGGACTTTCATTCTATTACTCAAGCCGGAAGTTTTTCACGACGCCCTAAGTGTTAAGAGTGGCCGGAAGGCTGATTTAGTTCTCCGTTGCCATCGATGTTTGCCTTTCCGGGCTATCAACTTCAACATCTTTGACTTTAGTTAGTTTTGCCATTAGTCGAGTCAAACACTCGTTAGATATTTTTAGTTCAACAAGTTTCACGTTCGCTAATTAATGCAAATATCAGCTTAAAGTCAGATAATACACTTCTTCAGTAATTCAACAGAGACACGACATGAGGAGGAGTTCCTATATTATCATGGATGACTTTAATACAAACACAAGCGAAGCGATCAAAGTTCACAACGTATTGTGACAAAAATAGTTAATCATTGCAAAATGTATGAGCACACAATGCGTCCAATCAATGTAATATGTACCAAATAGCCTAAAAAAGTTTTGAAGAATCGTTAAAGACCAAAAATTGGTCTTAATTAATGTAGAAAGAATTTATTCCTTAGCATCTGAAGTCAAACATTCAGAAAAATGCAATGTCTCAGAAAAAAAACATTTATTTAGACAGACCTTCCCTCGCTATTGAAGTACAGTATGTACAACATAGTCAGCTTTCTCGAAAAAGTGCAAAAGGATAAATTTCGAACAAAGTACCTGATTACGGTAACCTATAAACGTTCAGAGTATTCAATTTTGCAGTTTCAAAATTAAATTGTAAAATGTTTTTATAAAATTTTAATTTTTGTTACAAAAGCCTGAGTTTCTAGGATAAAAAATTAAAACGGATTTTTAAACCATTAGAGTACCTACATTATTTAAAAAAAGTTAAATCACATTTAGCATCCAACGATTTGAGGTAACGGCATCAGATTGTTGGTGGGGACGACTGGACACATTTTAGACAGCGTTTCACCATCTACACCATATTTCTAAAATACCTATGAAATCTTACTATAATTGGTCCGGTAGTTACGGAGATTACCTTTCTAATAAAAATCGACATAGACGGACACAGATAGATGGAAACAGGAGTCCTATAATATATTTTAAGGGAAAACATGAAAGTAGGCAGGCACAGCAATTAAACCCCCTTAGCCTCTTACAATACTTCCTTAGTTTACGCTGGGTAAGTAACAACATGGAAGCTGCTTTATTTAATTTTAAATTACGTTATTAGTAAAACAATTTAAATTTTTTCGTCACGGCAGAAACACAAGTGAAACACCCCCACTCAAACAAGTTAACTAGCAAGCAATTTATTTTGCTCGAAAATTACGTCGACGCTATCGTAAGTACCTGTTTTACAGCCAGTTTCATTTTTAAATGTAATCGCATTATGCACAAGAGTGGTTCAAGAGATTGGATATTTAAATATACCGGTGGAAACGCGAAATAAATTCATTAGAATCACCATTACGTTAAATAGATCAGGAACCATTTCAAACTGTATAAACTTGAATTAATAGGTACTAAGTACAACTAAACTGCAAAGGTTATTTGCGGTTTACGTCTGTAAAATCTGACCTGAAAAACAATTAAATAAACAACAACTGAGACAGTGTTTTAGTTTCAACGCATTTATCAAAGGAATGAGTTTCCTTAGGTATATAGGTCTTCTTTTGAAGTTTACGGTTGGCAAACAAATGAAAAACGGAGTTCGTCCGAATGAAAGGGTTATATGCAGAAGTATTCTTTGAAAACACACAAACCAAGTAAAAACTATAATCAGTTTATGTTGTAGAGACAGCTCAATAAGGGAGGTTAAAAAAGGTAGAATTTTAAACTATAAAACAAGCTTTTCTCTAAAACGATTAGAATATCTTTAAAACAATGCTTTTGAAGTTATTTTCCTATCAGTGTTTTTTTAGGGTGGCTAATTGTCTACGTGAGGAATGCATAGTGGGCCGAAACTGAAAATATGTGGCCAAAATTGTGAAAAATAAACATCTGTGTGTACTTTAAATTAAATCAAATATTAGGTATACTTATACTCCTATATTATTTTGTTGTAAATTTTGTCAACTTCAAAATAATCTTGTTTATTTGCAGTGACTTATAAAAAATGCCCCACGTAACCCTACATTTTATAAATAGGGGTGTATTTATAAAGCTTGAAGACAAGATACTTAAAATTTGAAATCCCTCTTTTGCCGTCTTTTTTTGACATTATAAGTGAGGTTGTTTTATCGGTTACACAGTTATAAAAATGTTTGCAATACATATATAGAAATTTTATGTAAATATAAAGGGTTTCTATAAATGACTATAGGGTCGAAGTAGGTCATGGAAACGTGCAGCTTATTACTTCATTTGTATTTTACAAAATGCCCAAGGACGCAGGACGAATACCACACGCAACTGCCTAAATGCTTCACATCTTATGTTATTAAAAAATGAAACTTACAACGAAAATCAACAAATTTATTGTGGTTAAACATTACAGTAAATGTTGAAACTGTTCACGATTTTGTTCAAGTCACATGTTCTCGCTCTTTTTCATATTTTCAAAAATGTTCTGGGACATACTTTTGTCAACACTGTGGGCCCATTGTTCAATTTCATGTTGCAACAGGAACTCCGGACTACTGAGACAATCTTCTCAAAGATGTTTGCGGATTCTGCTCGAGTCGTTGTCTCAAATAATAATCAACAACTTGTAAAGAGTCGATAATTGTTAAATGCAACCAGCCGTGCACTATACTGAATTTATTCCAAGTGTATTTTGGAGTGTTTTCTTCTTGAATAGTTAATATTCAAATTCCATATTCAGGCAAGTAAGTTCTCAGTAAACCCATTTACACTGTTTTTCAAATTAATTAAGTATCCCCAGAGAAAGTTTACAACCTAATCTAAAAATTCGAAGTAGCTCTTTTCCATTTGTGTTCTTTTGTTTTTCGACTCCGTGGTCTTATTGTTTGTTCAGTTAGTCACTACGAACGACGCCGCAAGTGTGAGAGTATCCCTGTTTTATCCTTCTTTTAGTAAGTTACAATCATTATAAGGTTAGGTTATGATGATGCGTTGCCTTAAATATAAAAGGGATATAGATGATAAAAGTACTGGCTATATTAAATGTGATGGATGTACTAAACCCATCCATACTGCGTGTTCTGAACTTTCTCAGTAGGATCTAAAATGTTTACCCTTGAGGTCCACTTCCTCGCGACGCCTAAAATACATATGTTTAGAGTGTGAGCAGGGTATTTACCAAATTCCTAAACTAATTTCCATGATAAATATGTTATAAGACGAAATTCAGCAAAAAATACTATCAAAGCTAATAGCACCATGCACCAGGGGCGGCTTGTCCTATGAGGCAGGTAAGGCAGTGCCTCACCAATGAATTTTGCGCCTTATTAGGATTTTTATTATTTTTTACCGACACATTTCGGCCAATAATTTGTGTCTTTTTTCTAAAATTTTAAAAATAATTATAGAAAATTATATTCTTATTTTTATCTCGGTAGGTACTCGTTGCTCCCTTACTTAAACAGCGCGCTTAAACACTCGACACAACATGTATTTTGAACGCGAATGAGGCAGACTCGAAGCTTGCCTCTACAGCAGATATAGAAATCATGTCGTTAATACGCAAGCAACCTGCAATACACTCATAAACGGTATGAGTCGAAAAAAGACAAAATTGAGGCTAGCCTCATTTCCGTGCTTGCAAAAGAGATGGACAACAATATTTGCGCGCGGAGAACGTGCGATTACAATGCAGTCTGCATTTGCAGAAGTATTCAAAATTAGGCCGTTGATTGTTTTGCCACAAATCTGTGTGTGTATAAATTGATTCAAAATTTCGGTAACAGAATTTTGTCTTAAAAGTGCCTACGTTTGCGTGTGTCGCCTTAGTGCTTTGTGCTTGTCATAATTTGATTTCGGTAATCGTTATTTAAGATTACGAGTAAATCGGAATTTTTCTCTACTAGCGTTAAATGACAATGGCAGTTCTGTTTTTTCTACTTTCACGTATGATGATAAATTGTATGTATTTAGTTAAGGAATTAAAACGGCCGGTTCCTGATTTAAGTAAATCGTTAATTGATCTATAAAAAAAATTAAAATAAATTCAGAGTATTTATATTTTATATTTTTTTCGTTTTGTTTTTTGTTATAAATCAAATTAGATTTATTTTATGTTGTATTTGATTTTTTTCGATATGTTTTCTTTAAAGCTTATTTTAATTTTGTTTTTTGTTAGAAGTTATATTAGTTTTTTCTGGCCACGCTTCCCTTTCCTTTTGTCCTGTCATTCTCATCCTTTCCTTGCAAAAGTTCCTTACACCTTCACGTTGGTTCTTGGTGGACAGTTAAATGAGTTTACAAATTTGTTTATTTGACTAAGTAGAAAATATTTAAGTAATCTTGATTTATTTATATTTTGGAGTGTTTTGTGCTTTGCCTCATCAACTTTTCAAGTCATGAGCCGCTCCTGCCATGCACCCAGTGATTCATCGTTTATTGAAACTGAAAAAATGATCAACGAAATAACCGAACGCAAAAAACGTGAATTCAACATAATCATCTTCAACGTTGAGGAATCTAACGGTAGGTATTTCAAAACAAGAATAAAATGTTGCTGATTGTTCTCTTGTAATAATACTCGTTCGCATATCAGTTTAGGACAGCATGGATTCAGAACTGGTAGATCTACATCTATAAACCTTGCAGTGCTTGTTCAAGATCTAGGTGTTGCACTTGATAAACGAGAACAAATAGACGTAATATATACTGACTTTTCCCGAGCTTTTGATGTTCTTCCTCACGACATTCTGTTAAGCAAACCTAATAACTTTGGATTTAACTATCCCCTTCTCAAATTGATGGAATATCGCTACATAGTAGTATAAAACAAAGTCGCTTTCCGCTGTCTGTCCCTATGTATGCTTAGATCTTTAAAACTACGCAACGGATTTTGATTATATAGTGGAGAAAAAATACTGTTATTTTTGAGGTTTCGAATGTGATGTCCTAAATAATTAATTACATTTCTTCCGCTTACATTGCAAACGCAGGCTGAACCCTACGAGATTTATCAAAGTAGTGTACTAAGTATTGTACACCTTGAAAAGGTCTACAGAAAACTCCGCGATGGTATATGTCTATCTCTTATGGATAACCCACAATAACATTGTTTTGCTCCGAATTTAACGCGTGCGAAGTCGCGGGCAAAAGCTAGTTACTTAATAAACCGTAACAACTATCTATTTTACAATAATTTTACCTCTTTTCGTTTTTTGTCAAGGTCTGGAGTCCCACAAGGCTCTAACCTTAGGTCTCTCCTCTTCAGTCTATTTATCAATGACCTTTTGGAATCTTTAAATTGCAGTATTTTAGCTTATACTGATGATCTGAAAATTTATTCTAAAATCTCAAGTTTTTATGATACTGAGCTTTTACACGTGAACTTATAATTTTTTGAAATTCCTTTCATTCAAAATTGATGGTAATTATCCGGCCAGAGGTACTATTGAGATGGAAAGTCATCTCCAACGACACAAGATGTCCTCTCTGATGGTTCGAAGGGATCTGCATGCGACTAACTTCTTGTGTAAGCTTATTTACAACAAAATTGATTGCCCATATGTATTATCACAGATTAGATTTAATGTCCTTCGGCCAGCATCGAGATATGTTAACATCTTTCATATCTCCACCGCCCGAACTAATATCCTTCGTCGTTCGCCAATTACCACAATGTGTCGATGTGCAGATAGATATGTAGCTGATATATTTTATTCAAACTAGTTTATACTTGGAATTATGTTTTTGTTATTTTTATTATTATAAAGGATCTATTCGAAAACCTTAGCAAAATTTGAGATTATAAAGATTGGCCTATAGTTGCTTAAAATTTGTGGACTCTCTTTTTTTAAAACAGGAGTAATTCTGGCTGTTTTTATTATTCCATCGTCTTTGCTTCCTATTGGACAGTTGACAGAGGAAGCAGAACAAGCTACAAATAAAGATACTTGAAGATACCAGCAATATCATATGCGTAAGTCTTCTAGAATAGACAACAACTAGGATTTTTAAATAGGCTTTTTTGTCTTTAGATTCCTTAATAGCCTCTTTAAGAGAAGTCTGCACCAAAAAAATGTTAAAAATGCTACCAGACGTACGTCAACTTATGAAAAATATACTGGAAGAGAGTGTTATAAAAGATTCGGAATCGATAATATCATCCGATGAAGAAACAGTAAAGATGAGTTTCGGAAGTGATTACTCACCAGTGATTTGTAATATTAAAAATAATCATTTATAATGGTTATTATTTTTTACTTCCTAAGCGTAAGCTAAGGAAATTGCAATACTGTAATCGAGTCCATCGGGCGACTATATTTTCTCGATGGGTCTTGACCCGTAGAGTACGAAAACATGGGTCTTCCGTTTCCTTCCATCTATCTGTCTGTCTGTTCGCTGTCTATGTCCATTGTTATTAGACAGATAATCTCCGAAACTACCAGAACGACTGTTGTCAAATTTTATATATGTATTGTCACAGATACGGAAATATGTAACCTAGTTACAATAGGATTGCCAAACACCCTGCTGGCGATATGGGTCCATTCATGTGATGGAGTGTCAGCACTTAATGACAGTAAAGATAGTTGCTGACACTGCAGGGGCTTTGTGGAGGTGATGAGAGCGACTCAACGACAGTCGGGTTTTAACAAGAAAAGAGAAGAAAGGTAAAAAGTGACCTGTGACATGTTTTCCCGAGGAAGACTGTTAGTAGTAGTATTTATATGTTGGGATCTTATACAGTAAAAAACTATAAAAACACGAACTGAATTTTGAGTCTACAAAACCGAATGCTTTGAGGTCTTGCAGACGTTTTAAAGTTGTTGTATGGTAAGTTTTTAAACAAAATATATCTGGTTACTCCTCCCGAAAACTTACTTAATTACGTCATTTCAAAATTTTCCCGAATAAATTCTACCTAAAGTGTGCACAGTATGATGATTTTTTACTTGTGAATAATCATTGCATTCATATTTTTTTAATTCTTTATACGGGTGGCTGAAAAAACTTGAATCTGTCATTTTATTTTATTGATTAAATCAGGAACAATTCATTCCATTTTCCCAGAAAATTTGGGAATATAATACTGTTATTTATCATTATCAGTATTACACTGCACAAATCCAAGTTGATATAGGTACATGTCCTTGTAAAAATGTTGATGACATGACAAAATTTTGTAGAGTAAAAACTCATGTTAAACATACTCGTACATGTAACATGCTTCTTTACATTTACTTTAACATTGTATACATATGTTTATTTGAACTTTTAAGGGATTCTGGGTATGTTTTATTGTACAGTAATGATCACTTATAGCGAACCCAGTTAAAGCGAACTTCCTGATATAACGAACCAACTTGCAAAGTACGAATTTAAGTACCATAAGATACGTGTTATTTTTTTCCGATTATAACGAACCCGCTTATAGCGAACTTTCGGATAAAACGAACCAAATTTTTAACATTTAAGAAAAAAAAATCGTTTATAACGAACTTTTTCACCAGTCAGCTTTATCTCGACAATGGTCAGGAACACTTTCGTGTAAATCTATTAGATCCCGTCAGTTTTATCAGTATGGCATGGCAAAAAGTATCAGAACAAACAATTGCTAATTGTTTTCGACATGCTAGGTTTCTCCAGTGTGACGAAAAATTTGAACCAGGGGTGGGATTTTGTTTCTACCGATACGACACGATACGAAGCGATAATCGACAAGGACGAAAATATAAATTTCAGATGCGAAAGAAAAAGACGACCACATTTTATCGGTATCGATATTTTATCGTTATAGAAACAAAATCCCACCCCAGAAGACGAACTACTATTGGCTGAATGGCTGAGAAAGCACGAAAGCAATTCTGACGATGAATTTGATATCGACTTCGAAGAATACGTCCATTTTGACGATATTTTAGTGAAGTCTGAAATTTTGTAGAATTAGTTCAATGCAACATTCAAACAGAAGATGAGACTGAAGACGATAATGATAACGAAGAAGAAGAAGAAAAAGAGGGAACGATCCCAAAACCCTCTTAGATTAATCTTTCTCACAAGAAGCGACGTAAAATTTGAGATTATTTTAAGTAACAACTTTTATTTTTAATCAACTTTTTATTAATCAAGTTTTTTTTCTTATATGTACTACTGTACTATTATGTTTACATGTTTATATTTCTGGAATACTTTTAAATGTTGCATCCTGAAATACATAGTTCAGTTTATGAAAGTATGTACTGATTTTTTTGAGATCATTTATAACGAACTTCGGATATAACGAACTACTTTTCCCAGTCCCATGAGGTTCGTTATAACCGAACATTACTGTACTTCAAGTGCGAGTGAATTTCTATCGACACAATCTTCGACCACTTTTTTATAACAGTCTTGTGTTATTGAATTTTATTTTGTATATTTATTTTTCTTTCGTTTTTTAATATTTCATATTCTACTTTCTTCAAAATGCATGTATACATTTCTTTTAAACACGGTGACTAGTTCTTCGGTTTGATTGTTTTTTACAACTATATTAATAATTATTATTAAACATTAACAATTTTTGAATATCAAAGTTTAATATTGTATATTCTAACGAATTTCTTATTTAGTTGATCCTGCGATCACAAAATTGAACAAACGATGTTTTAAGACAAAATCAATACAGCTTAAACAAAATTATAAAGTTTCTTAACTAATCCAGGCTGATCCAAAATTGTTAGCATATATTTTTATTTCGTCCCACTGTGGAATGCTGGGAGTGGTGCGTCAACAAAATATTAAATAAAATAGCTATAAAGTGATATGATACAATAGATGATGTACTCGTACTTTATCATTTTTTATCGCAAACTTATAAACCATAACGCACTATAGAAACAGGATGAAATATTAGTGTTAAAAAAATTATAAGACGCATTTATTTGAAAATGTTTGAGTAAAAGTCATGTCGAAGTGATTATATCTTAAAGGCCTTTGAAGAAGAAGTCGCTATTCGTTACTGTTTCTTCTGCTGAACCGTTAATGACTTTGATAATAATACATTATACAACGACGCTGATGTAGTGAAAGTTATTAAAACAGTTGCCATTGTAACGGGTTCTGTACTACTCTTTAAGTAATTAAATGAAAAGAATCGTTAAATTTTAGAATGTCTACTATTTATATTAAAATTATGTTTCAACAAAATGTGAGTTATTGTTACTACAAATAAAAAACTGAATTAATGATAGCATATTTTGTGTTATTAAGTCTTATACAAAACTTGAAAAGTGGATTTAAACAATAACCTACACTTAATTTGTTAAAATTTTTAAACTTAAGCCAATAAATTTAAGGTTCAAAATATAATAACACAAGTGACAAATGTAATGCGTATTTGAACGTTTATTTGACGTATAAGTGGCACTAAAGAAATTGGAAATACTACTCGATGTAGCGCATGTAGCATAACTTTCATACACCGAAAGCAACAATAAACATGACAGCCCACTGGCTGTCGGAAACTTTGATCTCGGGTTTGCGTGCGCATTACAGTTATAAAACAAATGGGCCTTAGCATAAGCCGTATTGCCGCTTAGTACCTTCGTGGTAATTGACACATCACTAACAAATGTTTTTAACACAAATATCAACTTAACGGCAACGTTAATGATGAAATAATGCAACACTGAAGATATTAGATATTCAATACGAATATTATTTTCTTTTTGATTCTTGCCAACGCTCCAGCTCTTGTTTTTTAAATATTCTGTGAAAACCCAAACAACCTGCCTTAAATTGGCATGTGAACAAAATTTTAAAAACCCAGGAAAATTCGAAAAAATTTGGCCTTGATCGTCAACAAAATGGAATCCTAGGTTGTGTTTTCTTTTTTGTTTGTTTAATGGCGGAATGCGTTCTAATACAAAGTCGTGAACCTTAATGTTGAAAAAGCGCCCCCAAATGAAACAAAATATGGAGGACACAAAAATCGTTTATTTGTCCATATTGGAGAGGTAAAAGCAATTGCGAAATAAGTCGACGTTTAAGTAGGAGGACTTACTTATTAATTTTGTCACGAATCAACGTAAATTTTTGAATCAAGGCCAACGGAATCCATTACCCTTGGCGCGTGGTAAAGCCAAGTCACTTCCTAAAAACTTAGGTTTTCACGAAGCAGGCCTTGAAATTTAGAAAGTAGTGTCCTCTACAACTAGTCATAAAAACAGTATAAAATCGTAATTTCCAACCCAAATACGAGGGGTCTTAAATCCCACAATATATTTTTTACTTATTATTAAATTGTTTGTTACTCCTTCTAGCAAAAATAAAACATATCTATTAAAGTCACTGTCAATTAATTTTTGAAACCTTCAATGCCGGCCTCTGATTTTCATTCTCTAAGTTTGCAAGTTATTAAACTTCTTACAGATTGTGGTTTTATAACAGATAACCATCCGTCCAATGTGGCTTTATTCAAGAAGTTTTATAGAGAACCTCGAGAAAATTATTCCTATGCCCATATTTTTATCATCTGACTATTGCCACGCTATTAAAAATGCAAAGAACCTTTTTTTTAAGTCATAATATGAATTCCACGGCCCGTATCATTTCCTCGTCCTATTTAAAGGCATAATACGGTTTGCTAAGGAGATGGCCTTTGAAACCCGTCAGGTACCTATCTAACAAAAAAGCATTTATTTCCCTTGAATCCTGAAAAAATGAAGACTTTGTTAATAGTGATGCAACTATTTTGGTTATGGAAAACACAACATCTCAAATATGAATTACATTCATTCACTCGCCAGCAACGTTGCCCCATATGTAAATATTTCATATCAACGCCTCTATTGGTTGATAATTACTTTCCAAAACTGGATAAATGGTATCCAGTCCACTTCAGCCAGCACAGAATATAAATATTTAAGCAGCGAAACAGCACATGTTCTAAAATTCACAACAAAAAGTACATTTTTATGTGTACAATTTCTTCTAACACAACGTGGATTTTATTACGTATTAACTCGCTCATTTAGTTCAGATGCTGTAGAAGCGACATTTTCCCATATTCGTTTAAAAGGAGGCTGAATGATACTGACGCTCGTGCAGCTGAATATGCCTTACGACAAATTTTAAGAAGTGGAATTCTAAAATCTTCACCATCTGCCAACACTGCAAGAACTGTAAGTCATATTAGCGGCAATCAACTTTCCCATCAAACATCAATAGTTGATGAATTTGCCGAGGAATATGTAGAAGAGTTATTTCTGACTACGAATTTACGTTTTAAACTCCTTACAAAGGAATCAAATACCTCAAAGAAATCTTTAGTCTGCACCAATAGCTTTTTTATCCGGATATATAATTATGAAATTACAAAAAAAAAAATCAATGTGATGATTGCATGGTGTCAACTACAATGCCTGGATCTCTCTTAAAATTAATAACAATTCAGGACCATGGTTAATTTAGTGTGTTCGAAAAAACTTTTTGTGGGGCTTGTAAAAAGAATCGCCGATATAATAGAGGGCATTTTAACTTATTTGAAAAAAGAAAAAAACATGTCTTCAACTGATCAAGATTTTACAACCTACTTTACTAAAAAAATCATGATTGGTTTGTCGACAGCACCAAAATGAGCTCTGCATTATGGTTTTGATAATAATCGCAAAACCAGTTCTGTCGAATATTTACCTAGAAAAGACGGATTCCTTAAAAAGAAAACTAATCTTAGATCACAAATCTCAAAGCAGAAAATTTTTAAAAGTATAATAAATGATTCCTTAATTCTTGTCAGTTTTAATCTGTTTTTGTCCATTCTCTCTTCTTTGTGGTAATAATAACTATTGTACTTCACAAGGTGACGCGACTTTCTAAACTTGTCATAAACTTTCAAAAGCTGAGTGACTTGGCCTTATGACGCGCCAAGCGTCATGAATTTAGTTGGCCTTGGTTTGAATATCACAAATTGAAAAAAAAAGAAGAAAGAGAAATCTGAATGAAAGTAATTGGATACAAATACACAAATTATTACGATGATGTGACAATTAAACAACAAACTGAACTGACAAGTGGTCAAACAAAGGCTGACTCGGTAGAACAAATTAGAGATCACGATTCGGAGATTCTGATTTTTGGTGTTGTGTTACTCGACGTTTCGGGAGCCGCAACACATACTCAGTTTCGCACCGCAAAGTCTGTTGCATAATTGACCGTATCCTCCATCAGCTTTGCGTACTGCTGGATCACCAACTCGCGAATTCCGCGAGGCGATAGCTATCCCCGCGAGAACCTAAAGAGATTTACGAGACAGAGAACTAAACCACTCCTCTACTGACATTGTCGAAATTGACCGATGGGCCTTAACTCGTCCATTTGTTATGGAATGACAAAAAACCGGCACATGCTAATTTTAAAACAAACTAGCCAAAAAAGCTGTCCGTATCAATATCTTCGTATATCTGACCGTATTAATCCGAAATTTGTCCTCCCCTAGTTTTAAGTATGATTAAATAAATTACTGCCATCCTGTATCATCATATATATTTAAACAAAAAAGAAATTATGTGAAGTGAAATTATATGTTATTTCAAATTATTAAAAATGGACCGAAAACCTCACATCACATACGAACAGAAGAAACATAAACCCATATTCATTACGATCACAATTTGCTGTTTTCGGAAATAAATTCAGTTCAAACCTCAAAAATATTATTATTAAACGTGGAAAATAAAAATTAGACTTTAAATTTAACAGCAAATTCTTAAGGTCATTCTAAGGTCATTTTGTTGCTACTGAGGTTTAGAAAGAACTATTCTTTTTCACTAATTCTTTATTTTTTGGCGAAATTTTGGATTTCTATACGTTTGAGATGTAAAGTGGAAGAATTTGTGTTCGACATAAAAGTTTTGAAAAAAATAGAATAATTAGAAACGAGATCTGCAATCATGGCGTGAAAGCATAATCATTCCATCACTACTGTTTCAACAAGCTCTAGAAATTCATCACTTAGAAGTCATCGATATACTTACTTAATTGTTCATTTAGACAAAAATAAAGTGAGAATAAAAATATACATATACCCAAGGTTTACCCCCAGGAGTGGACGAATATGATGATTCATCAATGTAAATAAATAAGGTGGAATCATTAATCAGTTCTGTTGCTTCAGCCTTCTTTATTGTTGCAGCTAAAATTTCTAATTATAACAAGCTTAATTAATAATATTCTTTAATGTGGCACCTAAAAAATGAACAGTTGGCTAAGCGCTTGCTTTCAGTTGATGAGAAAAAGCTAACAAGAATGATAAGCATTATTTTTTTTTAGTCTCATCGTGTTATCAGGACCATAACAGCGCTATAGATTGTACAGTCGCGAGCCGTTGCATATTATAGTTTAGGGAATATCGTTGTACACAATAAAATTTTATTAACAATAACAAAGTGGACAGTAGTATAATGGTAAGAAATATTTATGGTCCACACCAGTCGACCCGAATTTGTCGGAGAACACTTAGCAAGTAATTGTACGGACAGGGTCGGACTTCATCTGTTCTAGAAATTTAAGATCTGTGAATTACCGCCACGCGACAATTTTAGGTTGTAAATATCTCTTGCCATTGTACTACTGTCCGTCTCATTATTGTCAATAAAATTTTATAGGATACAACGATACATATTTCCTAAACTATACCACACTACATTTTGGTGCATTATTTGAAAATTTAAAAATTCTCATTACCTAAATCAAGGTCTGTATCAAAGTTGACAATATTACTGTCACTTTTTGACAAAACAGTGTCGTACATCATTTTGAAGAATTCCACAATTATTGAAAGTTGAATTGTGGTGCTAAACCACCAGGAAGAATTGATACAAAACAGTTTAAATACTTGGCACGCAATCCCGCTATATGTGCAGAGTGTCGTGTTATCAATACCAAGACGTCTCCTAAGGGTCATTCAGCTGCTGCTACAATAAATGTTAACCGTTGTTGAGGTAAAATTTTGGTGACATTTTAGAAAATAAGTTCACACAGATAAAATTTCAGACAAAGTGTAGTATTAAATCTGAAATTTGACATGGGGGGAAGACAAAGATAAGGTATAACTAATTTATACTCAACTATAGATTCTGGAAGGATTTTGACGTTTCGAAACGTTTTAAAGAGAGATAACTAAATGCTAGAAGTGGAAATATCTTTTTGTAAACACAACCTAGGGTTCGTAATATTTTCTATAACGGCTGCACTGTTATCAATTTCATTCATTTTGTGTGTTATCCTATCCGCAGTTTTTCTAAGTCATTTAAGGGTGTTGGATAAAATGAATTTTGTATATGTGACCACAAGGAGTCAGATCACATGATCTGGGTGGTCAGTTGTTTAGTGGATTATGACTAAACCTGTTGTCATAAAAGTCAGCCAAAAAAACAATTGTAACAGTAGTTATATGAACAGCAGCGCCGTCCTTTTGAAAGTAGCCTTAAACTCATCATCCATTTGATTTAAAAATGGAGTTAAAAATTCGTCTCGATATTTTGGAGTATTTATATTTTCTGAAAACATCATTTACTTTATTGTTAAAATACTAAGAAACTCTACCGTCAAAAAAAAAACCCGGACCATTAATTCTGCGTTGGTTAATCGCAGCCTAAACGCTGACTTGTTGGCGATATTAGGGCGAATCAATGAAAAAGTGTGGATTTTCTAAAGTCCACACTCTTGTGTTTTGTAAGGTTACATACTCACTAAAATGAAGATATGCTTCGTCACTGAAAAAGGTATTTTCAAAAACTTTTTTTAGAGTCGTACTCCAGGCAGCATCAGGTGTCAAAATGATAAATTGTTTCGGCAGTTTTCTTTGATAATAATATCATTTACTAATCCCATCGACTTATACCTAGTTAAAGTTTACAACCCCATTAATGGACAATAGCGGAGAATAATTGTTCGTTGGTGTCTGCTTAATCCTCGGAATCTTAACCTCTATCACTAATTGCTAATCAGTCTCTCCACGTGCCCATATTACATTTTCCTCACTTTAAATACCACCCGTTACCCCAATGGCTTCAGTATAATCTTGTCTTCGACGTATTCCAAGGCAACAACCACTGAAGTCCAGAATGTTTTCAAAAGCTAAACGCTTTGATTATCCTGAGCCAGCACCAAAAAATAAGTTCTTTCAGTTCATTATTTTACTCAATTTAATTTCGTCTTTCTTCAACTAACCTACTTTGTCTTACAGCACCGGTATATCAGCGCCATAATCACAACATGACCGCTTCGACGCAAAAAGCGGACTGTTTTGATGTCAAAAAAGCGTTGCCCGTGAAAATGAACACTCCACCATGCTTTCCAAACCCATCTTCATTGGCGCCACCAAAACCGATTTGATGGAACATACCTCGCACTTGAACATTGATCTGAATTTAAATTTGGACCAATATTTGGGAAACGAAGACAGTTGCGCCATGTTTGAGTCCATGTGTCGCCAGGTCCAAAATTCCCCAATTTTCATCTCGGATGACGATTTGGCTCGGGGAACAGAATATCTTCACCACCCACTGAAGAAATTGTCGCAACGCCGGTTCGCAAGGTGGCATACAACCGGCTACGGGTCGGAAAATTAGAGGAAATGTGCGAGATAATTGCAGATGCGGTGTGCAAAAAAGTGGAAGATAAGAAACAGGAAAACAGTTTGTGGACCAAGACCAGAAAGTGCGTGAAAAGGGCCGAGGGTTTGATGGCAATTTTGAAGCGGAGTGACGACTGAGCTTTGATGAATTGTACCGTTAGTTGTAGATAAATATGGATAAGTATGGCATCTTCATCTGGTTTTCCATTTATAAATACATCAGCTTGAATCTGTACAAAGAACGTATCTCAAATTCTTATTTTATTTGATTGATGGACACTATTCCAAAAGAGGATATAATCATGAATTGCTGTTAAACAAATTCTCATTTTTATCATTAGAAAAGCAACGTAACCTCATAGTAATCAAGTTTTTGTATAAAGTCTTAAACAATCAAGTGGATTCTACGTGGCTTCTGTCCAATACTGTATTTTCTTTACCAAGCTTAAATACCCGTCATACACTTACCTTTTACTGTTCTAAATCAAGATCAAATGTTATGGTGAAATCTCCACTATAAGTCATGTGTACAATTTTTAATCGAATTTCCAATTTGTGTGACTCTTTGCAACATTTTCTGTCTTGTCTCACTATCTTGAAGCATTAGGGAGTTTGTTTATATTAAAATTATTAATTAATTTTTTTTTATGATTGGTTGGTAGATTAAGAATTATTTTTGTTATTATTTTAGCATAGGCACTTGCATTACTTTTTACTTCCTGAACGTAAGCCAAAGAAGTATTAGTAGTATTGTAATCAGACGTTTAATGATCCCTACAGTACGAAAAAAGTAATCGTCTATCTATCCGTCTCTCTGTCTGTATGCATTTTTACTAGACATGTAATCTCCGAAACTGCTGGACCGATTGTTGCCAAATTTTGTATGTATATATATTAGAAATATGATGTAGATGGTTAAATGCTAATCAAAATATGGCTAATCGTCCCCACCCACAATTTGATGACTACACTTTAATTAATGGTATTCTAAAATGATTTGAATGTAACACAAAAATATACTCATATAGTGTATGAATCAGTGGCGGCTCGTCAGATGAGGCAAGTGAGGCGGCGCCTCACAGCACATATCTTAAGAACAGATTGACTTAATTTGTAATTAAAAAAGAGCTTTCAATGCATTTTTAGTTACAAAAATATGTTGAAATGGCAAATCTGTAGATGATTTTTTATTTTTTACGTTTCTGCTGACATTTTCGGTTGAATACCGTACGATTTATGCCCCTAGTTCTTTAACTGAAGCGGTCAGAACGTCGGTTCACTTGAACCAACGAAGCCCAATCACAGACACGGATTTCCATGGCTCAGCCTGGCTCAGCTCCTATACTCCTATACATGCTTTCGCTAGGAACTGAGGCGATATCTTCGGTGCTTCTCGACCATTTTCGGCGTACTCATTAAACCATTTTCCCATTTATTTTACAGAACGGAAGGGTTGCGGGGTGCGTGTGTAATTAGCATGAACGTGAGTAAAAACCCACGTGTTGATGTTTCGTGTTTTTGTCTCTTTCATAGGTACAGGTGAGTGAAAAATGAATCCCGAGTACCATATCGTCATGTTCCATTTTGAAACGCCGTTTTCAAGACGAACCGAGCTAGAACGTTGGCAAATTTTGCTAAATATTGAGCAGTCAAAACCGTTAATTCATTTAACTTCCATTAATAAGAGACAGAAACGTTAGTACTCAAGTCTTTTAAATCAACTTGGTGCGAAACATATAAATGGTTCTGCCGTAATATTCGTACGACGTCCCGGGATATAACGATTTAAATAATTTCATCGGAAGTGCAACGTTACATGAAAATTCCAAAGTACACATTAAAAATTTCATGGGTCTAAAACCTTTAGAAAGGAACACAACAACTATTCCCGAATCCCTCCAAGAAAGTGCTAGTTTAAACAAAATTTTGATTTATAAAAACATTGTTGATTAAATGTGTTATGGGTGTTATTATTATTATTATTATTAATATCATTATTGTCAAACTTCTATCATCGCCTCACCACATCAGACAGTCACGAGCCGCCACTGGTATGAATCCACTTTCAGTTTTTCGCTAAACGTTCAAATGTTCGCAAAAAAATTTGCGCAGTTTATTTTCGACAAGTCTCCGTAGCGCAGTGGGTGTATCGGTGACAATGGCGACCTGCGGTACTGTGATTGTGGTTCGGTGCCGAACTTGGCTCCCGTCCCTTTTTTTTTCTTGCATTGTGACTACTTTTCTTTTATGGTGAGACTAGAATTATCCATGTTGACGATGCCATCACAAATTTTTTATTTGTCAAATTAAGAACAAGTCACCCCATTTTCGCGAAGATGTGAAGAATACGCAGGTCTTAAATAAATCATGATAAAACAAAAATTATAATATTCAAAACATTTCGTTCGATTGTGGTTTAATTAATATAGAATTTTACTCTTGTTTTGAGAAGACAAACTCATTCAAATCAAACAAATTTCTACATGACATTCTTTCGATGTAAACATAAATAACAACTTGAGCTTCAGATTGCGCTTACCTACTGCTGAAGGAGAAGGAGTGTTATTTATGTCTCTAGTTTTTACTTTACAGCGATTATCACAAAATGAAAATCGTAAAATCAAATTTTATAATTTTTTTAAAGAGCTGGATGGTATAGCCTTCGACCAGTTTTTTATTGATCAAATTAAAAACCACAATTAGATTTGCTTATACAGGGTCACTCAACACAATTTATGGATCAGTCAATTTATTTTATAGAATTAATCAAGAATTGCAACACTGAATACTTTGAAATATTGCACTCGTTTTAAACTTATTGTAAGTATAGTAAATTGTTAATAAAAATCTATCTATTCCTCCCAAAAAATTGATGACGTCATCTCAAAATTTTGCCGAATAAATTCTACCCAAAATGTGCAAAATATGATGAGTTTTTACTTGTGATTTATCATTGCATTCATATTTTTTTTGATTTGCTTAGATAGGTAGCTCAAAAAGATTAATGAATAAGACAATTAATTTTATTGATTCTTTTAGGAATACTATAATGTTATTTTTAGTATCACACTACAGCAATCTAAGTTAATATACGTGTCCTTGCAAAAATGTTAATGACCTCATCGCAAAATTGTGTAAAGAAAAAATTCAACTTGAAAATGCTGGATATGTTTCATTGCATTTTAGGAGCGAGGGAAGTTCTGTCGAAACAAATTTCGACCATTTTTTTAAATTTTTGAATCAACAGTAAAACATCCTGTGGTATCTATAATAGCGTCATAAAATGTACAGCCATTTAAACCGATAAGGTAATGTCCTAAACGCTTTTTTGTATATTATTAAGTCAACAAAAGTGGTTGAAAAATTGTATTATTCTTTTTTATAAGACTAAATTTCCGCAAATTATAAGTAGAGTTGTCATCAAAAATGCATTCTTTTTTTTCCTTAAGTAAGCAAGTGGGTCCATTTTATATGACTCCTCGAATATTATATGATAGATGTAGTTTATCATGCACAATTTGTTTAAAATTGTAGGAATTATCTCATTTTAACCACATAAGACAACAATCTTTCAATTTTTAAGATTTTCCAATGTTGAGGTGCTTGACAGAATTAATATTTTTCATAACATTAAATTTTATTTTGTTAGTGGACTATTTATCGTCTTTCAGCTTTCTTTGTTACATTACATTCGCGTAAGTTTTGACATTGTGTGCATCAACCTCAGAAGATTTAGTATGTTCATAATAAATACGCATTGGCTAAATTATTATTATTAAATTTAATAATTTCATTGCGTATAAGTTCCGATTCTCTTCAGTTGTTTTGAATTGTCACTTTTAATTCAGAAATTGTATCTATTAATGGTTCTAACTACATGTTTAGGCACGATGTTGTCAATCATTTTTAACACCTGAGGCGATAAGCCAGCGTCACTGGAAATAGTCACAAATCATGTTAGGATTTTCGACAGGGACAGAAGCAATTGACCAAAAACTGCAAAGCCAATTACTGGGTTTAGCTAGTTCTTTCTACTTATAAGAATCCTCAACAATCGTTACACACTAGCAATGAAAATGCAATTCGCACGCCCTACACGACAAATAATTTTCAGTTCGAGTGATAGTGCAATTGCACTTAGAAGATTTGATTGACATGAAATTAAGAAGCCAGTGCTGATAAATCACACTGCCTCGTCTACGGGGTCAGATAGCGACGATGGTATATACGCAAAAACAGATGAACAAAAAATGGGGGCACTATGAAGAGAAGCAAGAACATTAAAGATTTACAAGTGTAGGTCACTCATCGACCCTCACTTAAGGGGTGTAGACGCAGTATCTAAGGTGTACGTTGGCCAGTTTCCAACAAAAAAACTTTGCTAAAAGCGCGCAGAAGTTGAATATTAGAAGACCGTAGACAGATATAAACGGGAGACTATTTTTTTGTACTAGCGGCCATAAAACGTCTAGAAAATATGAAAGGAGCAAGTGGCCTGATGAACTCGATTACAGTACTACACAATTAGCTTACCCTCAAGAGTAAAAATTATAAACTTTTGGATCTAGAATACCAGTAAATGCACAGACTTTTAATCAAAGTAAATTATTATTGGTGAGAAAACAGACAAATTATAAATTTAATGTAAATGGTCTAAACCAACCAAAACTTTGGACAGTTTGTTATTAATTTTTAATTTTTTGAAATTTAAACTGTTACTTTTTCTTTTAAACAATAAATTTCGTTTTCATTCTTATGCAATAAATATTGGCAGAACTCTTTTTATAAATTTAATCACCGAAGGCGATGAGTGGGCGGGATTTATTCTTAGATCATATAATAGATACCAATACTCAAACTGAAAGCTGTGACTAGACATGAAGCTATCTGTTGTCGTTTTCTACGTCAAGGGGAGTAGTATAATGCTATCATTGTGTGATCACCACATCTTCATCTTTGTTATATGCATTTCATCTGTATATGTCTATTTCACTTCCATCCTTGTACCGCACCAGCGCAACAAATTGCTTTTGACAGATGTTTCTTCTAACCTGTCTTTCATAACGGATCACAATCGCTTCCCCAATAATTTACTATTCCTTTCGTTATGTACTGTGACTTATTTATAAATTCAAGCTGTCAACATCTTTCGTACGAAGTTAGTTCAGACATACTTCCTAAAATTTAGACGCTAAAGATTCAAATAGTGATCACTGATCAGGCAAGGATAGCTTCATTGTAATCCCTCTATTCACAAAAGAGATGTGTGACAGGAGGATGTCGTCACAGGCTCTCCTAGGGAAAGAACACGGCGTGTTGGTATCTATTTATTATATGATCTAAGGGTTTATTATATGTTCTTCGTCAGAGTGGGAGTGGTGAATAACTGACAGAAACTAGGCTGTAAAAAAACGCTAATCGTAAATTTTTTGTTGTATTTTTTGTGATAAGATTTATTTCTTATTTCAGAATCAAAAAACTGTAGATATATATATATATATAAGAATTAGGTATGTATACAACTGATAATATTCACAGTCAGCGACCTATAAAACAGTTTATTAACAAACAGAATTAAGCAAGTAATTTGTTATGTGGTACTGCTACTGCCTATAATGCGGCATCGTGACAAATGTTACTAGTGACTAAAAATCCCTAACTGTACAACTCAAATTGTGGCACCAAACATGCATCTGTCAACACCTTCCCTCAATTTGAGGGTCGCGGAAATTTGATCGAAAGACAATTGTTCGAAAAACAAATTATCGAAAGCATTTCATTGAAAAACAATTAATCGAAAAAACAATTGATCGAAAAAACAATTGATCGAATAACAAATGACCGAAAAGGAATGAGATCGAAATGCAAAATTTCGAAAACCTGAAACACTGTAGGAACGATTCTGTTAACTCAGAACTTTTTTATTTATAAACAATGACAATAAATAATTCAATATTAATAACATGGTTAGATAATTAAAGAAATCCTTCGCAGATACTGCTCAATTTCATCGTCACTATAAAGTTCGTCGAACTCTGAACATACATTTTGCAACCTAGTATTTGGGTTCTTGTATTTTTTCTTCAGCATTCTCTCTCCCGTTCTTTCCCTGCTAATTTTGAGCTCGGTTGTGGTTTGTTCTCGTTGAATGGTATCGAGAAAATTCCACACGGACGGTTTTTCGCTTCTCATTTGCGAGAGGAATCCTCGATTCCACCCTTCCACAATGTTATTAGTCACTGGCATCTCATGAATTATATTGCTATAACAGCTCCACATGGTGTACGGAAACATTGGAGGATTGCGGGTTCGTCGTTCAAATTTTCCAATCCACGTATCTTCAAAATAGTCAACAAAATTCTGCATTTGAACCGGTAATATATTTTGCTCTAGAATTATGTTGAACGACCTTTCGACAAAATTGACAGGGACAAAAGCTAGAGCTTCCAAAAGCTTGACTTTCCGCTGGAATTCGGGATCGCTGTCATATTTCTTCTTCAAGCCTAGGTTTGAAATTTTTCGGTAAAGGCACTGATTGAAAAAAAAAAAAGCAACCGTAATGTTTTGCATCTGGGAAGACTTCCTTCACTACGCTGATAAGGCTCACTTCGAAGTCTGTCATTACGATTTTACGTAACGAAACGTTGCCAAATGACAGTATACATTCTTTGAGATGTCTTAACGATCTAACATACGTCACTCTCTGCTTGTTGGGCAATAAAATATAAATCAGTGGAACAACAATTTCCCCAACTTTTCCGTGCACTGTGTACAATTGGTGAAAAAAATGGGGCACCGTTTTAAATGTCCCGTCTGCGAACCAGTACTGCGATATACTGAGTAGTCTCAAATTTTCTTCGGTTCCAAACATAAGAAATCGGGCTTCCTCTTCATCATCGTTGTCTGTCCCAGAATCGAACAATAAAAATTTCTCACCTTTTGGTGTTAATTTAAATTTTTCAGGTAGCACGAGCTCGTTCCTACTAATTGGAACCGAAGGAAATTCATTTTCCTTTATTCTGATATTTCTGATCGTCCTTTTCATACAAGAAATTGAAGGCAAATGAGTCCTAGTTACTTCGCTTGTACTAGCTGTTGCTTCGGATATAAGTGCCTGGGGCGGCTCCACTGATGTTCTAGATTTTTGTCTTATAGCTTGTAGAACCTTCCTAGTTTCCAATTTTTCGGGCGTACCGGCGTGATCGTGACTCCCTTTGGTCTTCACTAAAGGGCCTTTCTCAATAACACGACCCTTGCAGCCGCTTTTATATTGTTCGCACTTCCAATAGATGGTATCGGCTGTGATTCGATCTCGTACATAGATGTAACCCTCTTTGTGTAGAAAGTTTCTTCCCCGTTGGCTTTTAACGAATTCGTGATCTGACATTTTTTTCAAAATTTTTGACATAAACAGATATTACCCGAAAGACACAAAAATTGCACAATTTTGGGTACCACAGCTGCTTCGATAAAAAATTCTTTCGATCAATTGTTTTTTCGATCAATCGTTTTTTCGATCAATTGTTTTTCGATCAAAAATTTTCGAACAAATATTTTCGATCAAATTTCCGCGACCCCAATTTGATTTTTCATAACCTTAAATATTTACATACTACTTCTCATTAAAGCTAACCCTAAAAAATACAACAAACAAAAAAATTCATCCACACGATTACAGCGGCCTAACACCTATTTTAGTACAAAGTTTAGTAAACTGATTCGTTCCCAGTGCCTTAGTAAGGATGTCGGCCTTCGGATCTTCGGATGGGATGTATCGAACATCAGTGGTTTTGTTCTGGTACAAATCTCTTAAAAAATTGTTCTTCCCATCGACGTGTTTTAGACGTTGGTGTTCCCACTTGCACAAAGTGTGAATACACTACAATTGGTTCTTCCAGATCGAAGCCCAAATCTCTTGCAATATTTATCAGCCACCGGAGTTTGGTAGTGGCAGTTGCAAGGGCTACATCCTCCGCCTCCGTGGACGATAAGGCGGCAGTGGTTTGCTCCTCCTGCCTACTAGGAGTCTGCATAGCAGCTTAATGCTAGACTCCCTTTTTTCAGATAGAAACGGCCATGATCTGCTGTACCTTGGAGATATCACAAAATTCTCTCCAATTCAATCCAGTGCACTCACTCGTTCATCACGCATTTCTTTAGCATTTGCCGAGTGTAGACTTGCTGGCTCAAATACATGCCATCATCAGACTGATTCAGCTTTATACCCAGGAACATCCGCAATTTTCCTAAGTCTGTCATATTAAACTCTTCTTTAAACTTCTCTTTGAGGGTACTGAGAGTTCAATAGTCATTGGGCGCGAGGACAATGTCATCCATATAGAGTAGAAGCTAAATTTCCATGTGATCAATCATCTTCATATAAAAGCACTTGTCGTTTTCTGACCTTTTAAACGACAACTTCTTGATGTAGGCGTGAAAATGTGAATTCAATGATCGAGGGGCTTGCTTCCATACAAAGATTTCTTAAGACTGCACACCGAGATTGGAGCAGTGTTGATTCCGGAGGGAGTTTATATCTTTTTCCATTCAAACCTCATTTTAATTGGCCCCATTAGGTTACTATGCACAAGTTACAGTGGTCTAGTAGGTCTTGTTCTCGACTAGAGATGAGGTAATCTTGTCTCTCTATTCCTTGTACACATCTTGAACATATGCGTGGATTTTGCTCTAGATTTACCTGAATTCCATCAACCAGATGTTTTACTTTTTCGAGACCATTTCTACCGATGTGTCCCAATCTTTTGTACCATAATTTAGGGGTTTCTCTAATAGCCGATATCACAGCAGTACAGTCGACGTATAATACATTGACGGCCAACCAATTTCTTTTTATTGTAAATGCTATTTCACTTTCTAGATTCGAATACAGCCTTCAGGTCAAGCATTTCCAATTTCAGTATTGACAGTAAATTAAACTCTGAATTTGGAACTAAAAGCACATTATTAATAGTAACATGACTTTTATGTTCATTTACGATAACCTCAACAGTAAGAGCCCTCGTTTTTCTGGGAATCAAGAATGTGCCTGATTTTGCACTTCTTATTTGAACGGGTTTTTCGAATGTTTGTGCGTTCTTCAAAAAATCACGACTCTCTGTTAAATGTTCTGTGCATCCAGAATCCAAATACCATTAGTTGTCTGCATTAAAATTTCCAGTACACCAAATAATTTGTTACAATTCTTGGGATGCCGCATTATAGGCAGTAACAGTAACATTACTGTCTATAATGCGGCATCCCAAGAATTGTTACTAGTTACTAAAAATCCCTAACTGCAGAACTCAAATTGTGCCACCAAATATGCACTTGTCAACAACACAATATACTTGTCAATCTAATGTGACACGGTAACATTAAAGGCCCATTAATTTGGCATACGACACGTTTATGAATTAGTTGTTGTGCTAAAATATTAAAAGTATGTCATGCAGACTTTTAATACATTTATTAATCTATGTCCTTTCTTCAATCAGTAGTGACCACATTTCCACAACGTAATGTGCCTGTAAGAGTAGTATACGTACATCTACAGATGAACATGTGACATTTTCAGAACAGTAACAATAACTTCAAATAACTTTTGAGTGAAGCTTCTTACGCACCCGTACCTTCCATATCTATAAAAATATTTCACATTTGTAGCCCATCTCCATAAAAATAAATTTTAATTTTTCAAAGTGAGCACATGAAATATAGTGTCTTTACGACAAATATGTTCGACAGCTATCTCGGTCTCGTTCGACGTCGAAACAACCATACCCCTCCCACAAATCGCCAGTCATAAATCAAACAGAACTTGTTTGCGATATAAATAACTTTGTATAATAGACGTCCGCGCTGCATTTTCCTTAAAATTAGCTCCGGCGCGGCGACATTAGCATAATGAAGTTTTGAAAGTGTCCCGTTGCCGCCTCCGGAGCCTTAAATATGAAATCCCTCAACTCCCCGCCAACGAAGTGGCAATCTCATGCAAATTCCCATTCCATAGATTCGGTTTTACAGTATAGCAGCCAAAAACGTGCCGCCCCTCGCCAGCCCAAAAAGAGGAATATTCTCCTTGCTACAAGAAACCTCCCCACCATGACTTTATTAAATTATATATGTGGAGGCGGTGCGGCTAAACGCAATAGTTACGTGTTGGGAATGTTTATATCTTTATTACGGCTACTTCAGAATGAACGTCTCTTTCGTATATTGCGGCGGTTTCCACAAAAAAGTTGAAATTCCTTTCTCTTGTATAGAAAGTTTCTATGAGGTTACGGCTTCTCACATGAACAGGAAAATATATGAAAAATTATACCCGCTATTACTGTTGTTGTTTTCTTTTGATTTCGCAGGCGCTCATTCTTATTTCTTTGTAAGTGCAAGAGTTTTCAATCTTTTGGCTTAGTAAAGTGGAAGATTGGACGCAAAGTTTTATTTTAGTATGGAATGAAGGAACTTCAGCCAAATTATTTTGCTGTAACGTATAGACCCAACATCTTCTCTGGCTCAATTTTTATTATTTTCAGTTGTGTTTCTTTGCTATATTATTGGACATTTGCAGTCTTAAGTACATTTACCATATGATGAACCAAGGCTTTGAAGAAGTCGACCACTAATAATAAAATATTTGCAAATGCACGGGAATTTTGTCCTTGATTTTTGTGTATTAATGTCTTGAAACATTTTGTGTCAAAACGGCTTGTTAAATTTATATTTTAGGAGAGATTAAAGTTTGAACTTGCTTGTAAACGTTGTAAAATGCACCAAAATTACAACTACTTATTTCTAAGTGATTTCTTTATTATAAAACATGAAGTAAGTGGCATAATTAAAAAGAGGTAGTGGGAAATCGGACTTTAATAATAAAATTTTTACAATATTGCTGATGTTTCAGACATCCAACTTTATCCTTGATCAAGGTTACAAAATATAATGGCTAGGTGTCAGAATGACACTTATTTTCACTCATTTCTTACCTACTGTATAATTTAAATTTTGTCACTATAAAATTTATATCATTCTACAATACCTTAACTAAAATTATGAAATTAAAGGCGAATTTTTTTATGATTATATTTTATATCGTCATCCAGTCCGGCAAATTAATTTAGAAAACCAATGCACTAGTAATACAAAACAAAAACAAATGCACGTGTAATCAACTATTATTTTAAAATCAGCTTAAAACGTTAATAAAATCATTAGTAAGCTACAACTTAAAACAAACAATTTGTATATTTCTAATTACATGTTATCTTATCTTTAGTGTGTCATATATAAGAACTAAGAATAATCTTATAAATTTTACTTAGGTTGTTAATGTCTATTGATTGACGAAATAATATATTATATATTATTTTTCTTTGACTTTTTTAATATTTTTGTGGCTAAGTTGTGTGCTCTATAGACTAGATTTTGAATTGCATACGAGTATATCGATTTTTTGTTGAATGCTATGATTAGTATGACAGTTTTAAGTACAGAAGACGTAACATAAGTGAAGTGGTCCAAATTAGGAAAAACAAAACTGTGAACTTTAGAAATGACATTAACAAGGTAAGTAAAATTTATGACATTATTCTTAGTTCTTTTATATGACACATTTAAGATAAGACAATATGTAGTCAGAGATATGTAAACTATTTGTTTTAACATGCAATTTAGTTATGCTGGTTAACACTTTAATCTGATTTTAATAGTTATTCACATTACAATGGGGTAGAACCATCATTACACAACGAGTGTAATGTAGTGACGTTCCACGTACCTAGCAACCACATACATAGTGTAATTATGCTCTATCCCACGATTTTACTCAAAAAAATGCATATTTATTTTGTTAAATTAATATTGCGCAAATGTTACAAAACTAATTTGTATTGGAAAAATTATATTTATTATTTGCATTTATAAATCGGAAATTGTTTCTATTTTTGTATTTTGAACATATGTATGTTTTCCTAAAAATATGTTGTGCACGTAAATGATATGTATCCTTCACAATATTTTTGTGTTTTTGACAGCAACATTTCTTCCGTTTTCTCGTGAATTTCCTTCATAGCATATACAAAATTCTCTTACCTACGCCATGGGTATTCTATTCGGACAACAATTTGTCTCACGCCATCTGTCTTGGATTGATGATGCTGATAAAACGTTACAATTTGCCGCTCAGGTTTTGAGTTATTTTGATACACGCTACAAAGACGGAAAACAAATGAACTCTGACGTATATTCGCCTAGATAATACTATAATAGTGATTTACATATCAAGGGAGCAAAGTGAAACATTTCCTCCCGCGGATTCAGACGCGTAGCGTCGGGCCTCAACCTTAATCCGCGGGAGGAAATGGCACTTTGCTCAAGTGATATATACAGGGTGACTGCGAAATATATGCAAATATTTTAACCACGGCATCCCCCACCCTAGTAGACCCGAAATATAGAAAAAACAAATTAAAAATCGAATGGGGCAAAACCCCCATGAACCACCCTCGATACGAAGGCACTGAGCCACCTTGTACACTTGTTCGAATAAAAACGACCTAAACACTTTCAGTTTGAATTAAAAGTAAAAGCGACTTTTTGCTGCTTATCATTCGTTCATTCATTTACTCATTCATCGTGAAAGGTCAGTATGAAAGTTTTTTGGTAATTTTGATCCTGACGGATGTTTGGTCCTTGTCACAACGATTTTACATTGTTAATTGGAACAGAAATAAGAGCAACTTAGAATGCTACTACCTTTGTACAAGAAATGTTGAAAATGTTGTCCTTGACTAGCAATACAAGCGTCAGAGCGTCGCAAGAGGTTTGTTGATAGGTAAAAAAACACCGGAGTAGCGGCTGCCACTTTCACTTGTTGAAGCTCTTCGATAATTTCTGGACACTGTTGATTTCCACAAACGAATTGTTTCATCCAACCAATACACGTTTCTCGAAAACCGTCTCTTGAAATCGTACTTGTTGACGACTATGTGGAGTTCCATCGGACAAAAAGTGAGTTACACAACGTGGACAATCAGCGGGCTCCAAACCGTGCACTTTGTCAACATGGTATGGTTGTGACCGTGTACTTTTAATGTAGGATACACTACAAGCTGCGAAAATCCAATTTCTTCTTTCTGTCCCATCACGACCACGATCGTGAGTTTGAGGTTGAAGGTACCATGATCTCGGAGATGTTGTACCACGGATGCAAATGTTCGCGCACACAAATTACCATATCGACACACTCTGCATTGGAAAACTGGATCATGCACCGATTTCAACGACCGCTCGATAATAACTGGCCCTTTTCGTGTTTTTCACGTTGCGATTAAAAAAGTGCCTGATAAAGTTACTTTTTTGGTTCTTACTCCGAGTCCCCTGTCCATTCATTGCAGTAATTATGTAGGTCACGAAACATTACCAGCGGCGCGTATAACAATTTACATTCAATTTCAAATAATTTTTTCTAGACACTGCTACCACTTAGGACCGTGAATTTTTGCCAGTGGCATAATCATATTGTGAGCTATTCCCCATTTTTTTTTGCATGTATTTCGCAGTCAGCCTGTATATGATTTTTTCTTCGAACGAACGTTTAAAATCAATTTTATAAAAGTTTAAATGAAAGAACTATTACCGCAATAAACTAAGTCATCCAGATAGTTTCTATGACAATTTTCAAACAAATAAAAATTAATCGCATTTGAACAAAGCGTCTCGTGAATTGAAGTTTAGTGTTCCTTAAAACACATTAATTTTGGAAAAAATGGAGGATTTGGATGAAAGTAGTGCTTCAGATAATAATTGTACCCGTCCAGACGTTTTAGAAGTAGCAAGTTTATAAATTTATAAACATCATTTTTGACAAAAATGTACTTTAGCTTCTGGCGGGAGCCAAAATAGTTTACCTCCCGCCGGGAGGGAAGAAAATCATATTTTCTATATAGTGAGTAGAAAACATACATTAATTGATACGGTTACAATCTTGTATACAATTCATCTCACATTTGGGATAACTACCAATAATGTTGGTTATCTCAAATATCTTAATAATGCTGAGATTGAAACCTCACAATTTTCCTCAGGGTGTACATTGGAGCACTGAATCTATAATTACGATTGCAAGAGGAATTTTTTGTGCAGGTCTTAAAGGCGACAAAACCAATCATTTTTTGATTATGAACCCCAACTTAAGACACATACCCTAGATGTCGATGGTGCATTTTGAGGGCAGTTAGTCACAGTCCGTGAGTGTGAGTGTAAAGTAGCCGATGGACGTGAAGGCCCACCTGTGTTGTAATGGTCTGACAGGGCCGGACTCGGGTTGAATGATAAGAGCAAAGAGTTGGTTGTTACGGTGTTGACAAGAGAAGGTGGCAGCTTAGGGTGAACCTGGCCATGAGAGCAGCGATGACCCGTAAAATCTCTGGTAGATATAGTGCTCCAACTGCTAGTTCGTTTTTATGACTGTATCATATTGTGAAGGAGTTAAGTGTTCCACAATAGGTCTCTGCCGTAAGTAATCCAACGGTCATAAACTGTCAAGGGACCAACTGTCTATACTATACAGGGTCGTATGCGCCCGTAAACCTTTAAGATGATTTATGGCACGGCTATTTACATTTTCAATAGAGTTCCTAATACTTGCCGTAATTGAGATTGCAGTGCCATAAAAACGAAGTCAGAGTTGGACTACTATACCACGGTATCTGAGTACGCGCCACCTGTGCACTGAGGGCGTACTCAGGTACGCCCTCATGACAGAGCAGGTTGGCGAAAGCCGTGAAAGGGATGTCCTGGTTGTTGACCGACAGGTCGTGGCGGTGGTGGCAATCGAATGCAACAAATAATACGTTTACTGGTTTAGATTGAGACATTAACCCGGTTTCTGGAGGAAACACAGTGACGTATGCACGTGGAGGTGTCCTCTCCACTTTTGCCGTGACAGTGCTCTTTCTGAGGGGGCTGTGGGCGGGCAGTAAATTGTACAGCTAGGGCGATTTCAGATAACTCGACAACTGAGCACATTCTTCGTGAGTGTCCAGCCCTAGCCTCCTACAGGGAATCCATACTAGGGGACATCTGGCCTAGTATGGCAAATATCAGGGAGTTTCCACCCTCTGCATTACTCAAGTACATTGAAGCAGTTGGGTGGCTTGACGAGTAGAGGAGCGGGAAAACACCCTGATATGGACTTGGGGAAGGTACAATGGGCCCAAAGGCGAGGCCTAAGTGCCGGCTGGCTACGGTCAGCCCCCATAAATTAAGAATCCAGAGAATCCAGAATCCAACTCGACAACGTCACCAGAAGTTCGACGCCGTGAGTTGAAACCGCTGATCGACAAGGAGTGGGCTAAGGGGTGGAGACCACACGGTGAGTAACCCCATTCTTAATCACTGGGGACAGATAAGTCAGATGTATCTGTTTTCATATTCGTGATTGGGGCCGAATTGTCCCGGGGCCGGATCTGTACTAGAGCGTCACATATAGGAGGGAATGAATCTGTAGTTTGCACGTGGCTGTAGCCGTTTGACTGTCATTTATAATGAATAATATCTGGTTGACCGAGTTTCACTCGGCTCGTTTGGTAGTATTAGATCAGATTAGGACAGATAAATATGCGTATAGTATGCATTTTGAAGTACACGCGCTACTTAAAAATACACATTAAAAAAGAAATTTCATAAGCAGTCTGTTTTAAACACTGATAAGTGACATGTAGAGATTAAAGAACAGAAAACTGGAATTATTGTTTGACATCTCATTTGTTACCCAAGTTTTCTCTCTGTCGTTCTTTTTTTTTCGTAGTTCTCTCTCTCGACTCTAGAAAAAGGTCACAACCACATTCTTACTGCCAGAAGAGTTTCGCCTCTGGTGTGGTTAACATATTGAGTTAACGTGCTCTTTTGTGTTATTCCTAATTTCTCAATCTCAACCCTGCTCCCGAAGATGCCATTTACGAAAGTGTGCGAAACGTTGAGCCCAAAAACTCAAATAACACGGTCCCATCCCCGAAAACGATCACATGTTGACACTGACCGTGGAACCTCTGAAATGAATGCTTGACAAAATAATCTCAATTCAACACACTTTCGTGTGCCTTTTATCCGCTCACTGTTTAGTTTTTGGTAAATTTTCTCACCTCAGGAGGTGAATTTCAACGTCCTCTATACAGTGGAGTATGTTTCGGTACGTACAATTGAAGATAAAAAGGTACGTCAAACGTACTGTCAGACTGTCACCCAAATTTCTCATATAAAACAATCTCGTGTTCGTGTAGTGTCATCTGATGTTGCCTAGCAACAAATATAATTCACTGCCTGAAAATTGCTGAAAATGCATGAAGCTGTAATTTTCAGAAGTTAAAACTGCGATCAATCGATTTCTTGACCCAAAAAAACCCCAACCTGTAAATTTCATCGAAATCGTTAGAGCCGTTTTCGAGAAACCCATTATATATATAGATATATATTTATATATATATATATACAAACTTTGCTCGTTTAATAGTATTAGATTTGTTGATAATTAGCACTAAAGCAGCTACCTGGTCAGGAATCGTCTTATATCTATTAATGTTCTAGTCCCATCTGAGTATATTATATACTATGGAAAAAGTTCAACAGTTTATTTGAAAATTCAAATGCTCAAGTTTGTGTCTTAGTACCAAGCGAACAATTAAATTCAATGTTAAAAGTACAAATAACATTATAGGAATAAATTAAATAACGGACAGAATATCTGAATAGGAATGCAGATTGCAGACAGAGGTAATTTTTAGTTTAGTTTTATACTTTTCATAAATACTTAGTTTCGACAAACTAAAGATTTATTACGAAGGCGGGTTTATATTTCATATTTCCACTGAAGGGGAGAGCCTTTAAGAAAGAAATCGGTCCCGTTTTACAGGATTTACACCTAACGTTCACATTATTTATAAAACCTATAAAGATTAATATACTGCAAAGTGAAAATTGTACATTAAAAGATACTTCTTTTAGAAAAACTTCTCAGAAATTCATTAGCTTAAATAATATTACTGTTGAAAGCTAAATTAGATTAAAGCATTTTTTGTTTCCTAACTATACTTTTAATTGAAGAAATTATTAAGTCATAAACGGGTTCAACTCTGTGATCCAGTTTATCCTTACATCAAGAGAAATACTTTACGTTTAGTCTTATTTTTTCCGCTTCTCTTCGACCAGTAAAAAATATTAATTTTTGTACTGAATCCTTTCCTTGCAATTCAATTGAATTCGTAACTTTAATGTATAAGGCACTCTTCTTGTTTATTAAAGAAAAAGAAACAAAAATGCACTCGGTGTAGAAAAGTAGCAAAAACGACTAAGTTATCGCACAGGGTTTGAGGTAGAGTCTTCATAAACTCCGCTTATGAGGTGGCAGTTAATAGGACGGGCGAACAGTGGATAGCACATTTTCAAATACGAATTGCTGCAATTAAAACAAGTTTAACATAGGTTACAAGCATTCCTTTGGGTGCGGCGGAGGTGGGTATCGTCATGGTCCTATTGTTGCGCCTCTGATGCGGAAGTAATTGTTTTCGCGAAACGTCTCGGGGTTGCACAACGACACCCCCAGGCCCACTTGATCGTAAATAATAATAAGTGGGGGCGGGTAGGGTTCAAATTGTTCGTGAAACATGGACCTACGGCGAAGGAACGGAGAATTTATGACCGAGGTCCCGCAAAACAATATTAGACATCCATATATAAACTCTTCCAATTATTATTGATTTATCTCGGGGAAGTTATTATCTGCAAAGAGATCGTTGAAAAGTTCTTTCCACAAATGAGGAAACACTGTAAAGCACAGATAAACATTAATTTGGAATTGGGTAGAATCCGATTTTTATTTTTTCTCCATGAAGGTAAATTTAAAGTTACTTACGCATGGTAAATCGTTAAAAGTTTTTCTTTCGTTTATGCTTCCCCTCCCAAAATTGATAACGTAATTTTACAAATTTTGCAGAATAAATGTTCTTTAAGTTTTAAAGAATTATACCCCTGCAAGTGTGATTTTTGAATCAGTGTCCAGCTTTGACCTTAGTCATTCAGATTTCTGAGAAAAAAAAAATCGAAATTGCATAACAACTAGAGATGTACCGACTACAGTCGGCCGACTAGTCGGCTTTGTCAAAACCGGTTAAAATTAGTTTAATCGACCGAAAATTGGTGTCAAAGTGTAGATAATCTTCCGCTAGTTACGATTCTGAAATCGTCGTCACGATATATGGTCCAATAAACACGCAAAGCGAATTCAAAATTTCCAAAAATTTTCCAAAAAAGTGGTTAAAATTGGTTAAGTATTGTATAAACTGCCCTAAATTGTGTTATTCTTTATTTTTGTACTGAGTTACTACAAAAAATTAAATGTTAAAATTATCCAAAAAAATTTAACACATTTTTTGGAAAAAAAAGAAACTTCAGTTATTCCTTTTATTAAAATAAAACAAGTTTTTAAGGTAGTCAGAGAAATAGAAAAAAAAAACCCACTGTCTGTTGCATTTATAAACAGTCGGCCGACTGCAGTCGGTACATCTCTAATAACAACATTTTACCAATTAACTTTTAAATTGCAAAATCGAATGCTCTGAAATCTTGCAAAGGTTTTAAAGTTATCGTAAACATGCTAAATCGTTAATAAAATTGTTTTCGTTTATACCCCCCAAAAAATGATCGTGTCATTTTAAAATAATGCAAAGTAGAAAAATTTTAAACTTTTTTTTTGGTTATAGAAAGCATGATAAATCGTTAATCAAAATGTATTTATTTATGACCTTCCCAAAAATTGACGTCATCTTACATTCTACCGAATGTTGTTTGAATTTTATTAAGTAACTTGCCTGCATGTGGAATTCATAGTTCCATGTTGAGTTTTTGCTATTGACACCACATTTTTGGGAAAAAATAAAAATTTTCCAACAAGATTTCTACACTTTAAATTTTAAATTATTGTAAAATCGAATGCTGTGAAATCTTCCAAATATTTCAGTTCTTGGAAGCATCGTAAATCGTTAATCAAAATTTGTCCGTTGATGGTTCCCCACCGAAAAATTTATGACGTCATATAACATTTCTGTTCTTCAAATTTATTAGTGTTTTTTGGAAAAGAACTGAGTGTGGTTAATTAATAACCCCTCCTATGCATTGAGGAAATAAAATATAAACATATGAAATCGAATAAGAAATTGAGAGAATATCCACATTTTCCTCGTTGGTTATCTATTTTAAAAATTTCATATTGTCCACCCTTTCGCGGACCGCGCCTCCTTTCAATTTGTGGAGCCAGGAATGTTATTTAAACCACTGGTTTTTACTTTGTAGAGGTTAACCCAAAACGAAAAAGGCTAAACTAAATTTTTTAATTTTTTAAAGAGGCGATATTTGTTGAACCATACTTCAAGGGGAAATTCTGCCGTAATTAACATGCGATCAGTTTTTTTTTGTATATTGTTTGTAGGTATATTGCGTATAATTAAAGACATTTAATATGAACTGATTATTATCGATTTATTATCTAAATGGTAACAATTAAAAAGCGGTTCTTAGGGCAGATGCCTTTTCATTTTGGTTGTAGGCAAATGCACGAAAGTTGTATATAAATGCGTATCTGAGAAAATCCTTTTATTTGAACCCTACTTATTCCTGGCGTCTTTTTGGGATCACATAAAAACTCGGGTACTTAACATCGGTCTTGAACACCACAAAAGACAAATAAAAATATAAACGCCCTACGACAAATGATCGAGTAGAGTTTGAATATGTATAACTCGTTGCACACCCTCGCTTTTAGGATTTATTAAATTTTCACTTTCCCAATTTCTTTTCGATGTAATAGGCGCCAGCCGATATGAGACGGCTGGGGGAATGCATATCACCCCAGAAATTTCAGCGGACGGCTGCTACAAGTCGCAGGGAGTGTCTCGCTGCACTTCTGAGTGCCGTATCACCTCTATTGTTTTATCTTTCCTATAGCTCTCATTCTCCCGTTTCTCAGCATACCGTTGCACTGTTTCCTTAAACAATGCAACCCTTCTTCTATCTTTTCGCTGTTATTTTACATTATCACTTTTTCTTCACCCTACATTTTTTTGCAAGTGAAATATCTATCATCTTTGCTAGGACGTCAACAGTAGTATCATTTGAACCGAAAATGTCGTAACACCTTCAGATATAAACAATGCGCCATCCTTGTGCTAATAAAAGACACGCGCACTCGGCGCCAACAACCTTAAATACAGATTCACTGAGATCTTTTTTGAGCAGCTGAAAGGTTCCCTGAGTGGGAGAGGACTATTAGAAAAGTCTTCTTGGAGAGGAGGGAGTAATCAAGGAGGTGAAGTGGTACTGTACGAGATGAGGAATAGTCGAATATTGCTTTTCGGTCGCATTTTGCAAATAATTATCATTTTATCGTTATTATCGTTCTCGCTAATTCCGAGTGAAATCGTGTGAGGCTTACACAGACATCGTATCGTTATCGTACCGTTATCTTTTGGGTCGCTATATTGAGAAAGGGTGATTTCCAAATCTCAGTTCGAAGAAGATACCAAATATCCCATTCTGAATGACACCAGAGCGTTGCTGCCGACTTCATGGAGCCAGACCACCGCCGCTTTCCCTGAAAGAGTGCTGCCGTACCACCCACCAGCAACGGATGTCCTTGGTTCCACGACCACCTAAATCCATTATCGTTTTAGAATCGTTTTTGAAAATGTCGCAAACTGTCAATCTCGCTGTAGTGACCTGTAACCTATTTTTTTGCGCTCTAGTTTGACTAAATAATTTCTAACACCAATCAGTACTGAGAGTGATAGTTTTTGCGGTCAGATGAAACCAATGTTACTGAACAAAAAATGATGAATTCCTTTAATAACGTCCATGTCATAATCCCGTATTTTAGTTCTAAATTGTAACTCCGCGTTAGTTCTATGTAATTTTCCATATTAGTTACCCTAGTGTTTCATTGCTGTCGCCTATTATCAAACCGTCATATATTGTTTTTGCATTTACCACAGTTTAATTTGTCATAGAATTCAAATATTTATTGTTGCCTTATATTCATTTAGTTCAGAACGCTAATTTAATTGTCAAAAAAGAATATCTTAGTTCTTCAATATCTTAATTAATTTTGTTATCAACTTATCAATTCCTTTATAAACTTAAGTCGCCGGAAACTTATTTATAATTAAATTCTTTTCAAAATTTCTGTACAAAGATGTGTCAATTTCTTTATTGCTAATTTTGCCTATTTTGAATTTTAAAGATTCATTGTTAATTTTGGGTTATTTTCAGTTTGGCAAATTTACAAACATTGTTAATTCTGGTTATTGTGAAATCTCATTAAAATAATTTATAAAAAATCTGGTTTATTTTGACCTCATCCCAGTACAACAGAGCAAAAAAAGTGATGTCATAACATCTAGACCTACAGTAACTTAAGTCGGCAGTAACATGACTTGGCGCCCAAAACTTAATTTTTTTGAAATTGTCTTAACGACTCACCATCCTGCTCACCGACAACTAACTGAGCTGCCAGTGTTACAAGCCTTTGAAATAAACAAAAATTAATAAATGTTGAAGAGCCAATTCACATCTCTTGGCTTGCATTTTCTCCTTTAAGGAACAGCTCTTATTATGTTACTTATCACTTTTTGCGTGTGAATCGGTATAGAAAATGAATACATTTTTCAGCATCCTCCATTTGAAAAATAGGGCGAAACAGCGAAGGCCCCTTAAGCACCATTTCATATAGAAAATATTCGGAATGCCTCCCCAAGTTCCTGCATTTAATGATCCATTTATTAACACAGTGCGGCACGATCATGTAGGAGATTTTTTCAAGACATCGTGATATGTGGCCCATACAATACTCTCGGATAATTCGAGCCATCCGAGTCATAAATCACGTACACTTCTAAACCGAAAAACATACAAAGTTTTTCGCTTGAAAATTTGTCGTTGCTTTGAAAGACGTAGGAGAAATAAGATGGTTATCTGTCTCGGGAACGAACAATGCCATCTTCGTTCTCCCTCGTACACTCTCGTCCTAGGTCTTGTGGACGTTAATCAATGTTGACTTAGGGAGGTTATTTTGTGACGGAGGAACGCTGGTTGGATTTTTGATCAATTATACCACCCTATCCGAGAACTTTCAAAGACTAGTAGATGAATAATAATCGAAACACAGTATCGGTTAACTAGGTTTTCTTTGATCTAGTGTCATAGCGAACCTTTCGCATATACCTAATCTTTTTGTCAAAGTAGGATATGGGATTTTATAATACGTTTATCTAGCACGTATATCAAAGATAAAATTTGTTGATCCGCAAATAATTAGCTTCCATTTCCAAGCTAGTGGACACATTTCCTAAAATATATTTATAGTATATTTAACCCTTAGGTTTTAATCATATTAATCAATGATAAAGCCTTAAGTATTATGAAGTATAAAATTTAGATACATAGATTCGAGAAGGCCACGTCAAATTTCCGGTACTGTAATAAATTAAATAATTTGACTAAAGTCGACATGACATGAAAATCGTGCTTTTCAGTAAAACTGCAAGGAGTAGGTATGTTAATCAAAAATAACATTTCGTCTTTAAATCTTAGTGTTGGCTATCTGCAGCCGTCATATGAGTTATATGTACTACTAACCATAATTAATTTCATACTTGATTGACGTGCTGTTAGACCATCCATAGCAAATCGATTGCACTTGGAAAATATTAACAAAATACACTATGCTTGGTTAGAGAATTTAAAAAGACGCCGAGAGAAATTCGAAACACAGCAAACATTTAATTTTACAACGAAATAAAAAATAAAAATGGGCCAGTAGTTAGTCGTGTACATTTGTATTATCGAAAAATAAATTGGTAAGTTTTACCCACGCCGATTTTAATTACCGATCCGTCGTAACAATATTCACGGTATTTAAGATCCCAAATTTTATTCCTATTCCACATAACCAATCCCTTAGATCCATTATTGAAGTTAGGTGCAAAACATTTATCAAGCATACGAGCACAGTATAGATAGCAATCAGTAGAGACAACTTGCTATTTTTACTGACCCGTTTTCATGGGTGGTCGTTTGTCTTGTGACCGTATGAGGGCGCGCAACGCAAGGTACTTCTCTTTCTTACACATTGGGCCATTGAACTGCGGTACTTTGATTATCTAGTGACTTTAGTGTGAAATATTTGAAATTTGGCTGTTTAATTGCATTGGTTTTAATGATTTAAGGCTGATCTTTCGGTGTAATTATGGCAGTTAAGTGTAATTTTCACAGAGACATTTTAAAAAGCGTTGTTCACGTCTTCATAGGACCATTGTTTACTGTTCAATTTTTTTGTAAAAAAATTAAATGTACGTATACATATTAGCGTTTTCTAATAACGTTGAATTTTACAACCATTTACAGCCATCATGAAAAATAAATTAATGAAAAGTAAAATCGTAATCACAGAAGCGGGCCACATCTAAATTTCAACACGGCATCTCTGTTATAGGGCGCTTAATTAATTATTTATTATAATAGACTGTGTGGTTTCTAAGATCAACTAGTTACAAAATGTTATTGTTATTACACTATTTTTAAGTCTTTTCCAAAAATTTATTTGCACAAAGTGTAGTAAATTGTGTACACGAATCAATTTTAAAATGAAGCGTTTGTGATCCTTTTTAAATCGGGTGGCGACATCTAGAAATATTTTGGGCAACGGCCACCGATGACGGCTTAAAATTCGGGTCAGAAAGATCGAAGGTGCCGACACGAGTTGTCCATACTAATTGATGTCTATACTGTGATACGAGTTTAGCTAAACAACCAGTTTTATACTGGTTTTAAAATAAATGGTTGTTCATTATTACTCAAACTAAGAAGATTAGTTGTCATAACCTATTATATTATATTACATTGCTTGTCGCTTATATTTCGTGAACAGATAATAATAGAAAGTTGCTAAAAATATGGACACGGCTAAATATTTCCAGAATGATTTATCAGAACTCACTGAAATGTGGAACACAGGTAAGTAAACTACTATTAAACTATGTCCTCTGAAAAGCTATTTAAATTTCCATCAACATTTGTTTTGGAGAAAATATTATACTAGGGTTCAACGGATAAATGGCTACTTGTATGTTTCCTCGATTTTCATGACCTCAAGAGAACGAAAAAATAGGTCTTCCGTTTCCGTCTGTCGGTCTGTCCACCGTCTGTGTCGATGTTTGTTCGATAGATAATCTCGGAAACTTCAGGACCGATTATTGCCAAACTAACCATGCTTTGTGTAAAGGTCACCACCAATAATGTACATAGTAAATGGGTTTAAATTTTATAAAATAACATATATCTGCACGTGTGGTTTATGAATCCGTGTTGTGTTTTACCCGAGCTATCAGATTTTTTGAAAAAAAAATTCAAAACTCAAAAAACAGTATTTTGCAATTTAATTTTGAAACACCAAAACCGAAAACTCTAAAATCTTGTAGACGTGTTAAAATTGTCATAAGCATGGTAAACTTTTAATCATAAAAAAAATAATCACGACATCTTAAGATTTTGCCAAATGAATCCTATCTAAAGTGTGCAAAATATGATGAGTATACTTGTGATTTATCATTGCATTCGTATTTTTACTTCCCGGGCGTAAGCGAAGGAAGTTTTGTAATCGCCTGCATCGCTCCCTACTCTTATGTTTTCTCGACCTTTCGTGACCCCTGGAGTACGAAGAAATAGGTCACTGATTTCCGTCTGTCTGTCCGCTGTCCGTGACAAATTTTTGTTCTATTATGCTCTGAAACTACTGGACCGATTTTTGTCAAATTTTGTAGGTAAGTATATTAGAAATATCAAATAGATGGTAAGACGCTAACCGAAATTTGTCTAATCATTCCCATCAAAAACGTGATGGCATCTCGTCAATATTTTCCAAAGTAAGTAGGGTTTAAATTTTGTAAAATAAAATTCTCCTTATGAATCCGTCTTCAGATTTTCCCCAAGCCATCCAATCTTTTATACGAGCATATGCGGACTTCGCACAAGGTGACTTGCTAGGTTATAACAAAGAAGATTAACTCGTGTCGGTACTTTTGATCTTTTGCTAGTCAATTTTGGTGACCTTCAGACATTTTGTTGGGGGAATTTTAAAAGTTGATTTTTATCAAAATGTTGACATAAATAATTTGTCTGTCATTTATGTCGGAAAAATTGGTCGCACGTAAATTTACTTTATCAGTTGATCCCAAGGTAAAATTCATCGCAAAGTACTTTGTTTTACTAAAATTAAATTTTTTGTATTTTGATTCTCAAGTTACAATAAATTTAAAAAATACTTCATTACTATTTATTCTCATAGATCAATAAAAAGCAAAACGAATGATAAGCAGCAAAAAGTCGGTTTTATTTTTAACTGAAACTGAAAGTGTTTACATCGTTTTTGTTCGAACGTTTTTCCACCTACGGTTTAAAAGGTGGATCAGTTTGCCCCATTCGAGTTTTAATTTGTTTTTTCTACATTTCCACACTACTACGGCACGTGATACGGTGGTTAAAATTATTGCATATATTTGGAAACCACAATGATTGATAACTTGATGTCTACTACAAAACAATGCGAAATTTATTAAATTATGAGAAAAATGTAGTAGACAAGATATTTATTTTCGAAGATGAATCAACAAGCAAAAATACAGCAATTCATGATTTTTTTTTATCACTCGGTGCGTTGTAATAATGCAGGGTGTTGTGGAATTCAATGCAAAAAATTTAACCGGTTATACAACTCATCATTAGCGTACACTTTTCTACATATATTACAGTTTCTTCAAAACTTTATTGTTCACAATTAAAATTGAACATACATGGACTATGAAAATCGCTACCCGCCGATGTGTATTTAATAGGTACCTACCTTCTTCGATGCAACAAAAACCAGCCGCGCTTCACAAAAACGCACGCTTACACCAGGTAATAAGATCTCCGCTCACATGTGTTGATGAAAAAAGCAATAATAAATACAAGAAACCCAATTTATTCCCCAAAGGGCTCATTTATTAACAACAAAATAAACACAAATATGCTGATCAGTAGTACTGTGCGTTGGCACAAGAAATACTAAAATGTCGGATGGAATTACACAGAGTTTTTGCAAACTTAACACTTGACAAATTGTTTCACTTCAACGATAATGATATCATGAAATACATATTATGTAGATGTCTGCAGTACCGCAGTTCACTTATTATAAAAGTTTTTCAAAATGCCTCCCCTCTCTGTTAATGCATGCATCCGGACCATATAAGTCTGTAAGCTTTTACTCATAATCGGATTTTGAGCAATTGTTTCAGCCACAGCATTCACACGTGCAGTTAGTTCTTCCACAGAATTAACGGGGTTCGCGTACACTGTCTCCTTCATATGTCCCCACAAAGAAATCACAGCATATTAACTCCGGGGAACGAGGGGACCACAGCACTGGTTCATTTTTACCAATGCACTTGCTTTCAAAATGCACATGTAACCACTAGGTAATACAAGTTTCTAGGGGTTGCACACCTTGAAGGTGGTATGGGTGTAGTATTTGCTCATGATGGGTCCGCTATACAATAAAGATCGAAATACCCATGAAAAATGCCAATCGACACATGCCGATATTGGGCTCTTCGGCAACAGCATCTAAAATTTCGGGTTCCAGTGCCTGTACCCGAGGTGTACGGTGATGATCACTCACCATGGTGATCGTGGTCTGAAATTTTCTGAAATTACGTAGTTGTTAAACTTGGGAAGTGGTCACTGTACAGAAGTCTCGCCTCCTAGGCGTTGTCCAAAGATTTGTATCACCTTTTACACTGGGAAAACTACTCTAACACTGAAAATTCACTGCACTGCACGTTTTTAATCAAATCACAACGCACTGAGTTGTTTTTGCGCCAAAAACTTACGCTAAGAGTTTACCCAAAAACTTGTCTATGTCAACGAAAGTAAATTTGTTTTGATACCCTGACCGGCTCGTCAAAACGAAGGTGGGAAAAAGGCCGAAAAATGGGTTTTCGAAAAAGATGTTACACAGCAAAGTTTCATGTATTGGTGAATTCTACTACCAGTTATTTTTTTGCATTCAGTTCCATGACAGACTGTATAACGTTTATCCCCAGAATACTGAAAACACACTCTTAGTTTAGCTTTGTTTAAATAATGCCAGCATGGTTAGCGAAACGCGTCGACAAATATTTTGTGTGATTTGTGTGCTGTTAGATAAACGTTATATTACAACAATTCATGTCTGAACGCAACTGATAATAAAGTGAAGATTCTTAAGGAAACGAAAAAATAAAGTTAGAGAAAACTTTTGATAACTGAAGATTAAAATTGCGTTTGTTAAAAACATACCAATTTTATAATTTAAGCAGCAACCGTAGGAATGATCATCGAAAAAACTACTTGGGCAGAGACGTAGGAACTTCTCCGAGATGTTAGAATTTTATCGTTTATAGCAAGATTAAAATTTTTAGAATACAAACATTATAAATGTACAAACTTATAACAAGTATACTTAATTTTTATTATCTAATGATTTTTGGGAGGGTGTCGTTCTACAACGCTCAGACGTTTCGCGGAAACAATTACTTCCGCATCAGAGACGCAACAAGAGCACGTGGCGATACCCACCTCCGCTGCCCCCAAAGGAACGCTTGTAACCTACATTAAACTTGTTTTAATTGCGGCAATTCGTATTTGAAAATGTGCCATCCGCTGTTCGCCCTCCCTATTAACTGCCACCTCATAACCGAAGTTTATGGAGTCATTACCTTGCGGATGGAGACGGACAGGACGTCTTGGAGAAGGAAGCGCACAGTCCCTTTTTGCCCCCTGGAAGGGAGGAATGGATAATAAACTGTCTTACAAACGACAGTAATTAAACATGGTCCTGACTGGTTAAATGGGGGCGAGTCGTCGGAACTAACGTTATATCTTGAGTGGGGAGAGCATGGGAGGGGAGTCAGCGTCGTATATAGGAAAATATTCCGGATTCCGAGCACAAGTTCGTGGATTTAATGATGCATTTCTTAACATAAAGACAGAAGGTTCTGGTTTTTTACATGGACTTTCTCAATTCAGTCACTAGCAGGGCTTTTTCAAGATATGTTGATATATAACTTTTATTTCCTGACCTATAAATTGAGCAAAGTATTTATGGATTTGTTTTTATATGAATATGTAATTTCGCGAAATTGGTGTTTCACAGATGGGAGAAAACGAGTATTTTTTTGTTTGCTTGCCTCTCTTGTGAAGTCCATTTATTCTAAATTTATTAAACCAATCAATCATCTTCGAACCAATAATCCGAGACAAAAACACAACTGTGTTATCATACTTTACTCTGTTTTTAAAGAATCAGAAGTTGAACAGGAACTGGGAACCACTTAGGTTTAGATTGTGCGGTGCGGCTTTGTGTACTAGAAATATTAGGTCCATATAAGTATTCTTCTCGTTATAATAGCCAATTTTATCTTCCACTATTTTTTGAAAATATGTTAACGGCAGGTTAAAAAGATCAGCTACCCATCATTCTGTGTTAAATTTGTTCATTGTTTCTACAACAAATTTTCAGTTATTAAAACCGAAAAAAACATACAGTAATCTTAAAAACTATATTACTAATCTATAAAATTACAAACTTTAAACTTGGTTAAATAGAATCCTAATATTTGTAATATAACGCCTTCGTTCCTGAAACCCTTTACCCAAAATAAATGCAATAAAATATTCAGTAGTCAGACGTAATTTGTTTTGTAAGGCAGCAGTTCAAAACAAGCGCTTAAATTTAGTGTGAGTAATGCAGTATTTTGTACAGCAAAATAGGTATACTAACAAAATTACGGACAAATTTGGAAAAACCACGGACACACCGGGGCAAACGGACAATGGCAAAATCAAAAAAAAAATTTAAATTTGTTTTTTAACCTTCGATATTTCAGACAGAATCACTAGACTCACTTCTCGTTTCGAAGAGTGTTGTCGGACGAGATGACATTCTATGGCGTAAAATTTATTATAATAAGATGTAGTCCTTCTTTTGAATATAGACTTCACACAGTTTATGCTGTGTTTCATTTAACATTTATTTTTCTTGCGCAAGATTACTTTAGGGATAATTTTGACGCATTAAAATGGAAACGACACATAAATAGAAAAAGTGTAAAATGTGCCTCCACCGACATTAAAACCAAATAATTTTAAGAAGTTATTTTATGTCTTCTAATGTACTTACTATTATGGTGGCCGTCCAGTGCACGCAGATTTCTAAAACAGAAACAAATACTTTAGTGGAGTACTTAACCTACGTTATAATGACTATTGTATACAATGTGGTGAAAAATAAGGAAACAATTAATTAAAACAATTAGTAATAGATATTGACAAAATCTTGGGAGAGAACAGACTATGCCATTATAATTATCAATGTTATGAATTGTTCCGGTTCGAAGTTTTCTTTCTTTGTGTATATACTTAGTGTATTTGTTATTTTTCCCGCGGAGTACTGACAAGTGTGTTTCGGTCACCTTCCGCTATGGGCGCCATAGTACCAAGCCAAAAACCCCGGTACTAGGGGTTGGTGTTGTTGTCGTTTAACCTTCGTGAAGGTGGCACCAGAGATTTCTTAGTAACCTAGATACGGTGATCCTATGCAAAAGCGAACATACGTCCTTGGCCAACATGTACACTATGCGTTTTGCTTTCCATCTTCTTTTACAGCATGGGAACGCAGGAGTATGATTTTGTAGGTCTTTGTTTAAACCTAGCAATTTACGATTTTGCGCAGTAAACCCTTAAATTCTGCTAGCGCAAGTCGGTTCTTAATTCATACAATCGCCGGTGTTTGTGTGTTTGTTAGTTTGTTATCAGAGATTTCTTAGGTTATAAGATTTATATCACGGTTATAAGTTTAAATTGCATAGAATTTCTAAAAATGGGTTACAGAGTGTGTGTTGTATGCAAAGAAAGATCTAATAATTGTACATTAACTTTTCATGAGTAAGTATTTTTGAAACGTATATTTTATTTGTATTATATATAACATAAGTACATATTATAATGAGCCAGTTTATCAGATACTTTATTTGAGGTTAAGTTAATCAAGCAATTATTAAAATGAGGCGTTTAGCCACCTGCGACGTCTGATTGTGAGTGAATCACGTGGCATGCAGTCAAATATTTAATTGAGCTTCTGTAAACTGGCCCATAATACAAAAAATAAATCCCCAACAATCGTTTTTGCCTTGCATTAACTTGTATCGTTTCCTTTTAGGTTACCCAAGAACAAGTATCGGCGTGATGCTTGGATTTCTGCTTGCAAATTAGATGAGACTAAACTCAAACAATCTTCTGTAATTTGTTCTAAACATTTTCACGACAATGACTATAACTCTTTAATAATGGCAAAAAGAAGGTTACACAATAAAGCGGTGCCATTTTTGGATCCAGGTGTACAAAATGCCACTGAAAGTTTTGTGAAAAATCTACAACTTCCTATTGCAGCAGGATCAAGTGGTCTGAATTTGCCAATAGAGAATGAATCTGGTGCAGTAGGTAACGTAACTCCATTAATGGTTTTACAATTAGGTATATGTATTAAGTACATTTTCCAGCATGTTCACCTATAGAAACAATTGAAACTCCTAGTGCAGATAAACAACAAAGTCACGTAATTGTGGGTAGTATTAAAACTCCTCGATATGTTGGTGATTTGGTGCCAGAAGATTTTGCTACTCCCAGAAAAGCAAAAAGACATCTTGATTTTGTGAAGAGAGCCATGGATGACAAAAGAAAAAAAATAAAGTTATTAACAAAGGAGAAGAAACAGCTAGAACATTGTATTTCTTCACTAAAAGAATTGCTGGAATATCTTTGGACAAATAATCTTTTATCAGAAGAAGCAGCTGCAGCTATTATGGTACTTATATATGAGAACAATTTAAATGTGTATTAGTTTTAATGAAATGTGGAATAATTCAATAGTTCCTCGTTAATTTTTTTGAAACTTGTTTCTTATGTAGAATGTTAATTTAATTAGATCAATATTATTCCACATAGTATAAACATAAACGTAAGAAAAATTCACTTTTTTATTAAAAAAGTGCTGCCAACAAACTCCCCATTTGGAATAATTTTTATTTCTTTATTTATTTTATAGGAAGGCACCCCTGATGCAGTTCAACATATTTTAGAAAGACAATTTGTGTCGAGAAATGCAAAATTTACAATGGAATTGCGAGCATTTGCACTCACATTACACTATTATTCACCAAGTGCATACAATTTTGTCCGTGAAGAGTTCAATAAATTATTGCCCCACCCAGACACAATCCGAGAATGGTATATGGTTGTGGAAGGAGCACCTGGCTTCACCAAGGAAAGTTTTGTTGCAATTAAGTCGAAAGTTGAGGAGGAAGGTATTGTCATTCTCAATCTTACTGTAGATGAGATGTCCATACGACAAATGGTTCAGTATGTGCAAGGTGTATATTATGGATATGTGGACTTGGGAATGGAAACAAAAAGAGAAAGTGAGGACGAAAAAGATGAAGCAAGAAATGCTCTTGTTTTTATGGGGGTATCACTGAAGTCACACTGGAAAATACCTCTGGGATATTTTTTAATAAACAGTCTTTCAGCCTCTGAAAGATCTCGTTTGTTAAAAAAATGTTTGGAGTTAATTAAGGAAACTGGCGCCATGTGTAGATCACTCACTTTTGATGGTGCAGCAGTAAACATGTCAATGGTAAAGGAATTGGGAGCACTGTATGATTATCCCAATAATTTTCAGCCATGGTTTTTTGATCCAAATGCTGGTGTTAAGGTGCACACATTTTTAGATGCTTGTCATCTTATAAAATTAATCAGAAATGCGTTTGGAGATAGAAAGGTTTTCTATGACTCTAATGGAAATGCAATTGAATGGGCATATATTGAGAAATTACAACAGCTGGAAACAAGAGAGGGTTTGCGATGTGGAACAAAATTGACACCGAGACATACAAACTTTCAGAATGAAAAAATGAAAGTATCATATGCTGTACAGACTCTCAGTGCAAGTGTTTGCAGTGCATTGAAATTTTGCAAGCAGCTGGAAATTCAGGGGTTTGAAAATTGTGAAGCCACTGCCAATTTTTGCTTGATTTTTAATAACATGTTTGACATCCTAAACTCTAAGCATTTATTATCAAAGACAGAATTGAATCGTGGCTTATCTTCAAACAATTTTGACAATGTCCTTGAGATAATTCAATTTTCTATTGACTATGTAAGTAAGTTAAAAGATAACTTTGGGAAACTAATAATAGAGTCGAAAAGAAAAACGGGATTTTTAGGCTTCATTATAAGTATGAGAAGCTTAATCAATTTGTATAAAGATTTAGTGGTAGGGCAATATTTAAAATATATATTGAGCTACAAATTGAGCCAAGACCACTTGGAAATATTTTTTGGGGCCATTAGGCAGCGAGGTGGTCACAACAACAATCCATCCCCCTACCAATTCAGAAGTGCCTACAAAAGGCTATTAGTAAGAAACCAAATACGAGCCATAAAAAATGGCAATTGTCATCTTTTAGATGGCACTGCTATTTTACATGTAGGGAGCGGTACCAGAATATGTGACAATGACACATTAATTGAAGACATAAATACTATTAATCTGTCAGAAAGAGACCATGATTATTGTTCTTCAATTATTGGAAATCTATCCCCGTACAAAGAACATGTGGTCAACTACATAGCAGGTTTTGTTGTGAAACAAATTGAAGCCAAGATCACATGTTCAGTTTGTAAAAAACAACTGAAATCCACAACTTCAAATTCTATATTATTAAATTTAAAAAAACGAGGAAGTTTAACAATGGCCAAGCGAGATGTTATAGACATTTGCAAAATAATGGAGACCATAATTTGCGAAAACAAAAATATTGTATTTAAGAAAGCAAATGTTGTCAATTATTTGCTGCTACTTTTGTTTCGCAAAAATATTACAAATATTTTCAATAATCCCGACATGAACAATCATTGTATTTCTCAGGGATTACTAGATAATCACAAAATACAATTGATAAAGGCGATAGCGGGAATGTATTTAAAAGTCCGCTTGCATCACGAAGCAAAACTGGTAAATTTTGCTTCAAAACAGGCCAAAATAAGAAGTAAATTAGTAAAATACATTTTATTTAATAATGAGTAACTAAGATTACATTAAATCACCAATATTTAATAATAATGTTAATAAATTTATACCACAGCTGTACGTCTTTTTTTTTTCGTTTTAAGAATAGAATAGAATATCTTTATTCTTGCTCTCAACATTGTGCATGCAAATAAATACAATACGATTCTCTATTTATGTTAGAAACGTTCGTGGCAACAAAAACTTTTGACTATAAGAAAATTGTATTATGTCATTTTTCAAGAGTTTCGCCGGTGTGAATGATAAAGAAATAGTACGAAAATAGGAAAGTCGACAGTCAAATTTATTCTAACGATCTTGTCCGTGTAATATTTTAATCTTAACATTACAAATCATTTTGGAGATTGCTTAGAAACTTTTCATTTGCCACTTGTTAAAAAACTCGAGTTATAATTCTCATTTATAGCAATTTAAATCAGTGCGCCAAATTTTCAACCAATGTTAACAGTCGCTAGAATTAGAAGAAGATAACACTAGTATGTAGTGCACATTACAACGAGTAAGAGAAAGACAGAAAACTGAAAGTATGTCGACACTATTTTCATACATGTTGTTCCACACTTTGCTGCCTATAGCCGTATCTAGGTTACTAAGAAATCTCTGGGTGGCACCCCTAGTAGAGCGTTGAGTGTACGCCATTGCTGTGGTGAATCACGTGGTTGAGTGTGAGCGTGCGAAAGTGGGCTCGGGGCCCATACATTGGCAACAATCTTCCCCGCTAAACTCTGGTGGTTATAATAAAGGTAGGTGAGTTTACTTATTCATGTGTCAGCTTCGATCTAGCCTGTCATTTTTTTTTTTGAATTGTAAAATAGCCGCGAATAAGTGCTTTCAATGCCTTTACGTTCAATATGAATATTTTCAAATTTTGTGTCGTGACGGCGTTTACTAATAATAATAATTTGTAAAATGGCAACGTTATTTTTATAACGAATTTTGTAAGTACAAAGTATAACAGTAAAAATATAGTTTCGGTTGTATTGCAAAATTTGAAAATTTTCAGTTTTTCAGAACAATGTTTTCGAACTTTGAAGATTTTCAAAATTGATTTTTGAAAACTTGTTGCTTTCAGAACTTGGTTCTCCGTGTGATCAGATAGATTTTGCAAATATTCTTGAGTCTACCTCTTCATTTAACTGGTGTTTCGGTGCGCCGCGGGGGTTTTCGGTCGGAGATCGTAAATTTCAGGACTTTGAAGAATCTTCTAGTGACATAAGAAAGCTGATCACAAAACAATAATAAATTATCACACACACAATCTACTTCTAAGTTTTGGACGGCGCTCAAGCATAACGCCACGGTTATGCTTGAGCGGCGCTGGTGAAACGGATACCGCGGTTAACGCTCTGAGCATCGATAAGAGGAGATCATTCGGTAGATGCCTGGGGGGGCAGCAGGATGTCCTCTAGTTGATGCCTGAAGGCGGTAGGTTGGATTGGAAAGTCCTCCGGTTAATGCCTGGAGGCGGTAGGTTGGATTGGAAAGACCTCCGGTTAATGCCTGGAAGCGTAAGGTTGGGAAGTCCTAAGGTTAATGTCTGGAGGCGGAAAAGTAAAGGGAAGAGGCAAAGAGCCGGTTGATGCTGACGCTCGCTCTAATTCTGTGTGAAAACCGGCCTGAATTTATATGCGATCTTATGGCCACGTCACGCAATGTCAGTCGCGGGCGGTTGCAGGTAAAGGATGGCCGGACTTGTGCGCCGGTTGGGGTGATCACCATTGACCGGCGGACTATATACCTTTTCAGTGATGGCTTGGCACGCTGCAAAACAGTCAGCTGTGTTCGGTATTTGGCGACGTAGCTTCAGCTATATTTTTGGTAATTATTATTTATATAAATCTAAGCAGAGCCACTGGATTGTAGAGTGTCATTGTGTGAGTGGCAGACCGCTTCAATACTGATCATGGTATATTTTGCGCTGGGTAGTAGTGATCATTTATCGTTACATCTTTTATCTAAACATCTATTTTTTCTAACTATTTTTGATATTAATTACATTTTATAGTATGTTGAGACATGCTCAACAACATTTTGCCAGCGCAGGTGGGAGGGGGCGTGGTATCCTGACAGTGCACAGTTCTGAGTTTTCTTGTATAAATATAACGCATATTCAATTGAAAAAATCAACAAGTTGGCGTTGCCTTTTTGATAGAAGAAAGCGTAGCGAAAAACGAACGTGTCTTATTAATATATATCCTGTTGGGTATAACTGACATTTGCACTTCGTCAATTGTCTCGATCAAAAATTTACGTTTATTGTAGAAATACAGAGTCTTTTCCAAAAAATTTCGGGGAAGATGAGTAAATCAGCTTCTCACAGATCAATGAAAAGCAGTGGAAATATGACTTTCATGTCAATGTCATTTGCTCAAAATTTTTTGGAAACTTCACACTGTTTACAAAAAAATCAAAACCAATTTGATGAATATATCAACTGAACACCTGATACTTTGTAAATCCAAGAATACGAATAAACGTAGAAAAAACCAACGGCTAGTGGTTTGTTTGCTAACGACATGAACTGTATAACCGACAATAACAATGTATGATCTTTCGAACCGAATCATTCTAAAATCGAAGGCAGGTTTACACACGTGGAGAGTTGCGTGGAGTCGCGGATCACTCAACAAATATTTATTGGTTATTTTTAGATTTTGGTGAAAGCAAAAATGCACCTCTTGGGCAATCTGTGAATATTTCTGTGACAATCACAACAACTCCACGCAATTAATTTATACCCGTGTATATTTGCAGGTAAAATTTTCGAACGTATGGGAGTAAAGGAACGAACAACCACCAACTTTACGCCTAACGCCTAACGAAACAAAATTATTATAAACGCTGGCGAACCCCCGCAAAGACAAGTGGACCGTTTGCAAAGGCAAGCCGAAAAACGGAAGAACGCCTTACACTCCGCAAGGAAACTGCAATGGGATCGACGATTGGTTGATTTTGTAAAAAGACTGACTTCTGTTTAGCAACGGTTTTTCGAAAATCAAATTAGAAACGTAAATCGTAAACCGAAGGGCGCTTTTTTTTTACGCTTCACAAAAAAGGCAGACGGTTATCAACAAACTCATATTCGAAGGCCTCGACCAGCAAGTAAGTCGCAAAATGGACCCCAAGTACAACTTGTTTAGTCTCATCTTCGACGAGATGTCCATTCAGCCTCACCTTGACTACTTTTCTAGTGATGACAGAGTTGTGAGTATTGTAGACGACGGTACAACAAGGACTGAAAAAACTGCAGACCATGTTTGCGTCTTTATGCTTAGAGGAATTTTTGGAATTTTTTAATCTGCTGCTTTTGCTTAATGTAAAAAAAACCTTTGGCTGCTGCAAACATTATCCGTCTTTATGAAGAGTGAAAGACGCAACAGCGATAGGCTTAAACATTGCTTCTCTTTGAGATCAAGGCACTACAAATAGAGCTATAATCGATATGTTTTTACAAGAAACCAGACGACGTGCTTTTTTAGAAAATGAAGAGGAAAATGAAGAGATTGTGATAAGAATTGGTGACCACAAAGTTATCCCTCTCTTTGATCCGCCTCATCGTCTAAAAAGTATGCGGGACTATCTTCTCACCAAAGATCTGCTTTATGCAGATAAAGAAGATCTGGAAAGAAGAGCTTGATGGAGTTATTTGAAAAGGCATCTCAGACGCTGGGTGACAACCTAAGAGTCATGTCAAGCCTAACTTAAGGGGAAAAAAAGGGAAGTTCGTTATGCTTCACAGGTCTTTCGTTGAGTGTTTCTTCGTTCATAAATCTCTGTTCCAACCGGACGTTTAGGGCAATCTTATCACCTAATGCTCAGTACACTACCGATTTGTTGATGTTCATGGATTCTGTCGTTGACAGTGTTAATGGAGGCTTTGAAGACTGCGGTGGTAAGAACTTACTTAAATTAGTAAGAGTTAAAAGTTACCATCACACTGGTTGGCTGTAAGGGAAACGCATGTTCAGCAATATGAGATTTGTATTACGGTGGACATAGAACAGAACCCTCAGTTTGACAGGGATGATAGGTACCGTAGTTTAAACAGTTTTATTCTTATAAAGGAAACTCTAACGAAACTTGGTTATAACTTGTATAGTTGTATCTCTTTGGACACATGAAAAAACTCAGCAATATAGTATTTTATAGGCAAAAGCCTAACGAACAATTTATTTGGAAACAGAAAATAGAACGTTCAAATAATTTTTCATTTCGTAGAAGAAAGTAATGCAATTTTTATTCTAAAGTTTATACAAAGATAGAGGTATACCGATTGTGACTTACTTGAGTTTGCCTTGAGCTTATAAGTTATAAGGTTAAATATTCCAACATAACCATTGAGATATCCTGTACTATGAGAACTAAGGAGGCCAAAACTGCAATCGACAGATTTTCATTAAATTGTCTAAATTTTTAACCTACTGCTAGGTTATGAAATTGATTTCATTGTCGCATTTCTTATGGTGTGAACAAAAAGTGCAAAGGCAGTTCACGTTTCTGTTGGTGGGAGACGAAAAATTAAATTAGTTTTAGAAAGTTGCAGACAAGAGAAATTACCTCAGTATTTTCAGTTTTATAACTTGTTAATTTTATTTTGTCACTTTAGAGAGCTAAACCTTTAATGTCTATTTTGAAAAATGAATTACGTTAACCTTACATGGAGAGCTTTTTTTGTGACAGTCTTTACTTCAATTCAAGTGATCTTGTAATTTTGTTAAGAAAATTTTGTTTGCAACAAACACATGTCTCTTTACCTATATTTTAAAAAATCCACATAATTTTATTAAATTGTATTTGTATGTAGTTTATTTGTTTTATTATTTTAAATAAAAGCACAACGTAAGTTACCAGAGCAAATCAGTTTCATGTGATTTCTTTTCAGAATATTTGGCTATCAATTTTAAACATTCGTTATTTGATGTGCTCTTTTATTTTGCACTGCGAGTATTTTATTTATAATTCAATATTACATTTAAATATACTATTTGTAACATATTCCATATTTTTTTATATTTTTTATATCGATTGTGTCTTTTTATATGTTGATTTCAAAGCGCATTTTGGCGTTTTGAAACTAGCATAATAAGTAAAATTTACAACGTTTTTCTCTTTAATTAAAAAAATTCCTTTCCAAATTTGGCGCCGATTTTAGTTCCGTCCCACATCACTAGAGGCGGACATTGTGGTTAACGTATAAGTATTGGGATCGTGGTATATAGTGAGGGTATTCCATGGTTGAAGTTCGATGAACTTTTCTGTATGTCATACATATTTTTGCTCGATTTGAACGCACACATAAGATTTAATATTGTAACGTGTTCTTCACGAGTTCGTGGGTTGTTCTACGTATATGAGCGTTTATGGTCGGCACGTATGCATATTCCTTCTACCACTTCTAAAAAACTAAATGGCTTCATTAATGGCTAACAACTAACGCTCATATACGCTGTAGTTGCCTTGTTCTTTATTGAGATTTTTGGAGAAAAAACCCAGTGGTTGCCAGGTTTCGGTTGCTAGTTTTTATTGCAATTCTCGAAGGCAGCTTCGGCTGTCAACTCGAGCCACTTTTTTAAAGACTCTGAGGTATATATTTGTGTTTCTACAGCGTTCTTGACAAAACGCTCACAGAAATTGATTATTCCTAGGAATCGACGTAAATTCTGGACAATTTTTGGCTCGGAGGACTCGAGTATTGAGCTCACTTTGGTGTCAAGTGGTTTTGGGCCCCTGCGGGAGACGAAATATCCAAGGTAGTCTGTCTGAGGTACACCGAACACGCACTTGGTGCGATTGGTTATTATATTGTGGTTTTTCAAACGCTAGAATAGTGTTTTTAAGTGGTTTACATGCTCGCCTTCCTCGAGGGAGAACACGTAGATTTCATCAATGTATGCGTAGCAAAATTCTAGGCCCCCTAACACCGAATTCAAGCGTCGCTGAAATGTTTGTGCCGCGTTTCGCAGTCCAAATGTCATCAGTCATCACCGTGAACTCGAAGAGACCGAACGGAGTACAAATCGCGGTTTTCGGTATGTCTTCTACCGCCACGGGGATTTGATTGTCCACGCGCACCAAGTCCAAGGTAGAAAACACTTGTTTACTTTTGACCTTACAGGAAAAATCTTGAATATGGGGGATGGGGTAATTGTCGCGTGTGGTCACATTATTTAGATGTCTGTAATCGCCACACGCTCCATCAGATAGTGAAACTCTGCCTTAGCAACTTTTAGCTTTCTGCGTGGGATTCCGCGACTGGAGGTTCTTTCATTAGAATGTGGTGACATACACTGTCTTTGTGTGCTGCATCTGGGAGCAGGGGACGTGTGGTTTCTGCGAACTCGGCCAGCACTTTCTGGTATGGCGTCGTCTTGCGCACTGTCGTGATCTGTGGCACATTGTAAGGCTATCATTCCTGGCGTTGATGGAAGTGTTGTTATATTAGCGTAGAATGTCTGCTCCGATGATAGGCTTTGCTATATCTGCTACCACAAATATCCATTTGAAGGACCGCCACAGCTTAAGATCCAGGTGTACCAGTTTCTGGTCGTACGTTGTACCTTGCTGTTGTTGCCAGCAAAAAGCAAAAAATACAATAGTTACAATAGAAAAACCAAACAATACAATAAGTGCCGTGCTGACGTGCGTTTCCAAGGTAACACGTCTAAAGCTCACACGATATTTTTTATCAAATACTAGCTGACCCCGTGAACTTCATTTCACCTACAACTTAATTTTGAATCTGCAAACCGAATGCTTTGAAATCTTGCAGATGTTTTGAACATCTGATAAGCATAATATATTTTTATTCAAAATAATACTTACTTCCTCCAAAAAATTGATGACGTCAGCCCAAAATTTTGCCAAATGAATCCTTTTTAAAATATCCAAAATAGGATGAGACTATACTTGTGATTTATCATTCCATTCATATTTTTTAGTTTTGCTTATAGGGGGTGTCTCAAAAAAAAATAATCACTGAGTCAGTTTATTTTAATGATTGAATCAAGAATTGCAAAACTAAATTTTTGGATTTATTGCAGACGTTTTGAAGTTACTGTTTGACATGGTACGTTTTTAATTAAAATATATCTGTTTATCAAGCCCAAAAACTTGATGACGTAATCTCAAGATTTTGCCGAATAAATCCTATCTAAAATGTGCAAAATATCATCAGTATATTTTCGTAAATTTATCATTGCATTAATATTTTTTAGATTTGCTTTTACAGTGACAAAAAAATGTATGGATCAGTCAATTTATTTTAGAAAATAACTCAAGAGTTGCAGAAATGACATAATTAATATAATTCATAATGTTTAAATATGATAACTACTAATATGTGATAATTAAACCGAAAACCATTTTCCTAAGAACACGAGGTTAGCAAAAACAAATTAGTTTGTTTAAACATTGTTAAATTAACCCCGAACTTGTACAATTTCTGAGCGAAAATATGAAAAATAATTTTTGCAATCTCATCGTGACGTACGATGACGCCACTGTCACGTGAGCCATTTGACAAAAGGTCACATTTTTCGGTCCTCTGCGTTTAGTTTTGATTTCGGTTTGGTGGCAGCAACATCAAAGTCCGTTTTGGCTTAAAAGTAGGGCTCTTTTCACGAATTTCTAATTTATATATTTAAATATTAGTGAAAATGTGTTGTATTAGTACTGTGAACACGAACGAAAATGGATATTTTTTCGAAAAGGACCGAAAACAGGGTAAGTTCGAGTTCAGTTTTAATTTATCGGATTCCATGATTCGTTCACTCGACAATATTTAAATTTTCGAAACGATTGAAATCAGTTGATCAAAGCTATACATTTTCACGACATAAATAAATACATTTTAAACATAATTAATATCATTTATAATATTTAAATATGATAAGCATCAATGTATGATAATTAAACCGAAACCCGTTGTCCTACAAGCCCGAAATTATTAAAAACAAATCAATTTGTTTAAACAATGTTAAATTATCCCCGAAAATGTGCGTTTTCCCGGCCAAAATATGAAAAATAAATTTTGCAATCTCATCGTGACGTACGATGACGTCAATGTCACCTGAGCTATTTGTATAAAGGTCACGTGTTTCGGTCCTTTGTGTTCAGTTTTAATTTCTGTTTGATAGCGGCAAGATCGTCGCTTCATTTCGGCGTAAAAGTGGAGCGTTTTAGCGAATTTCTAGTTTATTATTAATACATATTACGGAAAATATGTTGTGTTAGTGCTGTGAACACGAACGAAAATGGATATTTTTCCGAAAAGGACCGAAAACGAGGTAAGTACGACTTCAGTTTTAATTTATAAGTTTTGGAAAAATTTTCGAAACGATTGAAGTTGGTGGGTCAAAGCTATACATTTTCGCGATATAATTAAATAAAATTTAAACATAATTAATATAATTCATAATGTTTAAATATGATAACTATTAATATATGATAATTAAACCGAAAACCATTTTCCTAAGAACACGAGGTTAGTAAAAACAAATTAGTTTGTTTAAACATTGTTATATTAACCCCGATAATGTACAATTTCTGATCTAAAATATGAAAAATAATTTTTGCAATCTCATCGTGACGTACGATGACGTCACTGTCATGTGAGCTACCTGTTAAAAGGTCACATTTTTCGGTCCTCTGCGTTTACTTTTGATTTTGGTTTGGTGGTAGCAACATCAGAGTCCGTTTTAGCTTAAAAGTAGGGGTCCTTTCACGAATTTCTTATTTATTATTAACAAATAGTAGTGAAAATGTGTTGTATTAGTACTGTGAACACGAACGAAAATGGATATCTTTCTGAAAAGGACCGAAAACAGGGTAAGTTTGGGTTCAGTTTTAATTTATCGGATTCCGTGATTCGTTCGGTCGACTATCTTTAAATTTTGGGAAAATTTTCTAAACGATTGAAATCGGTTGATCAAAGCTATACATTTTCACGATATAAATAAATAAATTTTAAACATAATTAATATCATTTATAATGTTTAAATATGATAAGCATCAATATACGATAATTAAGCCGTAACTCGTTGTCCTACAAGCCCGATGTAATTAAAAACAAATCAATTTGTTTAAACAATGTTAAATTATCCCCGAAAACGTGCATTTTCCCGGCCAAAATATGAAAAATAATTTTTGCAATCTCATCGTGACGTACGATGACGTCACTGTCACCTGAGCTACCTGTAAAAACGTCACGTTTTTCGGTCCTTTGTGTTCAGTACTAATTTCTGTTTGATGGCGGCAAGATCGTCGCTTCATTTTGGCGTAAAAATGGAACGTTTTAGTGAATCTCTAGTTTATTATTAATACATATTAGGGAAAATATGTTGTGTTAGTGCTGTGAATACGAACGAAAATGGAGATTTTTCCGAAAAAGACGGAAAACAGGATAAGTACGACTTCAGTTTTAATTTATCGGATTCTGTGATACGTTCACTCGACTTTGTTTAAATTTTGGGGACATTTTCGAATCGATTGAAATCGGTTGATCAAAGCTATACATTTTTACGATATAAATAAATAAATTTTAAACATAATTAATATCATTTATAATGTTTAAATATGATAAGCATCAATATACGATAATTAAACCGAAACTCGTTTTCCTAAAAACCCGAAATTATTAAAAACAAATCAATTTGTTTAAACAATGTTAAATTATCCCCGAAAATGTGCATTTTCCCGGCCAAAATATGAAAAATAACTTTTGCAGTCTCATGGTGACGTACAATGACGTCAATGTCACGTGAGCTACCTGTGTAAAGGTCACGTTTTACGGTCCTTTGTGTTCAGTATTAATTTCTGTTTGATGGCGGCAAGATCGTCACTTCATTTTGGCGTAAAATTGGAGCGTTTTAGCGAATTTCAATTTTATTATTAATACATATTAAGGAAAATTTGCTGTGTTAGTGCTGTGAACACGGACGAAAATGAATATTTTTCCGAAAAAGACCGAAAACAGGGTAAGTACGACTTCAGTTTTAATTTATCGGAATCCGTGATTCGTTTGGTCGACAATGTTTACATTTTGGACAAATTTTCGAAACGATTGAAGTTGGTGGGTCAAAGCTATACATTTTCGCGATATAATTAAATAAAATTTAAACATAAGTAATAGAATTTATAATGTTCAAATATGATAACTATCAATATATGATAATTAAACCAAAATCCATCTTCCTAAGAACACGAGGTTAGCAAAAACAAATTAGTTTGTTTAAACATTGTTAAATTAACCCCGAAAATGTACAATTTCTGATCTAAAATATGAAAAATAATTTTTGCAATCTCATCGTAACGTACGATGACGTCACTCTCACGTGAGCTACCTGATAAAAGGTCACATTTTTCGGTCCTCTGCGTTTACTTTTGATTTTGGTTTGGTGGTAGCAACACAAAAAAAAAAAATTCTTTGTGTTGTTCCTAGTTAAAATGATAAATAACAGTGTTGACTGTCCTTTAATGCTAGCCAGATTATCATTTAATGCACGTCCTCGAAGTCTAGTATCTCGCCACTCTGAAATTTTCTACATAGCCTGCCCGAGAACTGATATCGCCAAATTCTCTCCTATGTCCACTATGTGTAGGATCGGTAATAGAACACATAATAAGATTGATCTTTTTTCAACATCACTGCGGGCTCTTAAATTCTTTAATTATTCCCAAATTTAGTAGGCTTTCACATTACTTCGTAAGTTAATTTACTATCTGAATTAACTGATCCTCCATGATTATTGATTGATTACACGTATATTTTGACCTACCTAATCTGAAAATCTGCATTGGGATTTGGAGTAGCTTTAAACTTTTCCTTTTTGGGATTCACAGTAATTTGTAGCTGCTGATTAGTTATTCTACTTCTTATCATTTGCTTTCGGTTATTTGTTGGTCTGTAATTGGGTAAATAACCTGTTGACCGACTATATATATAATAATAATAATAATAATAATAATAATAATAACATCAGAGTCCGTTTTGGCTTAAAAGTAGGGCTCCTTTCACGAATTTCTTATTTATTATTAACAAATAATGGTGAAAATGTGTTGTATTAGTACTGTGACCACGAACGAAAATGGATATCTTTCTGAAAAGGACCGAAAACAGGGTAAGTTCGAGTTCAGTTTTAATTTATCGGATTCCGTGATTCGTTCGGTCGACCATGTTTAAATTTTGAGAAAATTTTCTAAACGATTGAAATCGGTTGATCAAAGCTATATATTTTGACGATATAAATAAATAAATTTTAAACATAATTAATATCATTTATAATGTTTAAATATGATAAGCATCAATAAACGATAATTAAGCCGAAACTCGTTGTCCTACAAGCCCGATGTTATTAAAAACAAATCAGTTTGTTTAAACAATGTTAAATTATCCCCGAAAATGTGGATTTTCCCGGCCAAAATATGAAAAATAATTTTTGCAATCTCATCGTGACGTACGATGACGTCACTGTCACCTGAGCTACCTGTATAAACGTCATGTTTTTCGGCCCTTTGTGTTCAGTATTAATTTCTGTTTTGTGGCGGCAACATCGTCGCTTCATTTTGGCGTAAAAGTGGAACGTTTTAGTGAATTTCTAGTTTATTATTAATACATATTACGGAAAATATGTTGTGTTAGTGCTGTGAATACGAACGAAAATGGATATTTTTCCGAAAAAGACGGAAAACAGGGTAAGTACGACTTCAGTTTTAATTTATCGGATTCCGTGATTCGTTCACTCGACTTTGTTTAAATTTTGGGGACATTTTCGAAACGATTGAAATCGGTTGATCAAAGCTATATATTTTCACGATATAAATAAATGAATTTTTAACATAATTAATATCATTTATAATGTTTAAATATGATAAGCATTAATATACGATAATTAAACCCAAACTCGTTTTCCAACAAACCCGAAATTATTAAAAACAAATCAATTTGTTTAAACAATTTTAAATTATCCCCGAAAATGTGCATTTTTCCGGCCAAAATATGAAAAATAATTTTTGCAGTCTCATGGTGACGTACGATGACGTCAATGTCACGTGAGCTACCTGTATAAAGGTCACGTTTTATGGTTCTTTGTGTTTAGTATTAATTTCTGTTTGATGGCGGCAAGATCGTCGCGTCATTTTGGCGTAAAAGTGGAGCGTTTTAGCGAATTTCGATTTTATTATTAATACATATTAAGGAAAATTAGTTGTGTTAGTGCTGTGAACACGGACGAAAATGAATATTTTTCCGAAAAAGACCGAAAACAGGGTAAATACGACTTCAGTTTTAATTTATCGGATTCCGTGATTCGTTTGGTCGACAATGTTTAGATTTTGGATAAATTTTCGAAACGATTGAAGTTGGTGGGTCAAAGCTATACATTTTCGCGATATAATTAAATAAAATTTAAACATAATGAATAGAATTCATAATGTTCAAATATGATAACTATCAATATATGATAATTAAACCGAAATCCATCTTCCTAAGAACACGAGTTTAGCAAAAACAAATTAGTTTGTTTAAACATTGTTAAATTAACCCCGAAAATGTACAATTTCTGATCTAAAATATGAAAAATAATTTTTGCAATCTCATCGTGACGTACGATGACGTCACTGTCACGTGAGCTACCTGATAAAAGGTCAATTTTTCCATCCTCTGTGTTTAGTTTTGATTCCGGTCTGGTAGCAGCAACACTGGAGCTCCGTTTTGGCTTAAAAGTAGCACGGGTTCGCGAATTTCTAATTTATTGTTAATAAATATTAGCGAAAATGTTTTTGTTACGTGCTGTGAACATGAAGGAAAGGGGATATTTTTCCAAAAATGCCGGATTTTTTTTGAAATATGTTGTTAATAATATGCATTCAGGACTGATAAAGTACGGCTTTGGAATATACAAAGTGCAGCGTTCATAATTCACAAAATACCGTATGCATCATTTTTAAACTACGGCGTCCAAAATTACAAAATACGGTGTCCTTCACCCATGCTATCAAATCCTAGTCCTCTCTTTTAATGGCAAGACGCACTCCAGACCTCCTCGTATTGTTTGGTTCTTGCTGGGCAACAGCAACGAGCGAGCAGAGTCATCGCTCCTTGTTGGCAAACGTGGAGAAATTTGTATATTGTAACTTTTGTAATTGAAGCATTTTGTACTGTGTATTCTATGTGTTACTAACTTAACTTGGGTCTTGCCAATTTAGCTCCAGTGGTGCAAATGCTTTGTTTTCACGGTGCAATTGCTTGGGTTTTAATTTTGCAACAGTGCATTCTTTGGTTCCGAGACTGAATTCTCCATGTCGTCAGACGCTCTGGCCTGGGGGGGCTCTCTTGGCCCTTAGACGCTGGGTCATCATCCTAAACGGATGAGGTCAGTCGGCCCTGTATCTATGCGCCTGCGTTCTCCCTTGGGCGTGTGAGCGCTGCGACCTATAGATTTCGTTTCGAGTTCCATCGGTGTGCTTGCTTGGGTATTAATTTTGCAACAGTGCATTCTTTGGTTCCGGGTTTGAATTCTCCATGTCGTCAGACGCTTTGGCCTGGGGGGGTTCTTTTGGCCCTTAGACGCTGGGTTGCATCGTTCTTTGAGAATGAGGTAAGACGACCTGGGATTTATGCGGCTGCGTTCTACCTTGGGCGTGTGAGCGCTGCGACCAATAGATTTCGTCCCGAGTTCCATCGGTGTGTTTGTTTGGGTTTTCATTTTGCAACATTCTCAATTTTTGGTGCAATTTCTTCCGGTGGTGTATTGGGTACTAACTTTGCATTTGTATTGTATCTGAATTGTATCTGTATCTGTAGTGTATTCTGTATTGTAGCTAGATTGTAGGTACCTGTATTGTATTTCCGTTGTATTGTACTGTATAACGTTCTATCCCTCATTAACAATTCCTAGCCCTCTCCTTTCCTAGCAAGATCAGCTCCAGACCTTCCCATGGTTCTTGCTGAGCATCAACTATCGAGGACAGAAAATTCAAATTCAAAACCAGCAAAGTTTCACAAAAATCATGAAAATCGCTCGTTGGTGGCCAACGTGGAGCAAAAGAGACTTTTGTAACTCAACTAACTTTGTTAACTCTATATTCTTAAGGAAAAAAATATATTTTACATTTAATTTATCATTTATAAGGACAAATAGTCATTTTCCACGCCGATGCTCATTTTTAGATTAAATGCTCACAAAACGCGTAGATGTTCAATTTGTGTCCAGGGAGATACAATGTTTGCAAGTAGATACACAGTACATCGGGTAGATGCTCAGGTATATAAGAGTAATAATGAAGTAGGTACTTCGTACTTCGAATATGAGTATCTACTCAGTTTTATTCATACCGTCCAGTGTCTCGCTTCAATGTTTGATTATGATGTTGATTATGAGCACAACGCTGATCAACTTCCGAATCCGAATTACCCTTGAAATAAATCGTCGCGATTTGCACCTTAGGTAGTTCGTCGCACATTTGATTGACTTCGTGGACTTATGTCAGCTTGTCGTCTTCTCGGCATTGTAATGAACTTCATAAAACGACATAGAATTATTTTCACAGTCAATCAAATCTGTAAATTTTGTCTTGAGAATTTTAAAATATTGAAAACTTCAAATTAAATCCTCGAATAACGGTAAAGTTTGAAGTTTTGTCGAAATCAACAAAGTGAACATAATTAAATAGAATGGCAGATCAAAATTAATAAGACACTTTCGCAATGTGTAACTAAATTCACTTTAACTAAGACTTTTCTTTAAATAAACGACGTTTTTTTTACGAAAAAACAAAGAACGATTTGAAATGCAATAATACTTTTTTCACAATCGCACGGAATAAATAGTTTTGTATGACACGTCAGTTAGGCGACAGTTCTGTCAGGAACGCCAACTATTCAAATTCATTCGAAGTGGCGATTCCCATGCAAAACTTTTAAATTTTTTTTTATCTCTTAGCCGTCTTATTTTTCATAAATTTTGTTACATATAAACCTTGTCCTGACAATAAGGTACATGTAAAAAAAAGAATCGTCCAATTCGGTGCAGTCGTTCTGAAGTTATGAGCGTACATACATTTCGGCGATTCATTTTTATTAATATAGATTGTTGTCTTTATTATCACAGTGGGACATTCGCAAACGCAGAGTTGATGTATTCTGTAACCGCTTGGAAGCAAGGATATCTGGCTAAACACCCTGATTTGTAAATTCAAAAAACATCGTTGGAGGCTCATATTAGAAATGTAGTCGACAGATTTGTCCGAACTGGCAGTGTCAACAAAGGAAAATTTCCTGGAAAACCTTCAGTATCTGATGAAGCTGTTGCTGATTTCAGACGACTCGAGCAGAATCCGCAAACATCTTTGACAAGATTGTCTCAGCAGCCAGGAATTCCTGTTGCAACATGAAATTGAACAACTGATCCAATGCATTGACAAAAGGATGTTACAGAACATTTTTAAAATTAAAAAAAGAGTGAACATGCGCTTCAATCAAAATGGTAAACATTTTCAGCATTAACTGTGATGTTGTAGTGAGTCCTTGGGCATTTAGTAAAGTTCATATAAAGTGATATGCGGCACGTTTCCATGACCTACTTCGACCCTATAATCATTTACAGAAACCCTGTTCGTATATACTATAACAATAATTGTGTTTTAACTACTAGCTTCACTGAAATATTTTATAATATTACAGGTTTAATATAAGACAAAACTAAAAATAATACAACGGTACGCAAAAATAGTTATAGGTATATATATCTACAGCGCGGATTGTCGCATCACCGTTTGTGTTTCAACAATGATAACAACCATTTTAAATGTAACTATACAAATATTATTTTGAATGATATTTTTCTTTGTTCACTAACAGAGGATTCGAATTAGGTATATCAAAGTTGTGTGTTGTCGATTCTTTTTTAAAACTGCATTTGTTTGAAAATCATGTTACGCAACATGATATAAATTTTGTTTTATTGTATCTGTTTTTACAATATCCGTTTTATAAATACTATCATAAAAGGCAGAATTTTGAATAAACAAATTTGTTGCTGGTTAGCCTTTTTTGTGGTTTCCATATAGTATAATTTGTTTCGTATGCAGGTAGTTGTTTTAAGGTAATTTGCTGGATCACTCTACCCGAAATATTCTGTACCAGACACTGCTACAAATATACAAAAATAAAAATATTTTCCAACAAAAAAACCGGCAAAGCACTGAAACGTGTCGGATTTTAATCCCCCACCCTTCACCGATTGATTTTCATTGTAAAATTATACCGCCATCACTTCACTCCACACCCCCATCACCCCATAACAGATGGTTTACTTTATAAATGGACAATTTAACGGTGCTCGAAATAAAAATGCACTTTACAAGGCGACGCCGGCGGAATTCCAATAGTCGCCGCCCTCCAAGAATCTCGCCGAGATAGATGTCGCCGCCGCTTCCCCAGTGGCGACTGCGACTGTTTGCTACGTTTTTTCCACCCCCTGTTTGTCGTCCTCATCACTGACGAGTTAATGCATTAATTACTCGCCGTGTCGACATTAATTTTAATTTGGTGGTGTCATTTTCCGTGCGACTGTAGTCACGTGGCCGATCCCCCGTGGATCGTTCCAGGTTTTTTGCGTTCGTGCTCTGGATATATCATTTTTATTTTATCGCTCCGGAATAGGCCAACATTTTTTCTGGAAAACGAGAGCGTAAAATTGCAACGTTTAAATGGTGCGTGGCCGGTTTTCACTTTTTTGTTGGAGCACAAAAAGACGGATAATCTGTTTGGAGTTTGCAAGGCGATCAGTGTTACAGTTACATTTTTTATCCTTGTGTGATTGTAAAGTTTTGCGAACCTTCGCTATGCAGAACTACATTGCCAGACCCTCGACTTGTGTCAGTTTGCACATCACTGCTTTCATTTTCTTGTATTTATGACCTCAGACGCGTAAAAACCTGAAGAATCAAAGAATTATCTAAAACGAAATATGGAGAGTGTGAAAAATTCTTTTGTAAAAGTAGATGTGTCTTACATTCAAAGGGTAACTGATTAACCCATAGAGGTTTTAGTCGCTCAGAAACTTTCAAGACTGTTATTGAATTCTCAAAAGACGAAAACTCGTCTCGGTATAGTACTAACAGTCCGTCTGAATTAAAAACTTCTAAAATTAACAAACTCATTTCAATATCGTAAATTTTGGTAACGCAGTCTTAACAGAATTGACATTTGATATAACCAAAATTGTTGAAATAATTTCATTTGATGAATAAAAGACGAAATCATGAGTTGTTTCGCTTTGGTTCACTAAATGCGATAATACCGTTTTCTTTATTCATCGCCATCACTCATCACTCATCAGCTGAAGTTTCTCCCCAACAAAGCTGCCAGAATTTTTCCGTAACCAGGCAGCATCGTTTTTTTTTTATATAAATTAATAGCCTTCATTGAAATTGACAAGTTAAAAAGTCTATTATCTTAGTTATCATAGCAGCATGTCCGACTAGTATAAAGATTATGGCCTGTCCAAGAGGTACCATACGTGTTGCCATCTATTAATAATTACACTTAATAATTTAGCAAAATTTTAATTTGATTTGACATTATGAGACTTCAAAACGTGTAATGATGGTTTGTTTCTGTATGAATGCTTTTGTGCCTTTCAAAAAGTGTTAATAATTCTTTTGTCGTTTTTGAATTATTAATAGATGGCAGCACGTATGGTACCTCTTGGACAGGCCATAATCTTTATACTAGTCGGCCATGATAGTAGCTATCAAGTATAGAAAAAGTATAGTATGCAACACGTTTGAAATTGACTTTTTTCACATTCCTTAGACTTTCAGCACTCGCCTGGCGGCTCGTGCTAACAAAGGTCACACTGGTGTGAAAAGAGTCTTTTTCAAAACTTGTTCCACAATATACTAATTTCAAGTAGTTGGGTTCTAGTTCAGGATAATTTTATAATTGGGGTTCCTGGTTCAGGAAAGAATGGATTTTTTACAGTAACCACATTTATACGCAATATACTATTTCAAACCAGTAAAATTGTGTGACACTTGTTAAAAATAGCAAAAATCTTCAGAAGAAATGCACTGAAAAGCATAGGGTGACTGTAAATGAGTGCTTTTTCACTAAGGGAACTATGGTTTTAAGCTAAAATACAAATGAAATTTGTGGGCAGATTCATTGTCAAAATACCGCGCAACATGCACAGCCAACTTAGTTGAACCAGTGAACATTTGTAAAAAAAAAAACTGGATGTTCTGTTCGCCCAAATGAATATTTGAATTATGTACTACAATATTAGTTACATTAATCCCTGATATTTCCTCATATTGATACCATACTAAGAAGCAATGATTTGAAAATTTTAATGAGTTGATTGGTGATGCATTACGTGTTAGTTCAAAACACTTAAGTAGTTTACGTTAATTAAAACTTTACAGAAAATTTCAAAAGAAAAAAGTTTGGAGAAATGGCATTACGATACATTTGCATTAACTTCTCTATTTTTGTTTATGTGTGCAATAATTGTAATAGTCATATAATTATAACGATTATTCTTACGATTATTTGATGCCGCATTTACGTGATAGTAGGCCGTCTGAAATACAAGCCATCCCCTTATTTGTTAAGAGTGAAACATGGGGTAAACAAGATGAAATTAAAAGAGAAGTTCTCCTCTACAACGAAGAGTTCTTTCGTTAAAGATATCCGACTTTCTTAATTATAAAGTTTAGAGAGAACATGTGTTGTCTACGTTTCCGGAGCCCGAATCCGGTCAACCCGGCTTCCATGCCGAACTTTGTTCTCCGCGAGCGATCATATCGAACGGAATTTTTTAACTTCTTTTATAACGTGACCTTACATTTTATTGCTGGTACTTAGACTCTCTTACTCATTGGATATTAAAAAAATGCATGGATATAATACAATCGCATTCAGTGAAAAAACATACAACTCTTGTGTTCGTTTTCTAATAATGTTTGCTATTGTAAATTGTACTAAATATAGTATTATGAATTTATCGATGCAATTTTGAGCTGATAACGATAAGCAAAACTTGTTTAAAGATATTAAAGAAACTTATAATTGTATATAACATTATTATTTCAACACCTAATACACAAATTTATTATTGAAATAATATTGAACTTTCGTTATAATTAATTTAAATACATAATTACAATTTTAAGTTGTATTCTCTCAGTTTATTATTCATTCATCTATTTATTACGTTGCTTTGAAACACAGTAAGGGGTGTAAGGTAACATTAACATGGTGATCTGAACTTTTGGCTAATACCAAGAAATACTACCGAAACATGTACACAACAATAAAAAGAAACATTCACAAAAAGACTGATCAGAACCGATTTTTTCAACTTTTCTTGACCTCACACCTGCATTTATTAAACGTTGCCGTTCTTGATGCCATATACGACCGACAGTATTTTAGGCTTTTCTCTTTGAACTGGGGCAACTGGTTTTATTCCCAGGGACATATTTTTTCACATCGTTATTTTAAACACAGTCTCTTTAAATCATTTGGGAACAAAGAATTATTGTTAACACAACAAACAAGTTTTTTTTAATTAAAATATTGTATTCGACATACAACAACAACGTTTTAAACAAAACCTCTTCATCTTTATAAATAAAGGTAATATTTAGCAAAATACAGAAATCGGACACTTATTTTGGGAAGAAGGAGTATTTATTTATTTATTCCATATATTTCATAAAATTCCATTTCATTTAATAATATTACCACGTTAGGATTTGTAAGATTTATCAAATTTAATTAATTTAAAAAAAAATAAATTTTGAATTAGGCGTCCAAAAAATGGACCGTGAGAAGTCATTGTTATCTCGGTAGAATAATGTTTATTTCACTCAATAATTATATCTAGTTTAGCAAAATATGACGAGGCAAAGCAACTACTGGAACAATTGAAAAAGTGGGCCAGCTTGACAAATACGGTTTTATTTTAACTAAATAATTGAAATTAGAGATTCTTAATTTAAAGGTTAGATTTTGTAGACCTTAGTTTCGTCGCTTACAGCATTTTCTTTGTTTAGATATTCTTTTTCGGTTGTGAGAGTTTTAATAAACACAAAATTAAGTATCCCCTCTTTTCCCATACAATCAAAGAAGAATAATTAAACACCGGCATCTAAGTATCTTTGTTTACCTTTTCTTTTATTTCAAAGCTTTTACATTTATAATTTTCACTTTGTGTTTGTCCAGGTTTTCCTGCCGCTGCAGAAATAACATTTATCTCTTTATACATTTATTAAGTTAAGAGCATTAATGACTTCAATCTTATGAGAAAGAACGGCTATAAAAACGCCTCTTAAAGATTTCAAAGGAGATTAAAAAAGCGAACAAAAGGATTTCCCAGTTATTTAATGTTGTAAAGTTGTGACACAAATGACTTTTCAGTTTCCAAAACTTCGGAGTATTATTTTTAAAAGTTGGTGAACTATCGAATGGATTTTGGATCGTTTTAGTGTAATGCACAATTTTTTACTTTAATTACCAGTAATTACTGAAACGTGGGAAATTTAACTTAATCAAGTCCAAAGAGCGTGCAATTATTGACTGAAATGTGCTGCCAGTTTTTTTTTAGCGCTATAGAACAGTCTTCTTGGAAAGTTAAATATTTTATCGCAACAGAATGTCTCACGTATGTATATTTCAGACATTATGCTAATCTTTAGTTGCTAAAAATGTAAATATCTGGGAATAAGTCTACCAAGAACTTTATTAGGATGTCTACTGCTGCAGCAGTTCTTTCTTTAATGCATTAAATAGAAGCAGAAATAATTACCACCCAGATATAGGACTGTTTAAGTTTCGGGTGTATTTTTATTTTTTTTGTAAATGTTTTATACAGGGTATATCCCAGTCTCCAGATTTTAAAGGGTTACAGTATGCATTATTTTGATTCTAAAAGCCTAATAATATTTTGGTCTAAAACCTATGGTTAAGTCAGAACTTTATGTGTTTCCACCGTTTGAGAACCACTGCACTATGTAATAATAAATTTTACCAAGTAGAGAAAATTAAATACTACTGTTAGTAATTTTATTTATTTTTAAACACATTATTAAAGCAAATGCTCAAAATGAGCTCCATTCATTCTGACACAAGCATTGACACGACGAATCCATTGCTCCTGCACTCGTTGGAGCATTTCTGGGTCCCCGCAAATGATATTGGTGGCTTCATGGATTCATTGTCTGAGGTGATCTTCTGTTCTGATCTCGCCCGATCCATCTTTCAGGGAATTGAACATTTAAAAACTGCCGTACCAGACGGCTAAAATGAGGTGGCGTCCCATCATGTAGAAACCACATACTTTCCCGTATATGTAGCGGCACTTCTTCCAATAATTCCTGGAAATTTCTTCTTAAAAATCGCCAATAAATGGCACCCGTTAACCGCGGGGGTAGTTCAAAAGGTCCTTTAAGATAATTGTTTACAATACTGGCCCATAGATTAATTGAACACTCCTGCTGAAAACGGGTTTGTCTTATGGCATGCGGATTTTCATCTGCCCAAACGTGAACGTTGTGATAATTAAAAATTCGCCGACGCGTAAATCCTGCCTCGTCTGATGCCAAAATAATACGAGGAAGTCGGGATTTTGTTCTACCTTTCGTAGAAACCAACCACAAAATGCAAAACGGGGTTGATAATTAGCTGGAGATAGAGCTTGTACGATTCTACGACAACTGGTCGCAAACAATTGATCGCGCGACAATTGATCGCAAGCAACTCGTCGCAGCACAATTGGTCGCACGCGACAATTGATCGCGGCGACAATTGATCGCAGCGACAATTGATTGCACGTAAATTGATCGCAGCGACAATAGATCGTACGTAAATTTATCGCAGCGTCAATTGATCGCAAGGTAAAATTCATCGGGAACTATTTTCTTTTATTAAAACTAAATATTTTATATTCTGAATTTTAAGTTGCAATAAATTTAGCAACCAGGTAAGGTGTAAATATCGAATTAAAAACAATTTGAATATAGATAACTGACGAAGTTTGTAGTTGCACTTTAAAAATTAAAAAATACGAGCGTAAACACCTTGTTACATAAGATTTTTTATTAATAAATTGTAATTTTGGTTATTTTTTTTTAAGAGATTGTTTCTATTTATCTCGTTTCTTATTTTACCTATTATATTATAGGAACTAGCTTCATTATAATAAGTACTCAACATAAAAACAAGTGTTTATTGTTCTTAACTAGATTACAGTTATTTAAAAAATCATATTTTTAACAACCTTTAAATTTTAACACATTTTGATACAGAATAATAATAGTACATCTAGAGTATCCATATGCAGCGAATATAAATTCCACTGGACGGATATATAATACTTATTTTAATACCTTGTAAATTGCAACGGATCTTTTACAGGGTTTGAGAAAGGTTTACGTGTATTGTAAATATGTATATATTGCAAAAACTTTTGTTAGAGCGTCAAGAATAATTTTGTGTTACCGGGAAATCTAAGAAATGTAGGTACTTATGCAACTAAAAACTTATTTTTTAATTATTATTATGTGACTAGTATTGTACTGAAGAAAAATTCAGTTGTACCATATGTGGGTGTAAAAAATACATATACAGGGTTAGTCACGAGAAAATTATTTCTGAAAATTATTTTTACGCAACCCAAAATACGAATACCATGTACCACTTGATACTAACAGAATTTAAAATGAAATGCTTAATTCATGATTGCTTTGAGTTTGGCAATGTCATTTTGACAATTCTGGAAAAGGAGGTTACGCGAGTGTCCATGGTGGTACCGCAGCCAATTGGAGATCTCCGCTGGCGCCGCTAATAAGTTTGTCAGGGCTTGCTTCGAGTGCCTCTTGATCTTTTGCAACCGATTAATGACGAGAAAATTATTTCTAAAAATTCCTTTTACGCAGCAAATTTATTAAAAAATATAGGTATATATTTAATTTTTTAAACTAACAAACGTAATGAAAATAATACTTTTTCACTTAAAACTGTAACGAGAGTTTTTTCACGATTTATCTATAACTTTTTAATTTGACAGTTGTAATAATTTTAAAACCATTTTTTATTAAAGAAAAATGACGTCTAACACGTTTTGAAAGCTATTTTTTTCACTCGTTTAATTGACAAACTTTAAACTTGTGAGAAGAAAAGCTTGAATCACTTACTTGAGCGTCTAATCAATAAGACAAATAATCCAAATGAACATTACAGTAGCATACCGAGAGATGTGTCAGCATTAAAAAAAACATTTTACAATATTTTCACTTTTTTGCACTTTGGTTTAGTCGGAAATGAGCCTAATAGTTACCGTTTTTATGGAACTCGTATGTATTTATTTTGACACTTTTTTTAGAAATAATGAAATTTTTGAGAATATAGCACATTAATTTATTTTCCTCATTCTTAACAATTACTTATTTCTCTATAAACGCTATCATTTTTCGCCTGCGATCAATTGTCGCATGCGACCAGTTGTACTTGCGACGAATTGTGTTGCGATCAATTGTGACTGCGACCAGTTGTCGTTGCGACCAGTTGTCGCTGCGACCAATTGACGCTGCGATCAGTTGTTTGCGATCAATTGTCGCGCGACGAATTGTGCACGACGAATTGACGCGGTACCAGCTTGTACACGCTGAACGTGGTATGGATATAATAACTGTTTTCGTAGTGTTCTCCAAATGGTCCACACAGACACATTAAATCGTTGTACTGATTCCAGGATCATCATGTACGGCATCCAACACCTCTTCTTCAATGTTGACAATTCGCTGAGGGCGTTGTGGAACTTGTTCGACTCTTCTAGGTAGCAAGTAACCCGTCTCTTGGAGTCGGTGGTGCAGATCTTGAAACATTCTTCTTGGGGGTAACCGTGGGTGAGGAAAACGAGTGCCATACAAACGCACTGCCACAGGGGCTCTCCATAAATTAAATGAATGTCCGCTAATTCTCTAAGTGAATACCCATTGACATCTATCTAAAATTTATTAAAACATGTTCACAGATACTTCGACAAATTGTCAAACGGGAGTATTATTTTATTATTGAATTTATTGTCATGGTTTTTAATAAAACAACTGTAAAAATTTCAATATATCAGGTGAATTCCAGCGGTTTTCAACCAGTGGGCTATGAAATTTGTGTATTCTATAACTCTTTTGGAATAAGTTTGAGCTGTAAATGTTATTAAGCTTTTTTGCTCAAGATACTTAATGCAAACTATCACCCCTTAAAATCTGTCACAATAAACCCCAGTCAGTCTGTATATTAATGAATGTCCAAGCGGTATGTGTGCACATTTTATCTTTAAATGAAAAATTCAAGTTGAACTGATTATTATTGCTTGGTTCGAAATCAGTCGATATTTCATCCAAATAGGTTGCCAACCTGACAATAAAAGTCACAAACACTCGGTATTTACATGAACATAATTACATTGAACTAGCAGCCATACTCTTAATTATCTTGTGATAAATGAGAAAAAAAGTAAACGAAACTCGAGCTCGTCAGATTTTCGACTTTTTGGATTATGTTCTTTGATATACTACATGTACGTGATGAGTTTTTAGCGGCTTGGGCATGTGCAATATTTACTATCGCTTTGATGATTTTAATAATAATAATAACATTAATTCATTTATTACCCAACAGAAATTATTTTTGAAAAGTGGATTTCTGGCTTTGGAAAACATATGTATTTTCCAGTTAGTGTCTTATCTAAATCACAAAATTCAGTCACTGCTTACTGTACGGAATTTAATACTGCTATGTTGTATATTTGAACTATTCATTCAACCCCAAAAAATGAAGAAGATATCTCCCGTGTATGTGTCACCCTACTTTCGCCAAGGATTTTCTCTCCCTAGAATCAGTCCCACCCTAACTACTGAACTCTCCGGCCTGCTTAAAACCTTAAATTCTGAAGAAGTCCTTCTCTTTTCCCCTTACACCTCTTGCTCTGCATAAATTTCCTGCATCACTACGCCCACTCCATTGATGCATTAGATTCACAATCATCCATTACTTGGGTTTGGTCGCTTCTAGGTTTACAGGATGATGAAAAAGTTAATACTGACTTGCTCCAAAAATCCGTACGGTGAGTGACTGTCTTCTTGCCTTTGAAGTTTGAAGTTGTTACCAAATCAATAAGGAGAAGCAGCTGCAGTGACACACAAAGGCTACTCTCTAGATGCGAAGATATCTTACTAACCGGATTCCGAATTGAAATATACTACTATGTACCCGTTGCTACCGTGCTCTAGCAGTTCCCATTATTGTCTAAAAATACCCCAAGGGACCCATATCCTGGCCAACATTATTAAAAACGCGACTTTCCTTACACCAAGAATAGAAATTGTACATCAACTATAAATTTATTATCCTACGGTAACGTCTTTTTCTTACTATTCACAACCCTATGTGGGTAATGTGTTCAATGTTGATGTATTAAGTTAAATGCTGTCACAATACCCTGATCCTAGTGTCCGCGGGAAGTGCGATTCCGAAATTCGGGCAGTTCGGTACGCAGCGAGCGCTACGCTCGTTTCGGTGACCCCTGCACTCGTTTCGGAATCGCTGACTTCCCACAGTTAGGAAACTAACTATTAACGAGTTATTTTGTTTATTAGTTTTTACTTACTGAGCGTAACTCAAGGAAGTATTGTAATACCAAACCAAGTAAATTTTACAGTTCCAGTTTTAATTTAAATTCTCTCTATCCAATTTTTCCCCAATCGTTTCATAGTTATGAATTTATACGCGTATCTTTCCATGTTCTTTCCCCGACGCAATGTATATGCTCAAGATTCCAGCATCTATTTTAAATTTCACGGGTTTTAGATTCATTTAACTTACGTTAGAAGTGACGTTTAAGTGGATCACGAAAATTTGTTTCGTTTCTTTGCATATCTACTTAATAAATATCAATGTTTAATTTGGCGCACTGCATTAGAAATATTATATTGGTTAATTAAGAGTCTATTTTACGCATTAAGTTTATTAAACTTATTTTGAAATCGGGTATGTTTTCCGCCTTCACAAAAAGATATGAAATTACAAGTTTATCTCTCGACATTCTTTGTCTTAACGTTTTTTTACTGTAGCAATAAAAAGAATAAAAGTTTATGTTAGAGAAGGACACTCTGCCGGAGACACGAATAAAATTTTAATTTGAAAATGTTCATTGAGGCGTAAAAGCGAGACAACGCTTTTACAGCAATAAAACATAATTAACAAAATTATGAACAATATAAAACTGTTCAAATGATGGTAAAACATGTACGTTTTATCGCGATTTTATGGGATTAAATGCATGTATTAATGTTCCCAAAAGCACAGTGCTTATGTCAGTGTGGATCGCCACACTGCAAGGTTCAGATTCATGTATAGGAAAAAAACGTTCGATCTAACCTAACCCAGCTTCAACAAAATTATAATTGATTTCCACGGACTATCAAAATAAAATAGGCACCGCTCTTAAATCGGAAAAGTTAGCGTTAATTATTTAACGCCGAAAACGTCAGACCTTGATAACTTTTGTAAAATGTGTCACGTTATGCGATCGCAAAAGCGAACTGAATTACGAGTATAATTTTAATTTAATGAATATTAAAATTTCTACAAAACTAATTAAAAAGTTTTTTAATTTTTCGCAGTTTTGAGCTACGAGCAGGCATTATGGTTGGTTAAGGTTTCGAGATTTAAAAAGTTTCCACTATTCTCTAGGCGCTAGGGATTTTGAAGTTGTTGAAAAATTAAAGTGCAGGAGAAATCTGCTTACAATTAGTTACCACATTATAACATGACACAAAATGTACTGCACCATCTGAAACTAAGATTAAAACTGTATTCTCCCAAGGTATTAGCTCCGGTTATCTGCAACCCTGCCATAACAAATCATATAAAAGTTAGTTCACTATACGTAATCCCGGTCACGGAACCAGTCCACTCGCAAAATTACTTTTTCAACCGTCATTCTGTGTCATATTTTTTGTTCATTTTATTTGTTTACCAGGAAACATTGTGATGTTTTTGTAACGCAAAGAATTTGCCGATTCGATTAAAATAACTGTGCTCTCTGTTATACTTAATATGTTTTCTGTAAGTTGATTACACGACGCTCTTCAGCCTTCTGCTTTCTTATCCATCTCACCCCAATCACTGAAGTGGCCTTGCTTTTATGACTACTTCTACGACCGTCGGTGGTAAAGTTCAGCTTCCATCAACCCGGTAGGGATTAATAATACGGTTTGTGTTTCTGCGATGATGGGATCAGAGGGTCATCGATCAGTGATTCTTCTGTAACTATGGAACAGTTGCGGTTATTTTCGTAAGTAAAATTATTGTATGTTGATTAAACCTTAGATTTTATGTATGTTTTTGGAAAACACAGCAAATGGAATACTTATAGAACATATTTCGCATATCTCAGCATTGTACATACAATATACATAAGTTTGTAATTTTGGATAAAAGTCTAGTAAATATGACTAATAAGCCATTTAATCATAATAACTTTAAAAATGTGTTCTCAAATCTCTGAATTTAATCGGTAACAGTTCAAATAACCCAACGTTAAACAAAGTAACAGTAGATTGTTTAATAAGTAAGGAAAAGAGTTTTACAGTAAGCGTAAAAAGTTCGCTTCGCTCGTTAATTAGTTGTTACACGAGTATGAAAACGACACTTTTCTTGCGTTGAACATGCTATTTTTCGTGTATTCAGTTTTAAAACTTTAAAATAGAATTTCAAAAATAATTTTTGATTTATGATAATAATCATAATTGCACATTTACCATAACAACATGCCTGTTCATAACTCCCATGTAAAGACGCTAAAAAAATACAAAACATGGATAATTGTAAAGATATCGGCATTTTTGGTGAAACTGCAGAAGCAATTGGAAAGCACAGTGAGTCATTATCATCTGACAAGTAGAATTCTACCAGTGACAGAACAGTGAGTTTAGTAAAGAGGGGTGGTTCATACACGCTTTTTAAAATAATTTTGTTTAGATTTGCTGCGTATTTTTAATTTAAATTAAATTTTGTTATTAATATTTTTTCTTTATTTTATTATTTTATAAAATATCAAAAATTTTTAAATTTAACACAATGGCGAACATCTCTAAGATTTTTGGGCTCATGGGTCACTTCAAAAATTTACAGAACTTCAATTATTTTTATCTCAAAATATTGGGGTTAAAGGGACAGTGCCCAGTAAACAAAAGTCACATACAGAGACGCAAAGAATCCAACTACATAGAAAGTATAGGCAAAAGCGTCTGCTAATGTAGACACGCCGCTCTCAGTGGGTCTGACCTTTGTCTGCATATACAGACATGTCGCTACAGGTCTGTCTGCGTATACAGACATGTCCGCGAATGTGTTAACGAACGACGTCTTGACAACGATTTATTTACTGAAGCTGATGCAGGCCAATGGGGAATGCGATCACCCCTTAAATTTAAAAATAGACTTGACCCGACGCATTTTCGTTTCCTGCGCAAGTTTATAGGTATGGTTATCTGAAAACGCACAGACTCTACCTGTAAAACGAAATAGCAAAATGAAAACTGTTGCAAATATTTTCATGAATGGAGGACAAAAAATTCAAATGAGGCTGATGAGACAGAGTGATGCTTGTTGGTTGCTAACTGGAAAAATGTTGCGAACGAGAAAAGTGGCAGTTTTCTTTATTATTTTCCATAAAACAAAAACGCACTTACCTGTTAGCACATAAATAAATTTTTGATTTGTTAAAATGCAGTTGCAAGTGGTTGCTTAGTGAAAAAGGATAATATTTATAAGAAAAAAAAATAAAAGACAGGATGGATCATGCAATTCCTGAAAATCGCGTTAGAAATGTCTGTCTCACTGCACTGTGAACGGTACCTATTCGGAATTACTCGTAAATTATAAAGCAATCTCTGGCAATAAACATAAATTTGTTGAACCGTAAATTATCATGACCAAGATTTTATTAGTTAGTAGCTGAAACAAGACGATGCAAGGTAAAATTCATATCGTGCAGAATCTAATACTAACCCGGTGGCAGATTATAAAAGTTGATTTACACTTATTTAATTGGAACCGCTTGGCCGGCTGTAAAGTTGTTTATACGGCACTGTTCTAGAGATAATGAGTTTGCATTCACTTTCTTTCCGGAGGTTTCACTTTTTAATTGTATTTATAATACTTTGTCAACTGTGCCACTGGAAATTAGCATTTACTCAAATAACTTTTTTTTTATTTTTTACAGTTTGAATGAGAGTGGCTGGATGAGTGTTTGAGCAAAAATTCGATTCATTATAACTGATAAAATTATGTGAAGAACATTGGCACTGAGAGTTAACTTGTTTTCAGCACATAGATACAGAAATTATTTATTTCTCCAAGAGTGGTGTGAGCCAGAAAATGTTATAGTTCGGATTTTGTTCAAAACCGTAACAAAGATGGGGACAATTTTAAATATTAATCCTTAGTTTTCATGACAAAATAAACTTAGCAGTCTTTAGTGGGTTTCATACAAACGGAAATCTGTTTTGTGAAATTTGTGAAGCTTATCGATGATTGTCAGTTTATAATAATTCGAATTAAAGAGCTGCTGAAATCAAGCACAGTGTCACCAGTTTTCTGATTTTAATATTTTGGCACTGGCTACACTTTATAACGCGCTGGTTAGATTCACGTTGGAATAGTGTGTAGGTTTCTTTATTATAGTATGCAAATGTTAATTCTTGAAAATATGCCGCGAACATTTCTTAAACATTTTTATTACAAAGTTGAAAAGAGATGGCCGGAAAGAAAGTATCCTCACACGACTATATTACAGTGAAACCTTTTGTAACGGACACCTCCCAACAGCGGACACGTCTCCACAAGGGACAATTTTCACTGTCCCAACATACAAAATAGGTCATTTAATCTAAAGAATCTTCCAAACAAAGGGCACTCCCAACAACAGACGCGGGCAGTAAAATTGGGGCATTTTTAGTTATTTTCTTTGTAAAAACTACCTCTTCACAACGGACAGGTAACAGGTAAAGCATAAGTCTCTTCAACCCCACACTGCTCATAATAGGAGTAAATATGGGTTTTTCGTAAATAGCAAAACTGGGGTGGTTTTGTTTGTCAAGTGCGAATGAACTTATAGAACATTATTATTTGAGCGTTTACATTTAAAGTGTGTAACACTACCGCTAAGCGAAGAAATTTTAAAGTATTAGTGAAAAAAATTTAAATTTTCGACCAAGAAGTTTAAATTAAGCATTTGGCGACTCTCAGAAAAATTCGCCGTTGGTATGTACATGTTAAAAAGTAATGCTTTCTTTACTTCGTGTCTTGAAACCTCTTGACAGTGGACAATTTGGGATTCCTCATAGGTGTCCGTTGTGGAGAGGTTTCACTGTACTTTCCAAACTTTGTCGTTAACAACGTTATCACAACTTGTTCCGAATCTAATAAACAATTCTCTTCTATGATATAAAGGGGTAACGCTCCTAGATCGGCTAACCGAGCATTTATGCCCTTCTAATAATCAGTGGCGTAAAAGAGTGTTTTTCTATTATTTCAATAACAGCTGTTTGAAGTATGTCAAATCACTGCATGAGCTCCAGACTAGGTTTGCGTGTACTATTGGATTGGATAACTATAATGGATAAAAACGTGCTCGCCCAAAAGAGGGAGCTACGATATTGAAATTAAGATTTATTCATGAAAAATAAACGCGGTACGGTGAAAATTCAAGATAAATACTGGAGAGTTGGAAGGACAAAAAAAAAGCGCAAACATTTTCAGGTGAAGCCTGAGGACGTCAGCACGACCTGGTTGATTTTAGCATCAAGTAAGCTAAAATTTTACGGTAGTAAAAGAAATAACGATTAGAACATGGGAACGAGGACAGAAGGAACATTGATTGAACGAGAACAGATGTTTGATGCACTTAGTAATTTTACCTAGTAGTTTCGATAGAATATATAAGTAAATAATGAATAGTCTGCCTGACCTACCTAGGAACACCAGATACTGCGTATAGAGGACAGGTGCGAAAAAAATGTTGCCAAAAAAAGTGTTTGATTTAAAAGCCAACAAAGACATTTCAATAATTGAGTTGGTTTACAATAAAAATCAAAAAGGCCGACAGTTTGGAGGGGGTTAAAGTTGTATTTCTAAAAAACCAAAAAGGAAGTGATTGATTCACGCTGAAAATTTAATAGCGTTAGTTATATGTACATATTAAAACATATTTGCAAAAAAGCCGCTACATGGTCGCCTAACTTCGGTTTTTATTCCGGCGCCGGTCTCCTAGTCACCGCCATCTCTGGAAGCGACAACCAAGGTCAGATCCTTCCAAACTTTTCGTATTTGCGCTAAAAACGTCGAACGAGCGTATAATAGATTTTTCCGGGTCCTTGTGGCTCCATTCAAATCTTTTAGTTTTTAATATCCTTACGTTGAACGGGTATTTAAAAATCGGCGTGGATAAAACTCAACAATTTATTTCTCAGTAACTCAAATTTACACGACTACAAAATAATTCCGGCGTAACTTGACTGACTCTCTCAACATTCAGTGGCCTCAACTTGTTGACTAAATAATCCGTACCCGAAAGTGGCCTCTATTTAAACCCAGGCTTCCTTTCTAGATGTTTCGAGATCGAGATTTTTCTAGAGTACCCATCGCGACTTCCGCTTCCAAGCTTTTCTTTAGCGAACGCCGCCCGGCCGCCGTCACCGACGATGAATCACCCATCACCCCCTTACAAACTGGAACCCATAGGCATGATACTGGGACGACGCGGTGTACGGGTTTCTTTCATAACAATATTTTCTTAAATAACTGCTGTTAACCAAGCTTACGTGAGCGCGGCCTTTAGTTGATGTTGTGTTGAGATAAGTACAATTAATTAGTTAACATTTAATTTTGTTAGTTTAGCTTATAATATGGTTCGTGGTAATTTTTATCTTTTCGTTTGGAATTAAATTGGTAGTTGATAGTTTCCGACGACATGTTTTTGATTATTAACTACCTGGTGCCCACTAATCAGTCTCCTTTTCTTCCGCTTATGACAAAGTTGGCTGCTGTATTCGCAGATTTGCGACGACCTGTGACCTGCAGCTAAAAAAGACTGAGCGCCGTATGCATTGGCCATTTGAAGGATTTCATAACGGTGCAGTACATAAAAAAATGAATTACTCTTATCTAATAGGCACAGCTTCATTTAGCATTTACTTCAGCAAATTTTTTAGATCACCATTCTTTACATACATCTTTCCGAGTAGCATAAATCGTCCAGGAACAAGCTGTTTCTGGCCTAGACCGTAGAAAATAAGACCTAACAAGTTCACTGGTCTCTCTCTCTATGCAAAGGAAAGTCCGAACAGACTGTCACTCTCTTATACCAAGGAATATGAATTTATTTCATTTTTACTAAATAATACATTTACGCAACCCAAAAACTAGTGTGCAGCACTAATACTTACTTGTATTCGCAAAAGCTTAGTTTCTGGCTTTGTAATGCAAATAACTATTTCTTTATACTTTCTAACAACAACTGAAAAATATTTATTATCATTTTCACATTGAACTATTTTAAACGTAAATGGTGTATTTCGTGAAACTGTCACCTGAAAATGATGACGGAAGTACAATTATTTTTCAAAAATTTAAACATTAAAAAATAATAACCACGTTAGAACCTCCTATTCTGTATCTACATTTTTATGTGTAAATAAATAAGAAGACCAAATTTAAAAAAAAAATAAAATTCTATCCACGGTCGATGCTTATAATAATTTTTTTTTTATAGTATATAGAGTATAAGTAAAGCTTTATGTGTTGACAGTGGACTTTGTTTACTGACGAATGTAGTGGGTCAGAAAAGTCCATGCGAATGACATAAAGTACCTATACTCAAAATAACACATGCTATTTTGTCTTCAAACTTATAAGGTAATATCAAAAACAACGTAACAATAATAATTTAGGAATAAATGCTCATTTGCATTCAGAAATCGTGATGGCGATTTACAAAAACCATTCTGAACATCATTATACACACTTATCAAAAGAAAAAAAATTGTCAAAATTTTTTGCGGCAATGTCTGAATTTATATTAATACCACCTGAAATCGCCCAAGTAGAGGGAGCGGAACTGAAAAACAAAATCAAGTGCTGTTTATGAAGCAGTTTCAAGAGATTTAAGTACTACTTGATGTTATCAATAAAAACGGAGTCGTTTATATGGAAATTGTCCTCTTAGCGTGTTTTTCAGGAATGGTCAAAAGCATGAAAAATTTCAGTTTGTGGTTTCATTACACAGCGGTCAAATCATTGTTGAACTTGAGACACGATGTGTGTAAGAGATCATCACAACAGTAATCGTCGCCCTGCGCATGCTCGACTCTTGTGAGGAAAAAACTATCCGACATTATTTTGCAAATAGTTATTAGTAAGTTGAGCACAAGACTCCAATAAATGTAGTCCACAACTGACTCACTTCTTTCACTTCATTACGATCGAGTGATCTCTAAAAGCACGGACAACTAAGAATCATTATATTGCCAAACATAAATTGGTCCTTCGAGCCGGATATTGAACATGCAACAGTGATATACATATTTAGTAATGCAGCATTGCATACATACACACATGAACAACGTCATTTTGAAAACATCTCCAGAAAGACTAAGTTAGTGATACTTCGTTTCTCATCTTCTTATTCACGCAAGCATTCATAATTGCAAATTTGTATTCAAGATTCAGAAGTTTTCAATGGTTTATTGTCTTAGTTTGTGTTTTAATAACTGATCAGTATGACGAGGGAGACTCAAATTAAAGCGCTTATCATCAAACGAGCCAATGTAAAACGTAAGTCGACCCGGTTCATCAAGTTTTTTCACGGGCACAGATATTACCATCCTCAAGAGGTTAGCGATCAAGCACTGTCGCCGAAGGATACATAAAGGACTCACTAGCAAATAAAAGGAATATTGATGGGAAGATTTTTCTAAAAAGTGTAAGCAACAGCAGAGAATTTGATAATTGTCTTACTATTACAGTTAAACCTTGAATCTTTTCTTGGTACTGAATCACGCCTTTCTTAATAACTCTAGTGAAGTAACTTAGACTTATATGCTTAAGCTAATAAGCATTTTATCTGCTTTATCATGTAAGTGGAAGTTTTACTGTGAAAATGAACTTATTAAAACGTCACTTATATGACGGTTGAAGAAAAAATAGTGTTATGAGTCTATTACAAAATAATTAATAATTATTTGATTAAATAAAAGTAATCTGCATTTTAGAATTTAAATCTAAGTTCAAGGTAATTAATAGTAGAGACATGTGTAACCTTCGGCACTTTGCCTAGAGAGTGTGTGTCCGACTATCATCCAAATAAAGTCATCAATAAAAAAACTCGGACGTGCTAAAAGTCTGTGATACGCATGAATAAACTTACCCCATAAAATAAAAGAATAGGGAAGACCAAATAAAAGTGTCCATTCTTATTTATTTGAGCGAGTTGGAAAGTTTCCCTTTGCTTTTATTAAACACGTACAAAGAACGTAAACTTTCTTCTTTTTCGGGGGAATAAATGGATTTGCATCGTCGACCTCTAAGTACTAATGCAAAAGTTTGCGCCTATAACAATACCCTCGGATGACGTCCTGTTCACTACATCATTAATTTCAATAGAATGAAGCGTCAAATTAATGCGAAATCTCGGCAGAATTTTCAAGAAAAATCGGGCTATTGTTCGGTTAAAGCACCGTCGGCACGAAATTAACTCGAATGAGGAGTGTCAACACTTCCACCTTTGAATTTTAATGTGAACATACTATAAATATAATGAAAGAGGCCTCTTGAGGACACCCTACTCATAAGCTTATGCACACTCTAATTCCGCGTCTTTTATAAAGCGGGCAATGAATTCATTAAACGGAGCATACAAGGCTGAGTTAATGGCCTATCTGATGGACGGCGGTGCAATTATCCACGAGTATTTTTCCGAACCATAGAAAGACTCGCATTCGGAGGAACTCTCACACCAACGGAATAGTCCTTACAATAGAACCTAACTTTAAATTTATTGACTGTATAGTTAACTCTAAACAACTTTGGAGTAGATATGGCACTTCCTTATAAACCTATGTTAAAAACCTTCAGGTAAAAACACCTTTACAATCCAGTTTGACCGTATTTCTCGAAAACTACGGTAGGTATTTTGACTCGTAAACAAAGGTATTTTATGATGTTAGAATATACCTACTAAATATCTTATAGGTATACTATGCAAATCCAGGAGCTCTAGGGGCTTGCACACAAACGTTAAGTTCCACACAAAGTTCTTGAATAAATGCTTGACGACCCGTTTTTACTCTCTCATCATTCCACACTATGTATGTATCTTTGTCTGGTCAGCGCTGATCCATGTTATGTCAAGATTATATGTATATGCGACGTTCCCTCTTACGTTTAATATTTGTAAGGGATCTCCGTCACGATATAACAATTTCCGGCTTTTCTACCAGACTAGCATTAATTTCTCTCACGTCAAGTCTTTTTTAAATAGAAAGCGACCTCTCATGATTTTAACAATATGAAATATATGTAGTTTCACTTACCTTGTTAAACTTTAAATGTAGCTTTTGCACAGTGCACACTGCATTAAGACAAGAACACGGCTTTGGCAGAGCACAAATTTAAGACGGGACACTTGTCCGACCTTGAAGCAGTTGACATCCTGGATAAAGGAAACAACTGGAGGAAAAGGAATATTTCAGAGACGCTGGAACTCAAAATGGAAGAAGTAAATGCTACGAATCACAGGAGCGACACGCAGGGTTTAAGCAAGAAATATACGAATGTACTGCACACCTACAAAGGAAAGGTCAAAGAATTGCGGTAAAGAAATAGATAGTCTTGTTAGATTAAGTTAGACTAGGTTATGCTATGTTTACTGTCTTAATGTCAATTATAGTTGGTTATTTTTGGTCTTATAGGTTGGCATTCCTGTTATTATTCTAGTTATACTGTGGTGACACGTCAGCGAGCCGCCATTTTGTAAAAGGGTCGATCTGGTATTTACATTTTTCAATGTAGATGTAGAAATTTGACCTTTTTAGAATTTTAAATAATAAATAACTTTTATTGCCCAACAGATATACAATCCTTTTATAGGACAATACTAAAAAGAGAAAAAACAAAAAGTAGTACATACAATAATACTATAATAAAAAATATATAAAAAAAAATATAGTAATATGAAAATAATAATAAATGCTTTCCCATTACATTTTACATCAACAAAAAATATCTTCAGATAGTTTTCCAGCATTTATGTACATATGCGATAGTGGCGCTTTACGTAACAAGTTGGTTCTTGGTCGTGGTGGTAAGAAGGTACTTGCGTGTCGAGAAGCGATTCTTGGCACGTAGAAATCGACGCTAGATAGCAATTGGAGGCAGTCGATCTTGCCATGTATAAGCTTCCACAGAAATCTTGCACTATGGATATCCCTTCGGTTACTTAAGCTAAGTATTTGGTGTCTTGATAATAGAAAGTTATGGTCTACACCACGCTCAGGATAGTTACCATCAATTTTGAAACACAAGTATTTGAGAAAACGGCGTTGAATTTTTTCAAGTACCAGGCTATGTGACGCATAATAAGGATACCAGATAATGGAACCATACTCAAGTTTGCTTCGAATAAAGGCAAAATATAATATTTTCATTAAGATCGGGTCAGTGAAATCTTTAGCAGTTCGATATATAAATCCTAGCATCTTGAACGACGCTAGGGAAATATTGTTAACATGTTGCCAAAAAGAAAGTTGCGAATCAAATGTTATACCTAGATCTTTAGCATTTTGACGTTTTTTTAGATGTTGACCATTTATAGTATACGTAGAATGCACAGGATTTACTTTCCTTGTGAATGTCATGTAGAAGCATTTCTCAGTATTTAATACCAGTTTAACATTACTGCAGTAATTTACTAATTTATCAAAGTTAGTTTGAAAGATTTTAACATCATTGATATTATTAATTGAAGAGTATAACTTTATGTCGTCTGCATATATGCCAGTACTTTACAATTAAGAAGCTCTAATAGATCATTGATAAATATAACAAAAAGCAAGGGAGCCAAATTAGACTCTTGGGGGACTCCGGAAGTGGAAATAAAATTCTTGGACTTAAAACCGTTATACGAAACATAGTTAGGACGATTATTTAAATACGATTGCAATAACTTGAGAGAACTGGCCGCAAATCCAAAACAGCTTAGCTTATTTAATAAAGTATAATGATCTATTCAGTCAAAAGCGGTAGAAAAATCAGTATAAATAACATCGACTTGATTATTATTTCTGTCTAATTCTTGCGAGATAAACTGTGTAATTACTGCTAAATTGGTAATTGTTGACCGACCTGGTAGAAATCCATGTTGGTGAATGGAGAGATGACTTTTAATATTATAATAGATATTTCGACAAATGAGAATTTCGAATATTTTCGCGAAGTTAGAAAGGATTGAAATAGGTCTATAGTTTTTTATTAAGTGGCAATCACCTTTTTTAAAGATAGGAACAATTCTCGCTATCTTCCATTTATCTGGAAATGTTGCTGACTTAATGGCTAGGTTAATGATAATGGCAATAGGTTTAGCAAGGACAAATCGGGTATCATGAATCAAGAAACTAGAAACGAGATCATCTCCGGCTGTCAATTTATTAGATAAGGTTGACATTACAGATATAACTTCATCTTCGGAAACATTTTGGAAAATAAAAGAAAGATTATTAGTGTAAGCATCTGTTACAGTAGCATTTAGTTTTGGTCTAAATGAACTTGAAAATTGTTCTGCAAACATATCAACACAGTGCTGAGGATTCTCACTTTCCCTAGCATTATGACACAGTTTACTAGGAATACGAGTAGTATCTTTCTTAGATTGAACATATTTCCATAGATTTTTTGGAGAATCATATAGAGAATTTTCAAGTTTATTTAAATGACTATGGTGTGCAACATTTATTAATCTCTTACATTCACTTCGAAGCCTCTTAAATTCGATATAATAAGAATCATAGCAAGTAATTTTCCATTTTTTATGGTAGTATTTTTTTAGTTTTAATTTTGAAATTATCGTTTTATTAAACCAGGAAGGAAAATGCGATTTAGTTGATCTATACTGCGGAACTGAAGAGTGCATTATGCTATAAAATTTATCATAGAAAGAATCCAAACAAGAATTTACATCACTGAAGTCCATTAAAAACGACCACTCAACCATCAGCAGATCACTATACAAGTTTATGTAATTGGCGTTTCTGAAATTGTACCTAGTATTGTCAGCAGTTGGGAACTTATTAGTTTTAGAAGGTAGAAGAAACTCAATCGTAACTGCCAAAGAAGGATGATGAGCATCCTCTGGGACAAATGGAAATTCCTCTTGAGAAACTGAAATGTTACAGTCAAAATTTGATAGAATTAAGTCCAGCATTCTATTATTAGCATTTAATACAGAGTTATGTTGTCTAAAATTAAGCAAATTACAAAATGTAGAAAACAAGTGTTCTTTACTACGAGGAGAATTATATATTAAATTGTTACTACTGTAGTGCGTTAAATTGAAATCTCCAACAAATAAAGTTGGTTTATTCAGTAATACGGACTCTAGTGCCTCAAAAAGTAACTCCAAATTGGCAGAAGAAGTATCAGGAGGCACATAAATGGCTGCTAAATAAAACTGAAACGAATTGAAGACGCAACCGCAAACAACCAAATCAATAGAGGGCACTATGTCTGTAATTATTGTAGTATCAATAACATTGTAAGTGATTTTATTAGACAAACAAACAAGAACACCACCTCCCTTAGTACATCCGATAGTTGAAAATTTTAACACTATAAAATGAAGGACATATTTCAGAATTAAAAAAAGTATTATTTAACCATGTTTCCGTTGCTACTATGATATCAAAACAACATTCAGATATATTTTCATAAAATATGTGCAATTTAGAACGTAAGCCTCGTGTATTTTGATAATATATGTTTAAGGAGACTGGTAATCTGTTAGGCGATTTTAGTTTACCGTGGGGCTAACAGGGAGTTTTGATGATATAATAACAGGAATTCCTCTGTCATATCTAATTCTTAGATTTGATTCGCCGTTCGCGATATGTTGATTCAGCTCAATTTTTGTGTTACGATATAGCTCTAATTGCATAGGATTTCTATCTCTTGTAATAGAAATGTTATTAAATCGAATCGACTTTTTTAGTTCTTTGGACATACGTAGTACAGATATTACCGAATTTTCAGATGGTAATGTTATTTTTATGGGACGACGTCGATCAGTCTTCGTAGCATCAAATTTACCAAGCCTAATAGGTTTTATGTTGTCATTATCAGTAACTGATAAACTCGACAATACATCTTTAACAAAAACAGTATCAACAGCTGATTGCTCATCTTTAGATGTATTATTTTCCTCATTGTTTCCATAAATAATTATGTTGCATTTTCTTTTTTCCCGTTCGGAGATTTCTTGAATAATTTTTTCTGTATCTAACAAAGAATTAGTTGGAGACTGCGATGTGGTGGAAATAGCAGATTTGAGGAGTTTAATTTCATTTTGTAAAGCCACAATAACTTCCTTTAACTCATTTATGTCATTACCGACTTGAGAGCAACACACTTGCAAGTCCATGAGAGCCCAGATTTTTGATGTATTTTTCTGGCCTCAGTGTTACTTACGTCAACACACTCGATTTTGAAGGACTTACTGCAGATGCAACAACTAACCATTTTATGTGGCTCGGCATTTTTACCACAACAAGTGCAAGTATTCATATTAATGAATTATATTTAAATTAAATAAGTAAGGAGAGACAAGGACACACCCTTCACGCTGGCGGTACCTATCGCAAATATATATGTCTATACACACACAAGGATAAACAGGCAACGGAAAGGTTTAAGCAGGGAAACACCAGGAATAACTTTAAGTATATGGTACTCACTTGTTGGCAAAAAATTGACCGATAAGTATAAGCGAGTGTGATTTTCTCACAATGATGGGTACTAATACCACGTAAAGTTACCTATTAGCAAAAGAAGTCACAAATCAGTGGGCACAATCTTCTTAGGTACACACTTACACAGTTATTTAATTAAATTGCAGAAACTAACTATGAAAACTGAGAAAACAAAGGGAGTACACACAAGCATGCACGCACCACTTGCTTATTTATGCATTATGAATTTTCTAGATTATTTGACAATAACTAGCTGGATATGTGTTTTGTAATGCTTTTAATGTGTGGGGTTGATCGTCCGGTGCTCAACAACTCTCAATCCCCAACAATTAACAATTTATTCACAAACGTTGTTCACATAAGAGCAAATACAAACTGCGTTGACATCAGAGAAAAAACTAAAGGTACTAATTCTCGCTAGCGCTCTGGTGAGGGAAAACGCCTTGGTTCAGGCCTACATAGATGGCGCCACATCACTCCTCCCCCAATGAGAGGGTTGCAAACACTCGAGCGATTAGAAAGTTTTACAATTTTTATGTAGAATGAGTTATAAGCATTAGTTTAGTGAAATTGGACGAAATCTTTCTAGCCCGACGGATATCTGACGCGTCTCCCTGATCGGGCGGTCTGCTCGATTCGTGCTTGTTGGTGCGATTATAAAGGTCCACTTAGAATCGTGGCAAGGTCCTAGATTTAGTGTGACAGTTGTTTGCCCGAAGACGCGAATTGCGGAGCCACCTGCTGACTGTACTCGGAACGAGGTGGGTTCACGGGCGCACTTGTGTTTAAATTTGGCGGGCAGAATGCTGATATCGGCGCCTGTGTCGATTAATAAGTGTGTCTTGGAAGCGTTATCGACAATGAATAGGCGTCGAGACGCTTGTCGGGCTACCGCAGCTACCCTTACGTGCGGCCCTCATACCCGTTTTTTTTAAGTTACATGGTTGGGTACACTAGTTGGCTTTGTCACCAAATTTGTGATGATGCCAACACTGGTCGCTTCTGCTTGTGCTTTTGCTCCGACTTCGACTGCGACTTCGATTTTTGCTTTCCCCGTCGAGACGTTGCATCAGTTTGTCCATCTTCTCCAGGATTTTTGCCATCATCCGCATCATGTCGACGTCGCTCGACCGTGATGGACCTGGTTGCGGAGACCTTGCTCATACTTCCGCCACCGCTGCCGACGGGGTGGACTGAGGATTTTGTCGGCCACTTCTACCACCTCGTCGATTTCGACTTCTGTGAACGACACAAGGATTGGTTGTATGGACACTGGCATTTGTTGAACAAATGGTTCTCGTAACGCTGTGGCATTTACATGCGGAGTGTTCTGTATTATTTAATTTAAATATAACTACTTCTATGTAACAATCTGCACTTTTTACTTTGATAATGTTTTTCTTTTTGTTCTACATTTTTTGTGATCGGGTCCATCGGACGAATGACCCACTTTTATCTTTTCTCGACTTTTCATGATCCCAAGAGTATGAAAAAGTAGTCCCCCGTTTCCGTCTGTCTATCTGTCTGATTTCTATCTGGAGTCTGTATCCATTCTTATTAGACACGTAATCTCCGACACTGCTGGACCGATTGTTGTCAAATTGTATGTGTATATTTGAAATATCATGTAGATGGTTAAATGCTAACCAAAATTTGGCTAATCATCCCAACCAACAATTTGATACCGTCATTTCATTGAATTTTAAAATGATTTGAATGTTACACAAAAATATACTCATATACTTGTAGTGTACGAATCAGCTTCAGTTTTTTCGCTAAACCTCCACAATTTCGCAAAAACATTTGCAAGTTATAATAACGTTTTATTCTCAACACGGGTTGTACGTCTCCGTGGCGCAGTGGGTGTATCAGAGAGAACGGCGATCTCCGGTACTGCGATTGTGAACGTGACTGTTCACACCTTTTTTTGCATTAGTATAACGCTGTATAACTTTTCTTTTGTCCTTTGATTAAAATTGTCCATGTTGATGATGTCATCATAAATTTTTTATTGGTCAAAATAAGAACGAGTCACCCCATTGTCTCGAAAATGTAAAGAATGTGCAGGTCTTTATATAATAATGAGAAAATAAGAATTATAGTTTTATTATATTGTTAGCAATCGGTTCAAGAATTTGAATTTGGCGCCTTGGTGGAAGTGGTGATACTGCGAGCCGCTGCCTGTCCACGTTGCTAGAGTGTGAGGCACTGGAGAATGCGCGCTGGCCTGGGATTCACCTGCTGCTCGACTATTGCGCTTGTGTTTAGCTGTTTCGCTAATGTTTTGTTTTTTTATTATTTTTTTGAAAATTAATCGCTTAAAATATTTTATTCGATTGTGGTTTAATTAATAATTTTAGTCCTGTTTTGAGAAGACAATATCATTCAAATCAAACTGATTTCTACGTGACATTATTCGATGTATAAACATAAATAGACACTTGAGCTTCAGATTGCTGTTACTCAGTGCTGAAGGACAAGGGGTGTTATTTATGCCTCTAGTTTGTACTTTACAGCGATTATCACCAAACGAAAAGCTTAAAATCAAAGTCTATAATTTTTTTTAAGAGCTGGATTTGTCAGATTATACTTACAGCCTTCGACCAATTTTTTGTAGATCAAATTAACAACTTCATTTTCTAGAAAATGTGAGAATACCCACGTTTTTATTTAATTATGATCAATTAAGAATAATAATAATCATATTCATAACATTTTGTTCCATTATGGCTTAACTAATAATTTTACTCTTCTGTTTTGAGGAGACAATTCATTCAAATTAAACGAATTTCTAAGTGACTTTCTTACGATGTATAAACATAAGCAATCGAAGTTAGCCATGAATATTGATATAAATTTTTGAGTGCTAGATCACCTTCAAAATTTGATCAATTAAGACTTAATGCCTCACTTATTTTTACTCCTTCAAAGTGGTACTTTTTTTTGAAACTCTATGTACATATTAATCTTACAATGTTTATTATTTGTTGCATTTGTTTTATGATATATTTATTTATACAGAAATATATGTGTGCACATCTACAAAATAATCAGTAAATAATCTTCTAGGAGTATATTTTTGTTTTTGTTTAGGTTACAATGAGCAAAAAATATTTTAAAATCCTTACGTTGAATACAATTTTTTATCGATTGTTTAGTGGCTATAACTGACACAAATTATAAATATGTTGCATGGCCGACGAACGAGTCCTACAAGTTTCCTGGATGCCAGATTTTAATATTGGGATATGTTATATCTTATATGTTTGGAAAAGGAGAACATTTTATGGATTTTGGATTTGGAAACAATAAACAGATGTGCTCAGGCATCGAACGTTTTAAATATTCCAAGTTTAATATAAAAAGGACATTTTAATAAACAGATTGTTGTACTTCTTTCGTGAAGTAAGAACAAATTCATTAGATTAAGCGTATAAATCTCAGTATATCGTTTATCGTCACCTCAAACTGCGAGATAATTTTTCTTTGCACACAGTTTTATGCAATCTCATTACAGTTTAAAGCATCAAATCGTCAGACTCACTAATGGCGGTCATAATATTGCTACCTCTTGTACCGTTAAGTTTTAAAATATACTCGTATATGCCAAAAATTCTTGTGTGCATTTTACGTAAGATTAGTTTCTACGTTTATATTATATTTTTTTGTTTTTAATGTGCAATTTGAAATTATTTCTAAAGCTTTCTTTCATACAAATGTCTTGACTGATGCTAAAGTTTTATTTTCACCATGCAGTAAATAAATGGTCACTGAATCTAATGAACAGCTGCCAAGAATCCGTTGCAGAGCTCATTGTTCAAAGTCTATTCACGACCTGTATTTTTCTGGGTTTTCACCATTTTGTGATACAAATTCTTTTAGTTAACAGCGATAAATAAATGAAACTGCATATCAGCCCTTTCATCATTTTGAACACGTAGTTTATTACCTACTCTAAAAAAACTAATCTCCACTGCTATTAAGGTCACTTCTTACCAATGTAAATGATGAATGTCCAAATAATGCGACCAATGAATTTTACGAGTGGAACACCAAAATTGACTCACTCAGTCAATTAATTAAGCCTGTGCCCCGTTAATTTTTAAATGACAAAGTTCATGCAAATTTTAACAATGGCAATTAATTTAACTGGCTGCGTTCGGAGCATTTGCTAAAATTATTTCTATGTTGAAGTGATTAAATTATAAAACAAGCTCTTGCCAACACTCGTCGGCTGTATGTGATTTAATAGAAGATTAGAAATAAAGAAATAAGTGTAATACTTAATAAAAATTAACTAAAAGTACGGACGCGACTAGTGGAATGACTAAATGCTCATAGTATTGTTTTGTTTAATTTTTAGTTCTCGAGAAGTGATAGGTAGAATGACTATTGTTTTTTTTATAAATTGGTGGTTGGTCTTGAGGGATCACAACGGTTGTAACTTATGACCCCTATGGGGTGGAAGATACAGGCTGACTGCGAAATACATGCAAAAAAAAAATGGGCAATAGCTCACAATATGATTATGTCACTGGCAAAAATTCACGGTCCTAAGTGGTAGCAGTGTCTAGAAAAAATTATTTGAAATTAAGTGTAAATTGTTATACGCGCCGCTGGTAATGTTTCGTGACCTACATAATTACTGCAATGAATGGGTAGGGGACTCGGAGTAAAACCAAAAAAGTAACTTTATCAGGCACTTTTTTAATCGCAACGTGAAAAACACGAAAAGGGCCAGTCATTATCGAGCGGTCGTTGAAATCGGTGTATGGTCCAGTTTTCCAATGCAGAGTGTGTCGATATGGTGGTACAGCATCTCCGAGATCATGTTACCTTCAACCTCAAATTTACGATCGTGGTCGTGATGGGGCAGAAAGGAGAATTTGGATTTTCGCAGTTTGTAGTGCATCCTACATTAAAAGAACACGGCCACATCCATACCATGTTGACAAAGTGCACGGTTTGGAGTCCACTGATTGTCCACGTTGTGTAACTCACTTTTTGTCCGATGGAACTCCACATAGTCGTCAACAAGTACGATTTCAAGAGACGGTTTTCGAGAAAGGTGTATTGGTTGAATGAAACAATTCGTTTGTGGAAATCAACAGTGTCCAGAAATAATCGAAGAGCTTCAACAAGTGAAAGTGGCAGCCGCTACTCCGGTGTTTTTTTGCCTATCAACAAACCTCTTGCGACGCTCTGACGCCTGTATTGCTAGTCAAGAACAACATTTTCAACATTTCTTGTAAAAAGGTAGTAGCATTCTAAGCTGCTCTTATTTCTGTTCCAATAAACAATGTAAAATCGTTGTGACAAGGACCAAACATCCGTCAGAATCAAAATTACCAAAAAACTTTCACACTGACCTTTAACGATGAATGAGTAAATGAATGAACGAATGATAAGCAGCAAAAAGTCGGTTTTACTTTTAATTGAAACTGAAAGTGTTTGGGTCGTTTTTAGTCGAACGTTTTTCCAACTCTGTTTACAAGGTGGCTCAGTGCCTTCGTGTCGAGGGTGGTTCATGGGGGTTTTGCCCCATTCGATTTTTAATTTGTTTTTTCTATATTTCGGCTCTACTAGGGTGGGGGATGCCGTGGTTAAAATATTTGCACATATTTCGCAGTCACCCTGTATGTATACCATTGTCACGACAAAAATTCAACGCAGTCCAGCCTATATGGCAAGAATTAAAATCAAAAACTAATAAAATTAGACATCGAAGATCTTACTGACTGAAAATGTTGAAGTCATTGTAAAAACAATTCGGTGTTGATAAATCCCGAATATGAGACCATCTGAATGGTATCGGGTGGCGCACCATTGTAATTCACATTTTTGACGTTTTCGTGGAAATATCAACGCTGGGGGTACATAACTTCCAGCAGCATTGATTCCACACACAGCTGTCACTAACTGACTCCCCGGAAACGACTTTCCCCACTTGGTGTTTTCCTTTAAAAGAGACCACTTTTGGTGGTTTGTTGGGCACCGTTAATACACTGGTTTCGTCTATGTTGTATACTTGGTAAGGTTGAAATTAATTTTTTTGGTACATTGCCGTAAGTTTCTCAAAAAAACCTATTCACTTCGAGTTTGTTGAAACCGCTTGCTCTAGCAATGCTCTTTTTTTCCGGCTGGCGCAAACTTAGTTTAAATTTTTTGCAAAAGTGAGTTGCCTACTCTTTTCCCGCCAACTACAACTCTTTGTTTAAAGGATGTTTTAAATTGTTACGTTCCGCATATTCAAACGCAATTTTTTTGAGGTCTTGTAGTTTTGCTCCATAAAACAAGGAATCCAATGTTTTAATGTGGTCTGCCAAAGAAAGTTCCATATTCGCTGGAAAAACCGGCTTAAATCTGCCTGATGAAATAGGAATCGTATTTTGTTTAAGCTGTTTTCGTAAAGTAGCTTCCGGAATCCCATATGCCCTAGCAAGGCAATCTCTTTTTTAATGGTTTTCAGTATTTCAATAATTGTAAAAACATTTTTCCTTTCTATATAATAAAATCAGTTTCCAAGAGTACTCAGCGCACTCTTGGCGGTTTTTTGATATGCGTACTCTTGGACAAAATGTGTTCCTTATAAAATGCAAGGTTTTGGTATAAGGTAGGGTCATGAATTCGATGGTAAACTCAATAAAGAAGGTGTATAAAGCAAGATTATGTACCTTTTATTGCTCACAACATTTTAGCACACTTTTTCGTGTGGCTACATTACATTACAAGTAAGGATAACGAAATAAAATTTGTATAAGAATTCCATAGCAAGTAACCTACCTTTCTAGCGCTAACGACGCCCAGTGACATTTGATTTCTTTAAAAACGGTGAAGCGTACTCTTAGCGGGCCCGTACTCCTATCCATCTTTCCCCTATTCAATAAGAGAGCCCGAATAGGGATCCTTGTGGCAGTGCGCATCTCCGAGTTTGACCTCGAAAAGGCGTTTGTTCAGAAATGAATCAATCCAATCTAGCAGGAACGTTTCAAATTGTACCATTCTAACCTAAATGCAACAACAGTAAATAAGAGAGAACTTATTTGCATTTTATCCAATGTTTTGTGGAAGTCAAAATATACTACGTCAGTTGTAATACCAATATTATGTACCAAATTACAAGTTTAATCGATGGCAGCTGACACATCACAACAAGATGTTGCTGAAAGACTTAACATTGACCAATTAACTGTTTGTGACCTTTTATGTGAAGTTGTAAATGATAAGAAACACCAAGTCTGAATGTTCCATAAATATGTAGAACAAAATTTGTTAAATTGTACGTATGTGCTGACTCGAGTATGGTTGAGCTGCTTTCATCCACCAGGACTTGAAATTTCAGAAAACCATTAATTCCTATCTTTGCAAATTTATATCAAAGGCTTCGTTTTTGTGAAGCTAGTCAAAACTGCGCGACTTCGCTGAAAATTACCTAAAATTCCACAGGAACGGAAAGATGGAATTTCCTGAACGATGGCCAGCTGTCATGAAACAAATTGGTTCGTATATCACAGATCAAAAATGGTTTTCAAATAAATAATAAAGCTTTGCATTTCGTCTTAAAATCCACAAAATTTTCCGGTCAATGAATATATCACTCAGCTGATTAAAGTATCTGGGAGAGATGACTATAGCTGATCAGGTGAAATATGAACAGTTTCCAATTTTCACTTAGGCAAGAAAATAAAGAGTTACGTAGTTTTTAATTAATTTATTAAATAAAATAAAAAAACAAACAGTGGTAAATAACACACGTAATTTTCTGATACCTACGTGTAGGTAAAGCAAAAATCATTGACGACTTTCTAAATTGAAAAAATTGGTCTAAAGAGTTTAGACAGTACTTCCCTCGCTGTCGGAAACTTGACGACTGCATGCCTATTGTGTTTTTTTTCTCATTACATTTTTGTAGTGGGAATTTAAAAAAAAAATTGCGATGACATCATCAACATCTTTGCAAGGACACGTATATCAGTTGGGATAGATGTAGTGTAATACTAAGAATAAAATTATTATATTCTCAAATTTTCGGGAAAATGAATTGGGTCGTTTTGAATATTGATTTGTAATAATCAATAAAATAACGAAACAATTTACTCACGTATACGTATCAGAGGCAACTGAAAATCGTGTATGTATAAACATTCTTAATTTAAGACGACAGGCGTAACAGCATACGTGAGAGTCAAACAGAGAAACTGTAAACAAAACGACCATCGGTTTTATTGCTTCGACTTCCGCTTATTATATAGAACATTGGGTTTTATTTTAATTCTTGACGGTGAAATTCACAATTGGTTGATTATAAACATGTCTATTTCACATTCGCGGAACCAAGTGAGCGCATAAAACAAATGCAGGTCTGTAATGTTAAAGTCGATGTAAATAAGCGTGCTACCCTTATGTTTCAACCGAGTTTTTCCTTTAACAAATTTTGTGTCTACCAAATTGGGTTGGTTGGGGTGTAATACTAATAATAAGTGTTGCCTTTAATTTAATCAATAAAATAAATTGACTTCATTAATTTTTTTGAACCACCTCTTAAGAAAATCTAAAAAATATGAACGGAATGATAAATCACAAGTACAAACTCATCATATTTTTTGCATTTTAGATAGGATTTATTCAGCAAAATTTAAGGGTGGCGTCATAAATTTTTTTAGGAGGGATGAACAAATACATTTTGAACAAAAGTTTACTATGCTTATAATAACTTTAAAATATTCCCAAGATTTCAAAGCATTCGGTTTTGTAATTCCTGATTAAATCGATAAAATAAATTCACGCCTTCATTAATATTTTTGAGTCACCCTGCATATGCAAATCCAAAAATATGAATGGAATGATAAATCACAAGTACAGACTCATCATATTTTGTACATTTTAGATACGATTTATTCGGCAAACTTTTGAGCTGACGTCATCAGTTTTTTGTAGAAGATAACCAAATATATTTTGACTAAAAATTTATTATGCTCTTTATAACCTTAAAACATCTGCAAGATTTCAAAGCATTCGGTTTTGTAGTTCCTGATTAAATCAATAAAATAAATTTACGCATTCATTAATTTTTTTTGGGTCACCCTGTATATGCAAATCGAAAAAATTTGAATGGAATGATAAATCACAAGAAGAGACTCACCATATTTTGTACATTTTAGATAGGATTTATTCAGCAAAATTTTGTGGTGACGTCATAAATTTTTTAGGGGGGACGACTAAATACGTTTTAATCAAAAATTTACCATGCTTATGATAATTTTAAAATATCTTCAAGATTTCGAAGCATTCGGTTTTGTAGTTCCTGAGTAAATCAGTAAAATAAATTTACGCTTTCATTTATTTTCTTGAATCACCCTGTATATGCAAATCCAAAAAATATGAATGGAGTGATAGATCACAAGTACAGACTGATCATATTTTGTACATTTTAGATATGATTTATTCGGCAAATTTTCGAGCTGACGTCATCAAGTTTTTGGAGGGGATAAGCAAATATATTTTGACTAAACATTTATTATGCTCTTTATAACCTTAAAACATGTGCAAGATGTCAGAGCATTCCGTTTTGTAGTTCCTGATTAAATCAATAAAATATATTTACGCATTCATTAATTTTTTTGAGTCACTCTGTATATGCAAATCCAAAAAATATGAATGGAGTGATAAATGACAAGTACAGGCTCATCATATTTTGTACATTTTAGATATGATTTATTCGGCAAACTTTCTAGCTGACGTCATCAAATTTTTGGAGGGGATAAGCAAATATATTTTGACTAAACATTTATTATGCTCTTTATGACCTTAAAACATCTGCAAGATTTCAGAGCATTCGGTTTTGTAGTTCCTGATTAAATCAATAAAATATATTTACGCATTCATTAATTTTTTTGAGTCACCCTGTATATGCAAATCCAAAAAATATGAATGGAGTGATAGATCACAAGTACAGACTCATCATATTTTGTACATTTTAGATATGATTTATTCCACAAACTTTTGAGCTGACGTCATCAAGTTTTTGGAGGGGATAAGCAAATATTTTTTGACTAAAGATTTATGATGCTCTTTATAGCCTTAAAACATCTGCATCATTTCAAAGCATTCTGGTTAGCAGATTAAAAATTAAATTTCAAAATGTTGTTTTTTTATAATTTTGATTTTTTTTCCAAAAATCTGGACGTTTCGGGTGAAAAGTCGATTCAGAGTTGTAAACTACATGTGTAGGACTATGTTATTTTATACAATTGAAAACCCATTTACTATGTACAATTTTTAAGTGACGTCATCGCATTAGTGGTGGGGATGATTAGACAAATTTTGGTTAGCGTTTTACCATCTACATGATATTCTTAATATAAGTACAAAATTTCACAACAATCGGTAGAGTACTTTCGGAGATTATCTGTCTAATAAAAATCCGGGACGGCAGACGGACGGACAGACGGACGGACAGACGGACGGACAGACGGACAGACGGACAGACGGACAGACGGACAGACAGACGGAAATGGGAGACCTATTTCTTCGTCTTCTAGGGGTCATGAAAGATCGAGAAAACGTAAAAGTAGAGAGTCGGCCGACGGACTCGATTACAATACTTGCTTACGCTCGGGAAGTAAAAAGGAAGTAAATAAATATTTTTGAACCTCTAAAATTTTCAGGCAACAATTTCAGAATTTCTAACTTACACATTTCCAAGTTTCTCAAATTAATTTTCTGAATTTGTGGTTGATATTCAGTGTTATTTCATGTTTTGGTCTAAATTTGAGTAGAGTTCAACTTTATCATTGTAATTAATGTTGTTTTTATTTTTCTTTCTATCGGGACTCCACAACTCTGCAAAATTTTTCATGCAGAAAAGATGTCACTTACAATGTTGTCTACTGTCCCCTGAAATTTTTCCTATGACTATTGACTTCTTTCTATGTTGATGTATTGGAAATCTGTATTAAAGATGGACGATTTTTTTTTAGTAATTTACATTAATACATTATGTTTTGCATACAAAGGCATGACCATCTCACTTCCTGTTGGTATATAAGTAATAGTCTGCCGTACATTTTATTAGGATAAAATGTCAGTTTTAAAAACAATAATTATTATTAGTACATTACATTAAGACGGACGAAACAATATTATAACACCCGAAAGCATAATTCCGGTCCCTAAGGGAGTGTAAAATAAACGAAACTCCCACAGGTTGTTATTGGTCACTTTCTTCTCGAATAACTACTGTTTATGCAAAATAAAAAAACCACTACCTGTTGAATTAAGTTGATACCAAATAAAACTCCTCTAGGGCTTATTCTTACACTGGTAAGTTGGTAGTACAAAAAACTTCAAATCTTCAAATCTTCAAATAAAATAAACAAAAAACAACGTGTTTTGTTTTGAATAAAAACCATAATCACTCTAACCTCAATTTTTTTGACAGCACATCTTGGCACCAAAAATCTCCTAGACAATGTTGTCTGTTGAGTTTTCGTACTATGTTGCCGGTTGAGTAGTCTTTAAATTTTGGAACACATAAAATTTACGATATAAACAGTGAAAAAACTCCCACTAATGAGTAAAGCTCGTTTGCATTGATGCGTAAAAACCAATAACGAAACACACTTCACACTTTAAATTATATTTCATTATATTATTTACATACATAAAGCGCCATGTGAACTATTAATTAATTTACTAGCGTCATTTTTTACGAATGGTGACACTAGAGATCTGCGCTGTAACTACCGTAAAATTTTCTTTTACACAAAGAAATCATAGTACTTTGAACTATATTTCATGGAAGTTAAATGTTAACAATTAAAGGCGTCTTTTAGCCTCGGGAGCTCTTAAGATTTCTATATTCCAAAAATTTCTGATTTTTAATTTCTTGTATTCAAAATCTGATTTAGGATAAACTGCCCTTTAATACTGTTTTACACAAAATGTAATATTCATAATTAGGTAATTCGCTGATATATTCCACACGTTTCTTTCATTAAAACCATTTGTCAGGAGATCAATTTGTTTAAAATAATTTTTAGGCAATTATTGCGTATGTAATAAATAACCATTTTGCGCGAATCAGTAAGCATTGTATGTATAGTATCTAACAATGTTTGTCCACAACTCCTAGCGTTCCAGTCTCTATAGGTCTGTATACAAACATTTGTGTCTAGAAGTTATAAGTGTTACAAGAGATCACGTTTTGTGTTATGTTATGAGGAAAACCTGTTTTTAATATTTTTCCTACGACCACATAAGAAAGTGATCGATATCACACAATGAAGTAGGCGCGAATTTTGACAGTAACAAACGTGCATGTTGAGAGTGTGTATTATTTTTATTTTCCGGTGATCGTTTATTAATGAGGAGATTAATGCATGATTTATGTACGAAAATCGTTTATTAATAAGGGCCATTAAAGCATGATTTTAGCAACCAGATATACGCCTCCTTACGTGAAATGTCATATTTCTGAATGTCAAAAATTTCCCAAATCAAGATTCAAAATGGGAAATTGCATAGAAATGGATTCTTTAACTCTTCCGGAAGTAGAAAAGGCAAATGTGGCTTCACTAAAGTTACTTCCAAAAAGAAACTTTACTAAAAAACCTACGATGAGTCTGTTGCTTGATGCGGCGAAAAGCAGGTTGTAAAATATTCGGAATCCGTATTACTTGCATCCTTCTCCGAAATTTCCCAAAAAGGCTTAAGATACATTTAAATCACACGTTCATCAGAAGAGTAGGCTAGATTTTAAAACTTTCCACGATTGTCACAAACATGACGCCGCATAGTTTTTTGCTTCATTGTTAGAGAATTCGAAAAAACATGGACATTGGCAGCGATTCATAGCGGCGGTGTACCCCACCGAGTATTGTAGAAGTAGCACAGACCCAAATCCAGCAATTATTAATTTATTACCTGAAAAATCGAGTAAAAGATATGAAATATCCAATGATCTTGGACTGGTACCAAATCAAAGACATCAACTCATCGTCTTCGGAGTGTGAGAAGTGATGATATCTGTAGACACGTGTTTTATGTTATTTTGCGTTTTAATTTTCCTACTGCAGTGCTAAGTTAAATCTGCCCAACGGCTCAAATAGTAGTTTTAGCTGTTTGAATTTGATTTAGTGTTTATATCTAAAACTATTTCGACGGAGTTTTTTAGATTATTTACTTGCTCAGTTTCGTTTTCATTCGCCGGATTGCGCTGACGGCGGCCCTCGCCTGCTCAGTTGACGTTGTGTTTGTTTACATATAAAATGCTGCTTCTGTGTGGAGTTTGTCTTGCCGCAATTAATCTCGAGGAAGTGCCATTTGTGGTGTGCAATGGTATCTGTGATCGACGGTTTCATATTTCGTGTGTTAGCATCTCGCCTGAGATTCATGGTCAATTCAGTTCTTGTCCTGGATTGTGCTGGAAGCGCTCTGCGTGTAGTCGCAAGTGCTTCTCCATTGATCAGGTAGGTCTTTAGAGCATGCTGGACCGGAACTACTCGGAAATGGTGGCTAATCTGAATACTGTCTTTGGTGACTTAAAATCGGATCTTCTTTAATTTTCTGTAGATACTTCTGTAAAAATTCAACTATCTGCGCCTCCGTATTCTGACATTCTGATTAAACCTAAGAATGGACAATATATTGTTAAAACTAAACTGATGTCAAGGAAAACATTAGCACTGTTGATTTGCAATTAAAATTATGAAAAGTAAAATCTGTCAAAAATGGTGGTATGGTGGTTGGTTTTTCCTCGAGGGAAGAATGCTGCTAAAGAGAAATTGGCCGATAAGTATGATGTTCTGGAGCTTAAGTGTGTTCTGCCGCGTGTTAAGCTTGTGGGTTTGAAACAGATATACACTAAAGACGAAATTATTGAGTACGTTGAACATGCTATTAGAAACAATTCTGATGATATTAATCTTAATTCTGAGTGTTCCTTTGTTAACTTGTGGCCTACAAAAAAGAACTCCAGAATTTATCAGATAATTTTACAGCTTGATAGAAAATCTTACGATTATTATCTTATGAATGCTGGTGGGTTGTTCATAGGGTATGATCACTGTTCGGTTTACGATGCTGTGGAGGTTTTGAGGTGTTTCAACTGTAATGGCTTTCACCACAGCTCTAAAAACTGCAAAAATGCTAAATCGTGTCCTAAATGTGGAATGCATAATGCATGATAAACTCGATCATGTTGTTGCTGATTGTACTTCAACGGAATTGAAATGTATCCATTGCTTATCTGCCATAGCTAAAGGGAATTTTGATTTAGATCCTAACCATGTAGCTTGGGATGCTACGTGTCCTGTTTATATGAAGGCTGTTGAACAATTCAAAAAAGACTTGCTTTTCAAGCAATGACTACGTCCTACAAATGTTACTTCTTCTACCTCTGTATTTCAACATGTGTCTCTTTCCTCTAATAGGAGCGTCCTCATCTGATTTTATTACTTTGTCTCCATTATCTATATATTATCAAAATGTGAGAGGTTTTAATTCGAAGACGGTTGAGTTTTATAACAATATTTCAATATCAAATTATGACGTAATAGCTTTGTCTGAAACTTGGCTTAGAAATGAATTTCATAACAGCGAAATTTTTCCCCCTGATTTTGTTGTCTTTCGTAAGGATAGAGACCTTAATTTATTAAACGTGTCAAGAGGTGGAGGGGTTTTGCTTGCTGCTAAATCCTCCCTGTCTGTGAAAAAAAACTAGGCAGTATTGATGTGGTAGGTGTAAAAATTACTACTGGTGATAAATCTTCATTTGTTTTTGTTACATACTCTCCCCCTGCTCTGAGTTTTAATAATTTCTCGACGTTTGTTGATGTTGGACATTCGTTCCAATTTATTTATGGATATAATGTAATTTTTGTTGGAGATTTTAATATCCCCGATTTTCATTCGACTTTTAGTTCTGGGCTGATAGTAGGTCAGGTTGTTCCAATTTCACTTTTAATGGAAATGTTAAAACTCTAACAATATAATACTGTTTTGAACTTTTGATTTTATTGGATTTGGTTTTGTCTAATATGCCTTGCACTGTTAACAAATGTGATGATAGTATAGTGAAAGAAGACGTACATCATCCTGCTCTTCTCATTATAGTTAACGTATTTGCCGGTCGAAGCGCAGTTGACATGAATTCTCTTAAAGAGGTCTTAAATCTTGTTGATTGGTATTTTTTAAGTGACTGCAATGATATGAATGAAGCTTTCTCCTTGTTCTACAGTATATTATACGAAATATTTGATGCGGTAGTTCTGACATATAAATTTCGGAAGAATGTTTACCCTCCTTGGTTTTCCAGTCAACTTATTCGTATGATTGAACAGAAATTTAAACTGTGGAAAGAGTTCAAAATGCATGGTAATACTTTAACGTATGATAAATTTAAGACTATTCGAAAGGAGATCAAATCTGAAGTTTCCAGGCTATATAAAGTATTTATGGGGAACATTGAAGTCAACATTTCGAAAGATTGCAATAAATTCTGGCAATTTATTAAAATGAAAAAGAAGAGTACTGATATTCCTGGTAATATGACCTATAAGAATGAAACTATTACTAGTCCAAAGTCCATTGTTAACTATTTTGCTGATCATTTTAAGTCAGCATACAATTCAGTAAAAAGTGATTCCAAATTAAGTTTCGACTCTCTTTCTTGTTGGTCCTTAGATACGGTTTCCGAGAAAAATGTAACTAATGCTATCAATAAATTAAAGATAAAATCTATATCTGGCCCTGACAATGTTCCCTCCTTTGTAATTAGAGAGTGAGCTGATGCTTTTTCGGAGCCGTTAACTGTTTTATTCAATTTGGCATTAAGATTAAATACTTTTCCGAATATCTGGAAGTCTCCAGTTATTATACCGGTTTTCAAGAAAGGCGATCGTACAGTCTTGGAAAACTACAGCCCGGTGTCCTTCATTAACAATTTTTCCAAAATTTTTTAATACCTTCTATCTGAATACATTTCATATTATCTGAAGCACAGCATTTCTGATTATCAACATGGATTTATTGCAGGTAGGTCCACGGTTACTAATTTGTGTTCTTTTACGCAATTCGTTGCTACTCATCTAGACTTAGGCCTACAGATTGATACTATATTCACTGATTTTTCAAAGGCCTTTGACAAGATGAGACATGAGGTTCTTATTGAGAAACTTGGTCGTCTAGAATGCTCTAGGGATTTTTTAAAAATTCCTCTTGTCGTATTGAAGTGGTCGCAAACTTTGCGTTTGTGTTCATAGACATTACTCAAAAGAGTTTATCGCTTTCTCAGGTGTGCCGCAAGGGTCCGTATTGGGACAGATATTTTTAACTATATTTATTAATAACATTGCTTTTAATTTATCGGTCCCATGTTTGCTGGATGCTGACGATATGAAATTGTTTTCTGTCATTAGCTCGGTTGAAGACTGCAGAAGTTTACAGCTGAATATCAATAATATAGTTGCTTAGAGCGATGTTAATGGTCTACCACTTAATGCTAATAAATGTGTTGCATTCACCTTCAGCAATAAAAAGAGGGATATTTCATACGACTACGTAATTAACACATGTATTTTACATAGACCTGAAACTGTTGATGATCTTGGAGTAACTTTTGATGGTAAATTAAGTTTTTCGAAGCATATACTTACGGTCTGTAAAAAGCCATATGCGGTACATGGTTGCATCATGAGGAATACGAAGGACTTTAATAATGTTAGTACGTTATTACATTTGTTTAGGACATGTATTAGAACCATTATTGAATATGCAAATATTGTTTGGTTTCCACACCATGCCAAATATATTGCCACTTTGGAACGCATACAGAGAAGGTTTCTGAAGTATCTTTGTTTTAGAGAAGATGGTTTCTACCCTCCAGTTGGTTACGAAATGTCTTTATTACTTGAGAGGTTTTCAATTATCAGTATTTCCGATATACACAAAATTTCTAGTATAGTATTCCTTTATAAAATTTTAAACTCTAAAACTTACTGTCCTGAATTATTATGTCAAATTAATTTCAATATTAGCAAGCGTCTTATTTTATCCAGAAATCAACAATTGTTTTATGTGCACACACCGAAGACTGATTTTCTTTTCACCATTGTATAAGATCCTAAAATTTGGTAACACAACACAAAAAAAGTTGATTTATTTAGTTCAAATTCCAAAGTAATAAGATTAATTGATGTGCGGGATTTATAAAACAAGTTTCTGAAGAATTACTAGTATGTACCCATGTTCCGTAATTGGGTTCTCACCTGTGCAACATCGCAACTTATAATAATAATAATAGAACATCTGATTTTATAATATTTGACAGTTAGTGACAAATTGCAATAACCTATTAAAGAAAGGGTTGCCTATTTGTAATCGTAAGAAAAATAGTGTTCACAACTCATGATGAAAGTTACAACCATGGTTGACTTCGCCTGGTCCGTCTAACTACACTCGCATGATAACTATCACTCACTTTCGACACTATAGTTATGAAATATACCAATTGCCTACAACACTGTAAGAAAGATGTCAGTTTCACACAATTGAATAGGCATTAAAGTTGACCATTTCATTCATCTGTGAAAAACTCGCGCTTAGAAGCAAGAGAAACCTCAAAAATTTATAACATTTTCCATTGGCTTTTTATGTTATATTATTATTGGCTTTGTAGAAAACGATGGATATAGACAGATATAAATATGGAACGTACACCACCAGAAGGGCTTGAAGTTGGCTACCATTCTTGTTGGTGCAGGTGCAGACATCAGTACTGTTAAGCGCCACGATTGACAGAAATCTACTGCCGTCTTTCAGGATGTAATATGTATAATGACGGAGATAGGTATATAGAAGAACAGACTTATTGTTATGAAATAAATCTGTTAATAACGGTGATATTATAATTACATTCTAAAATTGTACTGAACACCTCACAAGAGTCAAGCGTAGCGTCACTTTCCAATTCACTGCCTCAATCAGTATCAATGACATTAATTATTATGGTATTTATTTCATTCATCATTTGTTATCTTTCCCACCCGCATTTGTATACCTCACTGTATTAATTAGCCCAAGTGTTTTCTGTTATTTTTGCCAGGGCTTTATGTCACACTTCAAAAATGATTTCCTTCCCATAAGCTTCTCTTCCCATATTCTAAATATAATATGATTTTTTATTGCAACTACACTCAATTGTAGTGACAGGAAGGAAGTCTCAAAATTTAATGTCTATAATCATTTGGTATTTACTCAATCAAATATTCTTTCCGACGACTATTCCCAAAACATATTTAAAATTAAGTTTATATAATTCTCAATTGCAGGTCATCTTACCTCTTTACGATTTGTAGCAACTTAGTTTTTATAAATCTTCAGCTGCATCTACCGAGAAAGTAATCAAAAACACAAAACACTATCAAACACAGCCATAAATTTTTGAAGATTTGTCTTTGATAGAATTTTCGTCAGTTGAAAGTAGGCGTCGATTTTTGTTAAACAGATAATCTTCGAAACTACCTGACCGATTGTTGTCAAATTTTACAATCATGTGTCTTATGAATATGGGGCAGCTGGTCAAACTTTGTCTAATTATCCCCACCAAAGTGCTGACGTCACCTCAAAATTGTACATGGCAAATGGGTTTTAAATTATATAAAACAACACAGTCCTACACGTGTAATTTATGAATCCGTGTATAGCTTTTATTCAAGACATCCAGATTTTTAGGAAAAAAAAATCAAAATTGTATAACATTGTGCAATTTCATTTTGAATCTGGAAAACTGAGTGCTTTGAAATCTCGCAGACGTTTTAAAGTTTTCGTAAGCGAGATAAATTTTTAATCAAAATACATTTCGTTACCCTTTCCCACAAAAATTTGATGACCTCATCTCAAAATTTTGCCGAATAAATCCTTTCTGGCATGTGCAAAATATGAGGAGTCTAAACTTGTGATTTATTATTCCATTCATATTTTTCAGAATTGCTTTTACAGAGTGCTCAAAAAATAAATGAATAAGTCAATTTATTTAATTGATTAAATCAGAAACTACAAAACCGAATGCTTTAAAATGTTATATAAATCGTAAAGTTATCGTAAGCATAGTAAATTTGTAATCAGAATATACCTGATTATCCACTCCAAAAAATTTACATCATTTCAAAATTTTGCCAAATAAAGCCTGTCTAGTATGTGGAAAAGATGATGACCCGTGATTTATCATTGCATTTATGTTTTTTAGAATTGGTTATACAGGTGTCCCAAAAAAATTAATGCTTGTGTCAATTTATTTTGTTGATTAAAACAGGAATGCAAAACCGAATGCTTTAAAATATTGCACATGTTCTAAAGTTATCGTAAACATCGTAAAGTTTTAATCAAAATATACCTCTTTATCCCCCAAAAAAAAAATTAAAGACGACATACATGAAAAAATTAAATTCACGAAATCAAAGTTTATAATTTTTCGTAATAGTTGAATATATTTATTTAGGGGCAAGGAAAGGAACACTTTGTTTTTTGTCAAATCTGCAGGACTTTTTCTTCAAACACGAAAAAAGATTCTCTAATTTCAAAACCACCTACACAACCAATTATTTTTCTGTATAGTCGCTTAAACAACGTTGTGTATTACCAATAACGATTTTGCGTAGTCTTTCACTCCACTAACAAGGACAATCGCCCTTAGAGGGATTCACACCTATACTACAACGAATCGGTGTGTTTATAAAATCCTCCTCCCCGACAAATATTCGTCCGCTTAGACCAAATATCCCGGCATTAATTTCTCGGCAAATTTGCCTTTGAAATGCCCGGCCTCCAGCTTTTCACTCAATAAACGTCCGTAAATTATAATCTCGGTTTATCGACCACCTCCACTCTGTTCCCATTCTCATCTAGTGACAGATGTTTGAACTTTTGTTTTCGTCTCGGAATTGGATTAGATTTAGGTAGGTCGAAACGCTCTAGTTACTACCTTGGTGCGCTAATGACACGATCAAGTTACTACTTTCCTCGGCAACCCCCACGGCTTCCAACCGGGCTCAATTTACTTGATAGAATCTTCCGCATGCGATAACATCGGTTCTGCCTGTGATAGTGGCGGCGGTTGCGGCGGCGACGACGCTTCTGCTTATTAGGGACTTGACAGAAAGCCAAAACAGCCCTCAGGTAGAGAAATATATTGCGCAATTTTAACTAGGCGCAGATAGTAGAAATGGGGGTGTCGCTTAACCTTGTAGGTTGTGTCAAGGTTATAATTATGGATTTTCTTTAACGGAATGGCTTGTTTGTGTTTTTTTGCAATACTAAAAAGTTAAGAATAATAGCAACGATAGAAATTAGTCTATAACGAAAATACTTACTTTAACCAGCAAAAGAGCCAATGTGGTGAAGAATCAAAATGCTATTCTTAACAAGAAACCGTGAGCAAAAGTATGGTGAAAAAATAAAGAAATAGGATAGACGAGATAGAGTTTCAGAAAAACGACAACAGAATTTATGGGAGAAAGATAAAAAGCCGGTATTCAGCAACTTAAAACGTATCCCCTTTGTCTCAAATTAAAGGTCCGAGTTGGAAATATATACCTCACATCTGAATTTATTAAACGTTGCAAGAAAAACCGTAGGATTCAATGTCAAATTTGACTTAGTTTTCGTTGAAATCGAATTTCCTAACATTACCGTGTACACTTACTTCAGGGTGGAACTGGAACATGCTCTTACGAGTTTCTTATGTTAAAATAGGGTTTTTTTCTTTGAATTGGAGCAACTGTCTTATTTCTAGTTCCAAATTTTTTCCACACCGGTATTTTACATAGTCTGTTTAAATTCGTTTACAAACAAACAGTTATTGTTACCAAAACACCTCCTAAACTTATTTTGCATCCATTAAAATGTTGAATTTGACTTAACCTAAGTACATATTTAACAATGCGGGTACTATTTGGCAAAATACAGAAATCGGACACTTATTTTGCGACAGTGGTAGTATTTTCCTCTTTTGTGGATTGAAATGTGTAAACAATTCTGATGATTACGGCGAAAAGAAAGACGCTAGAGTTAGTATAATCTTTATAAAAATGAAAGAGAAACGTTAAGTTATATGTAAGAATTACTGTATCAACCTGAAGAAACTGCTATGTGATAAATTTTAATGGGGATCTCAGTATTAATAAAAACAAAAAATAAATAAAAGCCACTAACACAACGACGAATTATAAAAGAAAACAGTAAGATTTTCCACAATAGCAGAATTTAAAAAATGGTTTAAAAAATGTATGGAGTACTTTTTCGTCTTCAGAAACATGAACCATTGAAGAAATATTTAGACAAAATTTAAATGGAGAAATAAATTTTGGTGTAGCTATTAAGCATCCATGTGATAGCTTAAAGTGCATTCTAATTTCTATGGTAGTGATTTCGGAATTTAGATGTTTAATAAAATCGTCAATTCAGAATTGGAAACGGGTGGACACACAATACACACAATACTTCAATACAATGAAATGCAATACAATACAAAAAAACAGAAGTAATAATAATATCTAATAGTAACCAGTATATAGTTGATCACGGCAACCAAACGAAATATAATCACTGGAGATCACACAAAGAATTTTATATAGAATTTGCTTCGACCCTGAAGTATAGTCCAACAAATCCAGCTTCTTCAAAAAAATTATAAAATTAAATTTTGGGAATTTTATTTTATTTTATTTTATAACCCCTGGGAAATCGATTTCAATTTTCGTTTTACATTCAGTAAATTATCTTAGTTACCTTGTATGAGAATTTTTAAAGAAATCGATGCACTGTTGAAAGACAGATATATAGGATGATTTCGAAATATATGTCATCATTTTAACTACGCCATCATGTATCGTAGTAGTGTGGAAATATAAAAAAAAACAAATTAAAAATTGAATGAAGCAAAACCCCCATGAACCACCTTCGATACGAAGTCACTGATCCACCTTATAAACAGTAGGTGGAAAAAGCTTCGAATAAAAACGATGTAAACACTTTCAGTTTCTTAAAAGTAAAACCAACTTTTTGCAGCTTATCCTTCGTTCATTCATGCATTCATTCATCGTTAAAGGTCACTGCAAAAGATTATTCGTTGTAGAAAAAAATGGAGGTTCTGAGAAAGACCGACTTTTGGTAATGCTTCATGATGATCGACTTTTTATTCTGACGGATATTTGGTCCTTTGCACAACGATTCCACATTGTTTATTAGAATAAAAATAAGAGCAACCCAGAATGCGAATACCTTTTTATTAGAATTGTTGAAAATGTTGTTTTCATCGGACCCAATGTGAGTGTTGAAGCTGTAGAAAACAGCATTGCGAGTGAATCCTGCTTCATCCGTAAAGAAAAAGCACTTTATAAAGTTAGGGCGTTGACGACACTGCGGTAACAACCATTTGTAGGAAATTACACAACATGCACAATCAGCAGGCTTGAAACCTTACACTTTTTGAACACGGTATGGATGTGGCCTTGTTCTTTTCATGTACGATGCACTACATACTGTGAAACTCAAACTGCAGCTGCAAGTCGGCGAGTACTGATGTCGGGCTCTTTTTCATCGCGTTCCAAAATTTGTTGAAGCTCGAAGGTACAATGATCTCAGAGATGCTGTACCACTGACGTAAATGCTCGCGCATACGGATTGCGTGATTTGAAAACCGTTGGATCCACAATTCGCGGGCGGTTCATTAGCCACACAATACATGCCAACACGCTCTAAATTGGTAAAATTCACCATTGTCAAACACAACCAAACACACGAAACGACAGTACTAAACTGATAGATGACTGCCCGTGTCATCTTTTTGCACGTTCCTTATCAGTGCACCTTTTTTGTGGTTCTTAAGCCTAGTCGGTATGTGTCATTCATCGTAGTAATTGTGCAGGTCACTACCATAACAATTTATAACTTCAAATAATTTTTTCCAGATATTGCTACCACTTAGGAACGTCAAATTTACACCGAGTCATAATGTTATTGTGAGCTATTCCCAATTTTTTCCACATATTTCGAAATCACTGTGTATAGTGAAGCAATGAAGTGTGAAGTTGGACGAATTATTTTAAGTTATTACCCTAGACATGCAGATTTTTGGAAAAAAATAAAAATTATGTAACATCACATTGTTTTTGAAACTGCAAATGCAAATCGTATGAAATTTTGCAAAAGTTTTACTGTTAACGTAAACAGAGTAAATCATTAATCGAAATTTATTCGTTTTTCCCCTCCCAAAAAAGTTGTTGACGTCATCTCAAAGTTTTACCAAATAAATCTAATATATGTACAGTATTTAAGAGTCTATCTTTGTGGTTTACCATTTATTCGTGTTTTTTAGAATATTTAGAATTGCTTATACAAGGTGACTCAAAAAAAGTAATGAATGAGGCGAATTGTTTTATTGCCCATCCCATTTTCATGAAAATTTGAGATGCAGTACTGTTATTACTAGTATTACACAGCAACTACAGATGCATCCTTGCTAAAATGTTGATGATACATTTTATACACATATATTAATTTTAACACACAGGGGTCACAAAAAAAAAATCCTAAAGGTTAAATTTTATATTGTTTCGAAGGTGTATTTGTACGACTGTACTTTAGCGGTCAAGAAAGGTCTATCGAAATAACGTGGACCAATGTTTTATATAAATAATAGTACGTATATTATGACATTAGTCTACAATGCAAGAGATTAAAAATATGGCACGAATGAACATTTAGGACATGGTAATCTCGCATTATAAACGCATACCATAATTACCATATGTTAATTTGTGGCACATCAGTTCTAATTTCTAAGTTTTATTTTTATTTTAACCGAACTTGAATAGTGATAACATTTTTTATATACAGGGTGTTATTGAAAGGTACGTACAACAAAAATTGACAGTTCTTCGCGAAGTCTAAGAAGTCTCAAAAACTTTTGCGTTATCAAAATTATAAGGGGAAAATTAACCCTTATCCAACCTTTTTAGACGCTACTGAAAGATAAATAGGTAAAATTAATTTATTTTAGTAAATCCTAGCAACTGTAACAATAAAACTTTTGTCAAGACTAAATGTTGCTACAGAAATAAGAGATGATATTTCTATCAGAGGCCTACAACGAATTTGGACATAAAATGTAATAATTTTTATCTCTAAAAGGAGAACACTTTTACCTGAACTTTTTTAACTTTTGGCACCCATACTTCGAGACAAATAGCTGATTTTATTTTGTACGTACCTTTCAATAACACGTTGTATAATTGAGATTAATGAGGGTGGCGTTTTTACAGTTGTAAATTTAGTAAAGGAGATTTTTTATATCCGTCTGTTTGTTTAGATTTGTTATAGCGGTTTATTTCGAAACATTTTTAAGCAAATTTTCCTTGGAAATCGAAAATCATAAATCAATAAACTTTTTAGACCTTACCATCAGCCGCCAAAATATGAATTTAATATACTTAGCATACTTATATGCTAAAAAAGAACAAAAATTACCATATCATTAGTATACCTCTCTGTTACTTGCTGCAATGCAATAATCTACTTTGCCAGCTCTTCTATGAAAACGTACAAATTTTTCAAAATTTGGGCTATAAGGTAGCATCTAAAATAAATAATCGTATAATAATATATAATATAAATAACAATAAAGACGAAATAAACAAAAAGTCAAACTCAGAATTCTACATATAAGTTGTGGTCACTGCCCACTTGTATGTGTTGGACAAATGGGTAGAAAATTCGAAGAACGAATTCAAGTACACTTCTCGACCTTCGACCTATGCCAACCATCTAATTAAGGAAGACCACACATCCAATGATACATTCAAAATCCTACATTATACAGGACAAGGGACCGAGACTCAACGCCCTCGAATGCCTCGAAATAAACCGCTAAAATAACAAAAGGTTTTACTAAACGAAAAGACGGATATAAATAAATCTTTTATTAATTAACTAGCTGACCCCGTGAACTTCGTTTCACCTACGACTTAATTTTGAATCTGCAAACCGAATGCTTTGAAATCTTGCAGATGTTTTAAACATCTGATAAGCATAATAAATTTTTATTCAAAATAATACTTACTTCCTCCAAAAAATTGATGACGTCAGCCCAAAATTTTGCCAAATGAATCCTTTTTAAAATATCCAAAATAGGATGAGACTATACTTGTAAGATTTATCATTCCATTCATATTTTTTAGTTTTGCTTATAGGGGGTGTCTCAAAAAAAAATTATCACTGAGTCAGTTTATTTTATTGATTGAATCAAGAATTGCAAAACTTAATTTTTAGATTTATTGCAAACGTTTTGAAGTTACTGTTTGACATGGTACGTTTTTAATTAAAATATATCTGTTTATCAAGCCCAAAAACTTGATGACGTCATCTCAAGATTTTGCCGAATAAATCCTATCTAAAATGTGCAAAGTATCATCAGTGTATTTTCGTAAATTTATCATTGCATTCATATTTTTTAGATTTGCTTTTACAGTGACAAAAAAATGTACGGATCAGTAATTTATTTTAGAAAATAACTCAAGAGTTGCAGAAATGACATAATTAATATAATTCATAATGTTTAAATATGATAACTATTAATATGTGATAATTAAACCGAAAACCATTTTCCTAAGAACAGGAGGTTAGCAAAAACAAATTAGTTTGTTTAAACATTGTTAAATTAACCCCGAAAATGTGCATTTTCCCGGTCAAAATATGAAAAATAAATTTTGCAATCTCATCGTGACGTACGATGACGTCAATGTCACCTGAGCTACTTGCATAAAAGTCACGTGTTTCGGTCCTTTGTGTTCAGTTTTAATTTCTGTTTGATGGCGGCAAGATCGTCGCTTCATTTCGGCGTAAAAGTGGAGCGTTTTGGCGAATTTCTAGTTTATTATTAATACATATTACGGAAAATATGTTGTGTTAGTGCTGTGAACACGAACGAAAATGGATATTTTTCCGAAAAGGACCGAAAACAGGGTAAGTACGACTTCAGTTTTAATTTATCGGATTCCGTGATTTGTTTGGTCGACAATGTTTACATTTTGGATAAATTTTCGAAACGATGGAAGTTGGTGGGTCAAAGCTATACATTTTCGCGATATAATTAAATAAAATTTAAACATAATTAATACAATTCATAATGTTCAAATATGATAACTATCAATATATGATAATTAAACCGAAATCCGTTTTCCTAAGAACACGAGGTTAGTAAAAACAAATTAGTTTGTTTAAACGTTGTTAAATTAACCCCGAAAATGTACAATTTCTGATCTAAAATATGAAAAATAATTTTTGCAATCTCATCGTGACGTACGATGATGTCACTGTCACGTGAGCTACCAGATAAAAGGTCACATTTTCGATCCTTTCTGTTCAGTTTTGATTCCGGTCTGGTAGCAGCAACATTGGAGCTTCGTTTTGGGTTAAAAGCAGCACGTGTTCGCGAATTTCTAATTTATTTTTAATAAATATTAGCGAAAATGTTTTGTGTTAAGTGCTGTGAACACGAAGGAAAGCGGATATTTTTCCAAAAATGCCCGATTTTTTTTTTAAATATGTTGTTAATAACATGCATTCAGGACTGATAAAGTACGCCTTTAGAATGTACAAAGTACTGCGTTCATAATTCACAAAATACCGTATTCATCATTTTTAAAGTACGGCGTCTAAATTTACAAAATACGGTGTCCTTCACCCATGCTATCAAACCTTAGTCCTCTCTTTTAATGGCAAGACGCACTCCAGACCTCCTCGTATTGTTTGGTTCTTGCTGGGCAACAGCAACGAGCGAGCAAAGTCATCGCTCTTTGGAGGCAAACGTGGAGAAATTTGCATATTGTAACTTTTGTAATTGAAGCATTTTGAACTGTATATTGTATGTGTTACTAACTTAACTTGGGTCTTGCCAATTTAGCTCCAGTGGTGCAAATGCTTTGTTTTCATGGTGCATTTGCTTGGGTTTTCATTTTGCAACAGTGCATTCTTTGGTTCAGAGTCTGAATTCTCCATGTCGTCAGACGCTTTGGCCTGGGGGGGTTCTGTTGCCCCATAGACGCTGGGTCGCATCTCCTATAAGGATGAGGTCAGTCGGCCTTGGATTTATGCGGTTGCGTTCTCCCTTGGACGTGTGAGCGCTGCGACCAATAGATTTCGTTCCGAGTTCCATGGGTGTGCTTGCTTGGGTTTTCATTTTGCAACATTCTCAACTTTTGGTGCAATTTCTTCCGGTGGTGTATTAGCTACTAACTTTGCATTTGTATAGTATCTGAATTGTATCTGTATCTGTAGTGTATTCTGTATTGTAGTTAGATTGTAGGTACCTGTATTGTATTTCCATTGTATTGTACTGTATAACGTTCTATCCCTCATTAACAAATCCTAGCCCTCTCCTTTCCTAGCGAGATCTGCTCCAGACCTTCCCGTGGTTCTTGCTGAGCATCAACTATCGAGGACAGAAAATTCAAATTCAAAACCAGCAAAGTTTCACAAAAATCTTGAAAATCGCTCGTTGGTGGCCAACGTGGAGCAAAAGAGACTTTTGTAACTCAACTAACTTTGTTAACTTTATATTCTTAAGGAAACAAAAATATTTTACATTTAATTTATTATTTATAAGGACAAATAGTCATTTGCCACACCGATGCTCATTTTTAGATTAAATGCTCACAAAACGCGTAGATGTTCAATTTGTGTCCGGGGAGATACAATGTTTGCAAGTAGGTACTTCGTACTTCGAATATGAGTATCTACTCAGTTTTATTCATACCACCCATTGTCTCGCTTCAATGTTTGACTATTATGTTGATTATGAGCACAACGCTGATCAACTTCCGTATCCGAATTACCCATGAAATAAATCATTGCGATTTGCACCTGAGGTAGTTCGTCGCACATTTGATTGACTTCGTGTACGTATGTCAGCTTGTCGTCTTCTCGGCATAAAACGACACAGAATTATTTTCACCGTCAATCAAATCTGTAAATTTTGTCTTGAGAATTTTAAAATATTGAAAATTTCAAATTAAATCCTCGAATAACGGTAAAGTTTGAGGTTTTGTCGAAACCAACAAAGTGAATATACGTAAATAGAATGGCAGATCAAAATTAATAAGAAACTTTCGCAATGCGTAACTAAATTCACTTTAACGAACACTTTTCTTAAAATAAACGAGGTTTCTTGTTACGAAGAAACAAACAACGACTTGAAATGCAATAATACTTTTCACAATCGCACGGAAGAAATAGTTTTGTATGACACGTCAGTTAGGCGACAGGTCCGTCAGAAACGCCAACTATTCAAATTCATTCGAAGTGGCGATTCCCATGCAAAATTTTTATTTTTTTTTAGTCTTTTAGCCGTCTTATTTTTTATAAATTTTCTTACATATAAACCTTCTCCTGACAATAAGGAACACGTAAAAAAAAGAATCGTCTAATTCGGTGCAGCCGTTCTGAAGTTATGAGCGTACATGCATTTCGGCGATTCATGTTTATTAATATAGATTAATTAATGTTTAATGTAACACTTCAAAGGTATTAAGAAAGATTTGGTTCTTAAGAGACAAGTGGTTGTAGCAGTATATTTTGAAGGAGAATGGAGTCACTGATATCATCTATAACTTGGAATCATTTTACATCATCTGCAAATACTAACTTCTCTAATTGTATATTTATAATTCCATTAATGGAGAGGAGACAAACCAAAGAACCCTAATGGAAACATTGAGGCACCTCAGATGTTGGTCTAATAACGTTCGAGAGAAAATTTTGGTTAGCGTCTTACTATTTACACTATATGACCAACATACATATAAAATTTGACAATAATCGGTCCCGTAAATTATGTGTCTAATAAAAAAATTGAAACAAACGAATTGACACAAATGGCAGAGGGGAGACAGGCAGATAGAGAGACCAAAACTATTTTTTCACACTCTAGGTGTCATGAAACGTCGAAAAAATATGAAAGCAGCTAGTGACCCCATGGAACCTATTACAATACTTCCTTAGCTTACGCTCGAAAAGTATAAAATAAAATATGCAAAAATTGATTTTTTTTAAACTGTATTTGTTCATCGGTACTTCAGGAGCGAGGCAAACTCAGTCCATTTAACCTTGGACTACTTTTTACTTCCCGAGGGTAAGCTCAGGAAGTATTGCAATAGGATCCATGCGGAATGGGCGTGTCTGTCTGTCTGTGTAGATTTTTATTAGACAGATAATCTCCATACTTATCGGACTGATTGTTATCAAATTTTATGTATACATTAAGACTACCATGTAAATGGCGAAAGAGCTACCCAAAATTTGTTTAATCCTCCCCATCAACATTGATGACATCAACCCAATTTTTTTCTGAGTGGATGGTATTTAAATTTTAGAAAATAACATACTTCTGTATTTGTGAATTAAGAATCGACCTTAAAGTCTTAGCCTAGGCATCCAGATTTTCTCAAAAAGTACGATTTTGTATTTAGGTTTTGTACGAATATATGAGCTACGTTCCTCAACAACTAAATGTATTCAGGTGTCAGGGACGTCTAATAAAGTCCAATTTTCTATAATTACAAAACAAAATCTAACGTTTTTTGAAATGTGCTTAAACAGTTTATAAATTTTTCATATTCGGCACCGATATATTCGCAGGTAAAGAAGCATGTAGGTATCTACTTTTATTGGGATTTACGATTAGTCACAGTGTAAAAAATCAAAAAATATAGTACAGAATAATGCAACCATTTTCACTCAATTTTAACCGTACGCTACAACGATTACTTGCATATCACTTTTAGATAAAAATGAGCTTAAGAGGAATCTGAAGTTTTGTAGCCGGCAAGTTTAAATCAAGGTCGTGAGAATTTTTAAAATGGTAACACAATTTTGTTAGAACGAATTGTTCAGCATTTCTGGTGTCATTACTCGAGGCTTCCCACGCACATCAAACATTCTCGTAACCCAGAGCCAAATGCAATGACAACAATGTATATGTGTCTTGACTCTTATCTACATTGTTACAACATATGTGTTTATTCCTAAGCCAACATGCAGCATCCGACGCAAACGTCTAGACCCAGACAACGCAAAATGATTTACAAACATCACAGAACCTCCGTATTTTCCTCTGCAGTCGCCGTGAAATAATATATATTATAAGCTTGTCACAGAAAGCAATCTTGTCGGGGACATATTTTAACAAACATTAACGTTCCCTATTGTAGGCGGAAATTATCGAGGAACGACCACGGCCAGTATGAAATTGAGTGAGTCTTCTTCGATTGGTGGAATATTTGAGTTCATTATTTGGTGGTCTTATTGCATTTCAAGTCTTTCGTTTCAATAAAGACGAAAAAAGAGTGGAAAATCAGAGTCCATTTAGATCATTTCGGATCGCTGGAGCTACCAATTACATTAAGGAAAGCTTTGATATAGTTGGTAATTATGGGAGAAGTGATATTGGTGCTCTATTCTGATGGTTGCATTAGACGAAAGCATTTGCGGTTGTCTATTTGGTAATTTGCTTTTAAATTTTCATCCTATTCACAATTTACTGCTGGAAAGTTGTCTAAAGAATTTCTGTGCACCGAGACTTTTTATTACGTACTAGATTTTTGCCAAGCCGAAATGTGATAAATGATCACTATGCTTATGCAATTTTAAAAATATCACTTATAAACAGTTTTTGTACGGTAACCCATAATGTTTTCGCACTCAACTTGGTTCCGTATGCAACAATTCAAATAGTCTTCTTACAATCATATCTATTAATCGTTGCATGAACGTGACAAATCCATTCCATATATGGCGGGTGTTACTTAAGTCTTAAGTAGATGAAGGATTGAATTATAAGTTAAAATACGCATGGATTTCCATAGGTCCACCGCATAAAATAAAGTCCCTAGATATATGAAGTACCCCAATCATCCGCCAATTTCCGGCAGAACTACCCCCAACTTTAAAATATTGCAATTTCGAATACTTACTATTCAATTTAAAAACACTAGGAATTCAACTTGAAATTGGGCTCTACACTATTTCCAATTGTATTTTAGAAAAGGTGAAGTTGACTTCAGGTTATATAAATTGTAATTCGGCTTTGGTATTGGAGAATATGACGGTGACACATTAAACATTATACATAAAGTATTTTTTATATATTTATGTTGCTTTCTCACGACTTGGTAATCAAAAGAATCGTATACCCATTGCACTGTTGCTTTTACATCCAAATATACAACAACCGGACATTTTTATAAAAGCAGATAACTATTTTTTTAATAAGATTTATCCACGAACAACTAACTAACCATATCAAATTCGTTGACGATACTTAACATTTTACAGATCAGCTGACATATCGTCGCCATTTTTGAACAAAAATCATACCATCTCTTTTCAATACAATGGTACAATGGATTGCGATACTTCATATATCTAAGGACTGTAGCATAAAACTTACATCAGCGCCCCCATACGGCCAACTTTGCATATTTGGTGGATAAATGTCATTAGAATCTTTGGAAAATATGCACTCAAACGTAAACTGACTGATCATATAAGTATCGTCTCCCCCTTCGAAATCAGAAAATTTGCTTGGCTTTTGAAATCTTATCTTAACGGTAGCTCAACATCAGCAATAGGAATACAATCAGTTTCGGTGGTGCTGTTGTCTTCAGATCTGTTGAAGGACTCTCACTTTGTCATTTGCTTCTTTCTCGCTGCGGTTTGACTTTCGAACGTTCAAAGTTTCAATACTCCTAATACAGAAACGATTTTTTCCGGAAATCGTCATTGAAACAGCATTTCTTTGCGACATTAGGCGCAGGAAAATTGGATTTCCCTGACTAGTACTGTAAAAACTACAAAAATGACGCAAAATAATTAGTTATTTAAACAAGAAAAATTTATTCAAAATTTCGTAAATTACACTATTTACAGATATTAACATTAATTGCAGAATTCGATATATTTGCAATGTTAATTCCAGACAGAGATTTATGATCAAGTTTAACCTTTTTATCAAAAATTTCAGTCGAGATTTCGGTGCAACAGATTTCAGATGAATCACTACTTGTAGAGGGACACGTCTCGATATTAGTGAAGGGTCTTTTTTTCGGACCAGCTTGTATTTTATTAGCTATATCTAATTTATTTTCGATGGACTCTTCTATGTATCCTTCTGCTACTGAACTGCTTTGCCATCCTCCATGCCTTTTTAAGTTGGTAATATCTCCTCCTGCGTCTACTAGTAAAGTCGCGGAACTGCGCCGCATACAATGTCCTGTGTATTCCAGAGGTGTTGGTAGACCAAGGTAGGTAGCAATTTGAGAAGGAAATTTACCAAATGAATGCAAGCCCACTGGTTGGACCGTACATTTCCCTTTCTTGTAATTTAAAAATAAGCGCTTGTGTGGAGTACTAGGCGGACGTAATTCCAAATAACGTCTGTATGTAGCAAGATTTCTTTCATCAACAACTACAAAGCGTCGAGGTTTTTTTGTTTTAGAATCAGGAATGTGTACTATTAGCACGTTATTTTGATCTTCAATGTCGTCAACTAACATCCTTGATAATTCGTCGCATCGACAGGCTCCAGACACCCCAAAAATAAGCGCCACCTGAAATTATCAAATTTAATAAAACTTAAATATGTAATCATTGTAATAACTTACTTTCATTAATAAAAATTCCTTGTCGGGAGCTTCAAGCAGAAATTTATCTATCTGGTCCCGAGACAAACATTTCGATTTTTTTGGTTGGTAACCAGTCGATTTTCGTTTTAGGTAAGCAGTTACCTTACAAAACTTGCTGATATCCAAATTTTCCTTCAACAAAAGCACGGCTTTCAACATAGAGTAAGTGCTCCAGAGGCTTGAAGCCTTATAAGAACTTGATTTTTCCGCAAAATAAGCCAGAAATACGTCTTCCGTTAGCGAAGTAACATTTTTAAGCCTGCGCCAATCTTCAAAGATTTGGAACTGCTTTTCATACCGCTCCTTAGATTTCGACGGTAACAATTCTTCTGTAGCAGCAGCGGCTGCTTTGCTTAGGTCAAAAGGAACATCCTCACCAGTGTTTTCGCTTGTATTCATAATTAATTAATGAAATAAACACACAGCTCTGACGTACGCACAAAATTTTATAATTGTTTTGTTTGTAACCATCGTTTTCAAGAAATTGACAAACTAGATTTTTGCGCAATTAATTAAAAAACTTGTTGGAAAATCTCGATTTTTAGCGATTTATTGCGATTTCCGGAAAAATTTAATACAAAACTCGTCAGTAAAATGTCTTATTCGACTCGGAGCTTTAAAATACTCGGCACAAAGTGCCTCGTATTTCAACATAGCTCCTCTTCAGTAATGAGACATTTTCCTGACTTTTATGTAAATATCTATTAAATTGAAAATAAAAAAAGTTGTATTTATAATTATTACTTCTGGAAACATTGTGGGGTTACATACATGATGGGCTACTTTCAACATTCAACCTGCAATTGCCACGAGTGTTCACTACAGATTCGGTCCTTTTTCGACGGAAACCATGACTTCTTGGCTAAAGTGCTACATTGACAACAAAACAACCTATTAGTACTCAAAATGACTATATTTATAACCTCAAAATATATTTTCTTTAGCTAGTTGAAAACGGGCTTTATAATCTAAATACTAAGACTAAATTAAAACAGATTTGTGTTCTTACCCTCTGCGTACGCTGTTTATCCAAATTTTCCGGCGTAATTTTATAGGACTTATTCGAGAATCTATAGATAATAATATGGACACAACACCTTTGACACTGTCAATCCTTTACGTTCCGTGATTCAAACACTTTCAAGTAAAATTACCCACGATTTAGTCTTCATAATTTATTGTAAATAGTTTTAAAACAACAAAAAACACTAAAACACTCCTGCACTCAACTGGAAGTTTCGATTGTTTACCCATCAAATACACTTTATTTGAATCATTTGGTGATACAGAGCGCTGAAGTCAGATGCGCTACAAGCCTATAACGTTCCCTGAACAGATTTGCCGATACCGACCGAAATTATCTGGCATTTTACATTCACTTTCTAAATTTAATAGTGCTTAGAATATAGTTCGTCATTTTTAATATTTGACTTTATTAAATTGAAAACAACAGTTTTCCTTATTATGTACACTTCTGTACACTTATTATAGAGGGTTTTAATAAATGATTATAGGGTCGAAGTAGATCATGAAGACGTGTCGCCTCTCGGTTTTGGACCTTACTAAATGCCCAAGAACGCACGACAAATACCACACGAATCTGTATAAATGGTTGCCCAAATGCTTCATATCTTTTTAAAAAATTGGTCTAAAGAGTTTAGACAGTACTTCCCTCGCTGTCGGAAACTTGACGACTGCATGCCTATTGTGTTTTTTTTTCTCATTACATTTTTGTAGTGGGAATTTAAAAAAAAATTGTGATGACGTCATCAACATTTTTGCAAGGACACGTACATCAGTTGGGATAGATGTAGTGTAATACTAAGAATAAAATTATTGTATTCCCAAATTTTCGGGAAAATGAATCGGGTCGTTCTGAATATTGATTTGTTATAATCAATAAAATAACGAAACAATTTACTCACGTAAACGGCGCCGGTGTGTAATATCTAGAGAGCGGATTTCTGTCGGGCTAGGCAAGGCCAAACTCGGTACGGCTCGTACGGGATGCGAATTCATTGCGGATGCGGACTGCACTTCGTTTATTTGAGATTAGAATAACGCTGTTTCGTTGCACTCTGCTGTTAATTCCCGTTCTCATTTACTTAGCCGTTTGATTAATAAATCGTTAATTATATTTATGGAATTAGTACCGCTTAAATTCAGTGATTATCTATCACCCGGCGATCCAGCGCGTCCCCACCTATAATCGTGACATAGCCCGACAGAAATCCGTTGTCTAGTAATATGAGGGGCAACTGAAAATGGTTTATGTATAACCATTCTTAATTTAAGATGACAAGCGTAACAGCATACGTAAGAGTCAAACAGAGAAACTGTAAACAAAACGACCATCGGTTTTATTGCTTCGACTTCCGCTTATTATGTAAAACATTGGGTTTTATTTTAATTCTTGACGGTGAAATTCACAATTGGTTGATTATAAACATGTCTATTCCACATTCGCGGAACCAAGTGAGCGCATAAAACAAATGCAGGTCTGTAATGTTAAAGTCGATGTAAATAAGCGTGCTACCCTTATGTTTCAACCGAGTTTTTCCTTTAACAAATTTTGTGTCTACCAAATTGGGTTGGTTGGGGTGTAATACTAATAATAAGTGTTGCCTTTAATTTAATCAATAAAATAAATTGACTTCATTTATTTTTTTGAACCACCTCTTAAGAAAATCTAAAAAATATGAACGGAATGATAAATCACAAGTACAAACTCATCATATTTTTTGCATTTTAGATAGCAAAATTTAAGGGTGACGTCATCAATTTTTTTAGGAGGGATGAACAAATACATTTTGAACAAAAGTTTACCATGCTTATATTAACTTTAAAATATTCCCAAGATTTCAAAGCATTCGGTTTTGTAGTTTCTGAGTAAATCAGTAAAATAAATTTACGCTTTCATTAATTTTTTTGAATCACCCTGTATATGCAAATCCAAAAAATATGAATGGAGTGATAGATCACAAGTACAGACTGATCATGTTTTGTACATTTTAGATATGATTTATTCGGCAAACTTTCGAGCTGACGTCATGAAGTTTTTGGAGGGGATAAGCAAATATATTTTGACTAAACATTTATTATGCTCTTTATGACCTTAAAACATCTGCAAGATTTCAGAGCATTCGGTTGTGTAGTTCCTGATTAAATCAATAAAATATATTTACGCATTCATTAATTTTTTTGAGTCACCCTGTATATGCAAATCCAAAAAATATTAATGAAGTGATAAATTACAAGTACAGATTCATCATATTTTTACAGTTTAGATAGGATTTATTCGGCAAACTTTCGAGCTGACGTCATCAATTTTTTGGAGGGGATAAGCAAATATATTTTGACTAAACATTTATCTTGCTTTTTATAACCTTAAAACATCTGCAAGATTTCAAAGCATTCGGTTTTGTAGTTTCTGAGTAAATCAGTAAAATAAATTTACGCATTCATTAATTTTTTTGAGTCACCCTGTATATGCAAATCCAAAAAATATGAATGGAGTGATAGATTACAAGTACAGACTGATCATATTTTGTACATTTTAGATATGATTTATTCCACAAACTTTTGAGCTGACGTCATCAAGTTTTTGGAGGGGATAAGCAAATATTTTTTGACTAAAGATTTATGATGCTCTTTATAGCCTTAAAACATCTGCAACATTTCAAAGCATTCTTGTTAGCAGATTAAAAATTAAATTTCAAAATGTTGTTTTATAATTTTGATTTTTTTTCCAAAAATCTGGACGTTTCGGGTGAAAAGTCGATTCAGAGTAGTAAACTACATGTGTAGGACTATGTTATTTTATACAATTGAAAACCCATTTACTATGTACAATTTTGAAGTGACGTCATCGCATTAGTGGTGGGGATGATTAGACAAATTTTGGTTAGCGTTTTACCATCTACATGATATTCTTAATATAAGTACAAAATTTCACAACAATCGGTCGAGTATTTTCGGAGATTATCTGTCTAATAAAAATCCGGGACGGCAGACGGACAGACGGACAGACGGACAGACGGACAGACGGACAGACGGACAGACAGACGGAAATGGAAGACCTATTTCTTCGTCTTCTAGGGGTCATGAAAGATCGAGAAAACGTAAAAGTAGAGAGTCGGCCGACGGACTCGATTACAATACTTCCTTTGCTTACGCTCGGGAAGTAAAAATAAAACTAATTCATTACAATAAAACGCAAAGGTGGTCAAACATCACAATAAATGTTGAAAATGTTCACCACCTTGTTCAAGGTACTCTTTTTAATTTCAAAAATGTTCTGTAATCCTTTCGTCAATGCCCATTGTTCAATTTCATGTTACAACAGGAACTTCTGACTGCTGAGGAAATTTTGTCAAAGATATTTGCGAATTCTACTCAAGTCGTCGAGATTTCCCGTTATTGACACTGCCAGTTCGAACAAATCTGTTGATTACATCTATACTTATATAATAAAGCTGAAGCTTTTGTTTATTTGAACACGCATATCTCAGAAACTACTGGTTCAAATTCAAAAAATCTTTTTGTGTTGGATAGTCCATGTATCATATCTACATATAGGCTATATAACATCACGCTACGATCAATAGGAGCGAAGTAGCAATGAAAAATTCGGAAAAACGGGAAAATTATTCCTCCTTTGACAGCTTCCGTTGCTTACGCTGCTTAAACGGTTAAAGTTACGTAAAAATCATGTATGACGAAATTGTTCCACTCTAAAAGTTCTAAAGAAAAGTCCGCGACAGCATATGTCTATCTTTTAAGGTCGAGTCAGTATAACCTTTTTTATGGTAATGAAATTTGTTCTAAAATAATAATGCATTATGTATAAATTTCTCGCGTCACAGTGTTTGTAACCGAACTTCTCCGAAATGGGTTGACCGATTTGTATGAAATTTTTTATGTATATTCCGTAGGTCCGACAATAAGTTGTAAACTATTTTTTAAACCCCTAAGTGATAAGGGTGGCCCACACTAAAAAATGTTTGTCTATTTTTTGAAAACAAAAATTTTTTATTTTTTTTTTAAGATTTGGCATCAAAAAATACACATAACCCTAAATTTTTACCTTTCTACCACCAATCAATTGCTGTTCCTGTTAGTCTCGCTAAGACTTAAAAACGGCTTGACCGATTTGAAATTTTTTTTATATTACGGGGATGGTTTATAAATAAAAAAAATAAGGATAACTTAAAAGAACAGTTAAAAAATAAAAAAATTCTAAAAATTTTGTATGGGAATCGCCATTTCGAATTAATTTCAATAGTTGGCGTTTCTGACGGACCTGTCGTCTAACTGACGTGTCATACAAAACTAATTCTTGCGTGCGATTGTGAAAAGTATATTGCATTTCAAATCGTTCTTTGTTTTTTCGTAAAAAAAAACGTCGTTTATTTTAAGAAAAGTCTTGGTTAAAGTCAATTTAATTACAGACTGCGAAAGTTTCTTATTCATTTTGATCTGCCATTCTTTTTACCTATATTCACTTTGTTGGTTTCGACAAAACCTCAAACTTTACCGTTATTCGACGATTTAATTTGAAGTTTTCAATATTTTAAAATTCTCAAGACAAAATTTATAGATTTGATTGACTGTGAAAATAATTCTGTGTCGTTTTATGAAGTTCATTAAAATACGGAGAAGACGACAAGCTCACATAGGTCCACGAAGTCAATCAAATGTGCGACGAACTACCTCAGGTGCAAACCGCAATGATTTATTTCATGGGTAATTCGGATATGGAAGTTGATCAGCGTTGTGTTCATAATCAACATAATCAAACATTGAAGCGAGACATTGGGTGGTATGAATAAAACTGAGTAGAAACTAATATTCGAAGTACGAAGTACCTACTTCATTATTACTCTTATATACCTGAGTACCTACTTGGGAACATTGTATCTCCCCGGACACAAACTGAACATCTACGCGTTTTGTGAGCATTTAATCTAAAAATGAGCATCGGCGTGGCAAATAACTGCGCTGTCTGTAAAGCAGCTTAGAAAACCAGTAGGATCGTTGTAAGAGTGAATTTTAACTAAACATGGTGACTTTCATGAACGTGGAACGTCGTCAAAAGGTGCATTCAGTTTGAAAAACACATAAGGAGCAGGAATATCGAAAACTTTTCATGTAATTAACTTTTATTTACGCATAAATTGTGCAGTGCGTTTTTTCTAACACTGGCCATAGAGATTCCCATCTCAAGGTGTCTACCCCATGCTAACTTATATTTTGGTCACTCGATTTTTGCCTTGATGGTTGAACACTGTCACTGTTGTCCTTTTTTGTTGTATCGAGATGCTACTTGAGCATCAACTGTTACTTACTGAAGTATTAGTATCATCTAGAAAAACTAGAAATATTTTGATTTGATATTCGAGTAGATACGTCGTATTTCGAGTATGAGCATCTACTGAGTTTTATTTATATCAACCATTGTCAAAAAATTGATCGAACGTTGTTTCGACAGAACTTCCTTCGCACCAAAAGTATAATGAAACCTATTCAGCATTTTCGAGTTGAGTCTGTTCTTCACACAATTTTGTGATGACCTAATCAACATTTACTATCAACACGTATACCACCTTGGATTGGTGCAGTGTAATACTAAAAATAACTGTATTGTATTCCCAAAATTATCTGCGAAAATCTTCTTAACAATTTACCATGCTTACAATAACTTTAAAACGTCTGCAAGATCTCAAAGTATTCATTTTTGCAACTCTTGAGTTATTCACTAAAATAAATTGACTGATCCATATATTTTTTTGAGTCACTGTAAAAGCAAATCTAAAAAATATGAATGCAATGATAAATTAGGAAAATATACTGATGATGTTTTCCACATTTTAGATAGGATTTATTCGGCAAAATCTTGAGATGACGTCTTCAACTTTTTGGGCTTGATAAACAGATATATTTTGATTGAAAACCTACCATGTCAAACAGTAACTTCAAAACGTCTGCAATATTTCAAAATTCAGTTTTGCAATTCTTGATTCAATCAATAAAATAAATTGGCTCAGTGATTAATTTTTTTGAGACACCCCCTATAAGCAAAACTAAAAAATATGAATGGAATGATAAATCACAAGTATAGTCTCATCCTATTTTGGACATTTTAGATAAGATTCATTTGGCAAAATTTTGGGCTGACGTCATCAATTTTTTGGAGGGGATAAGTAAATATATTTTGAATAAAAATTTATTATGCTTATCATATGTTTAAAACATCTGCAAGATTTCAAAGCATTCGATTTTGCAGATGCAAAATTAAATTGTAGGTGAAACGAAGTTCACGGGGTCAGCTAGTCTCTAATGTGAGCCACTAACGATGTTTCTTGAATTATTAAATCACGGTATTTGGCCAGATATTCTTACTTACAAGAGGTTATAGAATACACTGACTCTTCGTTTACGAAATCCCATTGCGATAACAAAGCGAAACAATGATCACATCAACTGCTCCTTTTGGCACGCCCACACATCTGGCACCCCAGCCAGCTGTCTGTTTTTACCCGATACCACGCCCTCGCACCACTTTCGCCCGGCTACCCAATAAAGAAGCCATTTTGATTATCTGAAAACAACCAGAAGTACATGGTAGAGCAATCTATAAGCTCGATAGCATTTTGTTCATCCCAGCATCGCTTTGCATCCTAGAGGTCTTGGTGGTCGGGAGTGAACAACTTCTTGGACGGATTAAACATCCAGTGGCGCATCCAGAGGGATCCCACCGGGTCTATGAGTCGCGTTAGTCAAGCATCCAGTGGCGCATCCAAAGGGGTCCCACCGGGTCGACGAGTCACGTTAGTTTAGTGCGGAGTGCAAATACTTTTCGTATTCAAGAACTGTTTTCGTGTTTAAAGACGTTTCTTAGTTAGTGTTCAAGGACTGTTTTCGTGTTTAAAGGCTTTTATTTTTATTTTATTTTTTTTATTTTTATTTTATTTTTTTTATTTTTTATTTTATTTTATTTTATTTTATTACGTTCCCCTACAGGCCGATGGCCCAATTACAAGGGAACGGGGGACATACACAACACCCAGAGCCGGGCGGGAATCGAACCCACGACCCAAGGTGTAGCAGGCAAGCACAAAGCTACCTAACCCACCCCGGGTCCTCTTAGTTTTTAAGAACTATTTTCGTGTTTAAGGACTTTTCTTGTGTTTACGGATTATTTTGTGTGCAAAAACTATATTTATTTGTTAACCCCTGAGATATTGTGTATAAATTGTTGTTAATAAGAGTCTGGGCTCACTCAACCATCTACAGTGTTGATTAGATAAATATTAATAAAATATAAAATTTATCAATAAAATCTTATTTAATAATTATTAATTTGATTAATTGACTTTAAACGTGCACGCCACGACCACGTGACAACAGCGGTTTACCTGCTGTCAACTCTCTGCTGACAAAATTTGGTTCCAAAGCAGGGGATTTTTTGCGCATCTACTCGTACAATAATGGATGACGGTACTATGTATTTCTAGGGGCTATATTCCACACTAACAATTTGATGACGTTATTTCAATGAATTGTATTTTAAGATGATTTGAATGTTATAAAATAAAATGAACTAGTACATAAACTGATAACACTCATATACTTGTGTACGAATTCGGTTTCAGTTTTTTCCCTAAACGTTGAAATTTTCGCAAAAACATATGCAAGGTATAATAAAGTTATATTACCAGCATCGGATAGAGACCTTCCTGGCGCAAAGAGTTTCTAAAGAAACGGGGACCTGAGGGTCGGGGGCTCGATGACCTTTCTTTTTTTGTGTGTTTTTCTTTCTGTGACTAATTGTCTTTTGTGTTGTGACTAGTATTATCCATGTTTTTATTGGTCAAATTAAGAACGAGCCACCCCCTTTTTTCCAAAATGTAAGAACACGCACGTCTTTATTTAATAATGATAAAATAAGAATTATAATATGTGGAACATTGTTCGATTGTGGTTTAATCAGTATTTTTAGTTATCCTTTTTGAGAATAAAAACTCATTCAAATCAAACTAATTACTACATGATATTCTTTTGATGTATAATAGTATATTACGTAATACTGGTTGTAAGAAGCATGTTACGCACGAATGGAAAAAGTATTTCCATGAGTGCGTAAGGGCTTTACAACTCGAGTTATGTACCATACTTTTTCTACGAGCACAGGCAAAGTAAAAAATATATTTTCTCAATCATTTTATTCATGAACATTAAAATTTTAGTCTTATTAGATATTGTAATTATTTGTAGTAATTGTTTATTTTCACTGTACAGTTCTTAAACACAAGAAAATGGTCAGTAGTATTAGTTTTGTTGCTACTTGTACTCTGACTACAGGATACAGTCACATTATAATCTGAAATAGTGACATGGTGTAGTAGGACTGTTGTTTATAGCAGATGCGATATTTAGTGAATTGTCGGTTTTATTTTTCATTGAATTATCTGCATAGCCCTCAGCTACCGACGACGACCGCCATCCACCATGCCTTTTTAATGCTAGTAAATCACCACCAGCATCAACTAGGATGGTGGCAGATGATCGCTTGAAACAATGCCCAGTGTATTGTTTTGGATCTGGTAAACCAAGATATTCTGCTATATTTTTTGGTACACTACCAAACTTATTTATGCCGACGCACTGCTTGATGGATTTTTGGTTTATGTAATTTAAAAAAAAAGTAGTGACTTTGTACCATCTCCTAAAGGACGTAGGTTCATATACTTCTTACAAGTTGGATAAAAAGTTTTAGATACAACAAAAGAACGTTGGGTTTTTGTTTTTGAATCAGGAATGGTGATAATTAATGATTCTCCAGTATCTTGCACATGTTCAGGTCTAATATTTCGCAACTCCTGTTTTCTGCATGCACCACTAACCGCAATGATAAGAACCTATCTGGAGCATTTTGTAAAAAATCATTTATATTTTTGCTTGTTAAAGTTTTTGACTTTTTGTTCTTAAAGCCATCTGCTTTTTTTTTAGTAAGTAGAGCTATTAATTTAGGATAAGTGTCAATGTTGATTTTGTCATATTTTATGTTTCTTGTAGCCCTTAACATTGAATATATCGCTCAAAGAGAAGGTGGTTTCATTCTAGTTGACAACACTTCAAAATATGCCAACATTACCTTTTATGACAAGGAATTAACTTTATTTTTAATTTTCCATTCCATAAATTTTTGGTAAATGATTTCAGATCTTTCACGCGACTTTGTGGGCAATAGATTGTCGACAGTCGTTTTGGCCTTTTCAATTATCTCCCGTGGCGTGGACATTAATTCATCACTATCGCTAGACTTTTTAGACTACAAATACAGAATGCGTAAAAAGAGAGAAATATTGATATTTTTTGTAATAAATGTTACCTTATTCGTTTTCTCCATTTAAAATTCTTTGATTATTCCTCTTTTACTAACAACAACGCTGACAGTGTCCACAATTTTGTATTTGCCCGTCAATTTTGTCGTTTTCACTACCAACCTAAATTGAATAAATTGAAAAATCACTAACTGTGCGATCGGCTTTTCTTACGCACGCTGTCTGTAAGGACCCGCATACGTGATTAGCGAGTTGTGTGATCTTAACGATTTACAGTGGTGATCGTGGAAAAACTTAAATGAACACTTGAGCTTTAGATTGCTATTATCTAGTGCTGAAGGACATTTTATCCCATTAGTTATATGCTTTACATATAATTTATATTGTCTGTACGGCGCAGGTCCTGCGGATGTTATTTATGCTCCTGGCTTTTACATTACACAGGTTATCACAAATCGAAAATCGTAAAAACAAATTTTATAATTTTTTTAAACAGCTGGATTTGTCGGATCATACTTCTTCGGCCAATTTTTTATTGATCAAATTAAAAGCCTCATTTTCAAGAAAATGTGAGAATGCCCACGTCTTTAGTTAATTATGATCAAATAAGAATAATAATAATCATATTCAAAACATTTTGTTCAATTGTGGCCTAATTAATGATTTTGATCCTCTGTTTTAAGGAGACAACTCATTCATATTAAACAAATTTCTACGTGTCATTCTTTCGATGTATATAACGTAAACAATCGAAGTTAAGCATGTACACTGATAATAATACACTTTTCCGTTGGTTATTTGCTTTGAATATATGTTACATTGTTCGTAGTGGCGGACAGCACCTCCTGGGAATTTACGCCCCACGGTGCAGGGGGTTCGAGGTGTCATTTACACCACTCGTTTTTACTATACAAAGGTTATCAGAAATTTTTTTATAATTTTTCAAAGAAGCGGGATTTGTTGGACTGTATTTCATTATGCATAGTTAACTATATATGTAAGTAATACATAATGTTTTACTTAAAAATATAGTGACAGTAAATATCAAAGACTGTTATGAATTGTGTGTATTTTATTATTGATTTAGTTTTAAATTTTTTAGGTGGGTAACTTCTGTATAATAACTATGTAGAACTCAAACTACAGCAGCGAGAAAAATAAACAACTTATGAGCTGGTCTTGACGCAGAAAGTCTGCTCATCCCAGAAAATTTTAAAGCAGATTTTAAGGACTGAAACAAACAAAGGAAGTCGTTACGTCCGGCAGATGTAAACTGAGGAAACGAATCCGTTTACCTGACGCAAACTGTAATAATAATGATAGATTTCATAAAATTGTTATATTCGGAGCACTTTGCGTCTAAATTATTATTTATACAAATGAAATTTAAATATTAAAGATCACGTCGGGAAAATATCGATTGCCGATTTCTGGAATATAACATGTGCCAATACAAGGGAGGAATGAAAACTCTTTTTTTGTGTCACAAAATAAGACATTCTGAGGAGAACTTAAAAAAATATACCAACTTGGCACTTGAAAGGTAATAGATGATGAAGAAATCAAAAAAGAAATAAAAAAGTAAACCGAAAATATAACGACAAACAAAAAAACCAAGGACACAATATTGTTACGAAATAAACCCATACCCCGTCCCGGTACGACGCCAATGGGCTTTTTTGAGGGCTTTTTTGAGGGGTTTCTAGGACGTACGGCGATGATGGGTGACCGCAGCCAGGCGGCGTTCGACTAAAGAAAACCTGGAAGCGGAAGTCGCGATGGACAGTCCAGAACCTCGATCGTGAAACATCCCGATGGACTGTTTAAATAGAGACTACCGCCGGGAACGGCCAGTCTCCTCCAGCCAGTCGTGTGTAATTACTTGTAAATTAGCATTAGTGAATAATAAATTATTTTTAAGTTTTTATTATTAAGTTAAATGAAATAGTTACTAAAAAATATTAACAAAAAATAAAATTGATATAATTACCAACTAAAATGTACATTAATAATTTGAAAGAGATACGTCTAACTTTTGGCTGTTACTCGTACATGAATTTTATCTTTTCTATTTATGTACTGTTAAGGTTATTTTTCTTGAATAAAGGAGCAAATAATATCAATGCCAAAATATAGTATTTTATGTTACTTATAATTGAGAGAAATGCTATATTACTATATAAGTTAGTAAGAATGGAGGGTCACGAGCGCGTTAACAAGAATGATACTGCTCTCACGAACTTATAATGGCATTTCGCTCACGTATGGTAAATCGTTTTATCGTACGTTAACAGCTATTACATAAAGGTAAGAATAAAATAAATCCAAATTGACATCTGATTTAATGTAAAAAATCGTTGTCATTAGATGTATTAATAGCATCCGTAATAACATTCCAAACAGTAGTTTAATCTACCCCAAAACCTACTAGTGTAAGATAGAAACTATTATTCATTATTTCGATTGCTCATACATTAGTATGCTACTACTCTGTCTTGATTATTCAGTTTTCAAAAATGTCGTAATATCTGAATTAATTATAAAACTGCATATCTATTTCCAAATATATTATACCAAAATTTTACCTTGCGCTGAAGAATTTGTTTATGCACCTATTTAAAAAGTTTCCAAGTGACCAGAACTAACAATTTTAATAAATTATCCGTTAATTAACGCAGTTGTGTTATCAAAAATTCAGTCCAGTGATAGTTTTGCACACCCATGAATTATTATTATTCAGGCACAGCTCTCTTTTGAAATGTATCGGTTTCACAGTTTTTAATCTATCGTCATTCAAATAACATGTAGAGCTGAAGTATTTCAAAATTCAACAAATGGTTTTTCAATCCAACAAATAATTTTTTCAACAGTATGAAAAAACAAAAATTGACAAGTCATCATTCAAATTTTTTATTAACTAATTTAAAAATGACGTGGAAAAAAGTTTGTTTATTTAAGAATTTGTTAGCCGCTCCTAGACATGCTTAAAACAATGGTAGGTAGAATTGAACGTTATGTAGTTTTATGCTTAACAAAACCCACTGCTTTACCAAATGATCAACGTTAAAAATATATTCGATGGAAAAATTAAAGAGTACGTATTATACATAAAATTAATAATACTAATATTAACGTTTAAAAATAAAAAACGAGACTAAACTTTGCATCCTCTAATTTTCAAAAAAACTAGACACTTTTGAACACATTTCCCCTTGTCGCTTTAACCGCACCAGGATCGAAAATATTACATAAAAATCGATATCTTTCAAGTATATAAACTGACTGTATAGTTGTAAAATTTAGTAGTTGTTAAACGTCTAGTGTTCCGTAACACATTTTTGAGGATGGCTGTTAAAGTGTGTAAATTTTTAGTTCGCTTTTAGAGTGTAGAAATATTTAACAACAGAGAAACAGTTTTCATTGCAGATGTTAGGATGTATGCTGTACCTATAGTGTACAACACTACGCCTTCCACTTGTGTCGAGATACCATTATTTGCTTTTCCCTTTTTCCGCAAAAGTTTAAAACGCGGTTATAAATCACTCTTGTTATAAAAACAATAACATTTCTGTGCAAGAGTAAATTGTGTAAACCGTATGAACACAAAAACATTATCAGCACCTCGATTTTGGAAGGTCTTGCACAAGCTTACCTTATTATACTCGTAACATTCATAAATTTGTAACAATAGTATGTACATAAATACAATAAAAATTATTATTATGTTAATACAATGAAACTGCACAGTTCATATTTTCATTCAACGAATTTACGAACACATTTAGGCACATAGTTAACTTAATCAAAATTTGTTACCCAAGTTTATGTATTTATGCTTTCCTCTGATCAGCCTCTCCCCAAAACGACAAACAGCATGTGCCAAACTTCACGCCATTTGTTAGTTTGAGACTTTGAAAATGAGAGAACTCTAAGTAGTGTAGGTAGAGTTTTAATGGGCGAAAATGGCGAAGTACGAACGTCTCGCACTCAACTTACAATGTCATTAAGAAAATAATACCGGAGCTAATATAGTTTAAGTTTTGCGACTAGCACAATTCTATAATCCGCCTAGAAAAGTTGGGACACGACATTTACGTCGAAATAAATTTTTATAGTTACAACGACGACCGAATTTTCCGCCATATAAAGGAATGAGAAGCGCAAATGTAATCTAGCCTCGGCAAAAATGCGGCTTCTAATAACTTTGCCGCTCCGTTATTAAAAATTTATACGCGAATATTTTGTGTATTTAATATTTATTTGCATTTTAAGGAGCTGCAGGCTTTTGATATTTTACTGCGACGTCAGCGTTGTCTTTGTAATTCAATTTGCTCACCAGAATAAACCCTGATGCTGATCAATAACTTTGTAAACAGATATCTCATCAACAATTTACTGCTTCAGTTAACTCGAACAACAAAATGTATGAATCGGCTTGAGAGGGTTTTTGTGAGTCTTTTGATGTTGGTTTGAATTTTGGGGTTGCGGAAAGAGACATCAGGAAGAGGGATTTTGGAACTAGAGGGTTCACATCTGGAACAACTTTTAATGGCAAAAACATAGCATAAGTCGTTGTAAAATGTTAACATTCACTGAAACGTAGTATAAGAGTTTTATAATTTGTATAACCCTTAAAATACGGCTGTCATCTTGTTTTTTTAAAGTTGTTTATTTGTCAATCCATTAACTTCTATATACCGTGAGGTTTTTTTTCTTTGAACATAGGATAATTAATGTAAAATTGGTTACATACCGGCTATGTAATAGGTTGGCTTGGACTTTTAAAAACTGAACATAAAATCTATGACTGAAATTTAAATTATGTGAAAGATATTTTCATTGACATTTCGCAGTGTTCAAAATGACCTCCTTCGCGTTCTAAACCGTATGCCGAAAGATAAAAAAGTGTTTGCATAGTATTTCTATGGAAATTTGGACTTGGTTCATTACAGGCCGTGCGTATTCGATTTTTTAACTCTTCTACGTTTTCTCTCTCTACATTGTATATACTTTGAACGAAAGATAACCCTAAAGAAAACAGTCCTTTGGGGATAAATCTGGTGACCGAGAGGGGCAATCTATAGTCCGAAATTTTTCTTATCCAACGATCGTGAAAAGTTGCATTAAGAAAACATGGTCCAATAGAATGGGGTATATTTAAATTTTGAACTTGGGGTACAATATATGTTTTCGAAGAAGTTCCAAAAATTTAGTGGCTTTTAAGTTTCCATATATAATAACGGGCCAATAAGAAAACTGTTAATTTTACCAGCCCAGACGTTAACTCTGTCATTGTACTAAGTGCGGGTCGAGGTTCGTATATTAGTAGGTTGCCTCGTAACTAGTCGGAGTGGGGGGTATTTTGCTGATGCAACGTCATCTGAAGTCCAAGCTTTGACAAGTTACTGATACGCACATAATAAGCATTCACGTTCGGTAGAAGTAGCTGACAGAAACTTTTCTGTGGTTAAGTTGCAATCTTAAGATCACTAGAAACTAAAGATTGGCATCAACTGTCTAATTTTCTAATTCAAATGTCAAATCTGACGTGTGGAAAAAAACAAAGTTTTTCTAGTTTCAACAAGCTTCGTTTCAAGAAAATCCTTAAATACAGCGTGGAAACAATTTCCATAAAAGTAGTCACAAGTCACAAGAAAGCCCATTTTAAAGGAAAAGAGACAAGAAATATTTCGTGGTTATCAAAAAATTACAGAGAAAAGTGGACAACGCTTGGGTAAAACGGAAACAGTTAAACTGGTGGCAGAAATATTTTCCGTAAAGTTCGCTGGTGCTTTTCAAATTTTAAAATAATACCGATACAATGGCGCCGATGCCGTTAATATTATAATCAGAATCAGAAAGACGACTGCGCAGATTTATATACCTACATGCTTTGTTGGTTCCGCTCTACAATTGGTTTTTAAGTTTTATATAATCGTTATTGTTTTGTAAGAGGGAAAACATTCGGCTTTGAGAATAATTGTACGTAATACACGTATAAATTTAGGTTTCCGAAGGCAAAGTTTTTCACATTTTAAACACGTTATAGCTACCATGCTACCAGAATCAAATTTCTAAGGCGGTATCTCCAATTGCGTGATAGTGATGAAGATTTACTTTTCATTTCCTTGGATGAGACATGGATATATCAAAACGGATCTATGGTAAAATTGTGGATTCATGATGATGACATCAAATCTTGTCCTAAAAAAACTAGTGAAGGGACAAGATTCACAATTTTACATGCGGGTTCCTCTTTGGGCTTTTAGAGGGATATGATTTTTTCCTTGATTCAAAAATAGATTCAGCAGATTACCACAAAACCATCACATTTTCCATGTTTGACATTTACTTACTTACATGTCACATTTTTGATACCTACTTTCTGATACATTATACCGTCGTCTTCGTTGATTCACTATTAAAGTCTCTCCAATTGGTTACAATCGTCCGACTTGTCAAAAGGAAAAATATCAAAAGACGTCACCCCCTTCGGGAGTTACAGGAATCTGTAATTAATCCGTTTTGTCACGCGCCAAAACAGTTTGTGCTTGAATTGATATTATCAAAATGTCCAAAAAATATTGCTCTGTGCCTGCTTGTGGGGTAATCAAGGATCCTAGAGAGCACAAAATAATGGACAGATTCCCTTCAAACACTGTGAACAAAAGGTTGTGGTGCAAAAAGGTTTTTAATGCTACAAGTAGGTACCCCAACATAAATCTTTTACCTAAGGGAATGTATACCCATTAAAACCATTTCAGGTGATAATATTGCCAATAATTTATACATTTGTGGTAAATACTTTTGAGAGAAGTTGTTATTATTCAAATAAAAGAATTAAACCCGGCTCTGTTCCTACTTTGTTCCTCCATGGTTCCAAGTCACCGCTACCTGTTCCTACTTCTTCAAGCTACCCAGCAAGCACTAAACGTGATCCAGAATGCAGCTTCATAATTCCTGAGACACATTCCGATAACAATGTAAACACCTCAAAGAAAAATTTTCCTACTGCATATCCCTTTGAAGACCATCCACGCCCATGGCGTTGTGACAACTGGCACCGGTACCGAAATTTTGCCTCTTTTTCAAGTAAAAACCGAAATACATGATGTCAAATCGTGTCAAAAAGTCAGACCATGACAGACATTTAGCCGACATTACAGATTCCTTTCCCTCCCGACGTATGCGTCCTCACATGTCACATTTAAGGGATTGGAGAGACTTTAATAGTGAATCAACGAAGACGACGCATTATACACTAGAACAATTATGTCCGCAGTTACACAGCTTAAAAAAAAGTTACCAAATCTAGTTACATCTACCGAACGTGAATTCCTTATACAAATAAATTTCACGTGTTTTTGTGTCGGAAGTGTTCATTATTGTTGTTTTTAAGGGTAAGTTCTAATTAATGAAAGAATGACATGATGCTATATTCAAATTTAAAGACGGCAGGCGTAATTTGTGCTGTAGTCGTATGTAACAGCAGCGCCGTTAAATTGAAAGCGGTTGGAGAGCAAATTTCTTTTTACCGATTTCCTAAAAACATAAACATTAGGAAGGAATGGGTGAGAAGGTGTCATAGAAAGGACAGTTTTAATCCAGAAACTTCGAGGAATCTGCAGTAAACATTTTAAACCAAATGATTATGCTGACGCTCTTAATGAATACAGTACCTGTTAAATTAAAACATGACGGTAGGAAAGTGTTTTTTTTTTCAATAGCTTCCTTATCTATTTATATGCAATCGTACTGTAGCTCTTCCAACATTACACCTAAGGTACGAGACAAAAAATTATCACAATTTTTTAAGAATTTTTTATTATCTAGACCTTTGACTAAATAATACACCCAGTAGAAGTTAATTTAGCATACAAAAATGCTTTTTTCAGCGATATTTTTGCATCAAATAATTTCTGATCTGTGAAAACTCAATTGTGTCAAGAAATTTTGAAACAAAAAATTATCACGCATCACTTTTTGTATAAAAATTCATTAGAAAAACGTAGTATGCGTAATTGTTGTTTATTTGTATGATATGCAATTGTTTGTTAGAACTGATAAAGTGTCGAAATATAATTGGCTGAGCTACAATAATTGTCTTTCACCATGGGCAAAGAAAACGATCTAACAGAACGTGAAAAAGGACAGATTGAGGCATACTATGACCAAGGTTTGACTTTTGCAGAAATAGAATGAAAGACTGGAAGAGATCGGACCACAATCTCCAAGTTTGTAAGAAAAAAATACAGTGAAAATGGACGACAAAACTGTGGAAGAAAAGAAAAACTCACTGCACGTGCCTAAAGATCCATTGTGACTCCGGGTATAAAGGATAGCATGTCGTCCCAAATAATAAAGACGACCCTAGGACTTCCTGTTCACAAAAGAACAGTTTTGCGAGTACTGGATAATGACAAAAATGTTAAATATGCCAAATATAAGAAACAACCAATGTTAACAAAAGAACATATTCAAAAACGTCGTGAATGGGCCAGAGAAATGCAGACGGAAAATGAAGAATGGTTCCAGATAGTTTTTTCAGATGAAAAGAAATTTAATCTTGATGGTCCTGATGGTTTTAGATATTATTGGCACGATTTACGGATAGAACCAAAGTATTTGTCAAAACGAGTTCAAGGAGGTGGCAATGTAATGGTCTGGGGTGCCTTTAGTAGCTTAGGAAATAATAACTTAGCATTTATTTCAAATCGAATCGACTCTCTGAATTACCTACATGTGTTGGAAATGCATCTCAAACTACCTGTGAACCTATTTCAAGACAGCAAAGTGATTTTTCAGCAAGATAATGCGTGGATTCATGTGTCTAATTAATCGAAAACGTGGTTTCAACGACAAAATATAGCTTTGCTATAATGGCCTGCAAAAAGCCTACATCTCAACCCTATTGAGAATGTATGGAGTTCTCTTGTACGAGAGGTTTATAAAGATGGGAAGCAGTACGCAACAGTTAATGAGTCGAAAGATGGTATCTTGACGGTTGGGAGAATTTGGACGTCAATTACTTCATCCATTTGGTCAATTCTATGAAGCAACGCGTCTAAAATATCATAGAAGCAGGTGGAAAATACATTGGGTATTAAATTAGTTTTCATTTAGTTAGTTATTTCCCTTTTAAGCGTGATAATAATTTGTCACAATAAGTCTGTTAACAAAATTACATATTTTCAATAAATTTCGTTCAGTTTTGTGTTTCTGTGAAAATGTTTTATTAAATTAATTAAAAATGGGATTGTTCGATCAACCAGGTATCTTCACTTTCTTTTAATACATTTAGGTAAAAATTCTGCACCCTGATAATTTTTTGTCTCGTACCTTATTACCAGAAACAAGTGTTACAACTCATGTTGCCAAAGGTACAGATCGAACAAAGAGAATGAAATCTAAGCAACAAAAGAATCTTATTGTCGAGATTATGAAACCATCAACGTCTGATGTTCAACCAGAGCCATTATTTAAAAGCCCGGAAGAAGAAACTTCGTTTGATATTCTTGAAAAAAAATACAATTTGCTTTTGAAGGAAAATGAAGGATTAAAAAACCACTTAAAGGAACAAGAGGCCAACGTGAATATAATGGAAGAAAATATTTTAAATTTGGAGAAAGTCCTTAATGGTCATAAACAAGGTTTTGATGAAAAAAATAAAGAAGGCTTCTCTGAATATTTTAGTGCAAATCAATTGGATATTATGTTGCAGAAAAAATGTCCTGTCCGTTGAACTAATAATGAGATATCAAAGGCCTTTACGTTACGATATTTTAGCAAGAGAGCGTATATTTATGTAAGACAGACATTAAAATATGGTTTACCATGATTATCCAGGCTGCAAAGGTGGGCAATGATTATGAATTTACGAGAAGGTGTTTTAAAGAACGTTTTGGTTATTATGGAAGCCATGGGACATAACTTGACAGGATTTGAAAAAGTAACTGTGCTGAGTTTCGAGGAGGTGAAAGTTAATTCTGTTTATGAATATGATACCAACTTTAATGAAATAGTAGGACCCCATAATTAAATACATGCAAGTTATAATGGCACTTGGCTTGTTTAGCAAATGGAAACAACCCACTTATATTGGTTTTGATAAAAACATGACCCAGGATTTGTTAGATAAGTTGATAACAAAAGTGTATGACATAAAATATAAGATTGGTGCTTGTGTGTCAGATTGTGGAGGAGGAAACATGGGTTATGGAAGGAGCTGGGCATTACAGTTGATAAAACATATTATTTTCACCCAGGAACTATGGATAAGATATATTTTTTTGCAGATGCTCCGCATATTTTGAAACTGATCAGAAACTGGTTAACTGACACTGGTTTTATCCAAGAAGATAACGTGATAATTAATAAAAATCCGTTGATGGAGTTAATTCACAATATAGACTCGCAAGTTAGTTCATGTCATAGACTATCAGGATTACATGTGAATACGAGTAGACCCAACGCCAAAATGTTGCTCTTGCAGCACAACTTTTGTCCAACAGCACTTCAACAGCCTTAAAACGATATCTACCAGGAGATGACAAAGAACAAGCTAGGCGTGTTGGAAACTTTATTGGCATGATAAATGAATGGTTTGATATGATGAATACGTACATTCCAATCGCTCCAGTCCCAACAAAAACTCCCTACGGTAAAAATGTGTTGACGCAAAATTAATTACTAAACAAGTCCATTAACACTTTTACAACAATGAGATGTCTGAGCAAACACTCTTTGCAAACATTTCAAAAAGGTTTTATTATTTCATGTGTTTCATTAAAAGAATTATAAACATTTACGGATCACTTTTCCAACGGACGTGGAGTATATCATAACTCACAGGCTTAACCAAGATTGCTTAGAGAATTTTTTTCTCAGGTATATGGTGATGTTTTAACATCTTTTGGATATAAATCAAATCATTTTTTAGGTGAGGACCAGGGGGGACTGCACGATCACCCATCGCCACTTAATGCAATATATAGAATTCGAATGATTTTGCTGGGGAAAAATTCCGGAATAGTTCAGAAACATATGAATATAGACATTGTAAATTCAAAAGAAGATGATGAAGATTATATGACAACAAAAGCTTTACCGCGTGTTGACATTGTTACCAAGGAACTGGAGCGGCCATTTGAAATTGACTTTCCAGATAATTCCAGTGAAAGTTCATCAACTGTGTCTTCAGAAAATATTGGTGGGTTAATTCAACCGTCCCCATCATGTATTCAAAAGGTAGAAGCCATGGACAAATATTTTAGGAAGTTACACAAAGATAATCTGTAAGATTATAAGTGAAACATTGTTAAGTGTACTAAAAGGTATATCCACACTAAGTTGCCAAGCATTGAAGACAATTTAGTTCGTTCTTTCGGTAGGCAACGTGTTTTTATTAGAATTAAATATGCAAATTATCAAAAGGGCATTGAAAAGGCTTTAAGAAAAACGAAAGCTCACAGATTAGAAGCAACGCAAGTATACAAAAAAAATTAAAAAAATTGTTACGTAAGCTTTATTTTATATTATATTTTTTTTAATGGCCAGTTTCATAATGAAAATTTAATGGACCTTTAGTTAAAGTCAACATTAAGTATTGTTACAACAATATGTTTTCATCGCAAAATAACAACTTTAAATTTAAAAGTTTTTTCGCGTGATAATGAAACTGGTCCTAATATTTTTCATAATCCATAGGAGTATATTACAATTATTTTATGTTATTGTTTTTAATAAATTTTATTTTTAATATTAACAGTTCGTTATTATTTATATCTGAATGTTTTAATATTTATAACATGTTGTGACGTCTACCCCCGCCGTGGTCACGCAAAGGAATGAAAACGGCCGTAAAGATTCCATTTACAATATGACTATTATTTTTATGGTTGTATTTAGTTTTTTTTTATTTTCCATAAAAATATATGTTACTGCGCTTTTTGAATAATTCGACTGCAGTTTTTTTATGGTTTTGTGCATCCGTCCGTATATACACAAATTATTCACATTTGAATTAGGACTCCGAGTGACGTATTCGCGCCTCGTTCGCTATTGGTTGAAAGTTACGAGGTAACCTACTAATACGCGAACCTCAAGTGCGGGTAAGGTTTTGTAGGTGACTATTAGAAGGTGGGTGACCAATACCTGTTCAAGTAATAAAGGAAGGATAAGGAAAACAATGAAGAGGTGTTAACTACAAACCCATATTTCTGTAATTTACTATGCCATTAAAGAAAAAACGATTACTGATCAGTATAAATTATTTTCTTTAACATGTCTTCATTTTCATTTAACAAATTAAATAAAGTATCAAAAAAATCAGTTCGTCTAATTTTATCTCCAGCATAAAGCTACATGGTTTGCAAACTTATATCCTTTATATGTATTTAAATTTTTTTTAATGTCCGACGTTCAGACGTTTTTGAAACGTTGAACTCTCCTGTTATTTACCGTTAAGGGGTAATAGGATTTTCTTCAATATAACATAACATATTTAAATCCATTTCTTCTGTAAGGATGCAAGGGGTTAAAACACGTTTTTATCCCTTTTTTTGTGTGAATATACACACAACCAAAAACATTTCATTTTTTTCTGATATTATGGGTAGTACTGGCGTATTTAGTTAATGAACGGAAAACAAATCAATGGGTAAAATAATTTAAAATTTTAACTAGATATTTTTACAACGTCGGTTGTTAAACAAGATCATCCGTGAGCCAACAAAATTACTTTCAGTCCTAGAATCTTCCACTATCGGGAAAATTTAGGTGTTTTGATTAAGTTAAACAGTTTTGGAACTTTTTGGCGAAGCACCTCGGGATAACCACTTTATGTTTCGGTGAAGAAAATATTTCTTTCGTCATAAAACTGTTGACAATTTCCAAATTATTCCAAAACATTATTTTGGTCTATTTTGTGAAAAGATCACTCATCTTGGAATCTTTGTTTTCCTTATAGTGTGAAGACTCCGTTGACGGTGATTAATGTGATTATGTATTTAATTGATAACACGAACATTTTAAAATCTCAGAAACTAAAAATTTTTCTCAAGAGAAGTATGGTTACTGGCACAAAAGTTTCTAGTTTTCACAAAAAAAGGTTTTCAAAATCTTAGCTAAGCATTTTCAATAGCCAAAAAGAAAATGTTATTGCCTCATTTTAGTATTTCATACGACAAAAATTTTACATGTTAAAAATCCGCTGAAGATTCAACGGTCTTTCAAACAGAAAAAAATAAGGAAGAAGAATTACCTAATTATACAGTATTGCTACTGTAAACTAAAACGTCCGATATCATACCTGAGCGAAATGCCAATATGTATAAGCTCGTGAGATCATCCTCGCTCGCTTATAATATAGTATTTCTCTCACTTATAATAGAAAATATGATAAGTATATTTTTTGTTTTGTTTTGGAAATTAAAATTTTCTTTTTGCACTCATGACCTTTTTTGATAGCTTTCGCGCATTCACCAGAGTGCGGGAGGTCGAACTTCCCGCACACGTGCATTTAACTTCCCGTTGCCATGGGAACCTTAAAATACTCGGGTAGTGTCAACATTGTGACGTGTTGACGGCGCTGTCAATGGCGTTGTTTATAAATAACTCACAGTTAATCGCTTCAGTTTAAAGGTTTATTCGTCGCAAAAAATATTGTACACAACACGTTCGTGAGCCTGCTTCCCGCATTCACGCAAATGCGGCACTCCCTTCGGTCGTGCCTCAAACAAGCGTTCATGCGGGAAGCAGGCTATCCCGAACTAGTTGCGTAAATTACTATTACCTTATTGATAACATTATTTGATTCAAATAATTTTAACTTACCTTCTAAATTATAAGTTAAATATCCCTAATTATTATTCCCATATGGTACACAATCAATCGGAATAAAAATTCACAAGGCATAATTAAGACATCACTTTACTGAGGAGTTGAAATATCTGAATTATTTACACAGTTCTATAAATATCCCAACTATTATTATTGTTATTACTTAGTAACATAAGCGAAAAACAGTCGTAAATAAAAACGACGGCTTAGATGTATTTCCATTTGTTTGAACGGACAGAACTACAACCTTTCCGGTGTCATCTTTCAAATGGACATCCGTAGCCGCACTTAAATCTTATCAGATTTTCACTGAAGAGCTTTACTCATCAAACCCTAAATCAATTACCGGTTTGGGAAATTGACATTTATCAGTCGTAGAGCGAATTAAATTGCTCGAATGCACTTAGTTTTATGTGTGAGTGAGCAAGTAAACAGGTGAATAAAACACAAATTCGTTCCTAAAACAAATTACTCTGAGCTTATTTGCTATTAAATTAACTAATAGATAGTTTTTTTTTGGGCGTTTTACACATCTCGACTGATATCTTTTACTTTTCGAGCATAAGCTAAGGAAGTATTGTAATCGAGTCAACCTTCACGTAAAAAAATATGTATCGCTTCTCTCTGTCTGTAGCCAGTAAACGTCACAATTTGTCTCATCATCTCCATCAACATTGACGACATCTCCAACTTTTACAACAGCAAATGTTATTTAAATTGTATAAAATAACATACCCCTTTACTTGTAATTTATTAATACGTGTTGAGTTTTTACCCTTGACATCCAAATTTTTGGAAAAAAATGAAAATTGTGTAACAACAGTTTACAATTTAATTTTGACCCAAAGTTTGTTCGTTTACCGATCCTAAAATTTTGCCAAAAAAATGTGATTTAAATTTTTTAAATATCATACTTATATGTGTTATTTATGAATCCATCTTGGGTGAATTACCCTAGATATGCAGACTTTTGGAAAAAAAATCAAAAATGTGTAGCAAAACAACATTTTGCAATTTATCTATGAGACTGCGAAACCGAAAACTCTGAAATCTTGTAAATGTTATCATAAGCATAGTAAATCGTTAATCAAAATTTGCTCCTCCCTTAACAAAGTCGAAGTCCTCTCAAAAGTTTACCGAATAAAACAAAAATATGGATAATATTAAGATTTTATAATTGTGGTCGATCAATTCACTCATATTTTTTAGAATTCCGTAAACAAGATGAATCAAAAAATAATGTTTTATTGCCAATCCCATTTTCCAGAAAATTTAAGGACGCAGTACTGTTATTAATAGTACTATCAGTCTTCAAATTATTATTAATAACGAAAAAATAGAGTATGTAGACAAGCTTAACAATCTTGGGGTTATATTCGGTTCTGAATTAACATTTTCCTCCCATGTGTCTCACATCTATAGAGAGTGTTACTTAAAATTTAGACAACTTATTCCTTTAAAACATATTTTAAATGGAAAAACTAAACTTTTGCTTATAAATTCGTTGATTTTATCACGCCTCAATTATTGCGATCAATTATATGGTTCTTGCCTTACTATAAATGACAAAGCAAAGCTTCAGAAAATTCAAAACAATTGCATTAGATTTATTAGAAATGTTCCTTTTGGTTATCATATTACTCCATATTTGAGACCTTTTGGTTTACTTAAAATGAACGAACAACGTTGTATTCATTACACTTGTTTTCTTAACAGTGTCTTAAAGGAACATGCACCGGTTTATCTTTACGATAAAATATTGAAAAGAAGTCAAGTTCATTCCAGAAAATTACGATTTGTCGATGCACAACTTGATGTACCTTCGCATAAAATGTCAATGTTTAAAACTTCATTTTCCTACTTGGCGAGTTAAGTTTTCAATAAGTGCCCTGAGTTATCATGTGGGTACTATAATTTTAATCTTAAAAACAAAATAAATAAACAAATCCTGAGCAATAATTTCAACATTGATGCAATAAAATTTTAATGTGTTTTTTTTTCTCGTCTTATTTTATTTTGTATACTCTTGTTTGTATTTACGGGTTTGGTTCTTAGAAATATATCAGCGTTGAGCTGTAGCCGAACCTTTTGTTCTCACATTGTCTATTTTGTAGAACAATAAACGCTTTTATTATTATTATTAATATTATTACTACTACACTGCATCCATCCAAATTTACGCGCGTGATCTTGCTAAGATGTTGATGACATGATAAAAAAAATTGTATATGGCAAAACTCCTAGAAACATAAATTTAAATTTGAGAATTTACCTCAGGTAGCTCTACCCAGTAACAATATTTTATTTTTTAAAATATGACCAATCAGATTTCGAAAAATGAACACCATCTCAGTTAATTAAAATAATTTGAATGTTTTACAAAAATATTTGTATTTCTAGTGTACGAATCCGCTTTCAGTTTTTTAATACGTTAGCAACACGGGATACAAAGCTTCGTAGCGTAAGGGACTTCTAGAAGAAGGAGTTATAATATTTAGAACATTTGTTCGATTGTGGTTTAATTAATAATTTTAGTCTTCTGTTTTGAGGAGAGAAACTCACTGAAATCAAACTAATTTCTTACGCAACATTCTTTTGATGGGTAAACAAATAAAAAAACTTCAGATTGCAGTTACCTAGTGCTGAAGGACATTTTATCCCGTTAGTTATATACTTAAATATATTTTACATTGTGGGTACAGCGCGGAGGCTGCGGGGGTGTTATTTATGCTGCTGGTTTTTACTTTACAAAGATTATCACAAAACGAAAACCAATAAAAATCAAATTTTGTAACTCTTTTAAAGAACTGGATTTGTCGGATTATTCTTCAAGGGCGGGGGAAGTTCTATCGAAATAGCCTTCGACTATTTTTTTTTGTGGGGCTACGTGAAAGACCGAGTTAATACAGAAAGAACCTCCAGTCCCGAAGATCCAAAACAAGGTACTTATTCGAAATGCATTTAATGAGGCAAATGTGGAAATGCTAAACAATGTACTAAGAAGTTTTTATAAACGGATTGAAACATACCTCGAGGTGGGTGGACTTCAACTTGAATATTTGTTGCGATTTAAATTTGTTTCGTAATTTACTGAAGTTCTGAACTAATATAGTTTTTTTGTATCTAAATTGTTAATAATTAATTCTAATTCATAATATTGGTCCCCCAAACCAAGGAGTTGTGTTTGCCAGTGGGATCTTATTTGTAAGTTTTCTAGGCTTTCTGGCAATAAAAACTAAAGAACTACGTCTGAGTGTTTATTTAAATAAAGTTTTGTCTTCGTTTGGCTCGCTTCCTCATGGCTACGAATAGTATGTACAATTAGACGTCAGCAATTAATTATTGTTTAAAAGACTACTTCCCATTCAATTCACTCCTCGTTGACGCGTTAAAATTAAATATAAAAACAGATGTTTACCTTTCCAAAAATACATAGGTACCTTAATTAACTATTATCACACACTGAGATTGAATAATACTTATTTTAACATAGAAAAAATGGTGCTCGGTGTCTTTATTTTCCTACAAACCCTGTGGCTAAGTGTATCGGTGAAGGGTGAAACTTGAATTTCTTGTCATTTTATTCGCGGTGTTTTTTTGTTCTTCTGTTGATTCGTCTTCTTTCAAGGTTATGTTCCTTTTTGTGTACATAAATCCTGATTCCAATATAGCATTGTCGTGGTCCTTACATTATGTCTGACATATGATGTTAGATTTTTAGTCATAGTTTTGTTTGTACTTGGCTCTAGTAAATATTATTTTCAAACTGTGTTCTGCTTCATGTACCACGTTTCTGATGTATTTTTTCAGTTCCTTTCCTAGTTTTTTAGAAGATCCTTTACGTATGGCAATTTATCGAGTTAAAGAGCCCTCGTTCTCTATTGGATTACTTTATTTATTGTTTCAAATTTACTTTCTCATTGCGATATTCTGGCTACGATTCCTCTTAGAAGTCCTTTTTTGTGTATGTCTGGAAGTCTTGACCACTTATTTACGTACCACGTTTCTTTGGGGTAACCACGTTGTAGTGGCTAACGTTTGGTTTGGGTGTTAATAGCATAGGTATCTAAGAAGCGAATCTCAATCTTGTCGTTTGCTAATTCATGTGTAAATTCTAGTCTAGGTTGGTATTCAGTGCAAGTGTTAATCAAGGCTTGTATATTTTCAAGGAAAGTGCGGTCCACATATCTAAAATAAATGTTGGAAGTTCCACCAAGTTTTCCATTTCTAGATTTGCCATTACCGCGGGAATTGGGTTTCCTATTGGTATTCCATACGTCTGTTTATAGAATTTGTTGCCACATCAAAAATAAGTTGAGTTCAATATACTCTCCCCTATAACGTATTTTTGTACGACCATCGCTTTTTCGATCATTTACCGTATAGGTTTCCATAGCAGTAAGTTCAGTTTACGGGTTGCTACGACTAACAACCAAGAGGAGAACGGTAAGCAAATTACTTACTGTTCAGCTGAACGGTAAGTAATCACGCATTCAAGATTTTTTTTATTTTAAATTCCATGCTTGTTCGACTTCGATATTTTCGCTTTCAGAATCACTCATGATTGATATTTTAAGCAAATAAATCACTCACTAATAGTCGCGGAAAGAAAATTAACCCGAAATCAAGCCAGATTAAATCTAAATCGACAGCGGTCAAAATGGAAACTGATTTTTAAAATTGTTGTTTATATTAATCGAAACCATAGTAACAAATTTTAAATTAAAAAAAAAAAACACCTGGTTGATGTTTGATATAAATTCTTTCAATTTATGAATTTTATAAAAGACGCAAACCTTTTGTTGGTCGTACAAAAAATAGTATAAGCATCACGAACGTTAAGGGGGTTTACTGGTCTCAGACAAATTGGAGACGTCGCTTCGCTCCGTCTCCAAACTTTTGCCTTCGACCAGTAAACACCCCTTACCGTTCTTAATACTTAATATACTATTACGAACGCTTGTGTGCAATCTCGTTCCATCTGTTTATTATGACTCGTAATGCTGGATCATTGGGAATGTTAGTGAAAAGACTTTTTACGTCCAAAGATAGAAGTTTATGTTTGGGTGGTACTATTGTCTTATTAATAATCATGTCATGAAAGTGCCGTGAGTCTTTTACATGATCTGTTTTCTTCCGGTAATTTTGGATAGTGCTATTCCTAGCGATTTTGACAACTTATAGGTAAATTAACGCAGTTTCATGGTGTTGCCGTTTTGTTACAAATTACGTAAGACATGTTAAGTGAACAAAGCGCAGAAAATGTTTTGAGAAAATATTATTTTAAAAAAGCAACTAAAACATATCAATAATAATAAATATTGTTTTTTCTAGAGTATTTTTTCTCAGTTTTATGATAAAATATACATTCAGGTAAATTAAAAAAAATACGATTATTTTCAAGTATTATGTGTGTTAATGAAATGATTCATATGTGCGTAGTAATTATTCTTTAATTATAAACTAAATTTCATTAACACAGGTTTATACATGAAAACAATATTCTAGGTGTCCCCCCAGGCAGCTCACGCTGTTTCTCTTTAGTCTAGTTGCAACTCATATACTGGCCGTAGTTTAAGACGTCTTTCAGCAGTTTTGCAATCAAACGCATGAGTTTATATTACAACATTGAAACGCCACGGCAGATACGAATTCACCACTCGATTCTGCACAGATATTTGTATAAATTTTCCTGTTTCGTTATCATCTGTTGGACAATAAAATTATTATTATTATTAATATTATTATCTAATTTTGCAGGTCGTTTATAGTACTACAGGAACGTATATGAAAATATTTTTATTCATTTACATATTACATTTTTTTTATTCTGTTCACTAGATTCACTGCGGCAACGAAGATCGCACTCAGTATCATCTGCACCTAGATTTGTAATTAGTGTCTGCATATGATTTATACGACTTTTCTCCATTATATTAGTTTACCATGTTCTTATAACAATTTTATTTTTTCTAAGTACCGGTACGGCTATGAAGTTCTTTTTGCTGACCTTGTGAAGACTCTTGGTTTATCGATCTCTTTATTATCACAACAAATTTTTGTGCAGCAATTTCTAACAGAATCACTACAATAAACAATAATGAATTCCCGTTATGTATGTAAATATCTTCAAAATATCTGGGGAATAATTTTTACAGTTTTCGTAGATTTCAAATTATTTTTTTTACAGTTTTCGTAGGTTTTTCAAATAGGCCGTTCGCTCTCATACTCTTCAGGGTATTAGAGATCGCCTGCATCGACTGAATAGGTACTAGGACCAGCAAATATTATAGTTTTCTAGGAAATTTCATGTACTTCAATTTATTCAAACGGTTTTCACCTTTTGATCGGAACATTGTGTATCATAAACGAAAGACACTCTACGAAAGGATTTTGTTGACACCAAATATAAAATAAATACTTTTAGGGTTATCTAACAAACACACGCACACCTATTTTATATGTATAACAAATGTCCAAATTTAAGAATCTTTTTGAGCAGTTTTATCTAGGTAATACTAAAGCGGTTCGAGAAACGTGTCGACAAAATTTTTTTGTCTTTTCGGTGTCGTGGGGTTCAAAATAAGTATTTTTACTTCCTAATGGTAAGCTAAGGAAAGATCGTAATGGACCCTATTACAATATTTCCTTAGGTTGCGCTCAGGAAGTAAAAATACTTATTTTGGATCCTATGTGCATGTGTATATGTACTTTAACATTCGACACATATCTTTGTTTTAACTCACAGAGTTTATTACTAAAAAAACATTAAATTCAAAACCATTTTTCGAAGAATTTGTATTTGTTCGTCTCTACGTGAGGAAAGAGGAAAGTACTGTCTAAATAACTTTAGACTAATTGTTTAGAAATATTTACAGTTTACAAAGCATTCTCCCTGTGTATCCATACATACTTGCCTATAATCGAAACTTATTTTTTTTTGTAAACAATAATTAAATAACGGCTGTGAAAAACTTTGTGATGTCGGAGTCGTACTGATAAACGAACATCAAATCTAGCTCTGGAAAAACAACAAATAGCCTTGTTTTGGCTGGCATGTTCATAGTTGATAATAATTATTAGATGTGTTATAAACTATCCAAAAAGTCAAATCTAATATCGAACAAAAAAATCGTGTGACTATTGGTTCCTATACTACTACAAAAGGTTTTATACAAAATTTCGTTTTCAGCATGAATAACAAACCTAAGAAAATATAAGATTCTGTGTAACAAATATGAACGAAATCGCTTCAATCATGACTGACGATGTAAGTAGAGGTCGAAAAAAAATATTTAGTTACATTTGGTCCTGCGCGAAAAGCCGCTGGTCTGACAGTATAGTATTCAGCACCACTAGCATGGTAAAAGGGACAGAAAGATATTCCTGGCGAGCCGCAGGCAAGCTGATCACCTTCTGGAGCCAGTAACAACGTTACCTGGCGTGTATTGTTGAAAATTTTATTTGTTCCTCACTTGTAAATAACTATTATAAATTATTAAAAACTCTAGAAATTCCGATATTTGAAAAAAAAATCGTAGGGCTTTAGACGTATTATCTTGGAAACGCACGTCAGCATGTCATTTATTTTGTTGTGTAGTTGTCATTTAGATTTGTCGTTTTCGATTTATTGAAATGAGCCAGTTATATTGTGGATAAAGCAGTAAGTGTGACTGTAAGTTTATTTCCTGACAAATGTTCAACTCTGGGTGTCATTTCAAATTATAATAGTGTTACATTGATTTTCTTTATGCGAACGCCGATCGGCCGATGATGAGTCACCTATCATGGCCGTACACAATAGAAAGCCCTCGAGAAAACCCATGGACGTCCTATGGGTTTATTTGGTAACAATAGTTTAAAATGTGTGAACACAGACAGAGGTGTAATATTTTACTGGCTAGTCAGTACAATTTTTACAGGCTAGCTAGTTAAGAGACATTTTCAAGTTGAATACAGTGACTTATTAAATGTGGAATTGCCAAAGAGAAGTATGTGATAATGTTACCCAATGATACTAAAGCTTTTCTTCTCAAACTATATTTTAAAAATAGAAGTATGCTGGAAAACGGTAAAGACAATGTTCGTACACCGCTTCGTTTCAAATTTCGGAAGCATTTTCCAGTAGAAGCAACCTGCCTTTTTTATAATGATGTTTATCAGGCTGTAAGATGAGCTGATAGTGGATAGCTAAAAGAATAAACAGCAGACCTGTTAGAAAATGTAAGAGAAATTATGGAAAAAAGCTCCGTCCACCAAATTAAGTATGTCTCGACACTTTCAACCTCGCATTAATTGTATTATTGTAACTAGTTGTTGGACAATCTTAATTAACAACGGAGAAATTTAAAATATTTTTCACTGATGATGCTTGTTTCATCTTGATGGTTATGCGAACACGCAAAATATGAGGTGCTGTTCTACGGAAAACCCACATGCAGTGGTTGACACGTCCTCCACAGTTAAACCTGGTCTTTGGGTGGCTATTTCCAGCTAGATGAGGAAGAACTACAACATGTATTTTTCCAACAGGATAAAACTACTGCTCGTACAGGAAATCAGACCTTCAATGTTTTAGACGAATTTTACGATACCAGAATGATTTGCATAAATTTATGGCCATTCAGGTCTCCAGTCTTAACCAGTCCTGGCTTCCTTCTTTCGTAAGTCAATAATAATATATACAAAAATCGACCACAAAACTAGTAGTAATTGGATTTCCAATGGCTATTTATTGCCAGAAAATAGGGAATTGTTACACCTGAAATGCTCGTCCGGCTTTTTGAAAACATGAGACGACGGATCCTTGGTATATCTGTTGATTGTCAACATTTAACATATAATTATTTTAATTTTGTAGGAACAACCGTTCCCACAAAATCAGGTGTTCTACCTGAGGGCATTCATAGTAATTGTTTAAATGTAAATACTTCCTATCTTTCGTCTACCTGCCCTAAGATCCTACATATTTTCTCTTTTCCCTTCTAGAATTTTCTAAACTCCTTTTTTACCTACTTCCACCTCTCCGAAACCGAGCTTACCTGTGTACCATTTTAAACACCCTTCCTTCTTCTTCCTCGCACTCTCGAACAGTAAAGAACAAAATAAAAACTGAAAACCGTACCGTCGCTTTTAAATCACCAACAATACCCACAACTGGTGACCCCGACGTGATTGAAAGAGGAAAAAAACGTGAGTATTATACCAGTGATCGCGACGAGTATAGTGCGGAATTTCGAGTGAAATAAAAACTATGGCGTCAAACGCGAATTCACCCTCGACCCTGTCATCAACCGAGTTGGAAAAATTAATCTGGATGGAAAACACCGTGGCGGTCCTCCTACAGAGGCTGGCTGCAATAGAAGTCCCCCAGGTATCGCAGCCCCAGAACCGTTCGCCCTCAGACTCGCGGCCAGAGACATCGTCGCGTTCGCGTTCGCAATCGGGATCCCGTCATCGAACGAAAGGCGACAGCGGTATTTGCTATTACCACTGGCGTTTCGGCGACACATCAAGAAGATGCGACAAGCCGTGTAGGTATAGTTCCCTACCGGCGGGAAACGCCGAGGGCAGTCGTTAAAGACGGCCATTGACGCCTGCCCCACCACCCCTACAACAACATCGAGCCGTTTATTCGTCACCGAGAGGACAACAGGCAAGAAATTCCTCATCGACACCGGCGCCGATCTGTGTGTGTTCCCGCATGCCCAGCTGCCAAAACCGCGTACGAAGTCCGCATATGAACTTTCCGCGGCGAACGGCACCGTCATCGCAACATACGGAACAATCACGTTGTCGTTGAATTTAGGCTTACGATGCGATTTTACGTGGAGATTTGTTGTCGCGGACGTGGTGAAACCCATTATCGGAGCCGACTTCCTGGCTCACTACGGACTCCTGGTGGACATAAGAAACCAGCGACTACACGATCAAATTACCCAACTCACTTCCATCGGAGAGGTGACTGAGTGTGAGATCCCGTCCGTAAAAACCATCGCCGGAAGTTCACCGTTCCACGAACTCCTCCAACGGTTTCCCGATGTCACACGTCCAGACGGAACCCCTAAGGCGGTGAAACATTCCACCCGTCACCACATCGTAACCACGCCGGGCCCTCCCATTGCGCAACGTCCCCGAAGACTCGCGCCCGACCGACTCCAGGCAGCAAGAAAAGAATTCGACGCCATGGTCCAGCTAGGAATCGCCCGCCCTTCCCAAAGTTCATGGTCTTCACCGCTTCACATGGTGCCCAAAAAGGGCGACGAATGGAGGCCATGCGGAGACTACCGTGCCCTCAACGCGAGAACCTGCCCCGACAGGTACCCGGTGAGGCACATCCAAGATTTTGCGCAATCCTTACACGGCAAAATCATATTTTCAACGATCGATCTGGTACGCGCATTCAACCAGATCCCGGTCGCAGAAGAAGACGTTCCGAAGACTGCCATTACCACCCCATTCGGCTTGTTTGAATTTCAATTCATGACGTTCGGCTTACGTAACGCAACGCAGACGTTCCAGCGATTCATGGACGAGGTGTTGCAGGGTCTCGATTTTTGCTATGCGTACATCGACGACATCCTCGTCGCATCCGCATCACCAGAAGAACACCTCCAGCACTTGGAAACTGTGTTTCAGCGTTTGAGAGAGTACGGCGTCGTTATCAATCCCATGAAATGCGTCTTCGGCCAGCCAGAGGTCAAATTCTTAGGATATCTCGTTTCCGGCGCTGGTACACGTCCACTTCCAGAAAAGGTCGAAGCAATCCGCAGCTTCCCGCAGCCAAATACAATAAAAAAGTTGCGTCAGTTCTTGGGTATGTTGAATTTTTTCAGAAGATTCCTACCTAAGGCGGCAGAGACTCAAGCACCTTTGAAAGACCTCCTCCAGGGCAACGTCAAAGGAAAAACCCCGGTCAACTGGACACCAGCAACGGTGGCCGCATTCGAGGCGTGCAAGGAGAGCCTCGCCGGAGCCACATTATTGGCACATCCCGAGCCAAACGCACCATTGGCTATTTTTTCGGACGCGTCAGATTTCGCCGTCGGAGCAGTCCTCCAGCAGAAGGTTGACGGTCACTGGCAACCGTTGGACTTCTTTTCCAAAAAACTGAGTCCCACCGAGTCAAACTACGGGGCTTATGATCGAGAACTACTAGCCATTTATCTCACAGTCAAACATTTTAGGCATATGGTAGAGGCGCGGTCTTTCACCATTTATACAGACCACAAGCCGATCACGTACGCCTTTCAGAAGAAGAATACCGAGTCCTCGCCCCGCCAAATACGACACCTGGACTTCATCAGTCAATTCACGACTGACATTCGCCACATAGCAGGGAACGAAAATGTTGTCGCAGATACTCTTTCTCGCATCGAGGCCGTGGAAACCTCGATTGATTTCCAGGCTCTGGCAGCAGCACAACAGCAGGATGAGGAACTCGAGAGATTTCGAACAGGTAATACAGGCCTGCAGCTCAAACTGGTACGAATCCCAGGCTGCGACGTATCGATACTCTGCGACGTCTCCACGCGAACAGCGCGTCCTTACGTCACCGAGTCATTTCGCCGAGCTGCATTCGAGTCGATTCATCGTCTATCCCATCCAGGCGTTAAAGCCACCGTAAAACTGGTGACGCAACGTTACGTCTGGCCATCGGTCAAATCAGATTGTCGAGAATGGGCCCGCAACTGCGTAGAGTGTCAGCGTTCGAAAATCTCACGCCATGTCTCTTCGCCCATCGGTACATTCTCGCCACCATCAGCGAGGTTTGAGCACGTGCACTTGGACATAGTAATTATGCCACACTCAGAGGGTTATCGTTACTGCCTTACCATGGTAGATCGGTACACCCGCTGGCCAGAAGCCGTACCCATTAGCGACCAGGAAGCAGCAACCGTGGCACGAGCTTTTTACGACACATGGATCGCACGATTCGGCACCCCGCTACGAGTAACCACCGACCAAGGTAGACAATTCGAGTCGTACCTATTTAAACAACTAAATTGTTTATTAGGAACCACTCATTTGAGAACTACAGCCTACCACCCCTCAGCCAACGGAATGGTTGAACGCCTACACCGACAGTTAAAAGCGGCAATCATGTGCCACCAGAATAATCGCTGGACTGAAGCCCTATCCACCGTCATGCTCGGCATTCGAGCGGCATGGAAAGAAGAATTCCAGGGTTCCTCCGCGGAGCTCGTATATGGCCAACCTCTCCGCCTGCCCGGTGAATTCCTAGGCATCCCACGCGACGAAAACAGCGCAGACAACAGCACCGCAAACTTCGTCAAAGAGTTACGTCAACACGTGCGTAACTTGAAGCCATGTGAGGGAACACGACATGGAACAAAGAAGACCTTCATTTTTAAAGATCTCGCCACGTCCGAACAAGTTTTTGTACGCCACGACGGTCCCAAGCAGCCGCTTCAACAGCCATACGAAGGTCCGTACAAAGTCGTAAGGCGGTCGGCGAAAACGTTCGTCGTCAACATCAAAGGTCGAGATGTCACCGTTTCAATAGATCGGCTCAAACCCGCGTACATACTCAATGACGACACGCCCACGTCATGGTTTGGCCGCGACACTACGAGGACGACGCCCACAACAGACGAACCAGCGCCCTTCGCAGATCAACCCCACGACGACGACGAGATGCCAGCTTCCACAACGACGAGGACCACGAGGTCAGGAAGACGAGTGCGCTTCCCTGAGCGCCTGCAAAGCGGTTTTTCATAAAAAAAAAACACTAGCAGGGGGGTACTGTAGGAACAACCGTTCCCACAAAATCAGGTGTTCTACCTGAGGGCATTCATAGTAATTGTTTAAATGTAAATACTTCCTATCTTTCGTCTACCTGCCCTAAGATCCTACATACTTTCTCTTTTCCCTTCTAGAATTTTCTAAACTCCTTTTTTACCTACTTCCACCTCTTCGAAACCGAGCTTACCTGTGTACCATTTTAAACACCCTTCCTTCTTCTTCCTCGCACTCTCGAACAGTAAAGAACAAAATAAAAACTGAAAACCGTACCGTCGCTTTTAAATCACCAACAATACCCACAATTTTAAGACAAGCGGTTTTTCGTGCATGCAATAACTTTGACTGATTTGGTTTTCGATCTCACTGTAGACAAAACGTCGAAAAACCTGAATCATTACGCTGGATCGCATAAAAAAACGATTTCTTTCAACCTTAATGTTAATGTAAATCTTAAGTAGCCTTAGTACGTAGTATCCCAACTTTTCAAATACTAATCGTCTAAAATTAGAGCTTTTATCTTATTAATGTCGGATCATTCTTCAAAACTGCGCCCACTTAATAAATTAATGGTAATAAAAGGCAAACATATGTAAACACATAGAAATCTTCACAAAACATTTTTAACAAGTTATCAACAGTCGTGCATATACCTACTACTAAAATCCATTGTTAAAAGTAGATAATAATAAGGAATAAAACCAGAAATTCGCCTACTCTTCTCCATCGCCTGATTCTCCACCCTTCACAATTTTCCCTTTTCACACTAAACACTATGCGTTCCATAACACAGAAATTACACCGTAAGCCCCAACACCCTGACAAGGATAAATTAAAGGCGTGGAATCCCACTTATCTATCCGTTCCTCGTAGTTTTCTTAAGTGAGAACGCGACAAGCGTTTTCCCGCAATCCCAGAAAATTAACAATCGAAACAAGACATTTCTTCGCTATACCACGCTGCCGCCATCACGATCTTATTCCGATAATTCATCATCTTTCGCCCCCGCAGCGATAAACATATTTTTACTATTATTTCCTCTCGCACGCTTTTATGCGGTCGTACCAAAATATGCTTCAAATTTAAAGAGTTTTCATAGGTTTCCGTACACCACACGCATCAACCAAGCGGGTTTTAATACCGAAAAACGCAAGTTATGCTAGTGTGTCATAAATCAAACGACGAATAATGTCATCGATGATTTATAATGATTGCTTGGGCGCTATTGATAAGATCGGGATAAATTAAAATCTAAGTCGGCAGCGATGTGCATTTAATAGATTTGTTTCCGGGGGGTGTTCGTGAATTCTTTTATGAATTATGGGAGATTAGAAAAATAAAATGTAAAATGACGAAAGGGTGCGAGAGAAGGATGGAAGAAAGATAAATTTGTGTTGGAAAATTCACAATTTTCTCGAACTCTGATGTTTGGAATTCATTTGGGTGTGATGAATGGGCTAACATTCGCATTTCGACGTCTAAAGCCTATTACGGATTACTATAAATTAAGCGCCGGGTAAACTGTATTAATAGGCAGAGTTCATTGCTATTATTATTAATGATGGGGATTTGTCGACTCGTCAATCTAAAATATATTCTAAATAATTTTTATCATTGCGTTGTAGACACATTTTTTTGCATGTTTTCATTTTTTGGTACTGCTACAAATATTTTATATTTAAATTCGGTGACAATGCCCGGTATCGACAAAAAATGCGTCACTTTAATGAATTTTCCCAATTAATTATGACCGTGGTTAAAACAGGTTGTATCTGAATTGCCTTTCGCCAACGATTAGTTTTTTAGGCAGCACGTCAGTAATTATTGTTGAATATCCTAGACTGGACTAGAAGTGAAATTTTGACAAAACATTTTTCAGGGGTAGGATTGTTTATTGGTTCAGCCGCTTTTGTAGTTAAATATGTGGTAGTATGTTAAAACAAAGACAAAGAAAAAAAGAAGATGACTTAATCAAAGCAGAGAAACGTAACTATTAACTGGTTACCAAAATTACCAACAGTTGTAAAAGGTACCAATTAATGAAAAATACATGAAGGTAAATTTAAATGAACAATGTGTTGTGTAAATATATTCCGTAAATTAAAATAGTAACAAGGAATTATTTATTGTTATTATCCGATAACTTTAAATGCTTGCTGGCTGAGCCGAAAATGTAGATTGAGTTCCAAGCACGTCTTTACAAAATATTCGTACTCCGTAAGTAGTGAGCCCCTACCATACTACCAGGGATACGCCAACAATCGCTAGGTGCTTGCTGAATGCCGCATGTCTGTTTCCAGCTTAATACGAAAATAACTCAAGATCTCCTTACGTACGATGCTAAATCCATAATGACACCTAAATCCGATGAAGACCGCAGTAAAAGATATTGAATGTCTAATAACATGAGAACTCTATTTGTCGCGATGCTTGAAAATTATCTATAGGAACGCGATTATTAACAGTTGTGTAACGACAAGATAAAGGCAGAATGAAAACGAAAATTGGAAGGTTAAAATAATGAAGAGCTAAGAGTACTGACCGACGGACTGTATACCTTTTCAGTGACGGCTCGGCACGCTGCAAAACCATCAGCTGTGCTTGGTATTTGGCGACGTAGCTTCAGCTTTTTCCATTCAGGTTTCAATATGTACTTGTTTTATGACAAAATCGATTTGTTGTGTTCACAACATTCGATTTTTGTTAATTATTGTTTGTGTAAATTTAAATAAAGCCAGTGGTTTGGGGCATCTCGTATGTGTGAGTGGCAGATCGCTTACTGACCAACATCACGCAGATACACTGCGATCCATTTACCTGGGCGACTGTTCAACGACGTTCAAGGTATATTTTGCGTCGGCCATACTTTTAGATTTAGTCCAAGTGCATTCCCACATTTGTATTGCATTATAAAAAATGGCTTTCTTTATTTGCCCACTTCTTTCTATTGTTTGATCGTAAAGAATTTTCATTGTTATTTTATTTTATTAATCAAATCTTGATTCTAACACTTCAGATATCCACGCCAGAAACAACCACTATATTGATACACTGTATGAATTTTTTCATAAAAATCATCTACTTTTGGACCCACACATTTTTACTTCACCATCGTTTAATGAATTATGAAAACAATTCAACCAAGAAATTGATTGTTGGGTGTATTGATCCTTTTTCAGATTATTATCAACCACTGCGATACTATCTTTTTTAATATATTTTGATCTATATATAGCCATACAAACACCAGCAATTGTAATGTATCTGTTAGCGATTTTCAGAAACTGTCTCCTTAATTCAAGATATCGTCTTCGTAATATATATACATACATCAGAACTACAGTATTCATAAAGTTCCTTTTTAAAATCAAACTCATAGTTTTCTTTTTTTTTTATTTATGTCATTCTAAAAAATTTTTGTCTTTCTTTTATTTTCAATATATACAGGGTGATTCACGAGAAATAATGAGCCTGAAGAAATTTTTGATGCAGCCAACAATACTTTGCAGAGCATACGTAGATTCAAAGTTTTATTTTTAATAAATATTGATACGTTGTACAGGTGATTGAAATCGGCGTAGATTAATACTAAACAATTTATTTCTTAATAACTCGAATTACAGGACTAACTATTACAGCAATTACGTACAAAATAACTTCGCTACTTAAATGCATTCGCTCACTCGACTTCTTGACTGAATAATCATTCCCGAAGGTGGCTTCTATCGACCTCTTTCTCGAATTGGGTATTCGCGACTTCCGCTTCCAGGCTTTTTAAGCGCCGCTTCGAGAGTTTTTCTGGGTCATATTACATACGAGAAGATACGCGCACATACTAGAAGATCCATGGGCGTCGTACTGGGGCGGCGTATGGGTTTATTTCGTAACAATATGTAAACATAGCTGCCATAAAGTTTGTCAGTTTTGACATTAACATCATAAAAACTCAAATAAGTAAAAATCTAACGAAAACAATGTTTTAATAAAGAACATAACATAAAAACGAAATAAATCAGTTAAGAGGATGCTCAAAATGCTATCCACCAATTCTTTCGCATGCATCAGTCCGGTTCCAGAAAGATCTTCTCACTCTCATACATAAGCATCTGGCGGTGCAGATCTACAAGCGACAGTTATTCGATGTTCCAAATCTTCTTTACTGTTAGTATGTAGGTGTTTGGTAGACAAGATCTTTGACCATTTCCCATAAAAAATAATCTAGTGGAGTTGTATCAGGACTTCTAGGGGGCCAAGGAATAATTGAAATCCTACCTAACCATTTGTTTGCAAGAAATTAGTCTAAATAGTGTCTCACGTCTCTGTGGAAATGTGGGGAAGCGCCATCCTGTTGAAGCCACATGTTTCTCGTCTTTGTAAATCTATCTCATCTAACAACATTGGCAGAATGTTTGTCAGAAAATTTAAATCCACTTAACCAATTAATTTTTCGCGAAAAAAATTTGGTTCTATAATTTTGTTCCCCAATATTCCACACCAAGCATTTGTAGAATAACCTCTTTGAAAGTGTCCTTCGCTAATCCAGCGGAGGTTATTCTGGGCATGGTAGTTAGATAATTATGTTTATTTACACCCCCATTGTTGCTAAAACATGATCACTGAAAAGCACATTTTCCAAAAAATTTTGATCTAAAATGGTTTGTCTCTTTAAGCTCTTATACCAAGGTGTTATGATAAGGATGGAGATTATTTTCCTTAACAATTCTGCAAATAGAAGACTGGCTAATGCCTACCGTTCTTGCCAATTCGCGTTGTCCCACATAGGGTTGGTCCTCAAGAATTTGAATGACTTCTAGTTCGTGTTCCTCACCGGTAGCTGCCCTTTGCTTTGATAATTTAACAGGAGGCCACTTGGCTCTCAACTGATTTCTCCAGTCTTTTAAAAATCTTGTCAGAAAGCGCTGTTCTCTCGGGATATCGCTGAGCATAAACACGTGCAACAAGGGATGCATTTTTCAGACCTTCTCCATACACTAAAATCATATTTGAGAGATCGTGAATTTAAACTGAACCGTTTACCCAATTATAGTACTTCAATTTCTTGTATTTACCAAAATGTGCGTGGCTTACGGACCAAGATTCAGGAAACTTATAATGCAACTTCTATTTGTAATTATGATATTATCGCACTCAGCGAAACGTGGCTGTCAGATGATATATCCAGTAGTGAGTTAATTTCAAATAACTACGTGGTTTACCGTAGCGATCGTAATTTTGAATCGTTATCAGTATCTCGAGGTGGTGGAGTTCTTTTATCTATTCGTAACTCGATTGTATCAACTTCTTTAGATCTATCTATCATTACATCTACTGTCCCTACTATTGACTTAGTTGGAGCATGTATAATTAATTCTAACAACACTAAACTACTTATATTCGTAATATATATTCCTCCCTCAAATTCCTTCAATGACTTTAATCTTTTTTTCGATCTTTTTTCAAACCTTTACGGTAACTGTGAAGATGATATTATAATCATTGGTGACTTCAATACGCCATCACTAAATGTTAGTCCACTTAATCGATACGCCTTAAAAGTTGACACTTTCAGTAATTTCCTTAACCTTACTCAATACAACAGATGTCCAAACAGTTTTGGCTCCATCCTTGATTTAGTTTATTCTAATCTTAAGTGTTCTGTTGAAATCTCGTCATCTTGTATTGTTAGTGAAGATAGATACCATCCATCTCTTGATATTTCTATTGAAGTTAAAAACAAAACTCTTAAATACTTTCCTCGCTCCAAGATTTCGCAGTCTCTTAACTTCAGGAAAGCTAATTTTCCCCTTCTCTATCAATCTCTTTGTACAGTTAACTGGTCCTTTTTAAAAGATAAAACCGATGTTGAAGATGCTTGCGATAGTTTTTACGATGTATTGGTGAACCTATTTGGAAAATATGTTCCACATGTGAATGTCAAACGTTACCACAGTTATCCACCATGGTTCACTTCAGAAATTATTGAAGCAATTCGTAAAAAGTCTACCTATCGTACTAAATTTAAAATGTATCGATCACAATATTATCTCGATTTATTTAAATCTTATCGTTCAAAAATTAAATCTTTAATTACCAAGGCTTACAAGTCGTACATTGGGGATATTCAGTCCAATCTTCTTAATAATCCTAAGAAATTTTGGGGTTTTGTGCAACAGAGAAAAGGGACCTCTAGAATTCCTGGTATCATGTATTATAATGATCACACATTATCAACACCTGAAACTATTGTTGACAGCTTTAATCAGTACTTTTGTAGTGTATTTACTGATTCGAATAGCACAGGTTTAAACTCTGTATCTGTAGATTGTAATGTCAATTTCTCAATAGATATAGATTATATTTCTAGAGAAGAAATTCTGGATACCTTACATCATTGTAAAAATTCATTTACTGCAGGAAGTGACGGCATTCCTAGCTTTTTCTTGAAAGATACTGGCTCAGTATTAGTTGAACCACTATTACACATATTTAATCTTATCCTTAAAACATCATCTTTCCCTTCTATCTGGAAAAAATCCATTATTTGTCCCATACTTAAAAAAGGAGACGTTAGGTTGATTCAAAATTATCGTCCAATATCTCTTCTGTGTAACTTTGCGAAAGTATTAGAAACTATTTTACATAAACGAATATATACCTCTGTTAAGCAGTCAATTTCCCCCTTTCAGCATGGCTTTATGAAAAAAAGGTCAACAACAACTAACCTTATGTGCTTTACGCAAGATGTCTCTGAAATATTGGATGATAATGGTCAAGTCGACGTAATTTTTACTGATTTTCAGAAGGCCTTTGATCAAATTGATCACTTCATTTTACTCAAAAAATTGCGCTTGATGGGATTTTCTAACTCTATGGTACAATTATTTTCTTCTTATTTGATTGGTCGTGAGCAGCGTGTACGTTATCAAAACCATCTGTCGAAGTCATCGGTACCAACATCTGGGGTTCCGCAAGGATCTAATTTGGGTCCGTTACTATTTTTAATATTTATTAACGATCTGCCTAATTTATTACTAAATCGAAAATTACTATTCGCTGATGACTTAAAGATCTACGCCAAAATCACAAGCGTTGATGATTGTTTTCAACTCCAAGAAGATATCAATATATTAATTAATTGGTGCTTAAGGAATCGACTCACTCTTAATATCCTAAAGTGCGTTGTCATGTCTTTCACACGAAAATTAAAACCTATCGTCTTCACGTACTCAATGGGAACTTCGAAGCTTAAAAGAACATATATCTATAAGGATCTCGGTGTCATATATGATATGCAACTTAGCTTTGTGAACCACATACAGGATACTGTTGCAAAAGCATTTAAAACCTATGGATTCATCTATAGGAATTGCAAAGAGTTTACGAACATTCGGTCTTTATCAGCTTTATACTATTCTCTAGTTCGCTCTAGGCTGGAATATTGTGCGTGTGTATGGTCTCCGATTTACGAAATACATATTATTCATGTTGAATCTGTTCAGAGGAAATTCCTGAAGTTTTTAAGCTTTATTGTTGATAGGACATATCCCCCACGTGGCACTGATCATACGTTGTTACTTGAAAGATTTCAGTTCACATCACTTAAAATTCGTAGAATATCATACGGCATTTCGTTTCTGTGGAAACTTTTGAACAATCGTGTAGACTGCACATCGCTTCTACAAAAGATCAACTTTTTAGTCCCCAGAACTCAGCATACTCGTCAAGTTTTTACATTTTATACACACCCCTGCAGAACAAATATTATATGCAAGTCACCATTGCATGTAATATGTAATAATTTCAACAAAATTGCTTGGAACTGCGACATCCATAATGATGCTATTACAAAAATTAGACACTGCATCGTAACTTATTGGGACAATGGAAGTTAACTTAATTTATCTTTATTAATTTTTTTTGTTTTTTTTCTTCTTTTTATTTTTATTTTAAATAATTTCAACGTGTCATTTAACTAGCATGACTAATGTATATTATTTTCTGTAATTGGGTATAATACCTGTAGAAAATAAAGGTTTATTTATTTATTTATTTATTTATTTATTTATTTATTTATATTTGTCTTCTCATAATTTGAATAGATATACATTTTGCACAAATTGTAATACATTTGTAGTTTGTCAAAAACTGGCAATGACAATTCATGAGTAAGGCACGGAATAAAATCTCACGCGCCCGATCCAGTGCTGCCCCGTCGATATTAGGATTACAAATGTATTTTTTTTTTAACTATATCAACATAATATAACATTTCAAGATCATAAATCTGTGGTCTGGTGGTTGAAAAACATAAAAAGGGTACCGAGTATTATTATTTGAAGTAATATAGCAATATAAAAGTAGTATTATTAGCAGCCGTAAACACTCCTAATGAGACGCACTGTGAGACATCTAGGGCCACAAAGTACAAACTGCAATTATAAAATACATTAAAGTGTAAACGGTGTTCTTTTGTCTGGAAGATTGAAATTAGTTTTAATTAAAAATGCAAACATCATTTTGCGTCAAAAAATTGAAGGTTTATTTTTTTAAGTTTATTGTCTTACGGTTCTACTAGTGAAAAAATTTGTATATTAATCACGTTTGTGAACCTAATTCTGGATCTCGCAGTTTTGAGTCCTCGGCGCTGCGCTAATTTGCGCTCGATCTAGAATGATTGTCTTCACAACCTTGGTTAATAATATACTCTTTTGCCCTTTCGGAACCATAGATACCAAATTTTAAACTGGAAGAAAATATTGGAAATTACCTAAATTACCTTGCGATAGTAAGTCCCATCGGGTAACCAAGGCCATAGGTGTAAATAAGACGAGCCATTTTGAATGTGTTTATATTAGCACTTTAATTTAAAAAGTGTTTGATTGTTATGGAAACACTTTATTTACGGGAAGGCAAAAAAAAATCTTATACAATAGTTATCATAAAAATCTTTTGTTTACATTAATTATTACATATTTATTTATAATTATAGCCACATAAAACAGAAGAATTCATTTGTAATTGTGTGCTATTCCACGCAATATTTTTTCCGCTACTTAATAAATTTGTTTTAATTTTTTCCAGTGGAGAAATTCGAGAACTGTCAAAATATAAATTATGTGCTGAAGTTTTTTTTATGCCATCTCCAAGGGCTTTTTGTGCTAGTTTAGCAGATCCATAACGAACTGCACCTAAACCCAATGCTTTGGCCACAGCTATTGCTGCTGGAATTAAAGAAGGTTACAATCCACCTATCTGCTTTTCTCTTAATTTACTTGTTTTATTAGGTCTTGCTATTAAATCGAATCTTATATTACAGTCTATTCTTTTTTTTTACAGCCTTGGAGTTTCTTTATTTGATTAAGTTACAAATATACTCTATAATCATTCATCGTTTTTGACTCTGGATTGGCGTTGCTTGTCATTTACTTAATTAAAAACTCAACAAAGCTTTATGAACCAAAGGCGAACTCTCTACTTCATTTTCAAATAAACCTTTTCATTTATAATATTCATATTTTCAGTTCTTTGTGATTCAACTACAGCATATTTTAGTAATTAATATTTTGACCTCAGTGTCCAATTAACTCCTAGTTCAGAAGATTTTGTTTTACCATCTTCTTTCGTTACATCAAAAGCAACAATTGAATAGAAGTTACAGAAATTTTTATAGCTAACACACGTTTAAATCTTTTTTATTCTATTTTAGAACCATAATCTTATTTATAAGCACTCAAATGCGGGCTTAAATTGGCCTTTTTAGCACAAATCTGTCAAAAATTGCTAAGCAACAATTGATTGTTCATTTACACTAATCAATTAATTATTCAAACACGCTTCGATATTCAACGTTTTTCTTAAGTTGGAAAAATAATACTTTATCAAATCATTACCTGACCGACTTCAAATTCTTCTAAACTTTCATTTGAATAAAGGTTTTCCGCTTCTTTAATTTACATTTTGAAAAACGAATTATTAAATAATCAACGTGGTATCCATAACAACATCAAAATAATAGCCAGCTATGTATTAAAATTCGCATCGGCACAATTCACACAGTCTTGCCGAAAATACTCAATATTTCGTTAAAAATAGTTTAGAAACTAAAATAAAATAAAACGTTGTATGTACCACGTGCATAATTGTCGATTGTGGCACTCGGGAAATTAAAAGCCCTCCTTCGTCGGGCTTTAAACATTCCCTCGTGCCACAATCTCCCTCATTATGCCCTTAATACATAAATAACTATTATTATTTCATGAAGAAATGCGGCATACAAACGTCATTATTTACTTGATATTCATAACTAGGATGTTGGGTACCATCGATTTTAATATTTATTTTTTCTAAATTGATATCATCAAAAATCATAATTATCTCGGTTAAATTATCGTTTCGTTCAGCTCTAGAAAAAACTACAAAAGCTCTAGATATTTTATTTTGATTAAGTATTATTTACAACGCGCCAGGTTCCACTTCTAGAAGATCACAAATTCCTACGGTAACAGTTAACTACATTGCACGCACAACAAAAGTTATATTTGCTAACTAATAGTGAAGACAATATTTTTTCAGTTTCTAGTGAGGGTTTCGCTATTGGTGTCCACAAACTAATATCAGATACATCACCTGAAAATTCAATTATATTTGAAATTAAGGTAGCGACACCTACATAATTTGTTTCTTCTGTTAACATCACTTCATAAAATAATCCCACATAGTCAAAATCATTAATCCCTTTATTTGATAAATAGTTGCATAATTATTTGGATTGTTTTTATTTATATGTAGATTTAAAAAAAATATAAGGGCCTGATAAATGTTTCCATTCACTTATGTTAGTTCCAAGCGTATACTTTTCCAGCTCTTTTACATTGATATTAATTTCTCATTTTTCATTGTAAGTACATCCCAGTAAACCAGTTGTGATGTTGACGTGACAGGTACGTACTCACAAAAGAACAATAAGTACATCGCATGATTATGTCTTAACGATATACCTGGAACGTAAGCTATATAACATCACAATGGAGTACTCATGCTATGTAACAAACACGTAATGTTGACTACATTTACTACATATCTCATTATTATGTCGCAGCGATATAGCTTGCATATAAGCATTTAAACATCACACTGTGGTACCCCTGTTATGTAACTAACACCTAATGTTAACTGCATTTACTAGATATCTCATTATTGTGTCGCAGCGATATAGTTGGCAGGTAAGCCTTGTAACATCACAATGGAGTACTACGGTTATGTAACCAATAAGTAATGTTAACTGTAGTTACCAGATATCTGATTAATATATATATATACATGCTTCGGAATATTTTATTTTTATTAGTTAATTATGCAAAGTGTTTTTCAGTTGATTTTACAAAATGGCATGTTAAATCAAAAATTAACGTTTCTGACAGGGCAACAGCAAAAAACATTTAAAAACATACATATCGAGTATTATATAGCTCTATTTTATATTTATTATTTATGTTTGTGTTGCAAGTAAATAGTATAGGTATTCATAAACAAAAGATGCTGAGTCTTAAAAAAAGAAATTTCTTCTCTGTCTTAAATCTTGCACAACCGAGATGACGCCAATAGTGAGTTGCTCTTATTTTTTTTTTCATATTATATTTCCTGTAATTATATTTATTTATAATTTATTTTTATATGTCCATAACGACCTGCGCTTTATAAAACAGAACAAAAGACTTAATACACATAGTTTATGATCAGAATTAAAAAATGTTCGATCTAACAGGTAATACGAATTAAGACTAGTAATGAGACATTATTTTTTAACCTCTGCCTATGCGTCACTGCCAAAAAGGAACAATTATACATATACAGAATTTTGAAATGAGCTCGATAAATAAAATGATATATTTCATTATTTTATTAATTCTAATGCAAAATATGTTGATCGGGAACAAAAGCAACAAAAAGAAAAAAAAACGAAATTAAAAAACTAATCTATTTCAAGGTCAGCGATATCGTTCTTAAATAAAAATGAATTAAACAATTTCTTCACTTTCATCGTAAGGAAAATAAATAATAATTTGAATACGAAACAATAATTGAACATCGAGTTTTGTGTATTGACTTTCGCATTCAGTTATAGGTATATCTGTTTAACATTAAATTTTCAAAAGTTTAGATTTTTCCAATGTAATCTTGGGCTCTAAAATAAACTGGTAATGTATAATTTATAATTATAATTGAGTATTTTCGTGGTTAATCTTTAAATTATTATTTATTCAAAAAATTCACTTAATTTCATATCTAATATGTAACTAACTGAAAACTGATAATAAAGCAGCAGATATGACGAAATAGTGTAGACTTTTATTAATGTCGGTAATAGAGTGTATGTATAATAACTAGAGAGCGGAAAATATGCAGCAAAATTTTGGGAAATATGATCATATGACATGCATCAAATTTATGCAAATATGCAATAACTTTCTTAATATATGCAGAGATATGCAATTACATATGCTCCAAAAATAAAAAAAAGCGTAATAACCGAACTAAATTTGTTTATAAATTGCAAAAACACCTCACCTTTTATTACAAAAAATACATAAATCACATTGCAAAGTGCTTAATTAGATCTCACTGACAAATAAATGACATTTTTTAAGATAATATTCTTATACTCAAAAATAAATATTTGTAAACAGAACGAATTAAAAAATAGTAGTAATCGACTATTTAATTACTATTTTGGTAACAATTTATTTTTAAATATTTTTCGAAATATTGTAACAAAAATTTTTCCGGTGATTCTAAAGTATGTATTTGTAAATAGAAAAACTGCGTACTGCGTCCACAGATGTAAAAATACTTATCGGATTAGAGCAGTCACAACAAAACACAGTTCCTTCTTGAAGAATAAGTTCAGGAAAAGGTTTAATTCATAAATTAATTTGAGTTATCTACACATTGACACACATCTCTATCGCTTTAAATACTTAAATGCAAACTCACGATGAAAAATAATAGGATAACGTCCCTTCGACCATCATAAAACACCATTAATACAACGAACAAAAATATTGAAATGAACGGTATTTCCAAAAGTAATTAGGACCCGAATTTACCTGGAAGGATGGCTTAACACCCGGTGGTTCCTCGAAACTACTATAAAACCCAAACCTTTCCCAGTTATTTGAAGCTCAGGACAATATTTGCAATATGATTAATGAAATTTCGTTTTTCTAGAAAAATGCCGATCGAATGGCATTTTTTTTTCAAAGTAGCACAAAAATTGATAAAAATGCAAAATATGGACCCGTTACGTGAAATATGCAGCAGAAGGTAAATATATGCAAATATGCAATTTTTTTATAGCTGTTACTTAGTTTATATCGTGGATTTCAAGCCGATTGACTCAGTCCGATCCGATTGAAACTAATGGTATAAACGCTGCAGATCGAATGTTGAAGCGGATTGATCAAAATTCGATCCGACAAACTAGTCGGATCGAATCGAACCGATCGGATCTAAGACGGATTCAAATGCTTGAAGATGCGATGTAAACGGGCTTGAACTTTTATAGGTTTATTATTTATGTTGACCACTTCACAGATAAAAAGAAATAATGTTACACTATTATCTTTCTCCAAACGTCAAACTCAAACCAATTTCAAACTACAAATCAGTAGATCGAACGGACTGTTTTCCGTGATATAAACGCCCGTAGATTAAAGTGAGTTTGACAATTTCAATCGTCTCGAAATTCGATCGGATCGAAATCTACGATATAAACAAACTATGTATTCATTTTTAATTAGCATGATTCGTTCACATATTAAATATCAAGACTTATATGCAAAAAATAACGGATATGCAAATTTCATAAAATCCGCTCTCTAATAATAATCAATACATCGGGTATGTTTCTGTTGTTGTCTTCGTTGGACACCACTGTATTTACAGTATCTAAGCAGGTATACGTTTCCGCCCCTAAAATCCCACGTGCGGCATCCTTTGCCCACATAAATACAGTACCTGGAATGAAAACAGAAACAGAAATAGTTTTACAACACCTTATCAAAATTTAAAAAAACCACTATGGTATTATTTGAAATTTATTGTTAAAGATTATATGGTCAATTAGATGTGGGTCGTCGTATTCTTTAAAAAGTGACCTTCGTCAGTGAGTTCGTAATGCTTAATTAATAATTATATTCAGAGCGAAAAATACAACGGCTTTATTAGAAATATACCAAAGACAAGTTTTTTTCATTGTAATAATTTCTAAGAATTATTTCTGTAAACTTGTTTACTTGAAATGTTATTTTGTAAGTACCTGCTTGGCAAATTATAAATAGAACATCTGTAAGGTGACCAGATTTCAAAAGTCCGAAATCGGAACATTAGTTTCCATTTCCATCGTAATCTGATATATAACTGCTTTGAATATTTTTAGTTGTAATATACTAACAGTACTGACAAATGCTGACATTTAAAACAGTGCTGACAACCGTATCGATACAAGTTTTGTTCCCAATTTTTCACAAAATAAAATTACTATTCATGAAAATTAGTGATTTATCCGAGGATTTATCTTTATTCTTATCAGATTTCTATAGAAATCGGAACATTCGCGGAACGAATGTTTTAATCGGAACATTTATTAGACGAAATTTGAAATAGGAATTATTAGAGTATTGAAATCGATACAGATCCGATCACATCGGAAAGTCTGGTCACCTTAAACATCTGGGGTAATATAGGGAAGACCCAACGACACAAACAAAGCCATAAAAATTATTTGCCCATTGTCCCTGAAACGAGACAAAGTTTTGAAGAGTTCATTCGTCGAATTTTGATTTTATAAAGACGTTTATAAAGCGATGATGGGTAGCAAAAAAACTAGAGAGTGGTTAATTTTGATTTTATTAAATTTATTTTATCTAATGAAAAAATAACGCTCAACTTCTGCATTTACTATCCACCAGCAGATGTTTGGGGGGTGCAGTCGGACCTTTCTTGGTTTGGTTTGTCTATGAGTCGGACGATCCCTTTTTTCCGCATTTATGGTTATTGCACTTGCACACTCACAGTGAAGCTGTCGAATTCCATTTAGCCATTTCGTTTACAACCACCGAACCTTTCTGGTGAATCCGTAACTCACTTCATTTTTAATGCAGTTTTGTGAAAATTGTGTGGGTTGAATTTACATTAGGTAAGTTAATATAATTCTAATGAAATAATCATTTTAATTTTTACATGCTTCTGTTGTTTTTGATAACTGTACGTAAATAACAACAACAGTTTTTTCAGACAAGCTGGAAATACCACCATTAATCACTGAAGATACTCCCGCTGATTTTGAAGAACTTACGGTGATTGTTTTTGAGAGTGAGGCGCTTTGCCATAACATGTTGCAAAGGTATGTTACTGCAATTTTTTATGAACTAGGTGCTAATGAACATAATTTTACTCTAGACTTGAAACAAATACAAAAAATATCTGCGAAATAAAAGAAATTCTAAAGGAAACGAGTGAACAAATCTCCAATATGAAAACGTCATCAAATGTGACAAATCAAAAAGAAAACAGTAATAGAAGATATGCCGCCAAGACCACAAGTAAACAAATTTTGAGGAATTAGAAGATTATCTCTGCCTACTACAACAAGCAGGTTTCTTTGTAAGTTAAAAAAATACAATTAGTCCAGTCAAATTAGCGATCAACCTCGGAATGAGAGATAATAAGCTGAATTTTCGTATATACCTTCATTTTAGCGTTCTAAAAGTTGTCTCAAAAGTCTCATAAAATCTCGTGTCTGCGTCGTAAGTTATTCAAGGTCAAAGGTCAAGAAAAACATTATTTTGCGATTATCTCGGTTTCTATTGCTCTAATGATGTTAACACCTATTATCATAATTGTAGAGCACAAAATTTGGGACAAATTTTATTTGAAACATTTTTTGATACACTTAATCGTTTTTGAGATAGAGGGCAGTGGGCGCGCAGCGTTCATCCATACATACTGTAATGCAATCAACCGTGAATATCTGTGAATACTACCTTGAATTTTGAAAAATTTGTATTATTTATCAGTTAATACATTGCATTTAATAACATTTTGCATATTTTCAATACATTTATTTAATGATACTTACCTACTTTGTGTAATTAAAAACTCTTTAAATGACATATTTATTGTAGGTATATCTTAGGTTAGATTATTATATATCTTAAAGTTATATTAATTTTTTCAAAGTAAATTTTAAGGAAGTAAAACGAGTTAATATATTTTAATTTTATCTTTATTCAGCAGCTGTACATTTCTTACGATTGAAATTGAATTGCAGTGAAAATCTATAAATTTTTAATAAGTTAAAGAACAAAAGTATCAATTTTCTTCTTCACCGTCATCTTCTGGACGTTCGGGAATTTCTGTTTCATCGTCGTTATCTTCGGTGCCCTAAATTGTTGTTTCCAGACCTTCCAGTTATAATCATGATAGAAAAATAAGTATTTAAAAACTTACACATTTTAAAGATATAAATAAATTGAGATATACAATAAATATTTCATTAAATGAGTTTTGAATTACACAAAGTAGGTAAGTATTATTCTATGAATATATTGAAAATATGTAAAATGTTATTAAATACAATGTATTAATTGATTAATAATACAAATTATTCAAAATTCAAGGTAGTATTCACAGATATTCACGGTTGATTGCATTACAGTACGTATGGACGAGCGCTGCGCGCTCACTGTCCTCTATCTCAAAGACGATTGAGTGCATGAAAAAATATTTCAAATCAAATTTGTTCCAAATTTTGTGCTCTACAATTATGATAATAATTGTTAACATCATTGGAGCAATAGAAACTGAGATAATTGCAAAAAACTGTTTATCTTGACCTTTGACCTTGAATAACTTATGACGCAGACACGAGATTTTATGAGACTTTTGAGACAACTTTTAGAACTCCAAAATTAAGGCGTATACAAAAATTCAGCTTATTGTCTCTCATTCCGAGGTTGATCCCTTTTTTATGCTAAAATGACTGGACTAAATATATTTATATGTACTTACATATAACATAATTTTGGATATTATATACAGGTAGATGCCTGTAATACTATAACACTTTTTAGTCACCTACTAAACATGACACATTTCGCTTAACACGTTACATACATAGTGGGTTGCAGAAAAGTCTTATAGTGAAGCACCCTGTATGTTATACATACGCGGTGACTTCCAAATAGATTCGGAAAAAAAATCTTTAATTGTCACACGGATTCAAAGTAATTAAATTGCTGCTCCAGTTTCAAGAAACAAATACGGAACATCTTGTTAAATGTAAATCATGCGGCAATGATTTATTCAGTTTCCATTGTGACTAAATTTTTTCTTTATTTTTGCTGTGTGTTGCTTAGATGAAAACAAATGGCACTGAATGAGGTGTAGATCTTGATATTTTTTCCCCTGTATTAGGACTAGATAAAAGAAATTACTTAAAATTTTCTTAGTTCGTGATGTTGTGGTTTTATTTTCCGAACTTATTTCAGAGTCACTCGATATATACACATAAAAATATTTTCTTCTTTTCTTATTTCAGGAACTGCTATCGTCCCACATAGGTGGTAATGGGAAAAAGAACAATGTGGGGGGTATATTAAAAAAAAAAAATTCAGTGAATTTGCTGTAGCTTGTTTGTTCGGTAGGAAAATTCCAAAATGGCTGGGACAAAAACAATGAATATTATGAAAGGTATTTTTTTTTTTGCAATAAATATAATTATTACAATTTTTATTTTTGAAGAAATTACAATGAAGACCCATTCCGCAATAGAAAAAGAAGTAGAACAACGCTGCTCAGAGTGGCTACGGCATTCTAGTCAACGCCTGAAGAAAGAAAAAATAACGACAGTTTATAGTTTCTGTGTCTTTTTTTAAGTGTAAATTATATTGTATTATTTTCGAATTAGGAAATCATATATATATTTATTTATTTATATTATGAATTTATATTAATTTTTATATTTTATTACTTATTACATATTATATTTTTTCAAACATTGAATAAAATAATAATTTACTGTAAGCTCTAAATTTTACTCTCCATATCCATATCCCTAAATGGTAACTAGATTTTCTGAAATGCCTATTCATATCGCATAGATCATGTTAATAAAATATACTGAGAGTCATATGTTTACGATGTTGCGATATATACGTAACGTCTATGTCCATTTAGTACGTTATATTGGCGTTTAAAATAAAACGTAACAGATACATCAAAATATAGAGAATGTAGCGACATACCAACACAACGTTATGATGATGTACCAGCGAGCACGTCTCTAGTCTGAAACAGTGTGGATGTCACCAGTATGTTACAAGCATGGGTCACTGTTGATTACATTACATAGCACAGGGAAAGCAAATGTACGCAGTTTGGGATGTAACAGCTAACAAGATCGTAGACAGAGTTAAGTGGCATTAACATCGTTACGACGTAACTGTGTTTACTGGGATATAACCTTTTGTTCATCAGTTACAGGCATTTCATCAATACGCCATAAATTGTATGTAACGGTTTCTATTTCTATGTATTTATTATGAAAAACTTTAAAAAAACGTTAGGACTTCACCAGATTTTTTAGATAATCGACTTTTCTTTTAATATCGGTATCTACATGAGTTTGGGACCTCCGCTGGCTTCATCAGATTTTTAAGATTTTTCTTTGATTTTTTTGGTTAATCACTTCTTTTTTAATCCGTCGCCTCGTAAATAGTAACTCAATGCTTTTTGTTTAATTTTGTTTATAATAGGATCAATAATTTCCTCTTTATATATATAGCAAACGGCGGTTATTTTCACATAGGCAGATGCCATGGTTTCCAGACCTGAAGTTACATGTTTAATGATATCATTTTTATTATTTTTCCAAAATGGTTTTAGTAGATTGTGATATAACAAATTGGTAGAACGTTGTTTCGACAGAACTTCCCTGGCGCATAAAGTGCAATGAAACAAATTCAGCATTTTCGAGTTGACTTTTTCCTTTACACAATTTTGTGATGACCTCATCAACATTTTTGCAAGGACACGTATATCAACTTGAATTGGTGCAGTGTTATTCAAAAAATAACACAGTTTTGTATTCCCAAAATTTTCTGGAAAAACAAATCTAAAAAATATGGACGCAGTGATAAATCACAAACAAAAACTTATCACGTTTTGCTCATTTTGGGTAGAACTTATTCGGCAAAATTTTGAAATGACGTCATCAATTTTTTGGGGGGAATAAACAGATATATTTTGATTAACTATTTAGCATGCTCACAATGAATTTAAAATTCGTTAATTTTTTTTAGTCAGCCTGTATTAGCAAATCTAAAAATATGAATGCAATGATAAATTACACGTATACACGGATAATTTGTACATTTTAGATAGGATTTATTTGGAAAACTCCTAAGATGACGTCATCAATCTTTTGGCGATGATTTTAAAGTATTCAATTTTGCAATTCTTGTTTTAATCAATAAAATAAATTGACTAAGTCATTAATTTTTTTGATTATATAAGCAAATCTAACAAAATGTTAATGCAGTAATCGCAAGTATAGATTCATCATGCTTTGCAAATTGTGAGGTGACGTCATCATTTTTTTGAGGGGGGATAGGTAATACATTTTGATCAACAGTTTCCTATTCTCATGATAACTTAAAACATCTTCAAGATTTTAAAGCATTCGGTTTTGCAGTTCCTGATGAAATCAATAAAATCAATTCACGCTGATATAGCAAAAATTGCACGAAATGCTTTTTGTTTCAGATCAGATGAAGACAAGTCCACAACAACTCAGATTTCATCATTTGAATCTAATTAATTTAATACATTATAAATGGAAAATATTTACCAAAAACCAGTAAAAGACACATATATTTTTATAAGATTGGAATTGGATTATGTATCAGTAAATTATTATTTCGTGCATATGGATTATCTTCTTTAACTCTACCTCCACTAGTTTTTATCTTTTGGTGCTGGGGTAATATGTAGAAATCTTAGATAAGAGATTAAAAATGTCACAAAAGAGTGAAGCATACAGGGTGTCCCAGAATTCGCGCCATTCCCGTGAATGACATGTTCCCTGTCCCGAACTGTGCCGTAATTCGCAAAAAGAATTGTCCAGGCTTTAACCGTGTGAGAACTGGAAGGCGATTAAGTTGACCAATAGAGAGGCTGCTTTTATATCCGAACGTTTCTATGTTCAAAGTTACCTATGCCAAGAACAAAAAATCGGGTAATACTAAAGTTGAATGAATTTTTTCCGAATCCCCCTCCGTCAACAAAGAAAACAGAAGTATGGTTATAAATTTAATCATTTTGACAATTGTTTGTCATAAACTGTCACGAAGTTCATCACTGATCTGAAGAGACGCTTCTGCGCCAAAGATGACTGATTAATGTACACAGAGAGGTCAAGGTTTAGTTTGAGGCAAGTAGCATGGAACAGAAGTTATTTCTGCTGCCATTCTAGTTAAATTGTGTTTAACTGGGCTGTACATGTCATAAGAGAAGCTGTTTCATTTCATCGTAGGCAAATAATACATTTATTACTATTCTACATAGAGTAGCTACCGAAAAGCAGGTATTAGAAGTCATTTTCTTAGAGCCCCGTGAATAATCGTCGGCACCCAGACCAACAAGTGTTTCACCGATTGTTACATCGAGCAAGAGAAGATGGATCTTTTCAACCTAGTCGGAAAGGCCGTGCTGGGGCTCCACGGAATGTACGTGTGGGTGCTGAAGAGCAAGTGTTAGAAAACATGGAAGCGGATCCTAGGAGAAGTGTCCTCTATGTAGCGCAAATGAGTGGATGCTCAAGATCGACCACTCATCGTATCCTTCAAGAGAGAATACTGCATCCTTACCATTACACGAAAGTGCAGCATCTGCGACCAACCGACTACCCGCGACGAGTACATTTTGCTCAATGATTTTTGCAACAAAATGAACTAAATCCTGATTTTTCACGGCGCATTCTTTTCACCGACGAATGTTCATTTTCCCGAGAAGGAATGTTTAATGCACACAGTTGGCACTTCTGGGCACACGAAAATCCACATCTCACTAGGGTGAGAGCGTATCAGGAGCGATTTACTATTAATCTATGGGCTGGAATCATTGGTACTACTGTGGTAAAAATTTTAATGCATCTGATAAAATCACTAAACTCCGTTCCTGTTTTTTAGGTGGGGCCGTTTGTGTTACCTGATCACCTTAATGGGGAGGCATATGCTAATTTTCTACGACTAGAGCTTCCGGCGTTGTTGGAAGACGTTCCTTTGAATGTACGGCGGAATATGTGGTTTCAGCACAACGGCGCTCCTCCACATAATTCGATACTTGCACGGCGAACATTGAAAAGAGTCTATCTATCTATGTTAAATAATATACAACACAACATAATGCGACGAGCTAGAACTGGCATTGAAGTTAATGGTGATCATTTTGAGCACATTGTTTAATAACGTTACGGTACAACGATTCCGGCCCATAGATTAATAGTATTGCTCTTGATATGCACTCACGTTAGCCAAATGTGGATTTTCGTTTGCCCAGAAGTGCCAATTGTGCGCATTAAATATTCACATGCTGGTCAAGGAGCCGATGATTGGGGAAAAGACCTGTATATTCGCACACAGCAGTGGCTGCATAGCGTTTACATTCTCCATAAATTAACATCATTTCCAAATATTCTTTATACTAGTATGAATAAGACATCAGTGACTTAGTGGTATTGGTACTGATTTGTTTATAGTTTGTATTGTTCTTAAAAAAAAATGCAACTACACGATTTTTGTTATAATTTTTATTCGTATCTTTTCACTCTCTAGAAAGTACTCGCAACTTTAAAGAAACTGTTTTAAATCTTCATGTGCAACATCAATATTATTCTTGAATAAGTCTCAGTTTTCAGTATCTCCCCCACATGATTGACACCACAGCAGATACCTATGATCTTAATACACCAGAGAACTGGAGTCTCGTCTCTTTTTTCGTTGCTTAGATTAGGTATCAGCAACAAAGCTGTTCAGTAAAAATTGATACTGTTTATTGAAAATCATAAGCACCGATTAATCGAAAGCGATATTTATGTTTTAGTACACTAAATAACGTTCTTTGAATGGACATGTGGTACTCTTTTTTAGAAATAACGATAAACTTAATATCAGGGATATGATGCAGAGTAAATTCTGAAAATGTACTAATTTTCGTTAAAAATAACAACACATTATTCACGGGGCTCGAAGAAAATGACTTCTAATACCTGCTCTTCGGTATCTACACTATGTAGAACAGTAATAAATGTATTATTTGCCTACAATGAAATGGAACAGCTTCTCTTATGACATGTACAGCCCAGTTAAACACAATTTAACTAGAATGGCAGCAGAAATAACTTCTGTCCCATGCTACTTGCCTCAAACTAAACCTTGACGTCTCTGTGTACATTAATCAGTCATCTTTGGCGTAGAAGCGTCTCTTCAGGTCAGTGATGAACTTCGTGACAGTTTATGACAAACAATTGTCAAAATGATTAAATTTATAACCACACTTCTGTTTCCTTTTGTTGACGGAGGGGGATTCGGAAAAAATTCATTCAACTTTAGTATTACCCGATTTTTTGTTCTTGGCATAGGTAACTTTGAACATAGAAACGTTCGGATATAAAAGCAGCCTCTCTATTGCTCAACTTAAGCGCCTTCCAGTTCTCACACGGTTAAAGCCTGGACAATTCTTTTTGCGAATAACGGCAGAGTTCGGGACAGGGAACATGTCATTCACGGGAATGGCGCGAATTCTGGGACACCCTGTATAAGCTAATTTATAAATTTTGTAGACAGTTATTCCATTGATATAAGGCTAATAAAATAAATTAATGAAAAAGAAATAAACTTACGCGAAGAAGAATTTATTAGTAAAATATTTTCCCAGAGAAAAATATTTGGAACAAGTTCACTTATTAAACGGTAATTGATTCCTGAGCCTAAACCGATTCTTATTCTAATAAATGAGATATATTTTATTTTTCGACTTCATCTCTGGACTGACTTCATCAGGCTTGGAAATGAATATTACTATTTAGAGCAATTTGGATATTTAAAAAGTAATGACTCATTATGAATAGAAACAAGTGAATCTTTAATAAGGTTTCAAGAATTCTATAATTTACCTGCTGATGGAATATTGAATCCACAAACACTTGACTTGGTTAATAAACCTAGATGTGGTGTTAAAGATAATCCAACAGAATACAGAATTCAAAATAATAAATGAAATAAAACGAATCTTAAATAGTATTTTTCATTGGTCACGAATCAAATGAAATGAGTAACACCAAAAACCTTTGATCAATAGCAGTCCGCTTCAAATTTAAAGTTTGAATATAATAGTATGTGTATTAAACCAGTTATCAGATATACTTAATTCATTGTCTGATATGCCGTTTCAACATAAGCGTAATACACGGTGTCTAAAAGGAATATGCTCTAGTAGTTTCGATGGAAAAGGTAATCTTTTAGCACATGGTCTCTTTCCAAATAATGATGAATATCGAGGAATTCGTTTTGATACACCAGGAAATTGGTATTTTGGTGAACCAAGCAATATTTCTGATGGACAAACTAATTTTTACAATATATAAGTAGTATGTTAATAAAATCTGTTCCATTTGATTTTAGTACTTTCAATATTCATTATCCAAATCGTCGCCTGCGTTGACAGTTGTGTTGATAAAACCTGCCGAATAGCGAAATTGGACGATCTGCAAATTTTTGACACATGTTTCTTTTATTTTTTTCTTATTGCGCTGTCATAGAAAGACTTTACCGGACTACTTTACTACTTTATTGGGCAAGTCCGAGAAATGCCATTTTCCAAACTCGCGCGGTTGACGTAAAGCAGTTAAAATTGACAAAGTATAAAATAAATTACTCCAACAGTGTGAAATTTATAGTCAAATTGCATACATTTACTATAAATAAATCGTTTAAAGATTTACAGTGTAATCATTATTAAAATAAGAAAAAATATAATATGACAATGTTCTGTATCTTATCTCAAATTTTTGTCGAATAAATCCTCTCTGATTTATGCAAAATGTTATCACTCTATACTTGTGATTTATCACTGCAATCAGGTTTTTTCAGATTTGCTTAAGCAGGTGGGTCAAAAAAATTAATGAATGAATCAGTTTATTTTCTTGATCAAGTCAAGAACGACTCACTCCATTTTCCCGAAAATTTGGAAATACAATATTGTGGTTATTAGTATTGCACAGCAGTGCACTGCACTGGGGAAGTTCTGTCGAAACAACTTTCTACTAATTTTTTTACAGTTGATAAGGAAGTGTGCACAGTAATTTTTGTTTTAATTTATAAATACATTAGTTTTCTGACTGATGTGGACTACTAAAGAAAAATGTGTTGAAAAGTTTGTGGCAAGTTTTTTTAAACAATAATAGAAACTAAATTTGGAAAACACATTTTTCTGATTTGGTGAAATTGTTTCTACTTCTCCTTGATTATTGTTAATAGCGGCTTTCCACATTTTATTTGAGTCTTGAAATGATGTGTAGTTTATCTAGATCATTTAGAACCACTGACGTCTTGATATATAAGTTATCACGTCCTAAGAAATATTTGTCACTTGAGCTATTTGTAAAATGTCAACATGTTTATTTGGGTCAAATATTTAGTAATACATTGAACCGAATAATATTTACATATCTTGTGGCTATTTTCCCACTGCATACGAGAATGTTCTTCACATTCTGTTGTCTTGGTTGTCTCACCTATTAAAACTAATAGGAGTAATATAATAAAATCGAAAATATAAAGGTTTAAAAAGACCTATTGAACGCACTACGGTCATACAGTTAAATTGACGAATTACATAGCTTTGACTTCATTTTTTTCCGATTTTTTGTAATCAAAACCGTCTTGCAAACAGCCTAAAATAGCCAGAGTAAGTTCACGAAATCGGTTTATTTATCATTACATAGCAGAATTTTCATTAGTATGTCAACAATTAATGCATTCAGCTGTTTTTAGTGTGTCCCAACAAAATAAGCGCTTCATTTCACCCAGCACTTTCAATCAATACAGGGTTATTCACGAGAAGGTCTACGCCTAAATAATTCAAGACGCAACCAGAAATACAATTTCAAAATCATCTCGGATATTTCATACCATTTCTGCTTCCTGCGCATAAGCAAAGGAAGTATTGTAATAAGGTCCATCCGACGAATCGCTACTTTTACGTATTCTGGACATTTCATGAGTACGAAAAAGTAGGTCTCCCGTTTCCATCTGCTTGTTGTCTGTTATCTGATGCCTGTATCCATTTTTATTTAGCAGATAATTTCGGAAACTATTGAGCCGATTGTTCTCAGATTTTGTATGAACATATATTAGGAATGTCGCATAGACTACTACCAAAATTTGACCAATCGTCCTCACCACCAATGGGATGACGTCATCTCCAAAATTTACAAAAATATTATTTTATTTTAATTTTATAAGGTAAGATACTCCTCTACTTCATGTGTATAAATCTCTATTGAGTTTTTATCTTAGACATCCAGATTTTTGGAAAAAAAATCCATTTTGTAATTTAAGATTGAAACTGCAGAACCGAAAGCTCTAAAATCTTGCAAGCGTTTTAAGCTATGTATCATTCCATTCATTTTTTTATAATTGCTTATACAGTGTGACTTTTCAAACCTTAAAAAACCTAAAACATCTCACTATCATGACCTCATTAAGCACTATTGTCGTATCACTTACAACCTGAATTACTAAAGTTATAAGAATTCCTTAACAAACATTGAACTCTCTCTTTCTAAAAACATTAAATTTCTGGGCATTCATTGAAAACAAAAAGGATAATTCAAGAATTCCTGGTGTGATGAAAAATAAGAATAGTCGCGAGTCAAGTAATTCGACCTCTATTGTTGATGCGAATATTTTGAATATGTTTATGCCAGTTCCGATTCCCATATTTCAGAAAGAAATACCAGACAACAATACCGTGTGCATTTCTTTAAATTATATGACAGAAGACGACAACTCAAACGCGTTGAATCAATGTAAAAATTCTCTAACTATGGGACTTGACGACATTCCTAGTTTCCTTATTAAAGACTGCGCTCAAATTTTTGTAAAATCACTTTACTATATATTTAATTTAATGCTTAAGACTTCGTTGTTTACGGATGTCTAGAAGAAAGCATCAACCTCACCTAAAATAAAAAAAAGGTGATGTGAGTAACGTCACTTACTATATAGATTTGTTTCATTTTTAAGCAACTTCTCAAAAGTCTTCGAATCACTCTTATACAAACGCATATATTTTGGTGTAAAACACTACATATTTCCTCAACATGGATTTATGCTACAGCGTTTAAGTACGACTAATCTGGCATGTTTCACTGATATATTTCCGAGGCCATTGACATGAAGAAATAAGTTATTGTTGTTATTGATCATATTACTTTATAATGGTCAACACCCAAAGTCCATTTACATACCAACGGATCAAAGAAAATATAAAATATAAATAGGAGTGTTTAATTAACCACCACAGCTAAAATATTTGCTGTTTTACGCATCCAATGTAATTAAAGCACTCACCAGAATTAAGTGAAATCATATATCATAATTTAAAATTGTTTTATCGGTTTCTGTTTTTTCAATACCTGTTTACATTTATAAAAGTTGGCTGGTAGAAAAGTCATAATCATAACTGTATCCTGTATGTAAATTTTCGAAAGTTTTTATTTTTATTTTTACCTTACCGAAATGTCAATTGTCAACATTTGAAAAGGAATTGAAAAACAATGAATGTGAAAACCAATAAATGTAAATAACTTTATTTAAACTGTTTAATGCTTGATTGGCTGCCTTTTTAACATTTTCGGGCAATACGTTGCCTAAATCTATCATTTTTATAATTTTGTTCTCAAATTTTTTTTTAATAAACAACAAAACGTAACCATGACAGAGAAACAGCTCATGCAAACGTGATCAAAATTATCTGTGAAAATCGAGTGAGCCGTTCCATCAATTTTTTGGGGGGAATAAATAAATATTCTTAACAATTTACCATGCTTACAATTACTTTAAAACGTCTGCAAGATCTCAAAGTATTTATTTCTGCAATTCTTGAGTTATTCACCAAAATAAATTGACTGATCCATACATTTTTTTGAGTCACTGCAAAAGCAAATCTAAAAAATATGAATGCAATGATAAATTACGAAAATATACTGATGATATTTTTGCACATTTTAGATAGCATTTATTCGGCAAAATTTTGAGATGACGTCATCAAGTTTTTGGGCTTGACAAACAGATATATTTTGATTAAAAACCTACCATGTCAAACAGTAACTTCAAAACGTCTGCAATATTTCTTATATTATGATTTTTTTTTTTGAGACACCCCTATAAGCAAAACTAATAAATATGAATGGAATGCTAAATCACAAGTATAGTCTCATCCTATTTTGGACATTTTAGATAGAATTCATTTGGCAAAATTTTGGGCTGATGTCATCAATTTTTTGGAAGGGATAAGTAAATATACTATTTTGAATAAAAATTTATTATGCTTATCAAACGTTTAAAACGTCTGCAAGATTTCAAAGCATTCGGTTTTGCAGATTCAAAATTAAACTGTAGGTGAAACGAAGTTCACGTGGTCAGCTAGTTGTTTAAATAATGTTGATTTAAATCTCCTGTATTGGACAAAGCGAAAGCTGTCTGTAAGATATGAAGTCAACAAATGTAGTCTTATCTTACCGATTCTATATCACGTTTTAACTGAAAACGTAGATCTTTGAATACATTACAAAAATTGTGTCTGTGATTTATTTTAAGTATATTTATTTCAGACCTATAATTTCTTTTTCATTAATCGGATAATATTTCCATTAGGCCAAGGTGGAATCGAGCTCAAAGAATTTAATTTTCTTGGAACATGCTTATCGAGTATATTATAAATTTTACCGTAAAAATTTCCTAGCACAATATCCATGTCAACAGTGTCATAAAAAAAACAAATTTACGCAAGCAAGTTCGTGGTATAACTGATGAAAATTCACCCTTTTAAAGTTATAGTCTAACGATTTTGTTGGAGAAAAACCTTTCTTTTGTTGATTCTTTAAATCGTAAAGATTGATTTCGAGGGTCCGGTGATACCTATCTTCAGGAATCAGAACATTAGGTACGAGCTTTTTCTATTCGACAATTCTTGTTACATAGTACTAGATCAAATGATCGATTTATGTATTTAACAATTTGATTAAATTGATGTTAATTAAAGAAATGTGTAAAATTATTATAAGCTGTAAAAATTGAGAACTTCATTTGTGTTGTGACCATTTAACAAAATCCAGTAAATTAAAATCTCCTATTAAGAGTAAATCTTTTATAATTCATAAAAAAAGGCACTGAGTTAAGATGTTCAAAAAAGTTAATAATGTAACAGTCCGTACTACATGATGAATGAATATAAACAATATATATAAAATGATTTAGATTTGCTCAGTATTTTAATTATTACAGGGTGTATTGCTGAGGTATACAGAGTGGTCCACGAGTAATTTTCTTTGCTTCATAGATTCTTGTTTTGAATTTTTTCAAATATAAAACATAGCAATCAAATGTTTATTCACAAGGTTCCACCAGGACGGCGCCCCTCGCCAATTTTTACAGAATTGTGCAAGATTACCTGGACGAAATTTTTCCTAATAAATGGATTGGGAAAGGTTCGATTAACCGATAGAGATAGCAGCCGTACTATCAGTCAAAGAAACAAAAAGAAAAAAAGAAATGAATTGCTATTCGCGCCTAGAATACAATGTAAGGAACTAGCGGGACAAGAGCCCTAGCAGAAAAACTTTGTGAAGAAGAAGTAAATTATACTTATCCTAACTAGTAGGACAATACTGAAATTGAAAATTAATAGTTCAAATTTTAACTAAAAATCGCTCCTAATCACGAAGCACTCACAATACGCGTTATTACTCATGTCACACACACTATTGATATCGTTTACGTAGATTTTTAAAAAGCTTTTGATCAAATTGACCATTTTGCGTTGCTTGGTAAAGTTTTACTCATTCCCTGTTAACTCTTTTTAACTCACACTTATTAAATAGGGAACATTATGTCAAATATCGAAATTTTTCTGCAAGGTTATTAAACCCACATCTGGGATACCCTAGAAATCCAATTTGGGTCCGTTGACATCATAGATATATATATACAATCACAGAAGTTACTCTTTGCAGATGATACCAAGCTATAAACGGTAGAGATGATTTCATTCTTCTTCAAAATAGATTCACTACTATGGGGAATTGGTGTCCTAAGAACAGACTTCTTCTTAATATTCTGAAATGTTTAGTTCGGTCTAAACTCAAATCTAGTCTGAAAGATATCAGAATCATATTCACCATTTAGAATCTGTTCAGAGAAACTTTTTTAAATCTAATTCATCGAGTTTATCGCATACGAGGGTTTGACCAGCCTTTATTACTGTCTAGATTTAATTATTTTGTCTTCAAACTAAGTAAGGTATAATAAAAACCACCTACAGATAGCAGAAGCGATGTAAACGTTTCTGTAAATGGCAAATCACCTCTAAAATATAGTCAATTGTTTGCCTTTATGCCTTACTTATTTTTATACAATTTCAGCATTATAAGTCTGCTTCTTCAGACGCAGGATATATATGTGTTGACTGAGCTCGTCTGTACAGTGGCGGAAATTTAAAGTCGAGCAGCCAGTTGTCATTTTCATGACTTTCTCGCTAATTTTATTAATGGAGGCTTTTATTACCTACGCTACCGTTGTTAATGCTTTACTCTCTCCACAGTGAGTTGAAATAATATTCAGCCTTTAGAATATTTTTGCCTTCAGGTCATGTTTATCTTTTTTGATAAATCCGAATCACTGGTAGTATGTGGACTAGAAATCCACTAATTAAATATTTATCAGTAATGTAAAAGCGCTACGTAAAATATACTTCATATTTTTAATGAAAAATAAAATGTTTATTTTTCGCAATCACGCTATCCAACCTTCTGGGTACAGATCAAAATTTAAAACATACTCGGGAATAAACCCGTTCTTCCATTCTAATCAATAAAGGATTTTGTGGCAAAAAATTATTATTTCTGTTTATCGACCATAGAACCCCAGACATTTGGGATTGGGTTTAAATCCGCACTCCGGGAAGGTCAAGGGAATAATTTGTTACTGCATCCATTCAGTTAATATTCTAGCTGCATGGACACGACAATTATAGTGTTAATATATGAAGCTACGTTTCGCAAATTCTGCATCTACTGAAGGTAAGGTAACGTGGTATTTTCTAAAGTGTCGCTTTAAGCCGTTGCATTAAATCTACATTCGATATTTGCGTACACACCTAGCTCTCTAGAGGTTATCCATCGCTAGACATTTGCAGAAAACCCTCCAGTCATTCTAACATGCTGCGTATAGTGTTCCTCATATCCAGTGCCTGGAAACCTAAATACCCTAATGCGAATATTATTAAACGACTGAAAACACTATTCTGTTCCAAAAATCTAAATCTTCCATTCTTTCTCCTTTGTTAGCTTGTGTTCAAAATGATTTTCTAGCTGCGCAATAATTTCGATGGTGAGAAAATCTTCTAATACTATTATGGGAACCTGAAAATGTTTCACACTACGCTTTTACAGCAGATTGAAATGCGCTATTTTCGAAAAATTTTATTAGGTGCCTCATCCTCATCTTCTGTAAAAATTCGGTCAGTTCCTACTTTTCCTTCAAGATAATGTCTGCGGTTCCTTCTAGATTGCACTGTGCTTTTAGATATTTCCAACCTTCCGACCTCTCTTTTTTCCAACCAACCCCTTTTCAGTAGGGCCATTACACTTGCTTTGTGCTTTATATTTAACTCCGGCATTATTTTTTATCATCCAGTGAGTTTTTTGACTTTAAAATATTTCACACTTTAAATACATTGGTTTCCTAGCATTCGTTATATGAAACAATAATAACAGCAATATTTACAGTCGGACAAAAGTATTTATCGACTTTAACTTCCCGCCGCTGTACGTATGTCAATATTGGAGAATTATTATTGGTGTACTGTGCAAAAAATTATCCGTGGAAACATTGGAAACAGGAATTAAAGTGTTTTTCAACCAGGTCCAAGATTTATATATGTATTTTTTTGTGTTTTCGTTTTCCACTTCCTTACATCAGAAAGTCCTAATTTCTTCTAAAACAGTATATGCGTAGGTATTTTTTAAACTGTCACATGTACATTTCTAATACCAAATATACCATTTTCAGCCGCTTTAAAACGAATTCGTACCGACTTTTCGACGAAGTTTTTTATTTTTGTTATTCAAAGAAATAACCAGCCGGCAAAACTCTAACAAGCGTCCCCTCCCAGCAGACATTAATTGTGATAATTTCGAGGTTTGAATTTCGGGCAGAATAATTCTGAATGAATTGCCTTTTCATTCTCGATTCATCAAAGAGAACCAACGTGCTTTGAGCATCTCTCTAAAAAACACAAAAAAGTCGCTGAATCTGAAGAATTCACGGGTGATGTAGTCGTCAATTTTAGGTATGCTGTTTGTTAAATATTTTACATACCGACGAGGCATTGAAATCGGTGTTTTTAAAACTGAAGAGGTGTTTTAATATTTTTTGTGTACGCTTGTTTTACAATCGGGAATTTCAGGATTTTGCTTTCATAGTTCGGTGGTATGCGGTTAAACAGATAAAGCCAATGTCCATGACGTGACTAAACTTGCACTACAACTTTCAAACCAAACTTCTCTAGTGCACTTAGAAACTTTAGAGCATTGTTAACAAATTAAAATATGAAGATGTACAAACTTCTAACATGCTGTAATCTTCACCAATAATCTCGTTTTAACTCCTTTTATTAAAGACTATGAACGGAAAAAATCATTTTCGGATTTCAGCAAATTGGGATAAGGTAAATTAAAAAAAAAATAATAATAGCTTGTTCTGTATGCATGTCGACTCGTTCTGCTATTCTCTGGAGGAACAAACCTCATTTCTATAAATTGTTCCATTGCAATGCTTATGTAGATGCATGTTTCGAATAGTAAGTACGATGCGGCGAAAATTCGTATATTTTGTTGAATGTATTCTCTGCGCGAGTCAAAACTTTGATTAACTGAAGTAAATTTTCAGTTTCTTATTTGTTAAATAATATTTAATTTTAATATTTAGAGTAAACTCTATTTTCATAATCAACGTTAAATAATTAGATTAAGAAAAATCAATTATTTAACTAATTAAGTTAGTCAACACATCTAAAATATTTGTTAGGAGCAGACATAAATAAATTCAAGCGCAATAAGCTTCAGAAGCAAAATAGGGACATCCTTGGTAAACTTATTTTATCGTTCAACACACTGTAAAAACATAAGTTAGGCAATTTTGATGACAAAAATCGATCTAAGGTTAGTTCGACAGAACTTCCGTAGCCTCTAAAGTACAATAAAAGATATTCAGCTTTTTCGAAAAAATTATAAAATTTGATTTTGCGAAATTAATTTTTTTAGAGAACCCCTGACTTGAAATAAAGACATGTATGCAATGTTAAAGTAAATGTAAAAAAGCATGCTACGTATATGTCTCAAATGATTTTTTCTCTTACAAAATTTTGTGATGACACCATCAGCATTTTTACAAGGATACGTACATAAATTTGGATAGATGCAATATAATAGTAATAATAACAGTATTGTATTCCAAAATAAATTGACTAAGTTATCAATTTTTTGAGATACCCTGTATAAGCAATTCTAAAAAACATTCATGCAATGATAAGTCACAAATATAGACTCACCATATTTTCCACATTATAGACAGGATTTATTCGGCAAAATTTTGAGATACCGTCATCAATTTTTTGTAGGGTATAAACGAATATATTTTGATTAAAATATTGAAAAATTGAAAATATTAAGTAGCTAGTCACCCGATGGACTCGATTACAATAGCTCGTTAACTTATGCTCGGGAAGTAAAAATGAAATTTTCTAGATTGAATTAATTTTACATGGCGATTATTTTTATTTATTTTCCGTTGGAATATATTTTTATCATCACCACTAATGAGTGATTATTGATTAATGACTAATGACAATTCACAGGTTCACTACAGATTCATTCACCCCAAAAGTGATGCTTTAGCACAGGATGTCAGTTTAACCCACACTGTTGTTGTGAAGTAGAATATTATAATATAAATATATCAATTTGAAAAAATGATTCCTAAGTCTTTGACTTTCTTGACACGAATTACTGATGGTTTCCCTAATCACTAGTAAATTTCCCTAATTAGTAATCAAAATACGAGACGGATTTGATATTAAAAACGAAATTAAGTAAATTGCTCACTGTCCATTTGTATAGAGTATTTTGAACGATCAATAAAAATTTGCTGTGCTTGTAGGATCATTAAATGTTCCAAAACGCCTATCTGTCGGTATATAGTGAAAATGCTGATGATGCCAATCACAGAAAATATTTATAGTACTGAAATGAATAGGTAAAGACTGCAAATTTGTTTTCATAAATTCATTATTTAGTTATGAAGCCTTAGAGCGATTGCAGGTACTAATCTTATTAGGTACTGCATAAGAGAGATAAAATATTGTTACGAAATAAACTCATATGCCGCTCCAGTATAACGCCAATGAGTTTTTTAGTATGTATGGCGAACCGGTGACTCATCATCGGTGACGGCGACATTCGAAAAAAAAAATGGAAGTCTCCGGAAGTCTCGATGGTGGACTCCAGAACAACCTCGAAATCAGCGATCGCAATCCCTCCAGAAGAAACGTACGAGTTTAAATAGGGACCACCGTCGGGAGCAGTCTAGTCTAGTCTATTTCAGCCGAACCGAGATATAAGTACAAGTCAAGTTAAGTCGGAACTATTCACTGTTATATTTTCGCTGAGTAGTTAGTAGTGTAAATTTGTATTATTGAGGAATAGATTGTTGAGTTTTACCCATGTCGATCTTAATACCCGTAAATCGTACCACTATTTTCCCAAATTCTTGAGCTATTTCAATTAAAAACTTATGACAATAACACTGTGTGATGTCAGCAGCCTGAACTTGGGGAAGCATAAGAAATGTTGGCAAAATCGAGGCTTCGTCTTTTGCTATTGTCATAATCTGACAAAACGAAATTGTGGGAACCAAGTTCGGACAGTCATGTTTGCATGTTTCGATATCTGTACCCTTGTTCAGTACAAAGGGTTACATTACGTAGCCCGTGTGACTTTCTTCTTAATGTCTAGAACAGTATGGTTCTTTTGGTTTTTCTTTACAATGTGTAGATGATCTACGACACTTCAAAAAAAGAGCAACAAAACATGAAAAAAGTGCAACTCATTTGCATCACTTAGTGGGTTACAATCTTCTCTATAATATAGACATTCGGAAACAACTACACACCGCCTATATTAATAATATTCAACAAAAATCGCCACATATTACGGTGATTGATAATGTGCATAAAATGTTGTGGAGTGTTTGAACTTGTTTTACGTAAATATAACGAAAGTAGGGAATCACAATATCCAGGTATATTTCGAGCTCTGATTAATTTTACGGCTGAATTGGGCTCTGCTTTATCAAATCATTTGAAAGAACTAACGGTTTTTAGAGGAACGTCTAAAACTGTTCAAAATGAACTTTTAGATACTATCAACGTAAAATTTTGACGCAGGGCAAAAAGGTATGTCGACAAATACTTTTTTACTTTTATTGAAAGTATTTTTGTAATTATTTCCATCACAAAATTTAGTCTATTAATATAGCAACCTGTTTTATATCTTCATATTTAACTCATCAATCAAATTGTGCCCCCCATTTCAAAAGGTCACGGGCCGCCACTGTTACAACCAAAAATTTACAATTGGTACAGCATTTAACAGCTTAATACAATTTAGGTTTATGGCATTTCTTTGAGTCTTATCAACTATTAATATAAATGATATCAAATCTGTTAATAAAAATCCAGGTTTGAATTCTCTGTGGTTTGTTCTGGAAATTCCTGGATTTTCAACATGGGTCTGCATAATAACAATTTTCAATAGAAAACTCCATCATACTTTAAATTTTTGGCTGACGAATATTTTAATTTAGTGCGAAGAGAGCCCTTAATGCTCCTAATTATTCACAATTTAAAAAAATTGCCGGCCGTTTATTTTAATACCTACTTCTGCTGAATTCAAATCAACTTCAAATTAATAGTAAACGCCGATTAAAAGTGACTCTTAATTTGTGCTCGCTCAGTGATGAAACGCCTCCCCTAGTTCGATAACCCATTCATCACAAGATTTCCGCGTCTCTAGCAATTAACCTTGAATTATTAATATCGTAAAATCTCCGTCGTTAATTAGTGCATCAATTACAAAGGGGTTCTTTTAATTACGCCCAACTATAAATTTACGCGGGTCGGAATTGGTCGTGTACGCAAGGAAACGAACACACTTAAAGCCTGATAAATCGTCTTGGAAGAAATGCGCGTAGCGGGATTTTCGAATTTTTTTCTGTGTAAAGTGAAAACTGCCCGCGGCACAAACTATAAACCCCCACATCTGGTAGTACACGTTGAGGTTATCTGGCGCGTTATCAACGACGCAGCGCTAAAGACGAAAGCGTCCCCTTGACGTAAACGTCGATACAACATTAAGGACATTAGCGCTTAATGTTGCTGACTCGACTTTTCGACGATCTGAAAGGGGTAGAGACACACTGGGAATTTATTCAATCGAAGCGCGCTGCGGAGTGTTTTCCGCGAAAGAAACATTTTCGTATTTGAATTAAACTGCGGTTTTGTTATCGCGAAAGATTCAGGAGGAAGACGGTACGGTTGGCTTGTGTTGTAATGAATTGAGGGGCTTTTTAGAGGTGGAAAGTGTTGGTAGAAGAGCACGAATCATGCTTGTAGCGAAATTTTAGAGGAACGAACAAGATTTTTCTTATCTTAGCGCCTGCACCAATTTTAGAAAAGCAATTAGAATATTTTAGTATAAAAATTGAAATAAACCAACGTACGATTAAAAACTGAACTGACAGAAGACGAAAATTGTTTGAAACATAAGGCCTTTTAGTATAACCACACACGTTCAACTTGTCAAGTTGTTGTGAGTATATGGTACCCTAGAGTTATTGTAGTGTTAAATTGCACAAAAACCCAACCTGTGAATATTTATCAATTTATAACAAAAACGTTTTTATTAACTTTATTATTATTTCAGTCGTACAAGTATATTCAGGAAGACAATACCACGCAATATAATGAGACGTATGTGTACATAAAGTACATACAAAACCAGATAATCTATATATCATGGCAAACGATAAATGTAAACGACTCCAATTATGAGTACTGCCGCTGTAAAATCTCTATGCAGTCGCTTTTGAAGCTGTACCCTGTGTAAAGCTGTCAATCAAAATTAGTCGCTACTCTTGTACCTTTCCAGGATCGAATTTGTTCTCTAGTAGTGCGCAATGATTGTATTGCAGGTTGCGGGCTAAAGTACTAAATACCCTTCATAGAATAATTGACGGTGTTTGCATTTATCTTTTGTCGTACTTTAAACCTATACATTTCCTAAGTGGTTTGATTGGAAGCAGGATGGCGATTTCCCAACAAACAGACACATGGAATAATCAGTCGCATTGACGTAGTAAAGCAGTCATATCTTTTTCGTACAATATTTTCAAATATTCGTTTAAGTTATCATGATGAATATGATAATCACAAGCTATGCCGTTGAGTATATTTTATTTGTATAATATATGTATAATGGAGATGGTTCAATCAAATTGATGCGAGGTGTCCTCAAGTAGAATGTGTTATTTAATCGAATTTCGTATATTTAAGGTGACATAAAGTTAACTTGTTTTATTATTCCCACACAGTCTATCTTATTTTATTGTATCTGTTGTTAAATAAGAATTTTCCTTCTTAATTGAAACGGAAAGACTTGGAACCTATTCACAAGAGACGACTGAAGGAAGCCTCTTTATGGATAAGTACTGTGATACCGTACTTGGATACAAGATACTTCCAAAAATGTCTCTACACTCTAAATAACTCTAAATGGGCAACCAAATCACTGTGCGGTACTCAAGTATTGACTGACATGTTGAATATAGAATATTGACGCAACTGCTATTTCAGAATTGGTTAAAATTCCTAATAACAATGTCTAGCATTCTAAAATCTTTCTTCACCACAATTTCAGTATTATCAAAAAATTATAATTCTATAATATTAATTCTTAAATTTTCCGAAAGTAGAAGAAATGTGGCTATCAATGCCGATAAAAGAATGTTGTATGCAATTTTTAGCTATGAAGAAGGGTATCCCATTAGCTCCAGCACTAAATATGTGATTTACCATTTTCGTGGCGACATGTAAATCATCAGCAATACTTATGCTACCGATTACGATTGACGGAAATATCATTTATGTTGTGTTCTATGTTGCTGGAAAAATGCTGGGAGGCTTCGTTTACAATATCTTCTGGATTAAAGTATACAATCTCGAAATAATGCTTGAGACAAATGCAGCCCCAAAACTAGAAATCTAGGGTCATCTTTCTTGTCATTAGCCGTTGGAAACAGATTTGGAATACAACACCGTCTCAAAAATGGAACTACTGAAAGAATAGAATAGAGATATTGCGACGAAACTCCGAGAGACGGTGACGGTCCGGAGTTTCGCCGATATCACGTGGGGGTGGCGTACCTCAATGGCAAACCCTGGACCGAAAACGAACACACCTGGCCGACTTAGACTATGAGGTCAACTTCACACCACCGGACGAGTCGAAGCGCCAGCTCCCTATTTGGGGAGGGAACACCGGGGTGGCTCTAAAATCGGAAAAAACGTGCAGAAAACTCCAAACGGTACTTACGGTCAACGGTGTTAGGGTTCCGCACTAGAAAATTCCAACACAACATTTTTTCAACACCTGATTTCTCACAGCCTCACAGCTTTTTTCACACATTCACAATTGCGCGCTTTCCGGACCGCGAAAATTCATTTCGTTACAATATATACGTCAAGACAATACACAGACAAATAAATTTACTTTGTGATAAATACAATATAAACCGATTAAACCAAATGGGGGGGCCAGTTAATTATGAATGTTTTATATATATATATATATATATATATATATATATTTGTATCAAGTAGAGATCCGAATAAACTTTGGACAACCTGAGATCCACTATAATAAAAATACTTTTTAAAGTATATATTTTACAAAAAATGCCTCAATACCTTGTCTAACTCACACCCCCACAGAGGGGAAAACATTTTTAACATTTAATTTTCTTGACAAAATTTGTGCAAAACGAGATCATTTGTAAAAACACAACCAGTCGAGATCCAGAAATGTATACATTGATGTAAAACGCAAAACATGAGATCCGGTAACGTTGCCAGAGTTACGTTTGGCCCGTCTGCGCAAAGAGACCAGTTGCACGTGCATTTACGTAGTTTTTCAGAGTTTTGGTGTTTTGAGTGGATAGTCAGTGGTGATGTAAGCAAAATTTTTCGACATCATGATAAGTCGTGGAAAAAACTTAGTATATTTGGCCAGAAGTGGAAAATCTAATGTACCATTAAACGAAGGTAAAGTAAAATAAGAATGGTATTATTACATTGTTAATGTTAATCTCGTCGCATTTTAACAGTGAAACTAGATGAATCCGACGAACACTCGGACGAATATAATTATGATTATTTAGAAGACCAATATGCAGAAGACCCGTGGTCACATTTTAAAAAGTGGCAAGCAGCAAAGAAAATAAAAATACCATTGGCTCAAAGATTGAATAACTCATACTGTAATCAAAAGGTACGTATATTTGAATTATCGATTTAATACAATTAAGATGGATTTCACAATTTCAGTTAACTTTAATCATTCGTTAAAAACAATTGTTGGTATGGTTGTAACAAATATATCTAAGTAGTTAATCATCCGTTAAATTTAACTAACATTGGTGATACCGACCCTTATTGCATTTGTTTTATATCTTATATATAAAAAAATTATAAAGTCCACTGTTCGACGTAGATAAAAGTTAAAATTATTAGTATATTATTCGTCAAAAATCATACGAGTTAATTTAGAGTACCCACCTGTAAGTCAGATAAAATTATTTTTAAATAGACCGCTGTTCAGAAGGGAATTTTTTAGAAACTTTTCGGTTTTGGACACAAACAGCTTTAAATTTCATTAATTGTTTTTAATAAAAATTGTACTTTTTGAGAAAAGGACTTTCACTGCCGCAGATTTTTTTTTCTTATTTAAGATGTTATAAAGAAGATTGAATAGAAATATTGTACTTCATTTAAAACATGGCACCAAGGGCAGTCGTCTTTTGGTGTTTAAAAAACTAGTTACCATCAAAAAACGTTCATTAAATTTAAAATTATTGGGTTAGTTCATCCTAATCCGAAAATTGGACAGAACTCAATTATAAAATTTTAACGAATTTTTAGGACAACCATATGGAAAATGATAATCAAAATTTTGAAGAACGTGTGCTTGAAGAATTAAGACCACTTGAAACTAGCCCACAACTCTCAACGTTAGACCACAATCTTCAGGTATGTAGTAAAAAGTAATTTTCCTAATGCAGTTGTAAAATGTCAACATTATTGAAACTCGAGTCTGACTGAATACTTTCAGAGCGATTTTTTCGCTTTCTATCATCGACAGGCGTGCGTCCTATTTCATACAAATTTTTACAAGAACTATTTGTCTTTAGCGAAAATGTACAAATATAAGTGTTGGATAAATACATATTCCCCTTAACGGTTCTATAAGTTGTGCAGCTAAAAAAAATATGCCTGATATTTTAACAGTACCTAAATTAATTTCCATGAATCTTTAGAACTCTGTACATAGATTTGACGTATTTTTAGGGAAATGTTCAAACCGGATCTGAGAATAGTGTTAATAGCGTTTTAAATGATATTCAAAATCATGAAGACCCTGTTAACCAATTAACGCCTCTAACTACTACAGAAGCGGTGCATACATGTAACGATCAACTTCTGGTATGTATGTTGTTCTAACAGTCATGTATGTAAAATATTGTAAATCAGAGTAAGTTTTATAGTGAAAATTATCATTTTATTTCAAAAATAGCCAACTGGTGCATAAAAAAATGTAGAAAAATGGGCAATTTCACTGCTAATTCCTGCATTTTTAGTGCCCATTTTTCACTCAAGACCTACACAGTACTTAACGAAAACAAATACAAAATAATGTGTTTTAGAATTCCGCCGAAAAGGAAGATCATAATAGTGATGACGAAAATTCGCATTTGTCGGAGAGTTCCCTATTTGCAGATTCATCAGTAAGCGAAGTAGTTAAATATCGAATATCAGATTTGTCGTTTAAGTAGGTACGTACCATCAGTGGACAAAGAAAATTGGAAATTGGAAATTTTACAATTGTCAATTGTGTCACGAAACGACAATCATAATTACATTTTAAAAATGAAATTCAGATATACAGGGTGATTTTGAAATACGTTCGGAAAATTAAAGCACAACATCTCTGAAATAAGTTGAGGGCATTTCCAGTAATTTTTATTCATTCTAATACAAGGATAAAAATCCCAAAATCCAGACCTAATTCGGCGTCACTGATATGCACATAATGAGACGTATGTTGGCGTTGTATGTTGAATCGGACAATTAATTTTTTACGTCATATTTGTCAAACTTATAACAATAATAAACACGTTTTTCAATAAAGGGTACACGTCTGCATAATAGACAAGGCATAATAGACACATTTTGGACACGCCAAATATTGAAAAACGTTTTTATTTCGATTTTTTTTATTGTTACAAGTTTGACAGATGTGACGTAAAAAATAATTATTAACGCATTAAGCGAAGATATACGCCTCAAATTTTTGTAGTTAAAAAAGCTAACAACACAAAGAACACAATCGGTATTTAACTATGGATGATGCAAATAGATTATAATCAGTGCCGCATCATCAAAATTGAACAAGATTTCTATCAAAATTTTCTTGAAACTGGGGCAGCAATTTAAAAAACGAAACCTGCGAAATTCTTTGATTGCTAGTAAATATTAATCGATGTGTTTTCCGAACCCATTTCAGAATCATTTTTTTCGTAATGTCATCCGGTGTCAACCATATCTCATAAAATGATGGGAATACTTTTTAACAAAAACCCAACTTATGTGTTTAAAGTAGATGGATGGATAAATTATTCAGTTTATATGTTTAAAATTCTGTGATTTTGAAAATGATCTAGTTATCAACTGTGCTCTAGTTTTTTTGTTCAGTGATGGTAACTATTTATATTGGAAATTCAAAATTTTCTCATCCTTGCTGAAAAATGATAACGCTACTGTATAAAAAACTTCTAGAAATTTCAATTGATTACATTTAAAATAAAATATTGCCAATGATAATATCATTACTTTTAGGTTTCTTGGAAGCCCAATCAAGAGAATGATGTCACTTCAGAAGATAATTATTCCGAGATAAGCGAGTCTATCCCCCGAAAATCACCTATATATTTTCATGCCGCTTCTAAGGAACGTCAGTCATCAAATCCTGTCAAGTGTATTGAAAGTTCTCTTGACGCGAAAAATCCACTCCCAACGAGTCCAAAACCATTACCTACATCAGACTGTGATTTATCGGTATGCGTATTTTTATTGAATACATTCATATAAGTACGTAGCCTATGTATCAGAAATACGAGGTTTTTACATTATAGCGCGTATCACTTTAGCCTGAGAATATAGTATATTTATTATTAGCCAAGGTTGCAACGCCAAGCATTCTAGACCGAGCGCAAATTAGAACCCGAGACGCGCAGCGTCGAGGGCTCTGAAGCGCGAGGTCTAGAAGTGGCTTTGCAACCGTGGTTAATAACAAATATACTATTTTTTTCACTAGTAGAAACCATAAGACAATAAACTGAAAAAATAAACGTTTAATTTTTTGACGCAACATGATTTTGTTTTGATTTCTAATCAAACTTAATCTAAATCGTCAACACAAAGAAAACCGTTTATACTTGTCGCTGAGTTAATCATTTTATCTTCTACCGTCTACCAACTACCATGCGTATACTCAAGTAATGTTTGTAGCACACATTTGTTCATTTTTTAAGAAATAATCACATCAAACATTGCGTACATAACCTCAATTTTTCTTTTTGAATCGGTGGTCGCAAAAGTTGAATTTGCTACCTCTAAATGAGTCGACATTTGCATGGATCATGGCTGCTAGTGAAAAAAAAATTGTTTTCACTAGCAGCTATGAAGCATGTCCACTCATTTAGAGGTAGCAATTTCAAATTTTGCGACCACGGGTTCAAAAAGAAGATTGAGGTTATGTACGCAATACTTGATGTGATTATTTCTTAAAAAATGAATAAATGTGTGATACTAACATTACTTGAGTATACGCATGGTAGTTGGTAGACGGTGGAAGATAAAATGATTAATTCAGCGACAAGTGTAAACGGTTTTCTTTGTGCTGAAGATTTAGATCAAGTTTGATTAGAAATCAAAATAAAATCATGTTGCGTCAAAAAATTGAACGTTTATTTTTTCAATTTATTGTCTTATGGTTTCTACTAGTGAAAAAAATAATATATTAACCACGGTTGCAAAGCCACTTCTAGACCTCGCCCTTCAGAGCCCTCGACACTGCGAGTCTCGGCTTCTAATTTGCGCTCGGTCTAGAATGCTTGGCTTTGCAACCTTGGCTAATAATATACTATTTTCCTACTCGTTGCTATGGACGACGTCTAGCAATAGTTATTTGTGACACAAGACCAGAAAATGCATGTTTGCGAGTGCGAGTGATAATGTGGAGCCGAGAGACGCTAGCCCAGGCGGAACAACACAAGCACTCGCAAAACATTTTGTGGCCGTGTGTCTCACATAATTTTTTCTACTCGTTATCCCTAATATCTGAAGAAAAAATGCAAACAAGTTTCCACAACAAAAGTCAAATTAATGACATTTCTCCAATCTGTCTTTCTTTCCGTACGTTGGTATTGACGACGTTGTGAAATAGCTTTTGCCAGACGTCGTCCATAGCAACGAGTAGGAAAAAGTTCTTGCAACTTACTCTATGATGTTAAAATACCATTCTTTCAGGGTTCCACTCGAAGACCAATTCATAAAAATCCTGTGGAACACAGTCTACGTAAGGGAAGAGTATGGGACAAAAAGGATCGCTGCTCTTACTGTGATAAAGACGTCACTAATTTTTCAAGACATCTTTTTAGAAAACATGCAGAAGAAGAAAGTGTACGAAAAATCCTTGAACAGCCAAAAGGTGAACGCAAAAGAAAAATTATGATTGATCTCATAAGAAAGCAAGGGAATTTTACAGTACTAGGAGAGAATATAACGAGGCCGGTTCAAAGACCGTCTGCAATACAAAGTAAAAATGATGAAATTCTCCCAACAGATTACCTTCCATGCATTTATTGTAAAGGATTATACAAAAAAAAATCTCTACGGAGGCACGCCCTTACTTGCTGTTACAATAAAGAGATTAATCAAAAACACAATTTTGCAAGCGAGGGTCAGACAATGATTGCTTTTACTGAATCTCGTCAAGAATTTCTAAAAAAATCAAGATTGAAATGCGAAGTGTTTAGCAAAATGCGTGCTGACAGAATATCTTTAAACGGAAAAAGTGACCCAATAATCTGTCAATATGCAGAAGACTACCTGCGCAAACATAAAAGACCACATATCAAAAATGCGGTATCAAACAAAGTGAGGGAATTGGGAAGACTTCTCATTCCACTTCAAGATATTTATAAAATTAATTCCATGCTAGAAGTGTTAAAACCTGAACACTTTGATAAAGTAGTTTCCGCCAGCCGCATAATTTCGGGTTACAATGAAGCAAAGCGATCCTTTAAAGCGCCTTCTCTTGCTCTTCATATGAAAACAATATTATTAGCTGTATGCTCTTCAGCTAAAACTCTTATGTTAAAAAAACATCCTATTTTGGGGATTACCGATTATGACATAGCACTCAAAAATGTTAAGGGATTTCGGGAGTTGGTCGATGCTAACTGGAAATTTGAAATGAGCAGTCTGGCACTAAAGGACCTTAATGAAAAGCAATCAATAAATCCGCAGAAATTACCAGTAACCCAGGATATTATTTTATTCAGAAATTATACGCAAGAAATTGCGGAAACATGTGTGAAAGAACTAGAAACGAATTCAGAAAACTTGACGTCATTCAAAAAACTTACGGAAGCGGCTTTGGCTCTGACAATAATTTTAAATAGGAAGAGAATCGGAGATGTACAATATACACAATTAGAATCTTATAATCGAATATCAACAAGTACCAACCAAGAGGAGTGCCTTAGTTCCCTAAATGAATGTGAAAGAGAATTATCGAAGCATTTTAAACGCATTACCACAGTGGGAAAAGGAAGTCGGTCAGTTCCGATACTTTTTTCAAAAAATGTACAAAAATACATAGAAACACTTCTATCAGTCAGAAGAAAAACTACGTTCGTACCGCATGAGAATCCATTTTTATTCGCGTTAACAGGAAGCTCAACTAAATGGGTGGATGGATCAGCCGTATTAAGAAGATATGCAGTCAAATGTGGGGCCAAAAATCCTGGTACTCTAACCTCTTCTCGCCTTAGAAAACAAATTGCAACTGTCCTACAGATTTTAAACCTTAATGACACTGAAATGGAGCAAGTGGCCACCTTTATGGGCCATACCAAAAAAACCCACGAACAATTTTATAGGTAGGATATTTAGTATATAGCTTGTGGATATGTAAAAATAACAATATTTCGAGAACCTATATATCTTTCTTTTTTTAAGGATGCCACAGGACGTTTTTCAAACTGCAAAAATAGCCAAGTTACTTCTAATGATGGAAAGGGGAGTCGGCAGCCAGAATCAGGGTAAAACTCTTGATGAAATCAACGTCGAATTGGAATCGTGGAATGGAAAATCTCTTGAAGACCCTGGAAGTGGTAACTTCCCGCTATTATTTTAATTTTTTTTAAGTTTAAAACATACAAATAATAACATAAACAAAATAACAAATAATAACCAGTTTTTTGACTTGTTTATTTTTTTAGAATCAGAGGACCATGATTTGGAGGAAAAAAGCGCACATGATGAACCAAAGGAAGAAGATGAAAGAATTAGACTAGACATGCCAACTATGTCTGTGACTAGTGTTAACGTTACGCAAACCAACAAGCACAAAGCTCAAACTATGTCTGATGATTCTCCACTCAAAAAGAAAAAGATATCTAAAGAAAAACCCAAAAAAGAGAAATGTCGTGGAACATGGAACGACAAGCAAAAGTCCATAATGTTAAATTATTTTAAGAATCATATTAAAAACAAAATTTCGCCGAAAAAAGCGGAATGCTTAAAATTACAACAGGAAAATTTTGATTTGTTTATGAACAAGACTTGGGTACAAATTAAAGTATATATTTATAATACTTATAAAAATAAATAAAATTGTAATATTCCTATTTTTTGTCATTTTACTATTTTAATTCTGTTGTAATTCAATAATCGCCGTCGTTTTGTTAAAACTTATAATAAAAACTGTTGCGATGTTGCAAGATCTGTTGGATCTCGACTTATTGATAGAATGTTATATACAGCCTGAGCATTGCAGCGCCCTCGTTGGTGTGCCCACCTGAACTACTCTCGTATAAAAATTGATAAAAATGTGAAATCCGAGATCCGACAAATAATGCAGTGACGTCCTTCCCCCACCTATAAAAATTGTTTGGTGAAGATATACACATGAAACAAGTCGAGATCCAAATTGGATCTCGTCTTGCCAGAATGGATCTCTACTTGTACAAAAAATATCACTAAATGATCTCGACTTGTACAGTAAATATATCTATATATATATATATATATATATATATATATATATATATATATATCGATATGTTAAAAAATAGAGACCGGATTCTAGAGCATATACCTTTTTTTTTAGTTAAGTAAGTTTATTATTATTTTCATATTACTATATTTTTTTTATATTTTTTATTATAGTATTATCGTATGTACTACTTTTTTTTCTTTTTAGTACTGTCCTATAAAAGGATTGTATATCTGTTGGGCAATAAAAGTTATTTATTATTTATTATTATACTATTAATTGAGGCAAACACCTGAGACCCGAAAATAAATCCGTGTTATATCAAATGAATCTTTTTGGCACTTATTTTATTTGTCTTAAAATCCTAAACCTATCCTCTTTTTGTCCTAACTAAACTTGATTTGTCCTAGTTAAAATAGGACAAAGTTGTTAAGTTTTAAAAAAAAACTTAACAACCTTAATAATGTAAGGTTAAAAAAGAAACGTTGAACTTGTCTCACAATTTTATAATACCTGAACCTTAACCACCGATGCACTTCAAACAAGCGCCATAGCCACGACTGATAACACGAAAAACGAAGTAAAGAACACAATGAACCATATCCTTGACCCTACACCTGTTCTGTGCCCTACACCATCAAAATGTCTTCCTAGCCATCGGTTAACGGGTTTTAGAAACTTAAAGTTATACCTAGCAACTAAAATAATTCCTAAAATCAAAGACATGTTGACCATAAGATTACAAAGTGGTTGAATAGAACTGTCATCCTCGATAAGGAAGTTTATCAACAAATAAATATGGAAGGAAGGTTATTTTGTAGAGCATGTAGCAGTAAGTTAATTTTTCTATTGTATTGATAGTTCACGTTAATAAAATGTTACAGTTTACTTCCAATAAAATTACACATCTAAAACAACATGAAAAGTCGACTGAGTGTAAGTTAAAGGTTAAAAACTCGATTCGATAAACATTGATAAATTCTCAACATCCAAAAACCAAAGACACAGAATCCTTTTAAGAAATATGTCAAACATTAGTAGCTTCCAATATTGAATAGAACAACTTAAATAGCCAGCCATTTGTAAATTTCTTTCAAAAATATTGTGACAGGAAGATTCCCAACGAATCGATGTTAAGAAAGAATTATCACCCAAAATGCTACAATAATGTCAGAAAAAAGTCATTAATCATTATGTTGTAAACACCTGTCTCACTTGTATACATTTTCAGTTGAAAAAATTCGAACCGAAATTTGGAATTGCAGTATTTGGCATACTGTAGGTGAAACGACAGATCGCATGAGTAGGTACATTACCCACATTATGGTTAGTAAACTGACGGCTGAAGAAGCGGGTCAACCAGCTCTATTGGCATCAAAGCAGCTAGATAAAAGTAATAATTTACCTGTCACACCATTTATAAATGAATCGTTAGGTAAATATACTTCAAATACCTATGATGTACTAAAATTACCATTCTGAAAAATAATGTTTTTTAGGAGCATTATCGCCTAATGGTATTCAGTACATACGAGAAACTGAAACTGATTTTACCTATTGGACCCTCATACATGTTAAGATGTGGAATTAACTTAAAAAAATTGTACCCTCACTTTATGCATATGACTTGCATGGCACATGAATTAAATCTTGTATGTCAGACAATTATAACTCACTATGAAAATGTCGATGATCTTATATCAAATGTAAAAAAAATGTTTTTAAAAGCACTATTAAACTTATATCTTATCCATCTCTGCCAGTAGAAGTACATAGAAACACATTGCCTAGCATACCCCTTCCTCCAGAACCAATAGTAACCCGATGGGGTACTTGGATTAATGCTGCATTGTGGTGATATATAAGGGGTGAGTCTTGTTTGGTTTTACAAAATTGTTTATTAAAAAAAATGGGATTAACATTTCAGGTTGTTCTATCTTTTGAAGCTGCTGATGCTAAAGCTAAAGCTTTCTATTAGAAAGTCTTAGAAGTATTTTCGTCAATTCGTCCACTTACTTCTAAAAATGATTTATTGTATATATATTCAAATACATTTTAAGATTATAGTGAATAGTCGGTAAGAGAATCAATGGAAATAATTGAAGTTGTTAAAATTTCCTTAGAACCAGTTACTAAACAGGCACATTGAAAGATGGTTACGGTTCTAAATAAAAATTTTGTGGATTTAGTGAAAATAACAAACCTACTGGAAGGCAAACGCAAACATTGTTCAATGTGTTTCAAATTTTTCAGAGTTTAAGTTTGTTGCTATCGTGTCTTGTGATGTTAAGCCTTCTTTTTCCTGCCTCATATGGATTTGGGGAAGGCACAATGGGCCCAAAGGCAAAGCTTAAATGCCGACTGGCTACAGTCAGCCCTCATATAATTAGAATCCAGAATACAGAATCCTGGCTATATCATGTGCTGTCTGACAAAAGAACAAATTTCCAAGTAGAAAACATTGTTAGATAATTATGTTGATTTTTCCTATATTCTACAATAAAACGTGGCAAGTAAATCTAAAATGGCTGTCTTAATTTGATTTGAGTAAAATATCGGGATTTTAATTTATTTATTTAAAGTTCGATATCCCTTGCGTTGACTTTTTAGTTTTATTTGTTCTAATAATCGGTAATTTCGATTTATATGTCCTCTTTGAGAATATGTTGTAAATTTTTATTTGCCCTTTTTTTAAATTTTGAACGTCTTAAAATCCCGTCTTTAATGATAAATTAGTGAGTTTATATCGAATAAGTAGCTAAGTTTCAAGATACACGATTGGTTAGTGAACTAGAAGTAGAGAACTGAGAATTGATGGACATGAAAGAGAAGGTAAACAATTAATTATCTTATAAGTGATTCCTTCTACAACCTACAGACGCGATTTATAATGAGTAAATTAAATGCCGAAATTTAGTGATTAATTGGTTAACAAATAGTAAAGGTGAAAGGTAAAGATCTGACAGAATAACGTTTTCGCATTCCTAAAGCCTTAGATTATTAAATCCCCCAGACATATGCAATAAATTATGAGTAGTAGAAAGTAACCAGGATAGTATAAAAGTCTGTCGTAGATGTTTAAAATTCTATGTGTGGTTTTATCAAAATATTTGTATTCAAATAAAACACTGCTACACGTATTTTAGTACCCTCCACCGTCTTCAGGCAAACAAGCAAAAAATACTTGTTACTAACATTAGCAGTTGCTGTTTAAATAGGTATGTATATTTCTCACTAAATACGATTAAGCATTAATACGACCATTGATGATGTGACAAATTATTATTGTTCCGAAACTTAAAAGCTGATGAATCATTTTATTCAAGTATCTTACAATGTGAGTGAGTACATTTCAAAAAGTCAATACCATTAACTAATAGTATATACTATGCGGTCGTATAGTATACCTACTAGTTTAATAAGACGTTTTATTTTAACACGAGTTGGGGCAAGACCGTAGCGATGTCTTACCAAACGAGTACAATATATAATTTTTTCTAATTTGCTCATGCTTTGGTCACGATTATTGTTAAGGGTTTTTCGGACATGATCTATGTATTTATATGGTAACGCTGTGAAGTAACATTTGACGTTTGTGTGAAATTCAATTTCTAATTTCAAATTCATATTCATTAAAAAACATGTTTTATAAGGTCCATTGTTATCGCGTGAGTTCAGGCTTGTAAAATGAGCCACTAACGGCGAGTTTTACAAAAAACGAGTGTAGGCAATGAAAACAAGTTTTTTTTTACTATTTTTTCTGTTGAGCGAATTTAACGTACCTGTATGTGATGTTCTAAAAAACTTGGAACCAAGATTACAGTACAACTGTTACCAAAAACATTTTCGCAAAGAGTTCCATTCACAATGAGATTATTTTGAACGCAGAGTAGAAAAAGTAAGTGCTAATCGTTAGTGCAAGGTCCCTAAGGATTTATTATTGTTTCATTAACCTTTAATCAATAAACCCTACTCCTTTGAATCGGAGCTCGTGTTTGTGATATATCGACTATTCTTGAATCGATATTGTAAAGGTACGTTTTTCGTTGTGCGTTATGTCCGGAACAGCAGGGCGTGGTTTAAAAGCGGCACCTAGTCCCTGCCTACCCAAAAACTTGTGGTCATACCAAGGTCACTTCTTATCATTATATATTTAATTTATTGCCTCGGTCGAGTCGATGTATAAAACCTTTAGGAGCATTGTGATTCTAAATTTGGCGCAGTCGGTGGGCTAGAAGAAAATACGGAGTTGATCAAAATGTGTCTTCTTTGTTACAAGTTTCATTAAAAATAAAATTCCGAGGCGGTTTCGTCTACTCAAAACCCACTTCTGATTAAAACTTCGACAATAATGAATACGCAGCCCGAATCACATTTTCTAATAAAAAAAGCGGCGTAAAAGAGGTAGGGTTAGCCGAAGTTGTGGCGACGAGCCGGTGTATCGTTTATATCTGGGTGAGCTTTTAGAAAATTAATTTTCATATCTCTTTGAGCGACCTCGAAACTTTGCTTTAAAAGATTAATTAGGAAACCTCTCTCCCACTTATCTCGTTCTTTGTAGAACGTGAATCCTTAAATACTGGAGAAACGAGGATAGATTTAGATCGTAGAGGGGCATACTGGATCCTGTCGTGGTGTTTTTTTTATAAGCAAAATAAGAGAGGCTTTTATTGATAAGCAGCGCTACTCGCAACAGGACGTATGTCGCCAATAAATTTCCTCAAAATCCTCGGAAAATTGGCAATAAAACTTGACGTGGTCCTTGTGTTCGAAGCGAATTTATCTTATAGAAAAAAATCATGAATGTTTCATAAACAGAATTATCATAAGCATCGCGAACTCTCATTCGAAAAATTTTAATATCCGCGTTTTTACACCCGGCTTAATGAATCAGAAATCACAAAAAATCGAAGCGAGGAGTGTATTTTTCGGCCCTCCAATTAACTCAGGAGGTTAGGAAATTAAGTCTGACCCTTTACCATAATACGGGATCAAGTCAATAGTGCTGTTACCGACAGATGTCGCTTCATAACACACGCTATCGACACGCCTACCCGATGTTCTGAACAACAGAAAACGACAAAAGCAATATGTACTTACCGAAAACGTGCAGTCGTCTTTGTCTGGAACAAAACAAATAAATTACTGTTAGTTGAGAGATAATAGGAAAAAGATAAAACTCTAATCGGCTTAAATTTAACCTAAATTTCGCTGTAACTCGTTAGAGAATGGACTGAAGAAAAAGTAAACATGTTTCAGGAAATTATACGAGAAAGAAGCTTCACACGCCGAGAGAAAGGGGTTGCAATTATTGTAAAAAATGGGTTTCGACTTGGTGGTAAAAAGAGGGTTGGAAATTTTACAGGTCGGTTGGCTTTATAATGACCAATTAATTTTAAAAGCGCTGGTTGAATGCCCCGGAGAAAAATGGGTTTTTGTTTTGTGGAGAGTGAAAGAAATTAAATAAACTAAACAAAACTGTGGATTTGTGGCTAGATACAATTATATAGCTTTACATAAAACAAACAAATTTTTTCTTGTCATTTATCAGAATTTCAAATAAATAGGATTCTATGGGTTTCTGTGCAATTATCAAATTGATCAAAAATGAATTATCTGTTAGGAGTGACCGACATACTGGGTATTGATTCAAATATAATTGCTTAATTTAATCACAGTCACATGCACTAAAATAATTTAATCGGCAGCAGTGTGATGTAGGTTAAATAATATTTAAATATCCAACACGAAAGAGGTAAAAATCGTTCTGTGAAAAATATATGAAGAATATGCAGCATATAATTTCCAGTAATGTAAGTGTGAATTATTAGTTGTCAATAGTTAACTCTGCATTGATCTAAAGAAACATTTGCATCCACAATCATAAATAATTTAAATTCTAAATAAATGAGCTAAAATTTCTTATAACCTCTTTTTTCTACCTCCAAATTGATATACGAAAGTTACATATTTACCACCCATACTTTAAGAAGGTTCATTGAGATACAAGTTCCTAACAAGAATGCAGATTATGTCTTTCGCTTAAAGGTTGCATTGGAGAAATAAAAAATTTGTCAATCTGGCAGGTCGAATACTTTCACAATATTTGCCCTGATAAGTTGAAAAAAAAATTCCATAGTGAAAGTGATACTGAAAATTTAGCACCACCAGAAGCAATGGAAAGGGCCAACAAAACGTCAAATGATTTATTGCCGAAAAAATCCAGAAAGACTTTTGAAAAATTTTATGCTCCATTTATGGAATGGAGGAATAAAAATTTTGTTAACAATTTTTCCGAAGATGTTTTAATTATTTATTTTAAAGAGATATCTAAAACACTAAAATCTGGAAGTTTACACATTACTCAATTTTGAAATTTACGTTATCCACATATTAAACATAAAGAGGACTTAACCAAATATTTCAAATTAACGCCTTATTGAAAAGAAAATCTGAAAGATATGTAACCGAAAGAGGTAAAACCTTTTCTACAAATTAAAAAAAGAAGTTATTTGCGAATCCCTACATGCCAAATATATATTTATTATCTAAGATGACATCTTGAATGAAATTTTATCAACACCGTAGTTTTTAGCTTTAAGGGGAAGCTTAATTTAGTGCATTGCAAATAGGACCCATATGGCCGTGGCATCGCGTCGCAAACCTATATTGTTTTAAATTGCCACGTATATATTTGCAAACTGATAATAATCATTAAGTTGTTATTAGAGTGATATACAATTTAATACAGTTTTATTTCATTTTCAGCTGATAAAAAAAATAAAATTTAAAGACTTAGTAAAATTAAACATAAATATTGTTGAAACAGATCTCGTTGATTATAAAATAAAATTCAAATTTCACTTAACTTTAAATTTTTTATGTTTATAAATGGGAGTATTTTTTTATCAAGTGAAAATCAAATAAATTTCGATTTGTCTTACGCAATGTTGTAAAGTAATAATAAATCGTAATTTAACAAAATCCGTTAAAAAATATATGTTGTCATTAAAGGAAGTATAGGTTTGCGTCTTACCGGGGACGTATCTATAAACAAACCTACCTTCTATTTTTTAAAGCTTTTAAGGCCCTTTTACAGTTTTGTGTATTGAATTTCTGTAGACGCCACCTAGCAGAATGCGAATATCTACCCGGCCGAGAGTTGCAAAAGTCATCACATTATTCAAGCGCTGACTGGTCCGAAAACAAAATAAGGTCGAAACAAAAAGCCGCATTTCTCTCACTAGGCCGGTCACTGTTCTTAAGTTCTAATCATTTCTCAAAGTTTGACTTATTCTCGGCTGTGAGATGTAGTTTTTTTTTTTAGTTAACGATGATATTTCAAGTTCGCAATTAAACAAATTTATAAAAATGAAAGAAAATATGCAGTACAGTTCAATACACAACCGATTGCTAATCAACTATAGAAGGTGAAACATTTTCAAATTAAAAATTGCAAAATCTTTGCTAAGAGCATTTGACAGGTGTTTTTAACGGTAAAAGTCAACTAGAGTAAAAATTTTAAACATTTTTGTTGCTTGCTTTGATCACGCAGATGATATAGAAAATAGAGTAGAATACGAAGACTCTAAAAAGTTATTACAGTTGCAACAGGGATACTGGCAGAGATATTTCGGCTATATATATATATATATGGTTACTAGATTTTCTAATTTTACATTACGCTGGTATTTATGTCATTTAGCCCCCAAATAACAAAAAATACCAAATTTACTGCAGAGTACTTGACTTTGCCAATAGTGTTCTACATATGGGGCACATTTTATACACGTTTTTTAGATCAGATTAATTGCTACCGCCGCAGAATTACTAATAGATTCAAAACAAAATTTTACCTCTCACAATAAGATTGAATAGTAATGAAAAATATTTTTGCGAGAAAAATGCCCTGCCAATGGTGTCGAAAGACCACTTTATGTTTTTAAGTTAGTTTTGGGTGTAACTGTCGTAAATGTTCTATATTTTTAAAAGAATTGTAAGTTATGGTATTTTAAGTGTAATTCCCAGTTGCTGTTGAGGCAAGTAATAAAATGTTTGACTCTAGAATCATTAGAGACAACATACACTGTTAAACTCCCAACTAAAAAATCCCAACAGGAACAGTCCACTGCAAATTTACTACCAAAACGCACGTAGTTTAAAATATAAAGTCCACGAAGTGTATGTACGCATCCCTATCGGACAGCGAGTATGACCTAATATGTATTACCGAAACTTGGCTTGACGAAGCAGTTAACAGTGCGGAGCTTTTTCCCTCTACTTATCAAGTCTTTCGTGGAGATCGGAATCATGAACTGGTCGCACACGGGGAGGGGGAGTGCTGTTGGGTATTAAAAATGAACTTGTTGTTTCGCGAATTAATCTATCATCTCTATAGACATCTAACTTAATAGATTTAGTTGGACGCAAAATTTCTTTTCATCCTGAAGATCTTTATATTTTTGTAGTTTACATACCTCCAGACATTTCAGTAGGTGACTATGAACACTTTACAGATTCTTTTGGAAATTATATTCACAATTTTTCACTTGTTTTACTTATCGATGACTTCAATGCGCCTAACTTCGTTAGTTTGGTACAAGATTCGGAAAGCCAACATCTTCATAATATGGCGTCATTCTTAGTTTTAAGTAAGTTTAATCGTATTACTAACTCCAATAATGGCTGTTTAGATTTAATATTTAGTAACGTAAGCGACTGTATAGCACAACACGACGAGTAGTGTTGGGCAGTATCTAGATACTTGTATTTAAATACATTTTTGGGTATCTAGTATCTGTATCTAGATAAACTCGAATTTAAGGACAAAATATCTGTATTTAGATACAAAATTAATGGCGCAGATACCGATACATTTTTTTATTTTACTTTTTTTTCAGTAGTTATTAGTTGAGTTATACTAGTAGTAATTTTTGATACTTCATGTTGGTGATTTTGGTCACATAAATAAAAATAGAGGTAAGAGGTTCACTAATAGTGTTCTGCCACGGAAATTTTCATATTTTAAATACCATTATTTCCTACATTGTAGCCTTCAGTACTTATACATCTTTAAATATAATACTGAGGGATAATAAGTCTAAGCCATGGTAAGATGGTATTTTAAAAACCATAAACCACAATTCACTATTCACTGCGTTTTACGTTTATCGGGGCAATGCATTTTATCTGTATAACCTGAGCAACCCGGGTCCGGTAGGCCCGCTGGTTGTATTTGTGCTATTAAATAAGAGTAATTTCAATAGTGAAAATATTTGTTTAAGGTATGTTATTATTTTTAGGAAATAATCATTGCGTGTTACATAATGATTAATTTTTTCAGTTAGCACAAATTAGTTTTTTAATCGACTAATCGAGTGTTCAATATATACATTTCTCTCGCATAAATCGCATATTTGTTACTGTTTTATATCTTTGTTTTTCAGACAAATGTAGCATCTTTTCCTGTTGCCACATGTGTCATTCTTCAGTTTTTCATTGTTGGACCTAATGCGAGGAGGGCTTGGCAGGTCCGTTTTGGCCTAGAATGTGCCAATTATGTTTAAGTGTAAATCTTGGGCAATAAAATTAATATTTTTACAACCCTTGGTAGAATAATTTATCGTGATATATATTCTCAGAAATCGTGAAACGAGATTAAAATAAAATGAGTTTCAACACAAATCTGAAAATTTAAAGTTGCACTCTGGTGCTAGGCAGCCTTTGATCCTATAAGGGGTTTAAATACGTTTCTAAGAACTTGTACTTATTTCGCCTTAAACGGAACCAGCAATTCTTCCTAATATGTATATACCTGCCGCACCGCGATAGACGATTACCGGACATGGTCATAAAAACATCGTAAGCCGATATTGAAGAATAATAATTTATGACAGGTTGCCAACAACAGACCTTCAGCACAGAATAATCATTTCCCGTATTCTTTTGAAATATTAATTTTAATGCTGGAGGTTATTAGATATACCCAAACACAATTTGGACACTGTAGAATGGGAATAAAAACAAAAAAAATCTTCTTTTTAAGCGTACGTAATAAATATTGCACAATTTGCGACACATCAAACAGCGAAGCCATGGCATGGCGTAAGTATTTGCAGGAAAAAGGAAAAGATTTTTCAGTCTTGAATAACTATGCTACAGTAAAATGTTTATTTTTTAAATTTAATACCACAATCCCTTCTTCTGCATCTGTGGAACGGGTGTTTAGTAGCGCAAAACCAAATTCTGACACCAAGAAGAAATAATTTAGGTGACAATACGTTCGAAATGTTGTTAATTTTAAAAAATTCATTAAACAATACATAAAAAAATACATAAACATGTTTTCAGTTATTCTATTCGCCAAAGCTTCAAAAAGTATCTGTTTTCTTGTATCTGTATCTAGATATATTTCGAAAAAATCGAAAACAATCTGTATCTAGATGCTTTTAAAAGTATCTGTCCCCAACATTGACGACGAGCAACCCATTGTTAAAGAAGATAGATTTTACCCTAGTCTTATGGTAACATTTTAAGTCTTAAACAAGGTATTCGGAAGAATTTTCCTGTTAACACTACGCCAAAAGTTTATAATTTTAACAAAACTAATTATCCAACCCTGTACGAGTATATATCAAACACTGATTGGTCATTATTATAGAAAATTCGTAATGTAAATGAAGCTTGTGAACTCGTGTATTCAATGCTGTACAAAGTTTTTGATAAAAATGTACCTATACTCAGATGTAGTAAGTATAAGTTTCCTGTTTGGTATTCAGCTGAACTTCATGCACTAATAAAATTAAAGCAAAATCTTTTTCTCAAGCACAAAAGGTGCGAACATGATAAACGTAGCTATGATGAATTTTCTGTTATAAGACATAAGGTTAAGCAAATTATTTGAAGGGCTTATAACTTATATCTCAAAAAACTTCAAGATGCGGTCAAAAATGATCGGAAATATTTTTGGACGTATAATTAGGGGTAAGAAAGGCCATCCAACGTTACCTTGTAAAGTTTATCTTCATGACACTTTTTACGATAGGCCTCTTGACATCGTAAATGCTTTTGCTGTTTTTCTTAAAAGCACTTTCAGTAACGTTCAGCAAAGATAATCTCTTCATTCTCCTGACGACCGAGCAACATCCAGTTGCATTTACCTATCTAGCTAATAATGTAACAGAAAGTGATGTTTTGGAAGGCATAAAAAGGATCAAGAACAACAAAGCCGCAGGTGTAGATCAGGTTCCTAGTTTTTTGGTAAAGGGTTGTTCTGATGTTCTAGTAAAACCCCTTCGTCATATTATAAATCTAATCATTCAATATACCTGTTGGCCGGAAATGTGGAAAACTTCAAAAATTATACCAATGTTCAAATCGGGAGACAGCTCCAATATTAGTAATTATCGTCCTATTTCTTTATTATGCAACTTCTCAAAAGTCTTGGAATATATTATCTATTATCAACTCTATTTTCAAGTCAAATGTAACTTGTCGCCCTTCCAACATGCATTTTCATTAGGTAGATCTACAAACACGAATTTATTTTGCATGTCTCAGCATATCGCTGAAACACTGGATAACAAAAGTCAACTTGACGTTATATACACTGACCTCAGCAAAGCATTTGATAAGGTCAATTCTCCTCAATAAATTGTCTATGTTTGGCTTGTCAAATTGTACGTTAAACCTTTTGATTTCTTATTTGTCTTTTCGCACCAACTTCGTATATCACAAAGGCTACACCTCGACTTTTTACGTTGCAACGTTAGGTTCCACACTAGGGTCACTTTTATTCATATTATATATTAATGACGTCGTCAACGTAATTGAACATTCGCACATACTTATGTTTGCGGATTATGTAAAATTGTTTCGCAAAATCTCCAATCCTCTTGACTGTATGCTTTTGCAAGACGATGCTAAAAAATTTTTTAATTGGTGTGGAATTAATCATCTCGCGTTGAACACTGACAAATGCAAGGCTGTGACGTACAGTAATTGTAAAAATAATATATGTTTTGACTATGCGATCAATGACACGAGTGTAGCAAGATGTACGACTATCAGAGATTTGGGAGTACTGTATGACGCCAATTTTACATTTAATCAGCATATTGACTCCTTAAGTGCAAAGTGTACACAAATGTTGGGTTTCATACTACGAAATTGTAAAGATTTCTGTAATGTAAAGTCCCTTAGTACTCTTTATTGTGCGTTAGTACGTTCAAATATAGAGTACTGTTGTATAGTATGGTACCTACATATATTACAATAAACAAATTAACACACTGGAATATCTGCAACGGAAATTTTTAAAACACCTCTATCATAAAGACACCGGAATCTGGCCGGAGAGAGGCATCCCGCAAAATCTTTTACTGCTAAGGTTTAATTGTGATACAATAAGTACTAAAAGAATGATGTTACTTCTAATCTTCCTCTTCAAATTAATTAACGCCTCCATTGATTGCTCCGAATTATTATCCAAATTAAATTTCTATTTGCCAAGAATAAATTCCAGATATGCCACTACCTTGTACTGTCCTACACCTCGTACAAACATTGGTCGGAAGGCTCCATTATGTTTATTTTCATATTATTTAAATAAACTGGAATCAATTAAATCATGAATATAAGTATAAGTATAAGTTTATTTTAGCCAAAAGACAAAAAATACATTTTTGTATATGACACGTCAGAATTAACAAACAATAAACAAGTATATAAACTAACTACATTCATACATGTATATTAACATGATCATGGCAATTACAATAACATTTACAACAGAAAATCATCTACGCTGTAACATGCTTTTTCGAGTAATAAAGTTTTTACAGTCCTACAAAACTTCTTAACATTATTGATAGATTTAACATCATCCGGCAAAGCATTAAAAAGCTTAGGCCCAAGATAGTTGGGAGAGCGTCTATATAATTCCAAATTAGGTTTAGCTAAATAAATTCGAGTATTTCTAGTATTGTGTTCATGGATGTTTTTATTTAAGATAAATTTATTACGGTTTTGGAATGTGTAAACCAAAAGAGTTAGAATATAAACTGAGGGTAATGTTAGTATTTTTAATTTTTTAAAATGCGGTTTACAAGAACACGCAGAACCAATAGACACTATATTACGAATAATACGTTTTTGGGCTTTGAAAACTTCATTAGCCGCAGGCGAAGAACCCCATAGTGAAATGCCATAACTAAGGCGCGAATGTACATGCGCATAATAAAAATTTAGTAAGACGTGTAAGTCGACAATGTATTTTAAGGTTCGTATTTGATAACATGCTATATTAATTTTTTTGATAACTTGTGTACAATGCATATTCTCATTCAAAACTTCTTCAATACATATTCCTAAAATTTTTGCGTTATTTACAGGTTCTAAGTGCTGGGTACCTATGTTAAGAGCTGTCTTGGCAACTTTTTTTTGAGCTGTGTGAAAATAAATGCATTTAGTTTTATCATTTAATAAAAGACCATTAAAAGCAAACCATTTTGATATGTTTTCTAAAAAGATGGTGTTCTGCATGTTATCATTGGGCATTAGGATAGAAGTGTCATCAGCATATAAAACTAGAGTGCAGCCTGTATTATCGGCCAATAAAGGAAGGTCATTGATAAAAAGACTGAATAACACTGGCCCCAGGACTGACCCTTGAGGTACTCTACGAACCACTGGCTTTTTCGATGAAACGAATTTATGATTTCCCATATTAATACATTTCGAGATTTCCACGTATTGATACCTACTGGTAAGATACGAAGAAAACCACATGAGTACATTTCCACGAATTCCGTATGATTCTAATTTAGACAATAGTATGGTATGATTTACGCAATCAAATGCTCTGCTGAGATCACAAAATATCCCAGTAGAGCATTTGCCATTATTAAGATAGGAAACTATTTTGTTGTAGTATGCATTTAACGCAGTGTTTGTTGAAAAGTTTACTCGGAAGCCATGTTGAGAAGTACTTAATATGTCGAAGGTATTGAGATATTTATTTAATCTATCTAATATGCAATATTCCAAAATTTTTAAGAAAACAGACGTCAAAGCAATAGGTCTGTAATTTTGTATATCTTTTTGGATGGGATATACGAGGTAAGCGCCAAATATTCTCGGCCTGATATATTTGCGATTGCTCGTCGGGAAATTTGTACAACTCATAAAAGACTAGAGGGTCCCCGCAGTATGTGTGTAAAATTTCAAGCCCCACTGCCCATTAGTTTTGAGACATTTGAGCAGTAACATTTGAAAAATTATGGACTCATCATGCCTGTTTAAAATTGAAAATCGAACGGCAATAAAATTCTTGTCAAAAGATGGAATTGCTCTAAAGGGTATTAAGGACAGGATGGTTTTTGTGTTTGCTGAAGCTTGTCCTTCACATTTTACTAAAAAAAATGATCACAGTTATTTCGCATGGGGTAAGAAACCCTTGAAGACGAACCAATCTTCCAAAAAAATCATGGCCACAATTTTTTGGGACTGTAAAGGCATGTTGTTGATTAATTTTAAAGGATGAAATACCACTGTCAACGCTACATATTATGCTTACTTACTGCATAAATTAGGAGACCGTATTTGGGAAAAAAGGCCGAGAAAATTAACAAGAGGCGTTCGATTGCTTCATGAAAATGCGCTCGTTCATACCGCATGTCTTTCTCAAGCTGCTATAGGGGCCTGTGACTTCGAGTAACTTGATCATCCACCCTACAGTACTGACTTAGCTTCGAACGATTATTAACTGTTCTCTAAGATAAAAAACGACTTGCAGGGAAAACGTTTTGGACGGATAAAGAGGTGCAAACGGCAGTACTACATCATTTTAGTGATAAAGATTCAAATAATTTTTTTAAAAGCATAGAGCTGTTAGTTGAACGTAGTTTTGAATGTATTGAAGTTAACAGAGATTATGTTGAAATATAAATATTTAATTTTTTTCCATCAGGTCTCTTTCTTTGTTAGGCCGAGAATATTTGGCGCTTACCTCGTATTTTGTAGTTCTATGACTCAACTGCGTCAAAGAGTAGTAAATAAGTTATGATCATTAAGAGATATGTTTTTTTTTTGTAATTTTAAATTAAGGGGTTTTAGATTTAGTTTTAAAGGTATATAATTTACAAACAATACATATATATTTAATTATTTATTATTTATATTTATTTTCATTTTGTACAAGCATATATGTAAAATTGTCCTTTAAATGGAATGTAATTTCCGTTGGACAATAAATACTATTATTATTATTATTATTATTTTTAAGTGCCAATACAAAAACTTGCTTTCTCTGTATCATTGTATAAATGGTTGGTATTGTATAATACCAATTTTTTATTTTGTCTTTGTTACCACATGTTGCCCGTGCACGAGGGACAGTTTCAAATGTTGAAAGAGGTACATGGTGTGAGACCGCAGACCACGAATCAACAAATAATATATTTCTAATAAAACCCTCCCAATTGTAGATAAATTCAAAAACGACGAAAATAAATATATAATCCGTCCTCGTTAATATTTAAAGGCTTAACACGCACAAAATTTGCCTTGCAAAAAATATCAATAATGGTTCTAATGTTTTTTTACAGAAAAAAAGATTTTAATAAATTTTCGAATGATCGCAGGTGACTGAACAAAATATCAAAACGAATTTATATATTTTTAAATATTTATGAATGAGACAATCTAATGGAGAAGGGCTCACCCATTTTCTCGAAAATCTACACTATTGTTATTATTAGTGATACACTGCATCTCTTCAAATCGATGTAATATGTGTTCTTGCTAAAATGTTGATGACGCCATCACAAAATTTTATTATGTGAAAACTTTTATAATTTTTCGAAGAATCTGTATTTGTTCGCTTATACGTCAGGAGCTAGGGAAGTTTTATCTAAATAATTTTAGATTTATTTGATCTTAAAATACATGGAGGTCAGGAAAAACTTAGTGGAATGATGCGTCCAAAATTGTATCCATTTGTTTTTAGATAATTGTGTAGTTACCAATTATTCTCAGCATCTTAGCTATAACTCCGCTTTACACTTTAGGTAGCTATTTGTTAAAAAAATTGTGACACGACAATTAGTTTTCGCGAGTTCTGCTTTGCGGAGCTCAGGTTTATTCTCTGTTGTATTATGTATTACAGCGAAAGACAATATAATTTTAGGATGTATATATTAAGCGCTGGGCAACAAGGGGAATTACAGTATTTTATTATTCATTACTCATTAGTTAGATCGATGTTGGAGTACTGCTCCCTGGTATAGTTGTCATTTTATGTAACTCACATAAAACGTATTTCATGCGTTCAAAGCAAATTTTTGAAATAAGTACATTAAATTCACACTGATACAGAAAATTGCATATTAGTCGAGTCTTTCAAACTTTGTTTAAAATATTTATTTATATTATTGGTAATTAGAAACACTCCAATGTGTGCGCGTAGTTAGTTATATTGTTTAAACAATAGTAAACAAATTTATTTAAAAGATATATTTTTGATATTTATTAGTATTTTGTTTCCAGAAAAATAAATGTTTTTTAGGTAAACAAAGTAAAAAAAAAATAATAAAAAATTTTAATTCAATTTGTTAATTTTAAATTGCGTGAAATCGCTACCTAAAAGTATTTTTACGGTGCAAATCAATACGTTCCCAAATGTTTATGAATATCCACAACAGAAAGGAATTTTGTTGTGACTATTAACTATATCGGGTAAACAAATTGAAAGCCCAACTCCAAATATTTGATCGGGGAATATTCAAACATTCTAACTATTTATATGTTTTTCGAAGTGAATCTCTAATTGTCTTGAAATTATAAATTGAGCCTGACAATGTTTTTATTTTTTAAAAGAACTTTTTGTGACTAAAACTAACAAAAAATTTAACAATTAATTGAAGTGTACAATACATCAGTACTAGGAAAATTAGTTACAAACATAATGCGACTTGTCATTGAATCACTTAGTTGTTAATTCATTATCTTAGTCAATTATACGTGTTTTAGTGTGTTTATCAATTTGGAAACACAAATAGTCAATATCGTAGTCCATTGTCCGGCACTATCTTTTATTTTACTGAATTACCTTATATGTAGTTCACTTTGCAATAACCCTATCAAATTTAGGATTATGTTGGACGCTTGTGTGTCATTCGTTAGAGATTTTTTGTCTTGATATTTATATGATTATGTGACTGAAAACATGCAGCAGGTTGTCAGTTTTTTAAAACGACAAATTTTCAAATAATGCCTGACAAAAAAAAAGAAAATAATTAAGAGAAGGTACTACGGAAGCTATTATTATTTGCTTCTGTGGTGTCTGGTTAGTGGTGGGCTTAAAATCTGCTGGAACAACTGTTTGACTTAGATTAGATTCGCAACAAGGGAAATGTCTCTCCGTGTACAAAATCTTTCGTTTCTTGAATGCTGTACGTGCGTTCTGATAGACCTATAGGTACCTTCTTGTAAATTTCAGTATAAAGATTTACCATTTTTAATGCTTAAAATAAAATAAATTATGATAAAAACTGTTTTACTACAATTGGTTAACTCGGATGATACAAACTGAATTAGCAGATTGCATCATTCTTTCTTTAGTAACTTGCTACGTAATGAGCGTAAGCTAAGGAAGTATAGTAATCAAGTCCATCGGTCGAATTGCCACTTTCATATTTTCTCGACGTGTCATGACATTTTATGTACGAAAAAAGTGGTGTTCCATTTCCATCTGTCTGTCTGCCTGGCCTCTGTATCCATTTTGATTAGCCACATAAACTCTAAAACTACCGGATCGATTGCTTTCAAATTTTTTATGTATTTTAGGAATATCATGTAGTTGGTTAAACGCTAACCAAAATTTGACGGATCATTCCCATGACCAATGGGATGACGTCATCTCCAAAATTTATAACTGTATTTTTTTATTTCATGAAATAAGATACTCCTGGATTTGTGGTGTGTGAATTTTCACCCTAGACATTCAAATTTTTAGGAAAAAATTCAAAATTGTATAACAATATTTCACAATTTAACCTTGAAACGTGCGCAGCTCGCTTCTTAACATTTACTTTAACGTTACAAACATATCTTTATCTTAACTTATAACGGTTCTCATCAAAAATAAAATTCGCTTAATCACATTTTCTAATTTTTCGACAAAACTGGATTTGTTTCCTTGTACTTCAGGTGCGAAGGAATTTCTGTCAAAATAACCTTCGACCAATTTTTATTACTTGGTCTAGGCTCAACTTCCCAGGAAAAATGAGAGGAACAAATAGAGAAACTTTAATGCTTCCCTATATTTTATATTCCACATTTCCACATACCTCCACCATACAATGTATGTCTTTTCATCTTTAGAATGACTGAAACATTTAACGTATAATTAATTCTCCTCAAACGATTTTAACGTAAATAAATGTTTTATTTACTCACAAATGCATTATTTAATCCTTTGTCCATTTTCAGCGTTCCACGTAAATGTTACTTTTCAACTGTAAGAAATTCGAGCGAACCGAAATTTTATCAACTTAAATGGTACACAAGCATGAACAAAAAACCATAGCTAATCTCATACACGTGTTTTCACTTTTCTAAACTCCAAAAGCGTTAACTTCGGGCAACACGGGTTAAGTTGTTTGTTGTTGTTTAACAAAAGTTCCAAATTAGCAAGTGCGCACAATGAACTCAAACGAACTGGTACACAAAGAATGTTTCTGACTCCATTCAACATCATTTAACAAGATTCAAAGGAGCAATATATTGAAGTAGATAACACCAAAAAATATAATATTCAAACATGTAAAAACATTTGACGATTTAAAACAAAATCTTCAGTGGCATAATGCCTGACATGGTCAGTAAATCGGCCTTACGTACAAAGAGAAAGAAAAATTGGTCGAAAGTTGTTTCGGCAGAACTTCCCTCGCTCCTGACGTACAATGGTTAGATTAGGTTACCATGACAACGGACAGCAAAAAGCACCTGTGCGCAATGTTCGACTTACCGCAAGGTCATGAGTGCAAAAACTTTATTATAATATATATATTAACAGAAATGACAAAGGGATTGTCAATACCCGAAATAGTTGTTATTAAATTAAAACCAAACTAATTTTTGAATTATTTAAATAGTGACGAAAAAGTATTTCCATTCCAGCTGTCGTAATTATTTTACAGGAGTGAAAAATGTTTTATCTATAATAAATCAAAAGGATAATGATAAGAAGATGACTGAAAATCTGATTTAATATAAAAAAACGCGGAATTTTAAAACGTAAAATTCTATTCATAAACTCAAAACATATTCGTTTACTTCAAAAAACATATTAATACTGGGGGCGTTTGCAGCGGGAATAAGGGAATACCGGAGAAATACTTGGAGGTAGACCTTCAATTTGTTTACACGGGATAGTGAACGTGCACAACAATAGTTATTTATTACATAAGCGTCTGGAAAATGTTGCATTACTGATGAGGAGTCATACTGAAATACGAGGCACTTCGTGCCGAGTATTTTAGGGCTCCGAGTCAAGTGAAACATTTCACTGACAAGCTCATGTATATTATTTTTGCTGAAATAGCAATTTATCATAAAAGTTTATTGTAAAACTTTTAAAAATAAAGATTTTCTATAAATATCTAGTAGTGTGCTCCATCACTGCTTTCGTTACTGAGGCGACCGAAACAATTAATCAAGTAAACAAAAAAAAGTTGTATTTTTTTCGTAAAATCCGTGTTTCCTAAAAAAGCAGTATGTGCGAATCAAATAGTGAATCTGAAATTCTATGTACGTTCCATCTAACAGCAGTGCAACTGCAAACGCTGCTATTCAAAATTTGCTATCAGACAAATCAAAAGTCCTATATGAAAAAGCGTTCACAACGTTCGAACATTGCTGTAATTCCAAAAAGATAAAATGAATTATTACAGAGTATATTCTTGTTCCATTTTTTTCAAAGAAAAGTAATCTGTATCTCTCCAATTGGTTACAATCGTCCGACTTGCCAAAAGGGAAAATATCAAAAGATGTCACGCACTTTGGGAGTTACAGAAACTGTAATCTCTTTTGTCACTGTGCTAGAACGAAATTTGATGTGTTTCAATTCATAATATTACCAAAATGTTCGAAAAGTACCGGCTCTGTGCCTGCTTTTATATGTTTGATAGCATGGAATTCAAATTATCTTATTTACTCGCTGTACCAGACCATCACATTACCACAGTAATTACTGTGACATTACGCTCGATGACATTACTACGTCGTTACATTATCGGTGATTATCCCATATGTCAAATTGTGTCAAATAGTCGACATTCAGCCGGCACTTCAGATTTCTTTCCCTCCCGATGTAATCCCCAACATATGTCAGTTTTAGGGGATTGGAGAGACTTTAATACGGAATCAAGGAAAACGACGATGTATTCTATGTTACGATCTACATTGTTGCTGAAAAAGAAGGTTGACATTAAAAAGTTCTCTAAGTTAAAAGCATAGTTAAAAAAAAATCTGTGGGACACCAAACGAAAAATTCTAGAACATTTTCACGATCTTAACTTAATTAATTTAATTAATTAATCCACCAATTTCTTTCTCAAGCTCCCGATGAAGACTTTTTATTAATGAAAGTAAGTAAAATATTCACTACTAGTATTTGTTTTTACCGATTTTTGTTTTGTTTTGCAAGTTACGCTAATAATTGCATTGGCTGGGGTGGGTCGTTGAGACGAACTCGTGAAGATATTGACGTCGCTGACAGAGGCGATGTCTTGGTGATCCCAATTCCTAACTCAAAAACGCATAAACCAAGACGTTTTGTTGTCGTTAATGGCCAAGATAACGACAATATTGCTCTTTACAGGAAATATACAGGGTTAGTCACGACAGAATTACTTCTGAAAATTATTTTTACGCAACCCAAAATACTAATACCCTGTACCACTTGATATTATCTAAATTTAAAATGAAATGCCTAATCCATGATTGCGTTGACTTTGGCAGTGTCACTTTGACGTTAATTAATTTTTAACATTTTTTTTCATCGTTGACTCGTCTCTAGAGCCCCATTGGATCGACGACATACAGTCAGATCAATCTGGGCTATACTGAAGCCGTAAGTGCTCTACCAATGTTGTTCGCCGCTAATGTGCATGTGTTAATTCGCCATCTCTGCGTCACCTAGAGCCTCTTCGAAGTGCAAATCTGCAACCTCTGGACTTCTTCGGCCATCCATTTACAAAAAAGCCGTAGCACCCCCCCAAAATGCCCAACATTTTCAACAGATTAGTAGTTAAATTATTTACTTGTTTGAGTTTGTGTTGTAACCTTTGAATAAAATGCCGTAAAAGTAATTTTTAGAAATAATTTTCTCGTGATTAATCGGTTCCAAAATATCAAGAGGCACACTGACAAATTTATTAGCGGCGCCGGAGGAGATTTCCGACTGGCTGCGGTACCACCATGGACACTCACGTAACCTCCTTTTCCACAACTGTCAAAATGAGATTGCCAAACTCAAAGCAATCATGGATTAAGCATTTCATTTTAAATTCAGTTAGTATCAAATGGTACACGGTATTCGTATTTTGGGTTGCGTAAAAATAATTTTCAGAAGTAATTCTCTCGTGACTAACCCTGTATAGTGTTGACACCGTCTCACACAACACATAGTCGTTTATTTTTAAATTAAAAAAGGAAAGTGTACAGTTCAATCTGTGGGTCTGCATACTTTTGGAAAGATTCCAGGTTAAGTTTCTGGATATTTGAATTTACCAAACTCTAAAGAATAGAGCGGTCATTGCCTGCACCGTAGCTCGGGGACTCTGTTAATGGACGCAGGAGGAAATTTAACAACGCTAAAAAAACATGGGGGTGGCAGAGTAACAGCGTAGCGAAGGGGTACATATCTGATTCGATAGAAAACAAATTAGAAATTGCGAAAACAATACAAGGAAGAACAACAGAAGAATCAAGTAATGTTTTGAATTCATCTTCATCGATTCTCTCGGCAAATTTACCTATTATCAATGTTTCAAATCTGCAAAATACAACTATTCGCTTAAATATTAGGTTTTAATGTTAAGAAGAAATAAATAAAAATTGAAATTTTGACAGCTTTTCTTTACGTAACTAGTCGGGAAAGTTCAATTTTCCTGCTCCAAAATGTTTGAGTAATTGATCAAAATCAAATGATTTCAGAAAAATTCCGTTCCTAGTGTGGATGTCCATAAAAAATTTTAAATACAATCATTTTTACCGTAAAAATACTTTTACATAGCTAATCCTCTCACATTAAAATTTTTTATTCCTTAGTGAAAATTTTATAATTTTTTTGCCGAAAAACGTTTACTTCACCAACAGAATCTTTAATAAGAATGTAAAAAAATAATAAATTTGTTTATTACTGTTTAAATAATATAAATACCTACGCGCACCCTTTGCAATGTTTATATTATCCAATAATATATGTATTTAAATAGACACTCATCATTATCGCATCTGTTTTTGAGAATGATGAAGAAGAGATTTTTAAGCTTCATTGACTTGACATATGATCCTATGGGGTTCATCAATCAATTTGTTAACATCGTGGAGGGTGCCTGCAATAATCCTAAAATTTAATCGATGATAGCTGAAATGCGAAAATGTCAATTATACACAACAGTAGTGATTAATGAAACACATGCGTTTTTCGCTACCTTTTTTTTTCGTCAAAAAAGCAACACCAGCTTAATAACTTTTTCAGTTGAAAACTCGTTATGCACCCTTTGTGCTTCAACGCACATGTAGAAGAACAAAAAAAATCACTCATAACATTTTTTGAGTCATCGAAATAAGATAATAAACAACATTTTTATAGCGACTATTTCTTCATTAAAGTTCAAATTTACAGCATTTAAATCTTAAGCCAGGCAGAGGTTTAAGTTCTAAGTCACATATTCTCTGGATGTATCTGTCTTACTATATTTTTAATGTGTTGTTTACATTCCCAGCGTATAAGCTAAGAATGTATTGTAATAGAGTTTGTCCGGTGAACGGCTAATTTCATGTTTCCACAATGTTTTGTGATTCCGAGAATATGAAAAAACCGATCCCTGCTTTCGTCTGTCTGTCATCTGTCATCTGTCTGTCGAATATCGTGTGCAAGGAGTTTAGAGATAATTGTGTTTGGGGAATCGCTGCGTATTTCTGCAAAATGCCTTCGGTGTTGTATAAAAAAGTGCTACGATGGCAATAAAGGAGTTAAGCGAACTCTATTTAAAGTACCCAAGGTAATAGTCGAACAGATTAAACTACAACAACATGCTCAATAATGTTTCTACTTCAGAACAATGTTTATCGCGAAAAATGGATCAATGCTATTTTTGGGCACATGAGGGCTATGAAATCCACCTCTTATTTAATGGTGGTTTCAGAGAGGCAATAAATGAGCAAAGAAAAAGACTAATTTCTTTCTTTCCACTTTTCTCTACTTTAGGTTATATTAGAACATTTGACAGATTCACATATTGGCATCATTAGATATAGAGAATGAGTATATTTTTAACTTATGGGGATTGTCATAAAAAAAATAAAATTCGTGAAATTTTGTAACTATTCCAAAAAACTGGATTTGTTTATTGTACCTTAGGGGTCAGGGAATTTTTGTTAAAAAACTCAAATCAGTTTTTGTTGTTACGATCAATTTAGTGATCTTGCTGTACCCTAGTCACATATAATCTTTACCATTGTAAATACTTTAAATGACAGAATTGCCACATGAAAAGATGAGTTGTATTTAATAAATTTTATACCTCTGTCAAACAGACGAAACAAATCTACAGTTCTGTGCAATAAACTTGAGAACTGTTGTGTCTAAATCATGTAAGTCGGACACATGGCTACCACAGTAATTTCTTATTTGCGTTACCTATATTGTTCAACTAATCTTCAGTTGTGGTTAAATAATTGCTATAAAAAGCCTGTTGAAAACCAAATAAAATAAAAAAAGAGTACGTCGACCCAGGAACGCACGGATGGAGTTTTAACTCTGCGTTGTCAATTTATATAAATTAAACACGTATACGCGGCGAAATCATTAATTTTCTCTTAAAAAATAATAAAAACCTAAAATACGTTGCATTTGTATTTTTTTGAATGATGATTAATGATGATGATTGAGTTAATTAAAGTAAATATCCATGTGGTGTCAATTGTTGTTTATTATAAAATATATTGTTTTATTTATTTATAATATAAAAATATCATAACTACTTATTATAATAGTATTGTCTAAAAAAAAATTAAGTACAATGTGTAATTTACCAACTAAAGTAACAAGTAGATATTTACAATTCCTAAAGCAGTATTTATAACTTATTCGATTTAAAATACATATTACTGTTCAATCATAGCGTAATTGTCTTCGGTATCTTTATCCCTATCATTTAATACAGTTACTAGTGGTCTATGGTGACTAAAATGCGTGATATAAATATCAATTCTTCAATGAGTAATAAAGCGTGTGAAAACGGCATCAATTGTTGTACCTAATTTAGTCGTTGGAATAGTCAAACGAACACATTTATTAAATACTTTGTTTATTAAATAGTCTATTTTTAGCTACTCATATAAAGGATATTATTTGCTAATTCCTATATTAGAAAGCTTATTATCAATTCCTCTAATCAAAGTATTTGCAGATATCTATAAAAAATCAACATTGCTGACTTAAATTTGTCGTGACTTTTCTCAGTTTCTGGTGGTTCACTTTCACTACTATCCATTGTCACAATAATGGTATCATGAAAATTACGCAAGACCAAACTCGGTACGGCTCGTACGGGATGGGAATTCATTGCAGTTACGGGCTGCACTGCGTTTATTTTTTTATGGGATAAGTGACGATTAAATTCAGTGATTATCACCCGCTACTGAGTCGCAGCGATCCAGCGCGTCATGATTACATTTGTGGCGGTACAATAATAGCTGGGTAAGCCAAGTAAAGATCAGTCCTCTGTAGCCTAGTGGTCAAGGCACCTGCCCGGCAAACAGGATATGTGCGGTTCGAGTCCGCACCGGAGCAGCAAACATTTTTTCTTCGCTTACCTACATTGGTGACCTCCGACGTGTTTGTCTTTGCTTACCTACACATTCACACCAGTTTATCTCTCTCTCTTTCTATAACGCGGGCTTAAATTCCTATGTTCGGACCCAGTTTAAACTGGTGTCGGTGTCAATACGGAAAAACGTTAGGTTGTAGCTCGAACTCGACACCTATTCCGGCGCGCGTCGTATACGTGTTCTATAATACGAAAAGAAAGGAGTTAAAACTCCGATAGAATAACCATATGAACAAAATAACTCAGAACAAAATTAACAAGGCGTGTCCTCAGTTTCATTGAAAAGAATTTTCTGTCGGACGAGACACCTGCAAAAATCAAATCAGCAGAATAACAGTATATTCTTTTATAAGGAACAAAAGTGAATCTTTTTGTGACTCGTCTGTATTTGCCGGCCCCCGTTCGGTAAAAGCAACTATTCTCCGAATAAAATATATTTTTCTTTCAATTAAATTATGGAAGTAATTTAAAAATTGGAATTTCTAAAAATGAATGCATTAAATTATATCTGGATACTGTTACTATGGTTTCATTGTCAACAACGGAATGTCAAAAAACACGTTGCTCGTAAATATAGCTTCATTTATTTTCTTTTAAAGTGATTAACTTCAGTGTGTTTTGGAAACTGTTACTATGGCTTCAGTTTTCCTTTGTCTGCCGTTGTGTTAAAAAGCAGCTGAAATGTCAAATTTTACGGTTATTTGTTGAGTTACAAAATGTCATGTTTCTTTGACGTTTGGAGAAAAATAAATATTCATTATGGATCAAATTATTGTTGTCGTGCAGAATAAACAACATATTAGAAAATAATAATAGCATGATGTTACGGGGTGGTCAGATAACTAAAAAGAATAATAATCAGTCTTTGTTGAACTGCTATGTGTATACGTCGGTAAAAAGAATGTATTTTTTGCTATTAATTGTCAATTATTAGTTTTTTTTTTCATACTCTCTCGAAGTCATTCACAATACCTAGAGAAATTTCTTTTGCTGCAATGTGCGAACGATCGTGATTCGAAACCTTTCTTATCTAGCACGGAAATCTGTACTCTGCAGATATTCGCTTTTTCTCTGATCGACCTGATTAGAGCGCACATCCTAATCAACGGAAACTTAGGCCTCAGTATCCAGTCCAGTAAACTCGTAAATCCTCTTCCACCGAACTATACGCCATTAATTTTGCATTTTGACTAAATTGGAACTTTTATCTGAACAAAGTTCGCCAATACCGTGCGCACCAGAGCCCATATAATAACGGCCCCTTTCTCATAATTCAGCACCGCCTAGAATCGTCAAAGTCCTCGTTCTCTCCATTCGGACTAGGATTGCCGTCTAGGCGTCCATTCACTTGCACTGGAAACGGAAACGGGGTTATCTCTCTGACCGGATGTATTAACAATCAGCGCCGCGCCATATTTTACCGACGGACCCGGAGCCATCTATGATTCAAACACTAGCCCGAGGAAAGGAGTGTTGAATTATTTATGCGGAAAGCTTACTGCGCGGAGTTTGCAAGGGCTTTGTCTATGGACTTGTTTGAAATATATCTATATAAAGAAAAAAAGAAAGAGGAAAGGAGGTTGCAACATACTTCAGAATCAATGATGACCTTGGAGCGAGGAGTTTATTAAATTAAGTTATGTTACTGTATTACTTGTATGATGTACGTAGTATTCCGAAACGCTGTACTGTTGCTTTTATTGCCTTACGAAGGAATGAACACTCAGTAATATTTAGAAATTAATACTCCAAAACAAAAAAAGCAATACATATATATTATGCCTGTGTAAGGCTGTCAGTGGAGATTATATTATCACGGACAGGGATATACAAGGTATTTACTGCAATAGTCCGGCGTTGGAAGATTACGATGTACAGTAGACGATTGAAAACATTCTTTGACACAGTGTGGTAGATAAGTATTTTGTTTTACATGTTACTAGCCAAAATTGTATTTATAAAAATGTAACTGCTACTTATTTTTGCAGATTTACATTCTTCATAAAAAAATAAATATACAGACACAAGAATTTTTTTGATCACCAAGTTTAAACACATTTGCATATTTTGTAAAAAATGTTCATGTTCAAAATTTGTCAAATACGTCGAAGTATTTAAAGGTGTTTCGTCAACTTGGCTCGACATATTAGTTCTATAGAATTATTTATACATAGTGATTAAATTAATTTAGTTTCAAACTGTAATTTTTAAATAGATCAGTATACATTTTATGACAATTTCAAACTTTTTGTTATTATTATTGGGACAAGCTGCAGTCGCCTGATATAAAAAGAATAATTACTTACGGAGTCTCGAAAATACTATAAAATTTCACATTTCAAAAATTTGAGGAAAAAGAAACAAAATCTGAAATTAGAAATTTAGTTACTCTGTATCAATAGGTTCTGCTCCTAATTGGACAGAGTGTCTGAAACGTGTTGTGCAAAATTTCAAAACTCCGTTTTCAAATATTGTAAAGTTTTGAATTAGAATATTAAATATAATAATTGCATAAAATAGTAAAGATTTTCAAAAATGTTGAAGTCTCCTATCCATATCACTTTCTCCCCGTTACCCCTTTTCTACATCTACATTTGAGTTTTGTAATAATAGAGTCCATCGGTCGAACGGTTATTTCCATGTTTTCTGGAAATTTCGTAATCTCTAGAGTCTGAAAAAAATAGATCTCCGTTTCCGTCTGTCTGTCTGCCTATCTCTCTGTCGTCTGTAGTTGGTGTCGATTTTTTAAAATATTGTCTCAATAATAAAACGCTAACCAGCGTAGTCATAAAACAATTTTATATAGAAAAACTCACTCAAAGCATATTTATTCATACCCGTACTTTTACAATCGACACATGTGGTAATTTTAGGTCATAGGAGCCATCATAAGAAAATAAAATTATAGTAGTTAAATTTAACATTTTTCGAAGCTGTATTTGTCTTGAGGGCGAGGGAAGTTCTGTCGAAATAACTTTCAACCCGTTTTGTTAACATATAGATGTATATCCACAAAATCAAATTTTATAACGTTTGGAATTTGTTGACTGCATGTCAACTATGTACGAGTAAATCCCATTAGACCTACTTTTTATAAATATGTTACTGTAAAATTTGGGCGAATTTATTTTATACTTAATTATGAAAGAAGCTCCACCGAGTGGTAGTTTTTATGCTGTCTGACATCGCATCGTCGACACGTTTTCATAAAATCACAAGTTATAGTGGTGTTGTTCCTATGCCACCTTGAGAGCTTAAATGGGCTACACTTTTTTTGCAGAAACTGTAGTATCTCTCACAAAAGCCGTTATGTTAATGATATCCCTTTTTATACTGGTTTTGTATGTACAGAAAAGATAGTGGAAATACCTCTGTAAAACAGTCGACCCTGCAAACATGTGTGTAGAATAAGTCCTTTTGTGTCACAAATTTTACACTTTATTGTGGTTATAACATGAGCAGAATATGTGCCTACAATCTAAATGACCAATAAAATCAACGTTGAATTTAAAAACATAAAATAGAAACATGGGTAAGAAAGTACGGTGATATTTTTGAGTAAGCATTTTCATTTGTACACATATTAAACTGTACACTGCTAAAGAAACTGATGGGCGAACGTTAGTAACATTTCAGTTTCAGGTGAATTGGTTTGTTTTATTGCTTCATAAAGATACGCTTAAGAAATATGATTGTACAATTCAAAACACATGGAACATGGCAAACAAAATTAAACTTTGCAGCCATTATTTAACATAAAATAAAACTGCTGGCATTATTAAATTCCTTAAACAACGCCTATCACAAATTCAGACCACAGCTTATATAGGCGTCAGGTATACAGGCGGTGCCACTCCAGACGAATTTTGCGATTTGTTGTATTAGTTAATCAAACTGAAATTAAATAAATCGAAGAATATTAGAAGAGACATTAAAAAGTTTGAATAGCTCTTACGTTTAATGATACGCGGATTCAATACCAGTTTCCTCGAATGTTAGCGAACAAAAAGCAATTGCTACTTGTTGTGTATTATAGTGTATAATCATCGATGTATATAGTTCTTTATTGTATGAGTGTCTTATTAGGCATATAAAACATGAAAGGAAAGGGTAGATACGAGAGCGTTAGCTTAGTTGTTTACGCTTTTCTTGAGCCAATAAGACACAAATGCGCTACAAAATTTTATCCACGACCATAAGCATCCAACTTATTTTTTTGTATGTTTTACTGGTTGTTGTCAAATGTGACAGCAAGATATCAATAGCTTGGATAAATAGTCAATTAGTAGGTCATGGAAGGGTCGCTAGGGATACTTTACAGGTTGCTATTTATTTTTTAATGTTTATCGACTCAATTTCTAATAACTAATTTATGAAAATTGGAAGAAAATAGTACTGAGTTAATCCCCTCAAAAATCGTCGAAGAAGCTCAGAAAGCAACTTTAGATATATTGCCAAATAAGCCCATGGACGCGTACATACGAGAGTTTGCCGAGTTCGATAATAATTAATGGGATAACAAAAAAAAGTGTAACATCAGCAATAAACGAAGATGTCCTCCTGGCATATTTTTTCAATATCAATAAAAAAGTCGCGACATATCCACAATAACAAAATACTCCATGTTGAAGACGACATTGAAAGTGCACAGAAACATAAATATGTCTACATATAGTAAGTTGATTGCTTTTTTGCAAAGTCAATCCCGCACCTACACACCAAAAAAAAAAAAAAGCCAAAATACTTGGACAAAGAGACATCGAACAATTTTTACAAGATGCTCTCGAGGCAAAGTATTTGAGGATTCTCTCTTTTTTATATATTGACTAGCTGACCCCGTGAACTTCGTTTCACCTACAATTTAATTTTGAATCTACAAAACCGAATGCTTCGAAATCTTGCAGATGTTTTAAATATATGATAAGCATAATACATTTTTATTCAAAATATATATACTTATCTCCTCCCCCAAAATTGATGACGTCAGTCCAAAATTTTGCCAAATGAATCCAATCTAAAATGTCCAAAATAGGATGAGACTATACTTGTGATTTATCATTCCATTCATATTTTTTAGTTTTGCTTACAGGGGGTGTCTCAAAAAAATGTATCACTGAGTCAATTTATTTTATTGATTAAATCAAGAATTGCAAAACTGAATTTTGAAATATTGCAGACGTTTTGAAGTTACTGTTTGACATGATGACGTCATCTCAAGATTTTGCCGAATATATCCTACCTAAAATGTGCAAAATATCATCAGTATATGTTCGTAATTCATCATTGCATTCATATTTTTTAGATTTGCTTTTACAGTGACTCAAAAAAATATATGGATCAGTCAATTTATTTTAGTGAATAACTCAAGAGTTGCAGAAATGAATACTTTGAGATCTTGCAGACGTTTTAAAGTTATTGTAAGAATGGTAAATTGTTAAGAATATTTATTTATTTCCCCCAAAAAATTGATGGAATGGCTCACTCGATTTTCGTAGATAATTTTGGGAATACAATACAGTTATTTTTAGTATTACACTGCACCAATCCAAGGTGGTATACGTGTTCATCGTAAATGTTGATTAGGTCATCACAAAATTGTGTGAAGAAAAGACTCAACTCGAAAATGCTGAATATGTTTCATTATACTTTTGGTGCGAAGGAAGTTTTGTCGAAACAACGTTCGATCAATTTTTTGACAATGGTTGATATAAATAAAACTCGAAATACGAAGCATCTACTCGAATATCAAATGAAAATATTTCTAGTATTTCTAGATGATGCTAATACTTCAGTAGGTAAGACTTGATGCTCAAGTAGCATCTCGATACAACAAAAACTGAAAACAGTGACAGTGTTCAACCATCAAGGCAAAAATCGAGTCACCAATATGTAAGTTAGTATTGGGTAGACACCTTGAGATGGGAATCCGTGATTCGTTGGGAAAATTTTCCAAACGATTGAAGTCGGTTGATCAAAGCTATACATTTTCACGATATAAATTAATAAAATTTAAACATAATTAAGAAAATTCATAATGTTTAAATATTATAAGCATAAATATATATGATAATTAAACCGAAACTCGTTGTCCTAAAAGCCCGAAATTATTAAAAACAAATCAATTTGTTTAAACATTGTTAAATTATCCCCGAAAATGTGCATTTTAACGGCCAAAATATGAAAAATAATTTTTGCAATCTCATCGTGACGTACGATGACGTCACTGCCACCTGAGCTACCTGTCCGAAGGTCACGTTTCGCGGTCCTTTGTGTTCAGTATTAATTTCTGTTTGATGGCGGCAAGATCGTGGCTTCATTTTTGGCGTAAAAGTGGAGCGTTTTAGTGAATTTCTAGTTTATTATTAATACATATTAGGGAAAATATCTTGTGTTAGTGCTGTAAACACGAACGAAAATGGATATTTTTCCGAAAAGGACAGAAAACAGTGTAAATACGACTTCAGTTTTAATTTATCGGATTCCGTGATTCGTTTGGTCGACAATGTTTACATTTTGGATAAATTTTCGAAACGATTGAAGTTGGTGGGTCAAAGCTATACATTTTCGCGATATAATTAAATAAAATTTAAACATAATTAATATAATTCATAATGTTTAAGTATGATAACTATTAATATATGATAATTAAACCGAAAACCATTTTTATAAGAACACGAGGTTAGCAAAAACCAATTAGTTTGTTTAAACATTGTTAAATTAACCCCGAAAATGTACAATTTCTGAGCGAAAATATGAAAAATAATTTTTGCAATCTCATCGTGACGTACGATGACGTCACTGTCACGTGAGCTACCTGATAAAAGGTCACATTTTTCGGTCCTCTGTGTTTAGTTTTGATTTCGGTTTGGTGGCAGCAACAACATCAGAGCTTCGTTTTGGCTTAAAAGTTGGGCTCTTTTCACGAATTTCTAATTTATTATTAATAAATATTAGTGAAAATGTGTTGTATTAGTACTGTGAACACGAACGAAGATGGATATTTTTCCGAAAAGGACCGAAAACTGGGTAAGTACGACTTCAGTTTTAATTTATCGGATTCCGTGATTCGTTCAGTCGACAATGTTTAAATTTTGGGAATATTTTCGAAACGATTGAAGTCGGTTGATCAAAGCTATATATTTTCACGATATAAATTAATAAAATTTAAACATAATTAAGAAAATTCATAATGTTTAAATATCACAAACATAAATATATATGATAATTAAACCGAAACTCGTTGTCCTACAAGCCCTAAATTATTAAAAACAAATCAATTTGTTTAAACATTGTTAAATTATCCCAAAAAATGTGCATTTTTCCGGTCAAAATATGAAAAATAATTTTTGCAGTCTCATCGTGACGTACGATGACGTCAATGCCACGTGAGCTACCTGTATAAAGGTCACGTTTTGCGGTCCTTTGTGTTCAGTATTAATTTCTGTTTGATGGAGGCAAGATCGTCGCGTCATTTTGGCGTAAAAGTGGAACGTTTTAGTGAATTTCTAGTTTATTATTAATACATATTACGGAAAAATGTTGTGTTAGTGCTGTGAACACGAACGAAAATGGACATTTTTCCGAAAAAGACCGAAAACAAGCTAAGTACGACTTCAGTTTTAATTTATCGGATTCCATGATTCGTTTATTCGACAATGTTTAAATTTTGGAAAAATTTTCGAAACGATTGAAGTTGGTGGGTCAATGTTATACATTTTCACGATATAAATTAATAAAATTTAAACATAATTAAGAAAATTCATAAAGTTTAAATATTATAAGCATAAATAATATGATAATTAAACCGAAACTCGTTGTCCTAAAAGCCCGAAATTATTAAAAACAAATCAATTTGTTTAAACATTGTTAAATTATCCCCGAAAATGTGCATTTTCCCGGCCAAAATATGAAAAATAATTTTTGCAATCTCATCGTGACGTACGATGACGTCACTGTCACCTGAGCTACCTGACCGAAGGTCACGTTTCGCGGTCCTTTGTGTTCAGTATTAATTTCTGTTTGATGGCGGCAAGATCGTCGCTTCATTTTGGCGTAAAAGTGGAGCGTTTTAGAGTTTTAGGGAATTTCTAGTTTATCATTAATACATATTAGGGAAAATATCTTGTGTTAGTGCTGTGAACACGAACGAAAAGGGATATATTTCCGAAAAGGACCGAGAACAAGGTAATTACGACTTCAGTTTTAATTTATCGGATTCCATGATTCGTTTATTCGACAAAGTTTAAATTTTGGAAAAATTTTCGAAACGATTGAAGTTGGTGGGTCAGTGTTATACATTTTCGCGATATAATTAGATAAAATTTAAACATAATTAATACAATTCAAAATGTTCAAATATGATAACTATCAAAATGTAGTGTTTCTATGTAACGGCTGAATAAAGTTATTATTATATGACAATTAAACCGAAATCCATTTTTCTAAGAACACGAGGTTAGCAAAAACAAATTAGTTTTTTTAGTGTTTAAACATTGTTAAATTAACCCCGAAAATGTACAATTTCTGATCTAAAATATAAAAAATATGTTTTGCAATATCATCGTGACCTACGATGATGTCACTGTCACGTGAGCTACCTGATAAAAGGTCACATTTTCTATCCTTTCTGTTCAGTTTTGATTCCGGTCTGGTAGCAGCAACACTGTAGCTCCGTTTTCGGTTAAAAGTAGCACGTGTTCGCGAATTTCTAATTTATTATTAATAAATATGTATTAGCGAAAATGCTTTGTGTTAAGTGCTGTGAACACGAAGGAAAGTGGATATTTTTCCAAAAATGCCCGATTTGTTTTTAAATATGTTGTTAATAGCATGCATTCAGGACTGATAAAGTACGGCTTTAGAATATACAGAGTACAGCGTTCATAATTCACAAAATACCGTATGCATCATTTTTAAACTACGGTGTCCAGATTTACAAAATACGGTGTCCTTCACCCATGCTATCAAACCCTAGTCCTCTCTTTTAATGGCAAGACGCACTCCAGACCTCCTCGTATTGTTTGGTTCTTGCTGGGCAACATCAACGAGCGAGCACAGTCATCGCTCTTTGTTGGCGAACGTGGAGAAATTTGTATATTGTAACTTTTGTAATTGAAGCATTTTGTATTGTATATTGTATGTGTTACTAACTTAACTTGGGTCTTGCCAATTTAGCTCCAGTGGTGCAAAAACTTTGTTTTCACGGTGCACTTGCTTGGGTTTTAATTTTGCAACAGTGCATTCTTTGGTTCCGAGACTGAATTCTCCATGTCGTCAGACGCTCTGGCCTGGGGGGGTTCTGTTGGCCCTTAGACGCTGGGTCAACATCCTAAACGGATGAGGTTCATCATCCTAAACGGATGAGGTCAGTCTGCCCTGTATCTATGCGGCTGGGTTCTCCCTTGGGCGTGTGAGCGCTGCGACCTATAGATTTCGTTTCGAGTTCCATCGGTGTGCTTGCTTGGGTATTAATTTTGCAACAGTGCATTTTTTGGTTCCGGGTCTGAATTCTCCATGTCGTCAGACGCTTTGGCCTGGGGGGGTTCTGTTGGCCCTTAGACGCTGAGTCGCATCATCCGATAAGGATGAGGTCAGTCGGCCTTGGATTTATGCGGCTGCATTCTCCCTTGGGCGTGTAAGCGCTTCGACCAATAGATTTCGTTCCGAGTTCCATCGGTGTGCTTGCTTGGGTTTTCATTTTGCAACATTCTCAATTTTTCGTGCAATTTTTTCCGGTGGTGTATTGGGTACTAACTTTGCATTTGTATTGTATCTGAATTGTATCTGTATCTGTAGTGTATTCTGTATTGTAGTTAGATTGTAGGTACCTGTATTGTATTTCTGTTGTATTGTACTGTATAACGTTCTATCCCTCATTAACAAATCCTAGTCCTCTCCTTTCCTAGCGAGATTTGTTCCAGACCTTCCCGTGGTTCTTGCTGAGCATCAACTATCGAGGACAGAAAATTCAAATTCAAAACCGGCAAATTTTCACAAAAATCATGAAACTCGCTCGTTGGTGGCCAACATGGAGTAAAAGAGACTTTTGTAACTCAACTAACTTTGTTAACTTTATATTCTTAAGGAAACAAAAATATATTACATTTAATTTATTATTTATAAGGACAAATAGTCATTTGCCACGCCGCTGCTCATTTTTAGATTAAATGCTCACAAAACGCGTAGATGTTCAATTTGTGTCCGGGGAGATACAATGTTTACAAGTAGGTACGCAGTATGTACATAGAGTAGATGCTCAGGTATATAAGAGTAATAATGAAGTAGATACTTCGTACTTCGAATATGAGTATCTACTCAGTTTTATTCCATACCATCCAATGTCTCGCTTCAATGTTTGACTATTATGTTGATTATGAGCACAACGCTAATCAACTTCCGTATCCGAATTACCCATGAAATAAATCATTGCGATGCACCTGAGGTAGTTCGTCGCACATTTGATTGACTTCGTGGACCTATGTCAGCTTGTCGTCTTCTCGGCATTGTAATGAACTTCATAAAACGACGCAGAATTATTTTCACAGTCAATCAAATCTGTAAATTTTGTCTTGAGAATTTTAAAATATTGAAAACTTCAAAGTAATTCCTCGAATAACGGTAGAGTTTGAGATTTTGTCGAAACCAACAAAATAGAATGGCAGTTCAAAATTAAAAAGAAACTTTCGCAATGTGTAACTAAATTCACTTTAACCAAGACTTTTCTTAAAATAAACGACGTTTTTTTTACGAAAAAACAAAGAACGATTTGAAATGCAACTATATACTTTTCACAATCGCACGGAAGAAATAGTTTTGTATGACACGTCAGTTAGACGACAGGTCCGTCAGGAACGCCAACTATTCAAATTAATTCGAAGTGGCGATTCCCATGCAAAATTTTTTGAATTTTTTTATTTTTTAGCTGTCTTATTTTTTATAAATTTTCTTACATATAAGCCTTGTCCTGACAATAAGGAACACATAAAAAAAAGAATAATCCAATTCGGTGCAGTCGTTCTGAAGTTATGCGCGTACATACATTTCGGCGATTCATTTTTATTTATATAGATATATAGAATTCTACATAAGTATTTAAATTTCCTTTTGTAGGTTGGATTAGTAATGGGTGTGGCTGACGCTTACAGATGTAATGAATGAGTTAACAAATTTTGGAAATTAATAATGTATAAGGTACAGAAAAATACCAGGTGAATATTAATTATTGTGATTTTTTGTCAGGTTGGCAACATATTTAAAATTTTGTCATGGGATACTTGACTTCAAAATGAAATTTAGGGCACCAGGACAAGCTGTTATCATCACTTTTGAAAAGCGCGTTAGGCGCACCCCTATTAAAACTGACAACTGTGAACTTACACGTTAACATTGCTACCGATAATTCAGAATTACCAATACAAAAATTGGCTTCAATCATTAATAGCCTCCTGGTATTTGTGTGTTACAACACTGCACCAAAAGCCCAGCTGGTTTCACGTAGTTCTATACAAAACAAACGACAATTAAAGAAACAATTTGACTGAACTGCATATGGCAACTTAATATCACCGATGTGTGCTGATAATAAATCTGCAAATAAATGAAGCTTGTTGAGAACGTAATTTAGGTGCGTCGCTCTTTTCTTTATAAGATGATTAATTTACTACTATACGTTTGTTGACTGCATTTTCTATTTTCAATCATACTAAATTACCGTTAAACTTACTATTGCTGCACAATGACAAATATACAATTACTATTTTTGTCCCCTCCACATATCGTTAAATTAGTGTGAAATGCAATCCTAAATGGAGGATCTGATGTGTAGGTCAATTAGGACAGAACGGTATAACGAAATGAATAGATTTCTTAAATTCGAAGACATCAAATCAGTGGAAGTTTGTTTCCCTTTGCGTTCTGCGGCTTAGTTGTGGGGGTGGCACACCTGCCCCAAAATAAATGCCGCCTATTTCTCTCCCCGTTTTGTGTTTCTGGCTCTCTTAAAATAGAAAGCAACTGATGCGATCTTAGCGGGGCGCACCATTAAGTATTAAAAATGTTTTTCGATTTGGTTAAGAAGGGTAGAAATAAAAGATTAGGTCTCTTGCATGATTCATGTTAAGGGTTGCTAGTATTTTTATATCAACTTGTTATTCACGGACGTGTGCGGAAGTCTTTATTGATTATGAATTCGCATCGCGTTGACAAATGAGGATTTATCATAATCTCCCTCCGTTCCTTGTTCTCAGTCGAAAATCGAGTTATACGAATGTAACAAAACACAGAGTACGACTGATGTAATTCAATATAAGTAATCTGCGACTTGGCGCAATTTATCAGCACTAATTGGTTGCCAGAACTGAGTCATTATGGGAGAGGATTCAACGGTGTAAATAAATCTTTTATAACGTTTAATATTGCCTTATTCCCAATGGTTAAATTTAAAAGCTTCTGTCTCTTTATCCGTTAATTGCTTGACTTTCGAGGAAACTCTGGAGTTGTGGCCGAGGCAAAACTTTTAGTTTATAGTCCACCACCATGAAACGGGATGGAGTTGGCGATACAAACAAAGCTGCTAACAAGTTGCTCTCATATTTAAACAAGTAAAAGAGCCACTGACGTCTCCCCAGGGGCCAATTGGTTTTTGCGGATTCATCGTCGCTATCACATTACCAAAAATGACTGTATTTAACGCAAAATCTGGATTGGCTATTTAATTCCATAAAGTGAAAACACACGAGAAACAGATTAAAATTTAGAGAAATTTCTATGTTTTCCGAGATTTTGCTCGCTATGCAAAATTTATTACGGCCATTAGAACATGGAAAATGACCCAGAACATCTCCTGTTTTGAATCTAGGACGATTTAAACTCATGTAAAACTCGAATTTGAATGCTTTCTCAACGTTTCAGTTCCAATAAGGTAAACAACGTACCTTTCCATATTCTTCAGTTTTCGTTAAATATCAATAATCTGAGAGTCATAGCGACGAAGTTGTTTGTAAAATTACTATAAAAGAACCGGAAAAAAGTTTATTTCACACTTATATGCTATGCACGATCTTTTTGAATAAGGGTCGGCTATGGAAATGTGTCGTTTTTTTTGGTTCAAAAACAGTTCTAAAAATGGGATTATAAATTTAATCATTCAATGTAACAAATGTAGAAGCTGCGTTGGCAAACTTAGAGATATCGGATGGTATGATAAACATCGCTGTTAATGAATTTTTATCCTTTGCTAATTTATTTGATGTGTTATTATTCTATTTAAGAACATAAAACGTAAAATTTATTGCTAATATAATCGTACGTTGTTACTAGGTATCCAAAGCAAACAGCATGATAAAACATAGCAAATAATTAAAATTTTTAGAATTACCGATTTTAAAACTTGGTTCTTCCAATTTTATTTAATAATTTCACCATAGACCTGGAATCTCAAACATAACCATTATGAATTTGATTGCATATACATAACTTCCAATAATATTCTTGTTTTTAGCATATTTTTTGAACTTCGTCTCTGCTGCAAATAGGTTAAACCTTGAAAACAAAGGAGAATGGATTTATTGGCCAAGATTAATCTTTCACTATAATCACTTTGAAATCTGCATTATTAAATGTGAACACATGTAATAATAAAGAGGTATTTAAACCTAGCGTAACTCTGACAAGCTCAATTTACTATTTTCCGTCCCAATTATTTCACCAGTATTCAATATCTAGGTCATAACTAATCTAATTCTCATCCAGATTCTTCTAATACAATAATAAAAGGAGGAATATTTTCGAACAGTAAATGTTCCGTATGTATTTTCCAGTCGTTAAAGTAAATTCTTCCGTATGTCTATAAAAATTTTGCCATTTGTCAGGGGTATCATCTAGAGATGGCTTTAAGCCATAAATTTACTACCTTATCTGGAGATTTAGGTCGCGATTTTATATGCTTAATGTAAAAATTTCGTAGAAAATCCCCACGCCACTTCAATAGGATTGTATTCACAGTGGTACGGGGGTAATCTAAGAACTTCATGACCATGCTCTCTCTCATCATTCATCAGTTACGTATCGTCGACTCTGTTCATTCGAAAAGTTATAATTAATTTGCAAAGTTATTTTTACGAAAATTTTTCATTGAAATTGACACTATTCCCATACTTAAATTTCTTTCGATGAGAATGTAGAGGATTTGTCCAGTACCGACTAGTAGGTACGGTGCATTGTCCAAAAGCACTACACATCATCGCAGTGGCTTATTTAAGTCAGGAATAAGCTAATTATTCACCCAATTTTGAAAAAATACTCCGTCCATTGTCTTGTGGTAATCCCTATCATTATTTTTTGAATATAATAAAAAGTTGCAACCCTCTAAATAGCTGCTCAAAAGTCTTCATCTCGTACTTTTTGGATACGGCCTGGGTGTAGTCGAAGATGGCTCGTTTAACGGGGTCGCGCATTATGACCAGTGACTGGACCAATTTATGCATTTGTTCCGTTTAATTTGTCTTACAATAATCATCACACTGTATAAAATAATTGAGTTTGAGTTGTTCAATGATTTCTGAGTGAAAATCGAAAATTCACTTTGACATTTCGATTTTGCATGCCTAATCCAAAGACGCGATCTTCGAATTGCGACGAAATATTTCGCGACAAATCTTGCCGAGCGCGAATTTCAAAATACGATTTTTAAAGTCCTTTTACAGTGAATGAGCGCGATGCAACGATTTGAAAAAAGTACTGGCGGATAGCTCTCCTTTACCTCCATAACTGCATAATAAGATTCAAACAAACAGCTGTTGCAGTACATGCCCGTGTAAACTGGTTCAAACATTTATTTTGTCTAATTTTTAGGAAAAAATATGTAAACAAGGTGTTATGAGAATAATCTTAGAATTAATATCTTGGTGTATTACTGTACAAAGTAGGAGGAAAGCAGCAGCAGATATACTACTGACAGCAAACTAGCAAGTTATTTTTGTATTTACGTTTACGCCTAGGTGATATCTGATATTGATTTCGTTTCAGGCAATGACTAACTTGAAAACATGGTTATAATGCATTTTGTCCAGAATTTCTAAATCCCCCATATAACAGTTTTTCCTTAGCTTGATTTTATTTTACACATTCAGTAAAATAAATTAATGAGAAATCGAAACTGTTTTCAGGAGATCATAATTAAATATGTCATAATGCTTTATTCTTATGGCTACGAAGGCTTTCGTCCTCGACTTTTTTTCACGGTTAAAATAAACGGATTACTTAGCTGACTTTTAACAAACGAAAGTCCTAGTTTGCTACACTATTCCAATGAATTCGGCGTTAAAAAAAGGGACAATAGTGCATTTTGAGTACTTCATCGCTTTTTTATGGGTGTCATAGGGTAGTAGACCGTGAGTATAAAAGTGGGTTTTTGGGACTGGGGGTGCTGTCATTCGGCCACTATCCTAAAAAGAAGATGAGTGAAATTGATTTTCTTAATATATCTCCGTAACCGTGAGTCTGACAATAAATTTCTAAAAAGAATTTTTGTAGGTAATATAATTATTTATAAGTTTTATGCCTAATTGTTGGCAGTAAAATTAACAGTAAAAAAGTTATGGGCAGCAAAATATGAAAAATTAGGGGATGAAAAACTTTAATGAAGCCTTCTCAATATGTGTGTGATGATATGTAAGCGGGTCCCTCAAATAAAAACATAAAATTCTACGACTAAAACTACAAACACTTTTCATCTTTTTTTTTATACTTTTTTGTTAGTAACTCTTTTAATATTAACGTTACGCCGAAAATTTATTGATAAATTTGTAGACAATGATATTATTTACAGATATTATTTTCAAAAATTTTTGTTAGAATCACCGTTATGGAGATATATAAAAAAACCTAATAGCACCCTTATTTTCAAGATGGCGGTCGATTGACAGCAGCCCCAGTCCCGAAAACTCAGTTTTAGACTTATAGCAAACTACTTACTACTATACGTGTTATATTCTAAAAAAACTCCTATCTGAATGCTTACACAATTCAGGGATAGTGTTGCGGGATGAGTAAAAAGTCAATAAAGCTTAATACCGATTTATTCAAAACAACCTAACTCATTTACCCAAAACTACATATTTATAAGATATAAGCTGTCCTAAACAAATAGTAACATTAAATCTCATAATGTACTGTAATGTTCTTCTCTCTTGTCTTACCTGTTCTTTTGTCGCTGCTCTCTTCGCAACACTGACGAAGATGCGTCGCGGTGGTCAGCGTTTCGTATTTCTACTGGTGTTTGCAATAACGATGATTTCGCGTTCTACATTCGTTCCAATCGATCTTGACCTTGTTGCATGTTTGCATTAACGGGAAGTTGAAAGTAAAAATTATTGTTTAAATTTTAAACAATGCGAAATATTTTTAACTACCAAAGTTAAATATATTCGGACTGCGTTGACAATTACATCGTATGTTAAAAATACCAGTTTATCGGGAAGTTAAGAAGTGTACAAAAGTAAAATCAAAATTCCTGATGCTTTTTTTTTGAGAAAAAATGGTAACGCTGTGTTTAAAAATATTAAGAACTATCAGCAGGTGGTTGAATAGCCGCCCGTTTATCACTTTTAACTCTTTGTATGTATACTGTTCAATTTGTTATTGAAACTAATAGGCCCAATATTTCAGTTCTCGCTTAAACCCATCTTTTCGGGTTAATTACAAACTTCGGGTAAAGCGTATTTCAGTGTCGGTTTAAAATAAAACCACTTTAACTTTCCTTCGAAATTTAATCCTGAGTGGACGGTAAGTTTAACCCACGAAGGTGGTTCATCCATTAATAACTCCTCAAACTTCAGGTAAAGCTGGTCAGGAAGTCTGTTCATCACTAGATATAGCAAATAAATAGGTGGTAATGAGCACTTTGATATATATATATATATATATTTTAGTTAAATTTTGTTCTATTGTAGTACTTAAGCGTCGCTGTGATTAGTATGTTTTTAATTAAAATGAATAATTTATAAAGCGTGGGCTCCGAATTTTTTTAACAGAATGAAAATAATTTATTAGTTGGTGGTACGTCCCCGCAAATTATTTTTCGTTATTATTATTAAATAGAACTATCTGCATTTTCTTTTAAACTTATTTACACTGGCGTATTTTTTAATTTAATTGTTCCTATTCTTAATATACCTACGCCTAATTTGTAATTTCGTACGCCATGTTCTTCAAAATATTTGAGAGTTTAAGTTGGCAGAAGCAGCAATTAAATGTAAAATATTTAATAAAATATTGTAACATCGAAAGTGTTAAAACTATGAAAAAATGCAACCTGACAAACAAAAAGCGAACGGTATATTAATAAGGCAAACCTTCGAAAGGAGAATCGCTTGCCTACTAGTACTGGTATTTAGTTTTAGGTACGATTTATAAGTTAAAGCAATACAATATGATATAAGAAATGTCGGAATAGTAGTTATGTAATCTACAAATAACAAAAATAGGCCAGTATAGGTGAGTGAGTGCAGTATACAGGAACACGAAATGGGAGTGCATACTGACTCACGACAACAAAAAATTGAGTAGGATGGAGTAATAAAATTCAGGCTGTTCTATTTGAAATAACTGAATTATCGTTACTTGAAAATTGCAAAGTTTAAAATTCTTTTATAGACAGTGTGTACATCAAAATTTTATTCAATTCAAACCACAACAAAGTGCGTATCTCTGTTTGTCTTCAATAAATATTGCAACAAATCACGTAGTGCGGTTTTTTGCTAGAAAAATTTAAAAGGGTTGGAATACCGTACCAACGCTGCATCGAAATTTCAAAAACATAATATGATTACAAAGCCTTGTAAGGGGCTAAAAAAAATGCGTAAAAATATATCGAGTGGTCTATTTAAAAAAATACATGTTGCGTTCCATGTTCCGAATACAATCACTGTGGATAGTCGAAAATACTTTAAGACCCGATTTATAGAAAGCGAAGTTAAAGTTAATTCGCGATTAATTTTTAACTGAGGTCCGTTGCTAGGAAACATGCATGTTTCAACCAATCACGGGCTCATATTCCACATTTAAATTCTCTGTTAAACTAATCGAGGATTAAATATTTAACTCGCTGTTCTATAAACCGGCCCTTAATGTTTGCTATTTAAAGAGCCGCACAACTTTCGTTTATGACTTTTTTCCATCTGCAATAAATTATTACTAAAATATCAAGGATAACGTGCTTATTGACTGTATCAACAGAAAATTTGAAGGAGCTCTTCTACAGTTAGCTGTGTGTTGCTTATTTTTGTTGACAGTTCGAGGTTTAACCCTTGGTGGATTTTGGGTTTGCGCAAATTCCAGGAGTACATGCGAGGACTGGAGAAGGCTCAAGAGGTGGAGTGGGAGAGGTGAGAACTGAAGAAGATTCGAGAAGGAGTGTTAGAGGGCTTTGAAAAAAATTATGTGGAAAAAGGCTTTTCCCGGGGCCGACACCGTCGTCCAGGATGTGGTTCTAACTTCAACAAGCCTGGGGATTTAGTTAGGAGTCTGATTTTTGTTGCCAAAAGACAACTATCCGAATGCGGGGGAGAAGGTAGTGGACTTTCAAGTTCACTCAGGACACTCGAGGTGCAATCCCGGGTATCAGAACCAGAGAGATAGCGGCGACTTGACCAGTTTTCCTGTAGCAGCTTCGAGGGTGATCTGGAAATTTTGTTTTGGAGTTCACTGTGATCCCAAAGAGAGTATTTTGGCGTATTTCACTATAGAGATTTCCTCGTATAAAAAGACATGGGGGCTGGCGTTCATTAACTGTAGCGGAGGGGTATATTCATGACTGTGAAAATGCTAAAATTAACGTTGCAGAAAAATGCTAGGCAAAAATCTTTCGGAAAAAGATGTTGCTAAAGATATGTTCACTTGTGGAAAAGCAGAAGCAGTAATAGAAGCAAAAGCAGTGAAATGCGACAAGGAAAATATCCAATATACGTTTTCTGGTAGTAGTTATGTTGTAAATATTAAACATTGCGATCATGCCTAGATTATTTTAGTTAGTAAGTTTAATTGTATTCACGAAAACTTTAATAAAAACAAGTGTAAAATAAAGTTGTCTTTATTGTATTAGTACCATAAAGTACCACATTACGGCCGCTAAATTATCAAATAAAGTAAGTTTATAGAGCAATCAGACATAAAATTGTTTACGAATTTTTTGTACATTACTAATTCAAAAAAAATGCTGTTGCTATGGTTTTTAACAATGTAAACATACCTTCCGATGTACCTTCCTAATGGTAACCACAGTAACGACATTACCTGTGCAGTTGTGTTCTAGCGTTTTGTAACAGTGTTGCCTATTTTCTTTAACTTAACGTAATTATTGTAACGCGAAAATAAAAGAGACGATATTAAAAAAAAAAATTTCTCATATTGTGCGACGTCACCCAATATTGCACCTTTAAGGAAGTTCGCGACTTTCCGGATACCGGCATAAACCGGAAGGTCACCATCGTGTTTCGGGGACTCAATTAGGCAAGACTATCTACTTTTTGGCCGCTATACAAAAATCGTGTCGGTCAATGTAATAGATGTCGGATAGCAATAACTGTAACAGTTCTGTACAGATACACCTCCATCGCATTACAGTTAATGCGATGGAGGTGTATCTGGAAAATGCAATTGACTTTTTCGGGCGAGGTTGGGTAAGGTTGGGGAAATATTTTATTCACAATACTGATTGAACCTTACCCAACCTCGCCCGAAAAAGTCAATCACGTTTTCCAGATACACCGTCATGCTCCATCTCCAAAAATGGCTAGTACAAAATCACGATTGGCTAACAATCTCCCATCTAAACTCCACAAACCGCTCTAAAATAGACCAGAAAGCACAGATTAAACTCGAAACACTCTCTGGGGATTTGTAATAGCCAATACTAATCTAAATCTATTTCCATGTAAAGCATTCCTTCACGTCCGAACTCGCAGCACAACTATAATCGCCGTACGTTCATGCCAATATCTGCAAGAAATCTTCGATAAAACTTTACCGTGAGCAGCTTGTTGAATGAAACTTGTCAGATTCACTAAAACATCTGCACAGACTTGTGCTGTGTTTTTTAAGGCGAAGTTGTGTCGTTATTGCAAAGAAGCCTCTTTCAACTATAAACAAGATATAAACTGTCGTTAAACTGTACTTTAGGTGACGTGATCGCGGTGGAAACAAGTTCTGTTGGTGGGTGGTTTGCAGGAGTAAGTAGTAAAAAGATTTTTCAGTGTGGCTGTATTGAAAGAAGGATTTTCAATTTGCTACATGTTTCCGGATGAGGGCCCTAAAAATATTAATTAAGTCTTTAGTTTATAACTTTGTTTTATTACATGTTCATGTTATTAAGCATAGAACTATAGATGTGATTAACAGATCGTCTGATCCAATTCAACAAAAGTTGAGGATATAATGCAATATATTTAAAATATTTTAACATTTTGTATTGCAAAAACCAAATGCTTCGAAATCTTGCAAATGTTTTAAGGTTATCATAAACATTGTAAATTTTTGATCAAAATGTATTTGCCTATCCCTCCTCCAAAACATTGATGACGTGATCTCAACATTTTTCCGAACAAATTCTGATTTAAATGTGCAAAATATGATGAGCCCCTACTTGTGATTTATCACTACATTAATATTTTTTTAATTTGCTTATACTGGGTGTCTCAAAAAAATTAATGACTGAGTCAATTTATTTTATTGATTAAATAAAGAATTGCAAAATTGAATATTTTGAAATTTTTAGTACTTTATTTATTATACGCCAAATTAAGCAATGCAACAAGCAGCACAAATAGGTATGAGCACATTTCAATCTAGACGTTTTGAAGTTACTAGGTAACTTTTTAATCAAAATATATCTCTTAACAAGCCCAAAAAATTGGGCGAAGGTTATTTCGACAGAACTTTCCTTCCTCTAGAAGGGCAAATACACCCCCTAAATCCCTGCCTCGAGGGTGCAAATTCCAAGGGGGAACTGTCTCAACAAATGCAGATATTATGAAATATTTTTAAAGCAGATAATAATCAGTGGGAAACAATGTATTCTTAATTCCTAGTACTTGTTTAACTTTAACTGTTTTGTTTATGTTTATCCTTCGAAAGAATTCGACCAATGCCACATCATATCGTATCAGCGCCGGCAATGAAGTACGTAACGGTGGCATTAAATGCATGCATATGTATTAAAAGAAACTGGAATTTGATTGATTTTATCTCTTCAACACAGAAGAGGGGACCAATTAATTAAGTAAGCATACTCGTTTTTTGTCCAAAAAATATACCTAGATAATAGCAAGATAGTACAAGAACGAAATAAATTGACTGATTCATTAATTTTTTTCAGTCACCGTGTATAAGCAAATATGAAAAATATAAATGCAATGCTAAATTACAAATATGAACTGATCATATTTTGCACATTTTAGATAGGATTAATTCGGCAAAATTTTTAGATAACGTCATCCATCTTTTAGGGGAGATGAGCAAATATTTCATCAAAAATTTACCATGCTTATAATAATTTTAAAACACCTTCAAGATTTCAAAGCATTCTATTTTGCAGTTATTAATTAATCAATAAAATAAATTTAGGCATTCATTAATTTTTTAACTCATCCTGTATAAGCAAATCCAAAAAATATTAATGGAATGATAAATCACAAATATAGACTCATGATATCTGATCATTTTAGACAGTATTTATTCGGCCAAATTTTGAGCTGACGTCATCAATTTTTTGGAGGGGCTAGGCAAATATATTTTGAATAACAATTTATTATGCTTATCATAATTTAAAAATATCTGCAAGATTTTAAAGCATTTGGTTTTGCAGATTCGAAATTAAATTGTAAAATGTTTTAAAATTTTGATTTTTCGCTTACGCTCGGGAAGCAAAAATTAATGACGCCGTCTTAAAATTTTGCCGAATAAATTCCACCCAAAATGTACAGAATATCATGTGTTTTTACTTGTGATTTATCATTGGATTCGTATATAGGATGACTCAAAAAATTAATGAATCTGTCAATTTATTGTATTCAATAAATCAAGAATTGCAAAAATGCATACTCTAGTAGTGCATTCATATTTTTTATATTTGCTTATATATGTGACTCAAAAAGTAATGAATGAGTCAATTTATTTTATTGATTAAATCAGTGGCGGCTCATTCCATTTTTCCAGAAAATTATGGGAATACTTTACTGTTATTTTTAGTATTACACTACACCAATCCACATTGATACGTGTCCTTGTAAAAATGAAAAGACGTTATCAGAAAATTGTGTAAAGTAAAAGCTCAACTCCAAAATGCTGCATATATTTCATTGTATTTTAGGTGCGAGGGAAGTTCTGTGGGAACAATTTTCGACCATTTTTTTTACATTTCAGACATATTTGTAACTGGTTCAGCCATATAGTTTTCAGTTCCTGCCGGACAACTTACTTATCTATAAGTTTTAATTATTATTTTTTCGTTTCGGTAAGTCTACACACATTAAAACAAAAAGGCAAAAGGTAAGCCCGCCCACCTCAATTGTAATTATTTTTTTTTATTTGTCGTAAACCAAGAGGGCGGGGCTTAACTGCATAATACTTATTTCTTTATAAGAAATTAAAAACATGCTTCTCAGTATCGGGTTATTCAAAGATGTATGTATATTAAGAAATAAAGCCAAAATATAAACCCCGCCCACCCACCCCATCTCGATTGTGATGATTATTTTAATCTTAGGAACTTAAAACAGGTTTAAAATTGTAAATTTTTGTAGAGAAATATGGACTTTGCAATTAGGCTCCGCCCTTAGGTCTGACAACGAATAACTAAATCATCAGAATTGAGATAGGGCGGGCGGGTGGGGCTTATATTTTGGCTTTTTTTCTTTATATACATATACCATTTTTTCACAACAAGAAACTTAAAACATGGTCAAAATGGTGAATTTTTGCAAGGAAATATGGAATTTGCAATTATGGGGCGGGGTGAAAAGAAGTGTGCACATATTGAAACAAAAAGGCAAAATGTAAACCTGCCCACCCGCCCTATCTCGATTGTGATGATTTGTATTCTTGGAAACTGAAAACAGGTTTAAAATGCTAAGTTTTTCTGGAGAAATATGGATTTTGCAGTTAGGCTCCGCCCCTAGATCTGACAACGAATAAAAAAAATCATCAGAATTGAGATAGGGTGGGTGGGCGGGACTTATATTTTGTCTTTTTTTTTTCTTAACATACATAACCATCTTTTTGGAACAAAAAACTTAAAACATGGTTAAAATGGTACATTATTGCAAGGAAATATAGATTTTGCAATTATGGGGCGGAGTCTAATTGCAAATTTGATATTTCCTTATACAAATTCTCCATTTTAAACATGTTTTAAGCTTCATGTTGTGAAAAGAAATCTACACACAATAAAACAAAAAGGCAAATTATTCGTGTATATGAGTTCGGACAAGGATTTTCGAAATATTCGGTTTCAAAGTCCAATTTTTAAAAAATCCGAAAAATTGTCTTGTATGTAATGTATATTGGCAGTCTTGGAAAAATGGTAGAAATAGCAAAATAGCCACACAAGAGCTGATGTTTTCTTCCATGGTTTGAACAGAAAAGATTATGGTACAGACAAACTGTCCTACCGATACGACCCAAATTCTCATCATTTCTTGTACTACTGATATCTAACTTATATACGAAGTTTAGTCAAAAAATTCTAACTCGTTCTTGGTGTTCGGTTTTCAATGTCGGTTAGTATACTTTTAGTAAAAATATCGTCCCTAATTCACTAAAATATCTAATTTTATTTGTGAAATTTCCTCACTGAGAACAATCTAAAATGAAAAAGTAAAACTATATAATTAATTCAGTTTCTATGCCTTCATAAACAAATGTTTCTCATGCAATAATGTTTTATAAAGGAAATTAATTTCGTATAATAGATATACGAGCGCGGTGCGGAGCGGAGCACGAGTAGATCTATTAAACGCTCGCTTGATATTTGTTACTTTCGACACTTGTTACGAAATATACTCTTCAATATCGGTGCTCTGTTTCGACTTTAAAATTGCTTCTAATATTGGAAAATGCCCTTGCCATGTTGGTGGTCTAATTTTTGTTGACATATCATACATATACAAAATAAACCTATGGGATGCGTAGACGCGCCACCCATGGGCAGTCCAGTACATTGTCGCGTTGTCGCGATGACTCATAAAGGAGTTGGAATGTTGAGAAGAACGACGTCGAAGCAGCTGCTCGAAGTTCTGGAAGGAAAGCCTAGTTATTGTAAAAGGGATAACCGTCGGAAGTGAGTCAGTTCAAGTCAAAGCGAGGCGTGTATACGAGCAGGCTACTACGACAGGAGAATTATTCATTGTACATATTCCCTGTATAGTTAGTTGTGTAATTGCGTATTATCGAGAAATAAATTGATTTTAATACCCATAAACCATAACAGTATGATATATCAGTATGATGTGTAGTGTCGTAGCTATAATACTTAATATGTAAGCCTGTATGCACTGTGCTAACCAATTTTTATAAAAACTACTACTATGATGGAATTGATACAACCATGAAGGTAGAATGACAATAGGGAGCATGCTTCAGTGAACCAATGTAAAAGAAATACCGTCAAAACAGCTCCACACACAACGCAAGGGCCGTTTATGACGCTTTCCGTACCACGTCAAGACCGGTCGGTCAACAGCAGAGGATCAAAGGGGGAGTTGGTTCGTTTGAAATGAGTTCATAGGGAATAAAAATGTCTTACTATTTGCTTAATTATGGTGTAAGAACAAAATATCTCATTAAATTATTTTTGAGTTTTATACCCTGTACCCGGCAAACGTTTTGCAGCACGGCACTGAAACAGTCGGTTTCTCGGAAAACAGAAGAGCCATTTATGACCCTAGTCGAAAGCGCAGTACCAGATACTTCTACAAACTATTTTCCCTCCTTCTATTTTACTTCGACTTTGTCCTTTCTAAATTGATGAAAAGATACGTTAACTGGCAATAAAACGTATCGCACTATGATATTCGACAGCACATACTGCTTTTAGATTATTCTTTCTCATCTCTTGTCCCTGAAAGCAATACCTACAGTCACAAATCGCTTGAAATACCGTGAATAACGTGAACAACTAAATATAAACATGAAACTGTGTTCCTCACTTGTCAACCATCTTGAATTTCTGCAGTGCCACTTACATTCAATTTTCAAGCCAAAGTTCGAGTCGTTTACGAAATTATGTTGTATAAATATTTTTGCATAATATTGTACAGAATCTTTGCATCGCACGTTATACGCAAACAGTTTTTTATCTACCCAATTTTGGATGAAGGCTGCTAACAAATTTTGTTGTTATAAATAATCATGTGCGAGAGATGATCTCTATAAATTATTATTATTATTTTTTTAAATTTAAAACCCAAGTCTGATAATGGAATTTTAAGTCGAGTTTTTGATCTTTTGGACCAGCAGAGATCAGTATTTCAAAAACATTAATTAAAGAAACAATTGCTTCTGATGGAGTTCCAGAAGGCGCAGCTGATGAGCACGAAATTGTATTTATTTATTTTTAAACTAATTTGTATGGAAACTGGATTTATATTTCTTTGTTTGCTTTGTGAATAACAACTGAATGTTAAAACCGTGTCTTGAAATATCCTTTTGTTTTTGAGTTTGGTCTACAGATCATTACAACCATTACTGTGTTTATAAAACAAAGTATTTGTTCTGCTTTCCAAAGCAAAAATATCTGATTAAAATGTTTACTTGCACATTTACTGGTATTAATCAAGACAAGCTGAAGCAAATACGCAAGACTTGACTTTTCATTTTGTGTAAATCGGTGTTTTTACAGTAGTATATCACACAGATATGAATTTATAAAATCATAAAATGGCTCTCTGTCTGAAAGAATGCTCGAGAGAGCCATCCCTCCTGAAATAATAGTGCACTGCATCATTTTTATTTCATAATGTATGAATTAAAACTCAACTTTGAGAGTTCCGCCCACGTAGACTATCAAAGACCTAAATATTGCAAACCGTTTTTACGTCAGCGCTTACGCGTTTGAAAAAAAATCTGCAAATCGAAGTCTAATTTCTCCCGCATCTATTTGTTAAATGACTAAAATATGAATTTCCTGGATATGTCGATGTCGGCTTAATGCCAAACGTCTGAACCAGACGCTTGAAATTAGAAAATAATGAAAGCTATTTCAGTGGAACGTCATGTCAACGGTTGAAAATTGATAAATCCATGATTTATCGAGAGGGGCTAAAAATTGCTGGCAAACGAAATCGGATTCTAGCGTCATTACTTTGTAAGATTATCAATATTCGATGTAGGATCTCGGAAACGAAAATGCATCAGGTAAGATGTAAAGAGACTTACAGGTTGAAATTTATTGCTTACAGCTTTAATATCAGGTCGGCAAGAAATTTGCAATGAAAATTGAAATAACCACTAATTTCTCATGTTACGGTGAAACATACATTGGACGTATCACTTGTATGTCAGTTATCTGTACAGAGTAGCAACAAAAGAAATGGTGAGATCTCAACCGACAGACATATGGCTAAGTCACCTTTAAATTTTCCTTCAGAGAGTAACGCTGTCTGAGATAAACATTCAAAAGTAAAGACGATTTTTGTAAAATATAACACTACTACACTACTCCTTAATTTAATGTGAAAACACATACTATAAAAGCTGTTTGTCACAGTTAGTGAACAAAACCAATAAATTCTGTGTGATTAGTGAAAATATCAAGCTTTGTTAAAACCATGCACGGAAAATTAACAACATTGAAGAAGTGTTCAGGGAGGCAATGGCTGCATTAAAAGAGAAAATCGTGAAATTATGTATAGAAAAGGATGAAGTAACAATCGACAATGATGGTCTGGAAAGTGTAATTACGAATTTAAATGCTAAAAAATAGGAAAAAGCAGAAAATATCAAAGAATTAAGGACGAGTTTTTGAAACTTTACAGAACAATGGCTTGCAAGGCAATTCTGTTCACATCTCATCAAGAAATCCAGTGGAAAGGACAAATGAGGCCTTAAAAACTGCATTTCAAGTAATGTCAAATATAATTCAGATTAGTAAATTGTTTTTACGAAGATATAATTTCTGACTCACATTACGAAATTTTGATTTCGGAAAATACCAGATTTAATTCAGATTACAAAATGTTCATTTGAGAAAATGTCAAAACATTCAAATGACAGTAACAAAACTAAAGTAAGCCAGCAGTTGTTGAAATATTTACATTCTATATAATAATGTTTAATGTCCCACTGTCATATCTTCAAATGCCAAAAACACACTATTTATTAATCAAATTCATTTTTCATAAATTCGCACTTGTAAATAAGCAATAACAATACAAGAAAACAAGATAGATATCAATTATTATAAAATGATACACCCTGAACCGATGAAATATTGAATAATGTTTAAAAAAAGTTGGTTCTTAATTACATTTGATCCCATCTGATACAACTGTAATTTTCTAAAATCACGTACAATCCATTCATCTGAATTTCAATTGATGCCTTCTTAAATAGAACTGATTAATCTGAATTACAATTTATATTACCTAAAGTACACTCCATCTGATTTCAGGTTGTTTTCCGCCTCTTGAACATGCGAATTTTTTCATTTTCTGATTGGTTACGACCTGTTTCGCCTTTATTGCATATTAACGTCATCTTCAGGTTTTGTTTTACAAGCTAAAGAGGTTATTAAGTAACTATAGGTTAAGCGTCTAAACTCACCTAGTAACATGGATATTAAAAATTTATGAAATTACTATAATTAAAATTAATAATTAAAAAAAGCCCGAGATTTCTACAAAATGGTGTAATTTTTCGGAATGAAGTGGCGCAAAAACGTTTGGAAAGAGAAGCAAAAACGTGATTCGCGTGGGCGAGAGAGAGAAATGTATATTTTGGCGGTAAATATTGCCAACTTGAAGCGGCTGAATTTACTAGCACTTGCAAACTGGGGAAAATATGGTCAGGTGGGGTAAAACTGAGAAAAATATGCTCAAGTGGTGTGGTTAAAATTTGGAAAAAAATTAGTCCGGTGGGGTGATGTAATGGTTGGTGAAATCAGTGATCTCATTTAGGATAAAATTATGGTGTGATTTTTTTGCTTTAATGATGTAGATAAGTTATAGGTGTTCAATTATAGAGTTGGACTAGTATATGTGTATTACGTCAGGGGTGGGTTTGTAACTATATAGGTGATGTGTAACATGGTCAGCAAACGCGGAGATGTTATCTTTTAACTCCTATTAGATGTGATGGCTTTGAAATGTTCATTTGTTCTAGATGTTATTCAAAGATAGGTGCCTCCTATGTAGAAAGCACCACAATCAGAGGTGACCTTGTATCTACAGTGGTATCTACCACTGCGTTGTGTCTTTTTTTAAAAATCCAGTTTTTTACAAGACAAATTTCTTACACAAAGTTTATTGGAAGGGCACGGGATCATATTAAATTTCCCAAATTTAAATTTGACACAATTGTATATATGGAATCGACAAGAAGGTTTTATTTTCTGTTTGGACAGGCTGTAAAGAAGTTAGATTTTTGATAAGTTTTTTTTTTTTTTTTTGAATACGTTGTGGATGACATGAAATGGAAAACCATTAAGTTTAGCTATATCTAGAATGGTGTGGTATTTATTTGTAAATGATTTTTGGTCCATTCCAATATTAAGAAGACGATTAAAATAACAATAAAAGGCAGCTAATTTGGTTTGTCAGGGGTGCGTTAAGTTGAATGGAATGACGTTGGAGGTGCATGTTGGTTTTCTGAAGATGCTAAATTCTACGAAGTTATTAGGTTTTTGAATTAGAATATCAAGGAAGGGCAAAATGGAATCATTTTCAATTTCAAACGTAAAAGAAATATTCTGATGTATCGAATTTAGAAACGTCAGGAAGTTGTCTTCTCGTCTCCTGTGAAAATGCAGAGGATGTCGTCAACATATCTCTTCCAAAATAGGACTCTACTTTTGAAGATGTCATTGTTTCTGATAAAAGTTAGTTCGAGATTTTTGAGAAACATTTCGTCTAATAGGGGGGAAAAGGGGGAGTCCATAGTGAGGCCCGAGGTCTGTGTGTAAATTTGTTGATTAAACGTAACAGAGAAACAGATTTTTAATGTCGAAAGATATGAGTCTGGCTTTGGGGGGATCTTGAAATTTCTGAGGAGATTAACTAGTTCAGTTGAGTTTTTTACTGAGTACCGGGAGGTAAAATCTAAGTTCTCCGAAAGGATTTTTTGACTAAAGGTGGCGCGTTTTTAGCTCAAGGAAGCGATAAACGACTCAGTGGGTGTGATGGGGCATTAGGTTTGTGTATTTTTGGCAAAGAATATAAAGTGGAGATGTGGGGGTTCTGGGTATATATGTCCCATTTGTGCCACGCCCACGCCAATCATGTTCTTGCTTCTCTTTTTAAACGTTTTTGCGCCACTTCATTCCGAAAAATTACACCATTTTGTGGAAATCTCGGGCTTTTTTAATTAAATTAAATTATTAATTCTAATCATTGTAATTTCATAAATTTTTAATATCCATGTTACTAAGTGAGTTTAGACGCTTACCCTATAGTTACTTAATAACCTCTTTTAGCTTGTAAAACAAAACCGGAAAATGACGTTAATATGCAATAAAGTCGAAACATGTCGTAACCAATCAGTTTCCTAATGAAAAACTTCGCACGTTCAAGAGGCAGAAAACAACCCCAAATCAACTAAAACACTTGAACAGAATGGATCTCCAAAAATTAAAAATGAACTTCATCTTTTTTGAAATATAGTTGGAAAGGTTGTAGATACTTCTCTGACGTATTCACCAAGAAAATTTTGTACAATAACAGCAGCGTGTTGCGTGCTTCATAACATGCACAAGGCATAACTTAAGTGTTCACAGTCTACAAGAACATCCATTGCATGACGACTTTTCTTGTCAAGAACCCATACTATGACAAGATTAGAGAAAGCCTGATTGCACATGTCTTGTATCCTTTTTTGATGAAGTTCTACGTATTAGTGTTTATTTTTTTTACTTTAAATTTACAGTCTTTTCTCAGTCATGCTAGTAATTTTGTAATATTGGTGTTAAGCATTTTTACTTTAGAATTTTCTAATTACAGTTTACAAAATTTTTCAGAACTATGTAGACCGTATTAATCTTAAATAGAACCTTCTCTCCTTACTTACATGGAATTGTATTTATTAGCAATGTCTCTCAAATTAACATAACCCCTTGCCTTTTCAATATCCTGGCCAGAATTTGTCTACCTCTATGTGGTCCTCCCGTCTTATAACCTCCACAAATAGGGGAACTAGGGGCTTGTTGTAACAGGGGTAAGTTGTAACACTAAATTTTTACCCACAATTTAAACTCTTTAACGTCAGGTATTTTACTGAATTTAATTCTTGCACCATAAGACATCATGTCATCACAACCACTGTTCCTTGAGCCAGCGCAGTGAGTGGATGTGTGCACGTGTTTCATTTTGGCCAAGTAATGTAAAATATTGCTTTAGTAAAATTTGGTTTTTCGTATCAGTTATTAATTAATTTAAAACTTTTAGTTTTGCATGTAGCTCAAAAATTACTCAGCTTTGATATTCCTTACACATTTTGACGCTAAGCCACATAATTTTGTCGAAATGTAATTAAATGTAGAAAATTGTGCTACGGGGCATGTTGTAACAATAGCTTTGGGGAAAGTTGTAACATGTTACAACTTATCCTAAATTCACTTCTATAAATCTAGTACCTAGCATACGAAAAGCGAGCCAAAATTTTGACCTATGCCATATATCGCTTTCCAGATATATTAAGAAAAAGGAAGACAACACTCAAATTTTTAATGTCGACTCTTTTCCTAAAAGTTTCTTTCAGTTTTACTGAAAAAAAAATGTATATAATGAAGTGTTGTGTTGATTTTTGAAAAATAAAGTCTAAATATGTATCAACATCAGCTTTATTTTTACTGGTACTACTTGTCTCATGGCTGTTACAACTAGCCCCAACCACGGGGCAAGTTGTAACAATGCACTTTTTTTAAGAAAATGCCTGGTGTGAAGTGAAGATGAACAATTTTGACCTTTTGCCTGTTCAGTCCAATAGGGGAATAGTTAGACTACCGATAGATACTTTTATAATGGTCAAACAGCTAATAGATACCAAATTATATTCGTTTTCCTAAAAACTGTTACAACAAGCCCTTCGTTCCCCTACTCATTCCCAGTTATGTAGTTAATTTTTTCCTCACTCTAACTGGAATGTAGAGTTTTTGCTTGAATGTTAAGTATCGAATAGTCATTTTATCTAATTTGTGAAAATAATCAATTTGGCAAAACTAACAAACAAGTTTGAATGACAGCCATAGATTTACCTGATTTTTTTTAATACAGGAAAAAATCTAATGTCAAAAATTTGGAAGAGTAACAACTTGTCAAAAATCTAAAAAAAAAGAAGAGAATTTACACAAGTATTAATTTATAATAACAAGAATAAAACATACTCGTAATAAAAGTAATTAACGCGAATAACATTCAAATTTTCTTCATTTTACATCACTTTCGCCAGCGACGTCAGCTTTACAGAATAACCCGGGTTTTAACAATGTCTGCCCATTGCGATTTAAAGGCTCTAATTTAATTCACTAAATGCTTCCTGAACTTCTTTGCTCATGGCGCATGTTCTTCAAAAGGGAATTTTGCTCTCATTAAATGGCGTTTTGCCTCCGCAGGTAAGAGATTGGATGTTAAGTTATGTGCAAATTTCCGCAATTCTGGAAGTACACTTTATTTTACTAAAAAAAAAAGCTGACAGAACGCACATTTTGGGTGCGATTAATTAATTTAATAAAATGTCAAATATTTCCACTGTAAATTTTTACGTGGAACTTGGTACTATTACTCTTTACACAAATAATGAAACACGTATTCTAGATTTTTTCGAGATTCCATCCCTATGAAGATGAAAAGAGTTGATACATTTTGCATGAGGAACAATATTTTTATGTCGATTTTTACTGGAAACTTTGTATTACTGCTCTTCAACACATTTTTTACTTGAAGCTTGGTAATAATGCTCTTCGTATATGCGAGCGAAGCCGCGGGCGAAAAGCTTGTAAACTATACTTATGTGTTATGATGGAGGTAGGTTTTTGACTTCCCGAATGTAAGCTAAGGAAGTATTTTTATTATTGTATTGTTGCTTGTAGTATTAAATGATTGTGATTGTGAATAAAATAGTTTACAAAGTTCGGCAAAAGTCCCATTCCTGTGTCGACAGCTAGTTCACCTCGAGGCTGTGCCTCTCGGTAAACTGTAGTTCCCTCGATAGGAATAGAATACTTTCTGCCTTGGTATGTAATATACTACTACCAACGTATCGAACCTATTACCGTACGTCTCATGTAAGATTTCAACCACAGTTAAGATTACATTTTGGTTGTTTTAAGTCTATTACTGAGGCATCATCTACTTTGTTCCCTGATGTAAATGAACTTAAAACCAGTAAAGGCTTTCCAGAAAAATCATACGTCAAGTAGTGTACTTCATGTAACAGCGGATACTGGCATACGACTTTGCAGCTCTAAAGACAGGCTGCTGGAACGTAATGTTATGTACTAAAAGATTTTCTTACTGCCCTCCGTACTGTCAAATAGCGTGTACCTATTTGTTGAAATGGTAACGATTAAGATCAGTCTCCATCAGAGCTGTTCAAAGTACTCAAAAAAAGTACTTGAAGTACCAAGTACAAAGTACTACTTGAAATAGTGTTCAAGTAAAGTACCAAGTACTTACTTTCAGCAAGAGTATTTCAAGTATCAAGTACTTTTCAGATGTACTTGAAGTACAAGCCAACTACATTACTTCAAGTACTTACGAGTACTTGAAGTACTGGAGGTATACTTCAAGTATTTTCTAATTATTTGAAATACTGTAGAATTAGATAACTTTTCCTGCTTTTTTAAAAAAGCTTAATATATTTTAGAACTGAATTTTTTAATACTCAGAATTTAAGTATAAAATAATACATATTTCGCCACATAAAAAATTGCATAAGCATCAACTTAAATGCAGAATGGTAGCACACTTATTAATAATACTATGTTATTTATAAACAATATTCTTTTGAAATACTTTTACATCTTTCTGTTGACACAATGCCTTCGACAAAATTAACGTCTATTTCTAATTTAAAATTTAAAATAAAATACATGACGGCGTTATCTATGTATGCTTACTATTAATTTATAACAAAAACATCGGCGCTGTATGGTATTTTCTCAGGCTTCTGTTGCCTTTTTTTTAATATTTTGAATTTTGGTTCACCACCAAAACGTTCTGATTTTTTAATAAAGTTGTGTTAAAAATATATGAATTTTATGAACCGGTTTCGTGTTTAAGTTTGTGGGTAGTTTACAGCACCCTTAATCATTACCCATTGTGAAAGTGCACAGGGCCGGATTTGTGAAACTGAAATTTTTCAGAAAAAAATTTTAAGAGCAGTGCGATACATATACATGCTCGTGACATAAAAATGTTTAAGTCAATATGTTGCATTAAAAAAAAAAAGTATGAATTTTTTAAATAAAAAATAAAATGCCTAAAACGAGAGTCCATTTTCAGCGAAAATTATAACTCTTGAAAAATATCAAAATCAAAGTAATTAGTCGTTTTTTACTTTTGCGGTTACGAAAAATGCTGAGAATTTTCTTGGAATGAATGCCCCATATTCCTGAATATATCTGTCTACCACTTACGTATTTACTATTCTAAAAATTATAAAATTAACCTAAATACTACAGTGACTAAATAGTAAACACTAATCACTACAATGTTTGTCTAACGAAGTATGTAACTTTACACTGACAAATCACAAATAATAGGTTCGGAATGCTGTTCCGTCCATTTATACAAAATTTTGTTCCTCTAATGCCACAATACTTTCAGAATTTTCCTTTACATTTTCGACTGGCTTATTTTTTATTTTTACCTGAAAACTCAAAGAAGTTGACATTAGTAACTGATAACTACAATGACTTCAGGGAATGCCTAACAACGGCTTTTGCGAAAATTCAGGTAAATATGTACTAAATTTATTATTGTTATAATATTTCGTAGGGGTGTATTTATGTGGGCAATTATACTAACTAATCGCGAATTTCATTAACTTTGTATTTTTTAATAATGTGAATATGTATTTTGTTCCATTTACGGAAGGGGCCACTGACCCTTTTGAGTATCTTGACCTGATATTGTAAATACAAATGTAAATTCATTACTTCTGTAACCGTCCTGTATTTAAAAATCGAAACCGAACGCTGTCTATTATTTCGCACACAACAAAACAAAGGTCCTTCGAGCAATATCAAAGTACAATTCGGTACTCATCAAAATCGTACATGGTCGTATCAACTGGATTACAAAAAACATTGGTACTACGAGCCGAGTTTCACAAAACATATTTCATTTTGGACAATATTGGGTTTATGTAATAAGCGATGCAATGTAATACGTAAAGTTGTTGTACGGTAATAAATAAAATCCGCACAGGAAAGACAAATGACACTAATTAGTGTGACTTTTAAAATCATTGTTTTTCTGCATTACGTCTTTTTAAATTGTTGGTGTTCAAATAATTCATACAATTTAACAGATTATTTGAAACTGTAATGTGAGAAAATATAAGTAGTAATAGCAAACTAAGTTTATATGGCTGAACCATGTATAAACAAAAAAAGAAAATTTGGTAAAAAACGAGTGTCTAACATGATAAAGAAAATTAAACTGCCAAATATTTAACATAACATTGTGTTTAAATTCTACGAGGAAGAGGCGAATATGAAAGTCTGTACCTGTCATCAGCTATTACTATTATAATAAAAGGGATAATCCCCTGCCGAGTTCTCCGCCCTGACCCTGACCAGGCTTCTTACTGACAAATACACGGCGGGGTTAAGAAACTAATGAAAGAATAAATATGTTTTTGAACGAGTACTGAATCATTTCTTAAATATTTTCAAATCCGACCTTGCACTTTAGCAGGTACGTCAACAAACCCGATTTCCTTTGGGGTACCGGGAAGGTACTGAAAAACTACCCGCAAAGTTAAGTTCCAGACCAAAATACAAAAAAGACAGAATTCATATATTCACAACTTTACATCGCTTAAAATTTTACACAGATCTCCGACCCTTCTGCTGTCGTCATCCACTCTCAAATGGCATATTTATGACATTAATTTTCTTACCTACCTATCTATCGGCATTATGCAATGTACGTCATATTGTGGAAAAGATATCCACAATCACAGATCAAAATATAACCTCACAGGAAACAAACACGATTTTACTATAAAAATACATCTAATCAAATAATTGAATTAATAACTTCAACTATTTAACAGACCCTATTTTGAGATGTGAAAACTTCGTAAAATAGAGACTAAAGTATTTGAAATTTCCACTTTCATACTTCAAGTAATTCAAGAGTATTTAAAATACTGAGTGAAGTACTTGGAGTAAAGTACTTGGCAAAATCAAGTACTAAACTCAAGTACATTTTAGAAATACTAAAACCTTAAAATAATCAGGTAGTGTCAACATTGTGACGTGTTTACGGCACTGTCAACGCCGATGTTTATAAATAACTCACAGTTAATCTCTTCAGTTTAAAGGTTTGTTCGTTGCAAAAAGTATTGTACACACACATTCGTGGGCCTGTCTCCCACATTCACGCAAACTCCCTTCGGACGTGCCGCAAACAAGCGTTCATGCGGGAAGCAGGCTATCCAGAACTACGAGTTGTGTAAATTACTATTAACAAATTCGTTTTAAGCAGACATAATCACCCCACCACAAGCAACATGGTTGCTCCGAAGATCAACGAATTGCGTTCGGTAATCACAAGGAGGACTATGTCGATGATAAATTGTTTAAGAGCATTTAGAGAAATATACCGCTTAAAAGCGGACTTCGAAAATAATTCAAAATGAGTTGCCTGATTCCATGCTTGCTGTTTATCAAAAGAAAAAATTAAGTCTAAAATCCCTACATCCGATTTTACGGAAGAAAGAGAGTTCCACATCCGATTTTACAGAGGAAAGAGAGTTCCACAAATAATCAAATGGTGCTTATTTTTTTAACATTTAGGTGTTGTCATAAAAGAATCGCAAAATTAAATTTTATAATTTTTCGAATAAGCTGTATTTATTTGCCGGTATTTCATGGGCTAGAGAAGTTCTGTAGAAGTAACTGTAAACCACATTTTCGGCTACTGGAGCTGATCGCAACCAATGTTTCTGTGCTAATTTATTTATTATACGCGTTTAAGCTTATAAATCTACTAAAATCGTAATTAATTAATGTCTGCCTAGAACTGTGAGACATAAAAGTTTTTATGAGCAGGACTTTCATAGATGTTTAAATTACATTCCAAATTATGCCTCTTTGATAGTAATGGGTTCATTAATCACCCTCAGCAGTATTTAAAATGAATGTGTTCATTTTTTAAAGAGGACTAGTCACACTACTCATTAAATAAAATATTTGTGTAATATTTATGCAGAAATTTTTAATTTTCATATGAGCTTTTCTCCAAATGTTCGTACAATTGACTACATATTTGATTATGCAGTGCCCGTGGTCGTATAATAGAACTGATCTAATCAATTATTTGTTACCTAAAGCTGACAGTTAATTATTTTAACCTAACCTTGTGGTTCGATTATGTAAGATGATTATCTAAGATATCATAAACTTGCAATGAGAGAGATATTGTGTATTAAGTGAAATCTGAGCTGCTCGGTATGTAGCAGCAATTCCCTTTGTGTCTCAACTCGTTCAAATTTCTCTTGCTAGTTACTATTTTCCCATAACGCAGGCGATAAATTTTAGTTATGCAGATGAGTACGTGATGTACACAATTTCGTCATTACGTGTAAGATTATCTAGACATCGTGTCAGACTTTGGAAGGAAAATAGGTCAGAGTCGAGACGTAAAGAGATTTACAGGTTGAAGTTTATTGCTTGCAGTTTTCATATAAAAGTCTGAAAGGAAATTTGCAATGAGGAAGAAGTTACAAAGAGATGATCGCGTTGTATGGGATATTGGTTTTACAATACAACTTCAAAGAAAATAAAACGTACAAAACGGTTCCCTTGCTCCATTTGCGTGTTGCCAAATGATTAACACAGTGTGGACACATGCAATATATCCTTACCACCATGAAGTTCTAAATAATTAAACATGCTGGCAGGTCTAACTACAATTTGCATGTGCTGTGAAAATTAATCTGGGTTTCGACAGTGAGAGAACGCTTGCTAGTGTGTGGTAATAAATTGGTGATTTGCACGTTCTAAACAAATGAATTATCGGGTTTCCCTTTATTGAAAATTCAAGTGGAAAATAAGACCAGTATTGTCCGTTTGAACAAAGGGAGAAAGCGTACAAATGTCGTACTCTAATATGTGAATAAAGCGTGCTTTCTGAGTGCACTTCGCAATTTCGTGCCATGTAAAAAGTCTCGCCCCTATCTCGAGCTAAATAAAAGGAGAAACAGTGTATGTTGGGTGTTATGATCGATCACTGACATGACAAGATAAAAGTTAATGCCGTTTAGAAAGTAATATTGCTAAGAGAAGAATGACTGTGATAACTATTATATTGTCGTTCGGAGAAAATAGGATCAAAGTGTAATTTTTCATAGTGTATCGAAAGCTATACGGACGTTTACACAATGACAGTGTTTCCAATATGTATTATTAGTTTTGCAGACAGTCTTCGTAGATATTCTTCCGCCAGGATGGCGCAGGGGAAGCTAAAACTTTTGTCTGCTTACTTTACAATAGGCTATCGTTGTAAGATTACTGAGACTCTATTTCCGAATTTTCAGCGGTTAATAAAACTGCCAAGTTGGTACAGAGTGGACAAACGCTCATCAGACTTACAGTTTCAATAGTGCTGTGGATGGTCATGCAACTGAATGACGTTTCGTATTGCCGTTTGGTCTTTTCTGCTGCACTTGGCTCCTAATTTATTTTTAATAATGCAGTTTTATATAGTACCAAATTATTATAGTACGTAGTTACAGATTCGATTTAATAAGAAGTAGTAAACATAAAACAATCAAGAAACACTTTACCTCTAAAGAAAAAAATCCAATCCCCACACCAAAAAGTCACCTGCTCAATAGAGTTGCCTTCATATTCAGCTTTATACTTTGATTTAATTTGTAATCATACTCTAAGAAAATTTAAATCGGGGTTTGTTAAACAAAGTTGACCATGAATTGAGATCCCTATCATACTTTGGTTGATATGGGTATCTGATGGTGTACGTTAAACGCATTAGATACAGGTTTCCAACAGACTACATTATAAACTATTAGTTCTTCAGAAACAGAAACTCTACTAATAGAATTCGAAAACGGTAGAAAAGTGATCTACCCATTGTAATTCCAAATTCCACTGGTTTGTCACTTGGTCGGATTTTAATAGAATGTATATATTATTTAAATAAGAACAAAGTAAATTTCTCGGGTTTTTGTTGATTAAGTAATACCACAGTTCCCAAAATGGAAGTTGTTATTTTTTATATACCTACATATAATCTACACCGTTCGTGATTCGTACTTAAATATCTAAAACGTCTGAGTGTGATCCAATTAATATAAAAGGCAACAACTGTAAAAAGTCAACAATTTAAAATTTTCTATTGCCTATTTTTTTATTAATGATCAAGGAAATTTGTTTTATGTTGTCTAATATGAGACCCCTTACTATAGGTACCAGTAAACTGTAGTTGCCATCTGATTGTCACCTATATTTGTCAGTTTGTGGCAATTAAAAAAAAGACACGAAAACAAAAAAAATTGCTTTACCAAAAATTAAAAAAGGACTTGGTCAAATGCCCTATTGAACTAAATAGCATAGCCCCTTTAGCTGGTAAAAAACTGGAGAAGAATTGTCAAACGTCTTTTCAGTGAATTTTAACTAAAATCTAGAATACATACATTAATAATTGTAGATGTCTGGAGCAACTCGTAAATGCCTCAAACACAGCACAGAAAATTGAATCGTCGTAAAAATCAACATTTTATGAAAGTCGCTAACCCTGTACCAAACTTTTTCGGTCTTTAAAACACACCCCAGACACGTTGCTGCTGTTATTTTTTTTAAAGAGGTTGCCATTTTAAAGCATCTATAATAAAAAAAATATAGAATGGATCATATTTCTGAATTGTTTGTTCAGTTTTTTTTCAATTCATGCTTTGTATTTGAAGTTTAAAACAATGAACTTTAATGTAATGGGGGACTACACTCTGATTTACAACTTGTAACTAAATGAATGAAATTCTTTTAACGTGTAGGACAATTATTTTTCGATGAATAATATGTCGACAATAGCTTATCACTCAGTCATTTATCGTTTGGTATTTTTTTTTTTCTAAAACTACAGGACCATATCTATTTTATCTAATTTTTTGGCGGTCTTTGAAACGCTGCTCCATAATCAGATCTTTTTCGGCTTGAAAGACCAGCAACCAGCATGGAAATCACCGCTTAGAATGATTTTGTAGTAGATATCGTATGAAGTTAATTAATGTCAATTTTTGTGTAAATACATCGGTCTTAACGGAAATTTGTTCAGGATTTCAGATGATAAAAGTAGCTATTGTTTTTACTGCAGTAAATTTAAGAACCCCTACTACATAGAAATGAAAAAAAAAGTTAGTATTTGTCCCTAGATCTGTAGATAGCGTTCGACCGTTTCGACCACCAAATTTTAATTTTAGTAGTATAGCTGGTTCAGTGAGCCGAAACTCTTTTATTAACAACAATTTATACACAATATCTCAGGGGTTAACAAGTTATTGCACACATAATAATCTGTAAACACAAAAGTCATTCCATATGAAAATAGTCCTTAAACACAAGAAAAGTCCTCAAACACGAAAATAGTCCTTGAACATGAAAGTATTTATACACGAAAAGTCCTTGCACACCGACACTACACTAACGCGACACGTCGACCCGGTGGGACATCTCTGGATGCGCCACTGGATGCTTGACTAACGCCCCTCGTAGACCCGGTGGGACCCCTCTGGATACGCCACTGGATGCTTAACCCGTCCAAGAAGCTGTTCACTCCCGACTACCAAGACCCCTAGGATCCAAGGCGATGCTGGGATGAACAAAATGCTGTCGAGCTTATAGATTGCTCTAGCATGTACTTCTTGTTGTTTTCAGATAATTCAAAGAGCTTCTTTATTGGGTAGACGAGCAAAAGTGGTGCGAAGGCGTTGCCCGACAGCTCTGTCTTGGGGTGAATACAGGTAGTGCCTGAGGGTAAATGGTGCTGTCCGGGGGGATGTGTGATGCGTGGGTGCGCTAGAGGACGCTACGAGTATTGTTCTTGTCGCCGAGTTGAAAACAGGCAACTAGTGGGGTGCGCAATGCAGGGATGCGCGAGGGCGCATAGTCGTATCATCTGGTGAAGTCAGACAGCTGGCTGGGGTGCCAGATATGTGGGCGTGCCAAAAGGAGCAGTTGAACCGAACTTTGTTACAGTAGCCAAATTAGACAGGTAAAGAATAAAAGATGTTGCATTAGATCGGAAACCGTCATGCCCAGATAATTGTAAAAAAAATTGTTAATATACACAAAATTTCTCATCCTATAATGTAAAACTGTTCGAAATCAAACGAAAAGTACCACAAGGCAGCACCCGAGATCACTATTTTTTATGTGTGACGTGAACGATTTGATAAACTCAACAAATCTGAAAATCCTCGTAGCTAAGTAAAGTAGCCCAAGAGCTATAAGGTTATATAAAAGTAGTTGACCGCAAATAAATCCCCTCTTTGTGTGGTTCGCACTAAGCTTCCCGGTTGGCAATAAATCGTCTTCTAAACATTTCTTGCTTAGATTTAGATATTTAGTGAAAGCCGCCCCTGAACGAACCGACAGCAGTCGGTCGAACTGCAGTGGACACGTTATTTACAACCCTAAAACCTTTTCTATTGTAAACAACTTGACTTCGACACAATGGGATAATTTTAAGATGGCCATATAACCTTATAACTTTTGGTTTACTATATATATGTAGTAGTCAACTATGCTGACGACAGCAGCATAATAATGTACGAGACTTCTTTTTTTTAATTCTAGAAAGAACTAACAGAGCGCTCGTTAGATAAGAGTTTAAGAACAATAAATTTGTCTTTAGTAATGACGAAACTAAATAAATATTACTACACGCACCGAATTTACAGAAAATCTTTGTCGATACGTTATGCCAAACACGTTGGTATTATCTAGAGAAACATAAACGGAGATTAGGTTTGTCTAGATAACGCCAACGCCAACGTGGTTGGCGAAAGCCGTCTACAAAAAGATTTTGTGTGGTATGGGTGTATGGGAATAAATTTTCTAGTATTAGAGCGCCCCAAGTGGTCAAAAAGATTACAAACTGCATATTAATAAAAAGTAACCACCAAATTTAAATTTTTTTGTAAGTAAGCAAAATAAAGTTTAGATAGACCCTTGTGGGAACAACCGTCTTATATAAATGAAATATTTATAATTGAAACTAAAAGACAAGGATACTGCTCGGTTTTAATTTATCCTGTGGGGGATTGTTTAAAATAAATGGCATTTTTACAATAGAACACGTATACATTTTGTGAATTGCTTATTATTGTTATTAGTCGTATAATTACAATACACCCTAACATTGTTAAAAAAATTGTTCGAAACTTATTTTGACAAAACTTCCCTCGCCCTTGAAGTACAACCCAACAAATCTCGCTTCTTTCTCGTAAAATTTGATTTTATAATTTTTGATAAGTGATAAGTGATTGGCGTAAATAACAATCCCGCAGCAAAGATTTGGGTGTTAAGGTGTTGGTAAGAGAAGCTGGCAGGTTAGCGTGAACCTGGCCATGAGAGTAGTGTTGATGCGTAAAATCTCCGGCAGATATCATGGTAGGTACCTGGGCAGTGAGGGGATACTCAGGGGGAGCGCCTTTGGCTCATAACACAGCAGGTTGACCAAAGCCGTGAAAGGGATGTCTTGGTTGTTGAAGGACCGGTGGTGGCGGTGGTGGCAACCGAATGCAACAGAGAATACGTTTACTGGCTGTTGGGAGTTAACCCGGTTTCTGGAGGAAATTTTGAGACTTTGGCCGTGACAGTACTCCTTCTGAGGGGACTGTGAGCGAGCAGTATATCTCAAACCGTACAGCTAGGGCGATTTCGATAACTCGACAACATCACCAAGAGATCGTGCGCCGAAGAGGACACCGTGAGTTCGAATCGCTCATCGACAAGGAGTGGGCTAGGGGTTGAAGACCCCCCAGTGAGTGACCCCATTCTTAATCATTAGAAACAGATAAGTCAGGTGTGTCTCTTTTCATATTCATGATTGGGGCCGAATTGTCGCGTGGCCGGACCTGTACTAGAGCGTCACATGTAGGGGTGAGTGAATCGGCAGTTTGCAATTGATTGCAGCCGTTTGAATAATGAATATTTGATTAATTAATATTTTTTATTTATCTGAATGACTTGGGTGAAAACTCGACATGGATTCATACACTGCAAGTTCAAAAGTATCTTACTTTATGATATTAAAAAAAACTGTTATAAATTTTGGAGATGATGTCATCTCATTGGTGGCGGGGATGATTAACCAAATTTTCGTTAGCGTTTAATCATCTACTCGTACATGATATTCCTGGTATACGTACAAAATTTGACAACAATCGGTCCTGCAGCGTCGGAGATTACATGTCTAATAAAAATGGACAGACGCCAGGCAGTAACGGGAAATTACTTTTTTCGTACTCTAGGGGTTATGAAACATCGAGAAAATCTGAAGGCAGCGATTCGTCGGATGGACCCTATTATTAAACTTCATTAACTTACGCTTAGGAAGTAATCATTGCACAAACCATAAGTTAAGTTATCAGCAGACAACTATTAGCTTATGCGAGTCCTTTTCTTCCTCTTAGTATTCTTCATGTTTTTAAATGTTTTGGTAAGCTTTACTAAAGGACAAGCTTTCAAAGCTATGAACAATAGAAGCTAAGATTCTTACATATCTAACTATATCAAAAAAGGAAACCGACTAAAGAGTTTCATTTGTTAAAAATTTTTTATATCATTTTCAATCAATAAAGTTACAAACAAAGTGCAAAATTTTATAACCAATTTTCTTTCATTTCTACAACGAGCTTTTTACGTGCTAACAAGGTGCCACAACATTTACTATGCCAGTGTCGAAGCGATTAATTTAATTCCCCGACCGTTAACGACGAAATGGCCATTATACGGAACCGATCTGAGTAACATTAAGTCAGTCTGGAATGTTTTTAGAGACGTGCCATGTCTTTAATAGGTAGTTTAAAATACGGGCAACGTCCAAACTGAAATTCCATGCAACATTAAATCTTATGGTCGATAGTGTTGCGGAGAGTTTAACTTGAACGGAATGTTACAATGAAATTGTTTCATTATGTGGTTACAGTAGAGTTCAATAATGCAGCTCAACAGTAGAAGAATAAAAAAGACAGATTTAAATTTAACGGTTAATTCATCTTTATCAGAAAAACCAGGTCATCTTTAAAACCTGTAATCTTACAGTGTTATCTTTTCTCACTTAGCACAGAGGTATATAGTATTTGCGATGGGAACACTGAATACAAAGAGTGGTATTTTCAAATGACTTTAAAATATGATAAAGGATAAAACAAGAACTGTGTTAAATTTTTAACGTTACTGTTTATTAGGTAAGAATATACTTGTGTAACAATCATCATTCTGCGTTTTCTGCAAAAATTTTCGGAAGGAAAATTCAAGATGTGACAAGGTGTATGCTTATACACGTGTCTTATTCTTTATTAAGCACTGAAACTTTGAAGCCGTACCCTAAAGCGTAAATTAAGTAAAAGGACAAAACAGGCTCGAGCTCGCATGCTATAAAAAGTGTCGTAACTTCTGAAAAGCAGCATTTCAAATTATTTGATTAAGTTTCCCGCTACCAAAATCTTTATCGTGTAATAACCCTCTCCCCGAATGTAATAACGCTGTAACGACTCGTCGGTTTCGAATCGAGGAAAACCGGCGTTATTCCGAAACAAATTTCACATTCATGACAAAACTCCACCAATTTTGACTGTGTGGCATTTTATAATAAAAGAAAAACAATTTTAGGGACCTTATCAAGCAGTTTGTAAGGAAAAGAGGAATTATGTGTTTTTTGTCGAACGTGTTTTTCTATGAAAAAGCCGATTTTCCTTTATCCGGTTTCCGTTAGGTACATAACGTTTGTGTCTTGAGTGGAAAGTATGTTTTGCTTTCGGAAAATGTATCTCGCAAGTTTATCAAACGCAAAATGTGAGTGTGTAAGCCGGGGAGCGGAATGTTTTATACGTGAGTGTTTAAAACAAGCTCGATGCAGTAGTTTTTTTTTATCTACTTTATTTCTTCGAGAAATATTCTTAAGGATCTTTACACTTTAGTGTAGATGAAAATTTTAATTATTAAAAACGCTACACTAGATCTTCCGGTAGAATTTCTCTTCTTTCTGTGGCTTCCTGTAAATCAGGTTCGACTGGCGCATTTTATGGGAATTTTTACTAGAGAAGATTATAAGATTTAACAACATACGACAATGGATATTTATTTTGAAGACCATGCTTGTGTGAATTAGCTGACCGTTTTGACAGTTAAGATTACGTTGTGTTTGTTGATTTGCTGTGGCTTGTTGATGTTTCCTGATTTTTTGTTTGTATTCGGCTAAGAACTATAGCAATTATTTTTCATATTACAATTCTTTTACTTAAACTCCAAAGCAGCTTAGATGAAAGTAGTGCTCATCATGGATGAGGTCATGGGTGGACAAAAGCTCGGTAGTTCCTCTTAATGAGACTCCAACCTGAACGTTGGTCATTTTTCTGGTCAGCGAACAATAATAATAATTCTTGATAATATTTAAAGCCAATAAAATATCAAGTTATTATAAAGAAGATGTGTAACCTTATACTGACACATTAGCGGTCACGTTCGGTGACAAAGTTTTACGATTCGCACAGTTCAGTTCCTAGGTTATATTGTTGCTAATAGTAATAATAATTAATAACAAAATCCTCAAATCAAATGATGTTAAAACCGTGTTCCGGCTCACAGTGATTTGCACGGAAATGATTGAGTAATTTTAGTAAAAAATTCTTGACAGTTCCACTTTCGGGAAGAAATTCACTCTTTTAGACACACAATAGTACGATGAGCTTTTTTTACAAAAAACTGCACCTGGTTTGTCACTGCTGCTAATGTGCGTGTAGTCTCGCTACGGAATGTTCAGTTTATTATAGCTATATATAAAAAGTACTTCACCGCACCTTCCACAAAACGTCGATTAATTAACTTTTTAATTATTATTTAATTAATTAATTAATTGTTAACTGACAATTTGACAGAACAGTGAATTGAAAAAAAAATCAACTTTGAGTGTAAGTCGCATAGATGGCCAAACACACGCTCGGTGTCCCACTCTTCAAGGACACCTGTATAGTCAGTTTCAACTTCATTGTTGGGTTTTAACCTCATATTTTACTTCAACTATTTTCCTAATTTCACTTAAAGAACATAAAAAAAATTTGCTTATGCGTAATCTACAAAAGTTGATTTAAAACACCAGCCAAAAATAAAGATATGTAGGAGTTTTTGTACTTACGTTATATCAACAACCTTTACGGCAAATCTTTTGAGGGAATAAATCAGAGTGTAGTATACGAAACTGCCGAAAATTTGAAAGATCAAAGCGGAATCAAACCGTCCAGTAAAATCTTTCCTCGAGGAGAAATCTTTCATGTCCCGTTTCCGGTCCCAGATCTAGTCCGCCATCATCCGAATCGCAGCGCAACATATTTAAATAAATCCTTCGGCATAAAGGATGCGTTCTGTATCATCCCTCCTATATATTTTCCCTTTCTTTCGCATATATTCGACGTTTAGTGACTTTTTCGCATAAAAGAAGGCAATTTTCGCCTCATTGACAACGTAATCACTTTACTACTACGGAAAAGCTCGATCCAAAATTCAGCTGACATCGAAGTTCAATACCAGGGACGGCTTAGGAGGCTGCGTCTGACAGCCTGCTGCGGGGTCATTTATTATTTCGCCTTCAATCTACGAAAGAGGGTCGGGGGGCAAAAAGGGGTAAAAAAAGACAGACTGCCGCCATTGATATTAAATCCGGGGATAATTGGTTCGGTTCGATTTATGTGACGGACCACAAACTTTTTAATCTGCAGCGATTTACTAAAAGGGGATGGAGATTGTGATTTGTTGCAGTCAGGTGGACGCCGGATGATTAATCAAAACGATATTATCGGGCACTCAACGGTTGATAACAATTATTGCCAACGACGCAAACATGGGCCGGAGTGGTCTTTTGATCTCCCATTATGGAAGCAGGACAACGAATTATTAATCGATTTCGAATTGTAGGCATACCGGTTGGAATTCCGAAGTGAAGTGCGCCATAATGGATAGAGTTTAACTCGGAGCGGCCTTTATTTAAACCGGAAACGGCTTGATGTTGACGACAATGAAAAGAATCGATCGGGATATGGGCACACACTTCACTTTTGCTCGCAATATTGTACATCTCAAAGCAGGTAAGCAATTGCTACAAGAACAAAAATATGTTTATGGTAATAAATCAGCCAGTTGTGGCTCTACATGAGTTACATGACGTACTCGGCACCCTGAAGCACATGCTTAATCAGCCATGGTAGATCCTATACCCCGTTAAGGGAAATAAATAAACTAGTGAAATGGGTCAAGAATCTTGAAAAGTAAAGTTGTGAACACTATCGAGTTAATGAAAAGTAATAAGCCCGCAGGATCGGATGGGATGTACGCAGAGACATTCCAGTTATTTAGAGAACTAAATCTTGCAGTAATCGTGCGGCTATTCAACAATATCTACGACACTGGATGAATTCCAAAGGATCGACTGCCTTTCATTTTTATCACTTTGCCGATGACACTGTAGGCAAGATCTTTTAAAGATTACCGATCGACATATAAACCCATGTGTTACAACAAATGTATACGTATTCCTACCGTTGTCACGGACAATGTTCATACACGGTAAGAATTAATGCAAACTTGAAAATAAATATTGATCGAACGAAGATATTTTCTAATCAAGTCTATCGGGCGACTTGCTACTTTCATATTTTTTCGACGTTTCGTGAACTCTAGAGTATGAAAAAAGTCGTTTCCCGGTTACATCTGTTTGGCTGTCTGTCATCTGCGTCGATTTTTATTAGAGAGATAATTTCCAAAACTACTACACCAATTGTTGTCAAATTTTGCATGTATATTACGAATATCATGTACATAATAAAATGTTAACCAAAATTTCGCTAATCATCCCCACCAACAATTTGGTAATGTTTAAAAAATTATAATAAATATTTTATAAAATGGCATTCATATCTTATCAAGTTTTATAATAAGATTTTATACTAGCATGAGCAGCACGTGGATCATTATATCAATGGCTCAAGCATTCGAAACGCCCATAGAGAAATGTTTTTTTTCTTAAACAGTGGCTTTTACTGTTTATATTTTTTTAATTTACAGAAGTTATCACAATAAAATTGGTGGAAGGTTATTTCCACAGAATTTCCCTCCTCCCTGAAGTACAATGACAAATCCAGCATTTTCCGAAAATTATAACATTTGATTTTGCGACATTTATTTTTTTATGAGGACCCCTATAAGTTGAAATAAACATGTATGTAATGTTAAAGTAAATATAGAGAAACGTATATGTTTCAAATAAGGATCCAGGTGGGTGTGTTGGCTTCGCGTCAGCCTGTTACACCTTGAGACGTGGATTCGATTCCCGCCCTAGTTCTAGGTATTTGTATACGTCCAGTTTTATGTAATTGGGCCTCGGCCTATTAAAACTTAATTAGTAAAATCAAAATAAATAAATAAAATTAGTTTTTACTTTATAAAATTTGGTGACTTGGTTTGGTGCAGTGCAATACTAATAAAAATTAGTCTAAAGAGTTTAGACAGTACTTCTCTCGCTGTCGGAAACGTGACGACTGCATGCATATTATTATGTTTTTTTTTTCGCAGTAGATTTCAAAGCATTTGGTTTTTTAGTTCCTGAGTAAACCAATAAAATAAATTTACGCATTCATTATTTTTTTTGAGTCACCCGGTATACGCAAATTCAAAAATTATAAATGGAATGATAAATTACAGTACAGTATTTAGTATATTCTAGATAGGATTTATTCGACAAACTTTTGAGGTGACGTCATCAGTTTTTTGGAGAAGATAACCAAGTATATTTTAACTAAAAATTTATTATGCTCTTTATAACCTTAAAATATCTGCAAGATGTCAAAACATTCGGTTCTGTAGTTCCTGATTAAATCAATAAAATACATTAACGCATTTATCAATTTTTTTGGGTCATCCTGTATATGCAAATCCAAAAAATATGAATGGAATGATAAATCACAAGAAGAGACTCATCATATTTTGTACATTTTAGACAGGATTTATTCAGTAAAATTTTGTGGTGACGTCATAATTTTTTTAGGGGGGATGAGCAAATACGTTTTGATCAAAAACTTACCATGCTTATGATAACCTTAAAACATTTTCAAGATTTCAAAGCATTCGGTTTTGTAGTTCCTGAGTAAATCAGTAAAATATATTTAAGGATTCATTATTTTTTTTGAGTTATCCTGTATATGCAAATCCAAAAAATATGAATGGAGTGATAAATCACAAGTTTAGACTCATCATATTTTCTATATTTTAGATAGGATTTATTCAGGAAAATTTGTGGTGACGTCATAATTTTTTTAGGGACGACGACCAAATACATTTTGTTAAAAAATTTACCATGTTTATGATAATTTTAAAACATCTTTAAGATTTTAATAAATTTACGCATTCATTAATTTTTTTTGCGTCACCCTGTATATGCAGATCCAAAAAATATGAAGGGAGTGATATCACAAGTACAGACTTATCATATTATGTACATTTTAGATAGGATTTATTCGGCAAACTTTTGAGCTGACGTCATCAAGTTTTTGGAGGGGATAACCAAATATATTTTGACTAAAGATTTATGATGCTACTTTTAGCCTTAAAACATCTGCAACATTTCAAAACATTCGGGTTAGCAGATTCAAAATTAAATTGCAAAATGTTTTATAATTTTGATTTTTTTTTTCCAAAAATCTGGACGTTTCGCGTAAAAACTCAATTCGGAGTCGTAAACTACATGTGTAAGACTATGTTATTTTATACAATTTAAAACCCATTTACTATTTACAATTTTGAAATGACGTCATCGTATTAGTCGTGGGGATGACTAGACAAATTTTGGTTAGCGTTTTACCATCTACGTGATATTCTTAATATAAGTACAAAATTTCACAACAGTCGGTCCAGTACTTTCGGTGATTATCTGTCTAATAAAAGTCCGGGACGGCAGACAGACGGAAATGGGAGATCTATGTCTTCGTCTTCTAGGGGTCATGAAAGATCGAGAAAACGTAAAAGTAGAGAGTCGGCTGACGGATTTATTGGGCAAAATTTTGAGATGAGGTAATCAATTTTTTGGGAGATAAAGATAGTCATTTTGATTAAGATTTTACAATGCTTACAGTAACTTTAAAACGTCTGCAAAATTTCAGTGCATTACGTCTAGCAGTTTCTAATTTGATAATAAAGTGACTCATTCGTTAGTTTTTTTGAATCACCTTTTATAAGCAAATGTTAAAAAGATTAATAATAAGATAAATCACAATCAAACTCATCATATTTTGCACATTTCGGCAATATATGCTAAGTTTAAAACATCTGCAATATTTCAAAGCATTCAGTTTTGCAGAGTTTTTTTCCAAAATTAAACTACACATATAGGACTATGTTACTTTATATAATTTAAAACCCATTTAATATGTACAATTTTGAGGTGATATCTTCACATTATTGATGGAGAGGATCAGACAAGTTTGGTTACACACATACACATAAAATTTGACAACAATCGGTCTGGTAGTTTTGCAGATTGTCGGTCTAACAAGAATCGACACAGACGCCGGACAGACAGACAGACAGATAAATAGACTGAAACGGGAGGAACACGTTTTAAACCAACCATCGTTTTGTACAATTTGGGAAAATTTTAAAAATGCATTGAATCTAGCAACAATATTCCTATACCAGACTTACAAATCATCTTCTTCTAAACCATGGACTGATAATAAAATATTAAAATTGTTAAAAAGAAACGTTCACTCTGGCGAATTTTTAAACGAACAGGCAAGAAAGATGACTATAGGGTTCATCATGTGATGTGTTTTGTAATCGCGTTGAGTCAATCATGAAAGACATAACACAAATATGAGAAAAATATTCCTGATCAAAAAACCCTAAAATATTCTACAGGTACATTCTTAATAAATTATCAGGGTCTGTCAGAAAGCCGCGAGTGCTCACTCGTTCACGGTTGCGCTTCTCCTACGATTTAATAAAAGATCAGTTGTACAAATTAGATACAGCAAATCTTCTGGTCCTGATGGATTAGAGCAAAAATTTTAAAAGAGTGCTCATTCGCTTTGCATTTTGGTCAAGACGACTCCCAAACGACTGAAAGTGTGACACCATCACTTTTGTGTTAAAAAAACGCGACAAGTTTAATGACGTAAAGTATAGGCCTATAAGCTTATTAACTTCAGTAGTACTGAAACTAATGAAATGCCTCATCTACGATCATTTGGTGGCGCTTTTAACAACACACCATGTTATATCTCGTGTAGAACAAATTTAAAGGCCATAGCCACCAATTTTCTCAGTTGTTTAGATAATTGGACCCAAAGAACTCAATTCTCGTGGTTCAGTATACGTCACATATTTTGATTTTTCAAAGGTTTTCGATCCGTATTATAAAATCCATAATAAGTCTTCTTAGGTGGATTGATCTTTCTTTTCTGACCGAATATTTAAATTAAGGTTGATGATATGTTTGGTTTTTCTATTCCAATTCTGAGCGGTGTATCGCAGGGCTCTGTAATAGGACCTCTGCTAGGTTGCCACATAGAACTTCTCGATGAGGCAAACAGTGTGAAAGAAACTGCATCGATAATACATGAATTAGAAATGTATTTGCAAAGTGATAAATTTGTATCTGTTATGGAAAACGTACAATCGGAATCAATGACCGTCATGATACAAGAGATGCGTCAAGAAGTACATAACCTAAAGAGAGTAATACGGACCTACTCAGGCTCTTAACGTCATCTCTGAAACCATTGCTACATCTTTTTGTGCATCCAACTCAGACTGGGTTAACTGTAAATCATGGCCGTCGTGATTTCCTGGAAGTGAATTTATGGTAAAGGATCTACCATACACAGAGAATGCTAGAAGTGTTTATGGTACCTATGGACAGTGAAATCTTTCATAAGTTCCTGCAGGCAGAAATATGGTCCAGAGACATTGTCGTAAAAAAAAACTATTTTTACGGGAAAATACGAACATAAGGAACATGAGAAAAAAACGAAATGGATCAAAATCACCAATTCAAACACTACACAATTTTGATTTTTTTCCCAAAAATCTACATGTTTAAGGTCATAATTCATGATAGATTCATAAATCACACATGCAGGAGTATGTTATTTTAGAAAATATAAATATCATATATTCGGCAAAATTGTAAGACAAGGTCACCAATTTTTAGGCGGGCTGTAAACGGTGAAATTTTGATTAACGATTTATCATGCTTCCAATAACTTTAAAACGTTGAAGATTTACATTTTGCAATTTCAAAGTTAAATTGTAAAATGTTGTTACACAAGTTGGATTTTTTTTTCAATCTAGATGAGGATTGAAAACTCAACACTACAATTCATAAACTACAAATGGAGGACTATGTTAGTTTATAAAATTTGAATAACATTTACTATAGTAAAAGCTGAAGATAACGTCATCTTTAATTGTACTTCAGGAGCGAGGGAAGTTCTGTCGAAACAACTTTCGACCAATTTTTTGGCAATGGAAAGGTTCACAAAAAAATCACAAAAGAGTGTTTAAAAATCGAAAACTTTACACTTTTGAAATATCGATATTTCAGTTTTTTCAAATGGAACACCGTGGTTTCATTACTGTATATTAATCTATTTTTTTTCCTCATTCTTTTAATATGTCGATGGATCTTTCAAAAAAGTAGAAAATCTCTCTCTAAATATAGAAAATACTCTGCAAAAAAAGAAAGAGAAAAAAAAAATAGAATAAGATGAAGTAATAAAATAGGGTGTTCTATTTGAAAGAACTGACATATGGATAAAATTGGCCAATCGCACTTTTATCAATAATTACACTAAAATTCCGAAAAAAACTTTCCATAATCTATGTAATTTACCAGCCAACACCTATGGGCTATATGCACCAGTTTAGTCGAAAAGAACGTTGCTTTGATTCCAGTCTCTGAGAGTGTGCCATTGCGTATTTTAATATCTCTTAGTAATAGAATACGATGAAGGTCAAAGAAAAGTTATTTTCCAATCTTCTAGTGAAAAAAGGAGTATTACAATGGTCATCATTGCAACCCTTCTTTTTCGTCTTTCCAACGATTTACAGTTTAAACTAATATCGAAGTCAGTAGGTACTTTATGAAGATGATACTGCTTGCCTAAATAAAACTTCAAATCCTAAGTAGCCGCCGTTAATAAACAACAACGCATATTCGAAACCTATTTGAAAATATTGTACTTAATGTCAGTTTGAACAAAACAGTCAACGTAACATTTACCTTGAAAAAAAAATGTTGAGGATAGGAAAACAAGTTCAAATGAATCCCTTTTTTACGAAAAATTAAGCTTGATCTATTTCACTACTGATGTTAAAATAATTTCTGACAAACACCTTATAACTGTTGAGAGATTATATCTAACGGCAATTAGAGAATCAAATCTCGATGACCATCTGGTAGGGCATAATTTTTTTAAAGTTGTTTTTTATAATACACTTATCATTTTCTTTCATGTCAATGTTAAGTTGTTGCTATCTCGATAAATTCTCACTGAAAAAGACGTATATAGCATTTATTTAATCATAAAATGCAGAAATTCCTAGTATGTTTTTAACAGAGTCATTAAGGACTAAATTAAGCGCAATGAACATATTCCGGTTAATGATATTTTTCCTTCATTCTTTTTTGTAGTCCTTGGTACTTGCCACTCATCAGCTCATCACTACAGCTCCGTCATATACTTAACTTCTGCATTTTTTTAGTGATATCGACATAGAATCTAAAAATTTAGTTACTTCGATTTCTAAATCGTCTGCTTTTTGTTTTGCTATTGGAATAAATCCGAGAAACGACTCATATATTATACGTATATTAATTTTGTTATCCGGAACTGCAATGACGTACCTAATAGTTATTGATATCTGATCGACTTTGGCGATATCCTGAGTTGTCTCTAAAATTAAAGAGAAAAAGAACGATTTGTTAATTTCCTGTGCAGTACTTTCTAAGACATGTTTGGCAGTTAACGTAATTAATTCATTTTGTATTTGTGGGCTTAAATATTTTGATTTAATTTCTTTACTTTCTAAATGGTTTTTCAATTTAGGATCGTATCTAGATAATAATGAAATAATATTTAAAAAATTTCCAGATTTATTGTCAATTTGTTTAATATTTTCACGGTGATCACAAATGGTGAATTTCATGCCACTTTGCAAATTCTTATGGAAATAACGATGGGGAACCTTTATGTTTTTTCCAAAGACTATAGGTAAGTCAAGCTCTTAAATGGGTATTGCGAATTTGATGGTCTTTATTTTTTTTGCTGAGTCCTTGCCAATCATTTAAAGTGCGCTTACACCAGCTCTTGTGATAAAATTTATCAGATCTATCTGCAAAAAGCCAGCATGCTTCGTAATAGACACCACCAAGTATCTTAGAAAAACATAACTACAATGTCTCTAACTTTTGCCCACATTTTACTTTAGTAAAATTGTAATCCGAACTAAAATCTCTGTTAGTTATAGGATCTTTTAGAAATGGACCTTGCGGTTTACATGGTGTACAAGATGCAATACGCATTTTTGTGTCATCATCGAACAAAATATATTTTTTAAAACCTATATTCTGTGTTAATTCTGCAAGAATTTTGCGAAAAATTTTACTCAGAAAATGTTTTTGATTATCATCATCTTTCATCGAAAACTTAAATGAAGAAAAATCTTTACCGTTATTCTCAATTTTTTTTATGTTTCCTCCCCCTACCCCGACAGGTCAGAAATTAAACCTGCTGCATCTTTTGAAGTGCTGGTTCCTTCATTTGTTTTATTTGTTTTAAACAAAAACTTACTAGTTTTCTCTTCTCTTAGCTGTTTTCTTTTTCTATATTCAGTACCAACTTGTTGATTTGTAAACATTTTGATTTGATGTAGAAAAAAATAAAAGTGCAAATTATTTAAAATTCGAAGTTTGACGCCTTTGTCCACTAACAAGATAAAAGGATTAACACGGCACAATGTACACACTGTGAGTCAGATTGTGAGTTAAAATTGTTTGAAAGTAATTTTGAGTCACTGGTTTTACTTATTACGATGTATTATTCCAGAATTTCACGATTAAGTACATATACTTTCCTCTTAATCTGAAGCCTCGTGGTCGAATTGTAAATTAGGGAATTTTCTTAACACCCGACTCCCGGTACAACAGCGAAATGGACACGTGGAGGCGGCGGCGGTTTCTGCATACAAAAGGAAAGAGACTCCGCACCCCGCCCCCGCATCATGTTTTATATAATTTCTTACAGATGAAAAGCAGACAGAGACAAAACAGAAAGAAGTTGATTGAAATAAAAAGTGTGCAAAAGTGAAAAGAAATGATATCAGTGTATAGTTGCGATATTATTAAAAATTTTTTCTTAAGTAAGATCATCTACATTTACGAAAACTTCTTAAAGGTTGATAGCATAGTGTGTTTGTTTATGTGATTAGCAACGCGCGGAATTGTATCTCATACGCTAGAACCAGTGCTGTCGCGGCGATAGTTTCATTACAAACATATTTTTCTTTTGGACTATTTCAACATAATATAACATTTCAAGATCACAAATCTGTGGTCGTGTGGTTGAAAAATGAAAAAGGGGGTCAAGTATTGTTATTCGAAGTAATATAGTAATATAGAAGTAGTTTTTTTACTAGCTGTAAACACTCCTAGCGACGCACTGGCTACGTACGACCTTGTGGACCAGATCAAGCCGTACCCGCTACTCGCCGTAAAACACACCTTACTTCAACTGGGGGATTGCAGGGGTGAGATAAATTACCGCGTACTGGTGATTAGTGTTTTAATCTCTACTTTTATTCTATTGAGACGTCTTCAAAGCTATTTATGTAATGCATATGTACTGTTGTTATTACTATTATTGGTAGCGGCTGCGTTTCCAAGAGATGTTGATGAAAAGCCAACAACGACACGGGCTTTGGGTGTGTTAGGACTTGTGTGTATGACAAAATAAAGGGTGCAAAAGCAAAATTTTATCTGATATTGAATTTTCTAGTGAATTTTGAGTTTTTTGATGGTAGGAAAATCACGAGTATTTAAAACCTGCTCAGTTTCCAACATAAAATTACTAATTGTGAATACCTGTAATGGTTAACTACGGTAAGTATTTGTTTCCAATTACTTATTGTATCTTTTCATCCATAAACTATAAATACATCAATAGATTTATTGTCCGATTCTTCGTATTTTAGAATGCTTATCTTGATTAATATTATCAATATCTTAGTTTGCACCGAGCCCACTTTAGTTGGTGCTTTGTTAATTCGCCTTAGTATTACAATATAAAAGAATTGGTTTATTTTTATTTCCAGTTTTATTTGTAACTCTAACTCTTCAAATAATAATGTTTAAACATTTGTTTTATACGTTGCGGGTTCTGTGATTAGTGTATACACAAAGCTATTCTTAATGTACATTACGCAAATTTCATTATCAAGCTCAAATTTACTGTAAAAATAATAATTGCAAATGTGTCGACAGTTACAATTGATTGAAATATAGCCAACACACTTTGCTCGAGGGGGCTATTCCATCACATCATCCCAAAAATCGTTTTGAAAATTTCACAATCCTCTCATTGGAATTCATCGCCGAAAATTATTACAAACAAACTTTATGATGGAGAAAAAACACATAAAAACCGACTAATGTAAACACGTCCGAATTTACTCGTCCCCTCATTTATGTTTTCCTCTTTTTGTACACCATAATTTGTCACATTATTAACGTCGCATGAATCCTGAATTCCTTTTCTTTCTGGCTTTAGTCAGCACGGAGCATTTCTCACTCGACGACCCATACTGGAACAAAGATGGACGCCGCTACGATACTTAATCCTACATTAAACTGAGTTATGATGGGTTTAACAAATATTTTAAAAAGTGTACGAAAGTGCTTCGGCGCTTGCTCAGCTATTTTTCTTCCGTTTCACTTTTTGCATTTAGATTCAAGTCTGGAAACGCAAAAGCACGCTCGAAACTACAACGAATTATCAACTGTACTCGTAAAAATGCGGTAATGTCGTGAATTTTTTACAAAAAGTACTAAATTACCTAGTTTGTTTCGACAATGTTTGCGGCTAAAAGGTATAACTACCTTCATTACTACACATTTCGTACATCAGTCGCTGCAAAAAGCACATCGAACTTTGTTTTTCTCGATTTGCTTCCAAGAAAATTCAATTTGGTAAGTTTGTTTCTGCTCGAAGTGATCAGTTTCGAATGTGTTAACGTCTGGCTTTTACTTAACAAATACTATCATTTCCGAAACAACACGGCTTACTACTCTAGTAAAGTGCAGAGACTGATAGACGGTCGCTCCGCCTAGATCACAGCTAGAAAGAACATGGTTTCTCATGGTTGGGCATTGTGACCTTAAAAAAAATCCATTTATCAGTCTTCAAAACAACGATTGTAAAAGTTGTACACTTAATTTATAAAGTAACGACTCAGAATAATGGAACGTTAGATAGTGGGCAATAAAAAATAATACTTTGTTAGATTAGACTAGACGTGGATTATTGCTTGATGTAAATGTATCTACTAGTAGTAAAACTATGGCTATTTCGTTATTTAAGTTTTAGTAGTTAGAACAGCGTTATTTTTCGAGGTTACTTAGATGTGACCTTGAAGCAGTCCTTTTTACTACTCTGCGGAAAATTAATACGTGAGCCAACGCAGCTCCTCCAGATTTTTTTACAGCCGTAATTTATTATATAGAGATCATTTTTATAAATTAATTACGCAATACACGTTAACTCAAGGAGAAGTTGAAATGTGTGTTTTTGCTAAAATGTGAGAACATTTACTCGAAGATTATACAACAGATAATAAAATACAACATCATTTTTACTGCCTCGTGACTAAATAAAATAATAATAATTCTCAAGAGTCGTAAAACTCTACAGACAGTAATAATGTGTGTATCGTTTTATGCAAAACGTTCGTTTTATCGTGACATAAAAATATAAAAATGCTTTGTTGCTCAAATTCTATTATCGAAAATACAATATGGTTTGAGCTGTGCAAAAATATATGAAGTGGCAATGGCACGCTGCATATACAAGCGTTTATGACTTGAATATAGAATGCATAAATATTTATCGTATTTGCCAATACAAGATATTCTTTCATGTTTATTTTCTCATAGCAAACATTCGACATTATAATTTTAGCATTGTATTTTCGCTGTATGGGTGTGTATGCGAGATATGTGATGTATTTGAACGAAAATGTAAAAATATAATGCTAGTACTTTAATATTGATAAACAAGCTTATATTGTTGAAAATTATCCACTGCCATCAAAGCATTTTGTATTGAATTTGCTGTATTGAAACTTTATTCAAAATCAATTTGATTCAAATTCAGTAGAAACAATCTTAAACAGGACGTTTTTCAAATTCGTAAAGACATATTTTAATATGTACATTTTCAGAAAATGATTTAATTTAATAAAAAAAAATAATTTAGATAAAAATGTTAAAAACTTTTCAAAGTTTGTCCCCATTATCAAAATTGCCATCTGTATCAAAGGATTTTGAATTACGACAACACACCCTGTATTTTGGACGCTTTGACGGATGATTGAGTATTCAAGAAACTGAAATTTAGGAACAAAAATCAATAGTCTCTGGTAATACATAATTAGACCCCCTTTAATTATTGCATTATTATCTAGAATGTAATTATCAATGAAAGGATATTTCTTTTCCGATTATGCGAAAATCCTGCATTTATAATCCAATAATTTGAGTACCTATGTGTGCAATGTGTTGTTTAGTTGTTGTTTAGTTGGCAATGCCAAGTTTTTCCTTTTCTAGCAAAAATGTGTCACAAGAAAAAAGTTTGGAATCGACGATGATTTGTAAATCACAATTTGGCAATTGACTTGAAACATTTGTAAATATGAGATCTCCTTTTTATATCATTTTAAATATACAGCCGTATCTGTACCGTCTGAAAATCAAAGCCGTTTAAGTAGAGGGGGAAGACAATGGCAGTATGAACTACTGTACAACATGTGTTAGAGGCAAACAGTGGCAAAAGTTGAATTTATATCTTTGTTAAAAACCACTGGTTCCGTTCATGTTTGGTATCCACATCAACGGTAAAAAAAATTACTTTAATGATAGAATATATGCGTTAAAGTGACGCCTCGATTTCACCCATAAGAATTACACGGGGAACTGAATTACGGGTCTCGTGTTATGAACTGAGTTCAAACTTCCCGCGTCGTTCACTTCACTGGTCAATATGGAAGAGAATTAAAACCTTCATATGAAACACACTGTGTCCGACGAAAGAGAATGATTTAAATAATTTACCATCAAACCTAAGTATTTGTGGTTTAGTTAATACACCGAGTGTCTAAAAAATTGCGGATTAACTCTCCACTACGCATCTAGCAATCAACTGGCGAGTCTCGAAAAAATAGTATAAACATTCGTTCTCACATTTTGGTGGAGCTACAATGATTTTAAAGTTGGTTATTTTGCTACGTCTAACAACTAAATAATAACACACGCATTATCACAATAACTAGTAATACAATTTTTATACAGTTAATATTTCTCACGGCCACGATCATGTTTAATTACCACAATTCTGTTATTTTTGTGATAATTTGATAAAATTCCATTTGACAACAATGTTTACCTTATGTAAAGTGAAGGTAATCAGCAGCGAAAATCAAATTTGATGCGTCAACATTTTCAAAAACCTACATTTTAAAACGGTCGCAGTAAATTACTATGCTGATATGTATTGTTTTTAACGAATGCGAAGTGAATGGCACTGCTGGCGCACCAGTTCACACTGATTGCTACTGGATCAAAAGACATCTCACACTAGTATACGTATACATATGTGATCAGAGGTCTGGACGCAAGATTGTGGGAAACAGGCAGCTTGCTTCCTATTGGAATCTAGTTCCATGATCGAAATCGTCCTAAAACCACAGCTAGAGGACGAGATTTTCGATCTTGCAGCTGACAACCCTACAAGAAATGCTCGGAATATTGGCGGAAAGTTGGGAGTGGATCCAAACACAATAAATGAAATTACAGAAACGAGAAGCTTCATCCGTATCCTTACAACAAACCACAACCCTTACTTAAGGGAGGTTCAAATTTATCTCCAAAATTTTATGGACTGATGAGCAACATTTACAAAAAATTGATCGAAGATTATTTGAACAGAACTTGCCCTTGAAGTAGAGTGCAATAAATCCAGATTTTTGGAAAAAACTGAAGATTTGATTTTGTGAATTTTATTTTTTTATAATAACAAAACTAACGCTTGTAAATAAAAATAAAGATATGTATGTAATGTTAAAGTAAAGGTAAAGAATCGTGCTACAATTACAAAATTTTGTGATGACTGCATCAACATTTTTACAAGGACATTAATAATAATATAATAACAGTGTTGTATTCTTAATATACATATACAATTTGACAACACTCGGTCCAGTAGTTTCGGAGATTATCTTTCTAATAAAAATATGGACAAATGGCAAACAAATAGACAGACGGACAGACAAATGGACAGACCGACGGAAACGGAAGACGTATTTCTTCGTAGTGTGGGATTAATAAAGGGTCGAAAAAACATAAAAGTCGGCCGATGGACTCGATTGCATTACTTCCTTAGTTTATGCTCGGGAAGTTGTTGCGTATATGTAAAATCCAATACATCTCAATTTCATACTCATGGAAGCATCCACTCGCACTGTACTCGTGGTAGACAGAATTTTAAAATCAATTTTTTAATGCATTGCCAACAGAAATAGGAAATTTAAATATAAATGTATTTAAAGGTACTTTAAAACGTTTGTTGGTTAAGAATGCATTTTATTCTTATGAAAAATATGTGTCTATAATTTTTCTAAAAGTCTGGATTGCATCTACTGTACTTCAGGAGCGAGACCATTTCTTTGACTAACCTTATGGGTTCTGTACCAAGTCATATTTCTCTTATGGAAACTAAATACTTTGAAACCACAAATTACAATAAAATACATTCACACTGCTTTAGCTTTAAACAAATCGAATTTCCTTTTGTGGTAAAATTAAATTTGTGTAATTTATCTTTCCTCAAGCATTTAATTCATTGAAAAAATATAGAAACATATCATCACAACTTGTCAAGTATTATGACCAAAACGTATTTCGATAAAATTTATGAACGGAAATAGCGCCAAAAAAATCTTCCACCATAAATTTTTAATTTAAACATAATTCAATTACTACAAATGGCCACCTACCACTTTTGCTTAATTTAATTACATTTTGCACTAAAAGGGTCGTATGTTATTGTTTGGTTTCTGGCAACTGTTGGTTAGTTTGTCATTGTCAACACAGTTTGTTTATCTTATTATAATGTGCATTGTACACACACAAAACACACGTAATATTAAAATTTGTTATTTCTCATTAGCATAATTGTCTAATTATCAAAACATGCGTGAATATTGGATTTACAAGCGGACGATCGTGCGAAAATTGTGAATGTGACAACTACACATAGAAACACAAAAGTCTGACGCACTCTATGGTCATTGATGCATGTGTGGTACGTATTCGTGTCTATTTATTACAGGGTCATAGATGTATTATGTTTTAAATGTGGTGATGCAAGCACACACTTGAACAATACGGACTTACGGTACAGTATAAATAGTAGCAGTGTAGATGTCGTATCGTAGTAAATAAAATATTCACATATCGATATCTTGATTTACTCAAAGTAAGTGGTATTCAAAATATGTAACCAGCCCGTTACATCGATCAAGAAAATCGTTAAACATAGGCAACCATGTGGACGTTTAGTTCTTTTCTGGTAGTTGGTAGCTCCTAAGGATTTTCTTGGTAGTATCTAGTGAGAGGGATGTTTTACTTTGTAGAGAGTAGTGACGAAGCTAGGTTAAGTTTAGTTGGTTTGGAAGTTAATAAAAATGGGGAGCCTTTGTTTAACGAAAATTATTCGTAACGACGACGACGTCATCATTTCCCCAACACGCGTAGCTAATTCTTGCGGTTTTCCTAAGCGGAAATATGCCAATTTTCGACCGACGCTAACACGTGGTGTAAATTTGTTTTATTGTTTGTAAATTCATAGTTCATGTTATAGTTATTTACGTGGCAAGCTTAGTAAATTAGCCTTTACGGGCGAGTCGGAACGTTTGCAGGGCGAGCGACGTAGGAGCGAGCTCTGTAATCCGGTGAGCCCCAGTAAAGGCTAGTTGCAAGCGAGCCGCGTACAACGTTTTACTTCCTCTTGCTGAAAATCCTGAAAATGAACAACTTTGGCATCTCTAGAAATTTTACTTGAAATTATAGTCATTTTTCATAGTTTGCTCCGGTAACTATGGAAAATTGAATTGTTTGAAAATAACGGGACTGTCAATTTGTAAATTCGATTAATAATTTAAATAGTTTAATTTTGTTTCTGAGCTCTGTTAATTGTGGAATTCGATGAAGATGAAGAGTTTGAAGGTGATTTTAACGTTAGTATTAGCATAGTATTAGTGAGATTAAGAAAAAGACCGACGCAGCGAATGTGTGTTTGATTCCGGTGCTGTCATGACAACGTTTTACAGGCACGGTGCCTGTAAAGCTGCCACGGTAACGCTTTACAGGCAGGGTGCGTGTAAAGGCTAATTTACCGAGTTAGTTCAGACGACAGTAAACGAGCTTTAACAAGACAAGAGGAAGTAAAGATTTTTTCGTCATACCTCTTTGTTATTTGATCATATCCGTAGTGTCTCCATGGAAGTTATGTCATCGATAACAGCCACGGACGTTATAATAACAGCCGTGAACGTTATTTATTTAACAATATAAATATTTTTAATGAAATTTATTCCATCACGTTTTTTAATAAATTACAAATTACTAGAACACTAAAATAACCTTCTCCAGCAAAAAGTAGTCATCTGGTGCTTTCAGAAGAAATCTGATGATTTGCTCATTTGTTAGGATTTTTGCCCTTTTTGGTTTATAAAATTCAGATTTGCGTTTCAGGAACATAAAAAGTTTTCCATATCTGTAACAAACGTAACTTTTGAGTAATAAGACGTAACTAAAAATGACAAATACTAGCCCAGAAATGTCGATACTTTCATGTAATTTCAAGCATGTCTTTAACATGGAAATTTTTGTCCATAAGCTGTTTGGCGAAAAATTTTTGCTCAAGTGTGACGCGTAGTAGAGCAAAATATCGTCACTAATCCCCTCAACGCCTCTCTTTTCACCCCATATTGTAAAATTCTGATATTCCTGTTCATACCTGACACTTGTCTTCAGAGGCAATAAATCCAAATTTGCAGAGGCCGCTTCATCGCGAATATCTTCGGGAATTTCACAAACAGCTACATTTTTACGCAACATGTCAAAATTTTATTTTTGATTTATAAACATACCGTTACTATGGATAAAAAGTTAAGACTATCTGATTAGTTTCTTGAATTTGTATTTTTTATGAGTATTTTTTTTAATTAACCAGTTTTAGGTATGACGAAAAATAGTGAACGAAATACGGCCGATAAACCGTATAACAGTCTCGGATAATATTTATACGCCTCGGCTTCGCCTCGGCTATCAAACAATTATCCTCGACTGTTATACGCTTAATATCGGCCTAATAACGTTAAATACTATAATCGTTAGCTATGTCTAAACCATTTAACGATCCTGATATTTGTTTAGGAGATTTCATGAGATTCACTTAGTCAAATCTTAACCTCCGATAAGAATTCTTTGTTGTTAAATGTTGTTTATTGCTCTTTTGGAAACTTTGACACCTGCTCAGTTGTAGTTTAATGTCAGAGTCGTAGAAATTGAACATTTAAATGGTATTAGGGTAAATAATACAATAACACGTGGCGAAAGCGGAGTGTGGGGTTATTTGTTGAGCTGGCGTTCGCGCCATTTGCACAAAGGATGCAGGCCTTGAATAAAAGTCAGGGGCGGTCGGGATGACGTGACGCTGTTGGCATTTGTCCATAACCGGGACCCAACCGCGACTTTGGGACCATAACGGCCTGCTCGTCCGGCATGTTCGTAATGGAGAGATGCTGTGCGGCAGTGCTTGCGATAGATAGAATCACCGTCGTGAGTACGAGAACAGCGATGACCAGGAGTCTCAAACTCCACCCGTGCTACAAGGCCCCCTTTGGGTATTTTGCGATGCTCTAGAATCAAATTGATATAGTTTGATCGCCACACTCTTATAGCGCTCTGGTGCCGCTGCCGCTGCATAGTTTTCATTGAAATTTTGTTCTCTTGTTGATTGCCAGAATTTAAATTTGCCGCCACACGTCCGTAATAACTTGTGTATTTGCATCCAGTTACTTTAATTCAGATTTTTCTTTGTTTTCATTAAATTTGTGATATTCAAATATTTGCATTAATTCAGAACGTTTAATTTGATTTCATTCAAAGTTAGGCAATGTTTTTTTTGTAGCTGAGCATTAAGCGATGTCTTCAACTGGCACAACTTAGTCGCAACTTTCTTTTTTCTTTTTTTTTGTCAGTGGAGGAATAATTTTGTGTTCTCCATATATTTTGTGTTTTATTTAGTGATACTTTGCCAACCTTGGGGTCCACCACTTGCATCTAAACGCATTCCACCACAAAAAAAAAACAATACAGAATGTAGGGTTCCATTTTGATAGACCAGCCAAGGTCAAATTTTTAAATTTTTGAATTATTCAGTTACTGCTAGTGTTTATCAAAAATAATAAAAGCTAAATTGTTTACGTTTATTTCTAAAATTTGTAGAAAAAGTAGAATATGCAACTCGTAATTGATAAAATTTCAAAGTTTGGAGTTACTTTTTTTAACTCGCTTCGCTCGCTAAAAAAACACTCCCACGTTGAAATTTTATTTCAAACACTTGTCCCATAATATTCTATACATATTTTCAACACCATGGTACACTTTTTGTAGGTGATAGATAAGTTGATGAGCATCAATTGAGTGACCGGATAAATCAGTTACTCTTACACACCATTTTCTTCCTGGAAGATTTATATATTGTTGCTCAATATGTTGTACCCCGAGTTATTTGTAAAGAGATCATTTTGAGCATTTACTGCGAAAAATATTCTGTGCAACACTATTCGGATGTTACTATGTATAATATAATATTTTTCATCAAAATAAATTAGTTCGATGTTTCACGCTTATTCAAATATCACTCACAGTACTGGATGAAATTTTTAAGAGCTTTCAAACAATGTGCCACACCAGTTATAATTTGGATATCTTCTAGGTTCAATACCTATCTAGATGACAGATTGTTATACTGATTTGCTGATCTTTACCAGATAACTTTGTTTTACCCCTCCAGTGTAGTTAAACTAGAAAAGCATGCCAAACACTTATTATTATTAAACATTGCCGTATTTATATTGCGTTACATTTTTCTACTTCAATGTCACCATGCAACCTCGTAATAAATATTGCAGTTTGCCTTGTTTACTTTTGTATTTATTTCATTGACGTTAGTTTTACATTTATCATTAAAATAGATCTCTGGTTCGTAGTGTTTCTATTATAAGCCTCCATTTCTCTTTCTGACGCTCAAATTACAGAAGGCTGGCACCGACGATACAATCAATCTTTGTCTCAAAATGTTTCTGTTTGTTCCTAACGAAAACTAATATTAACATTACCATACAGGATCTTTTACAAGAAATAACATTTTGTTATTAAATGTTAATCAGTTTTTTATTCACCGCATGGGTTATTGTTATTAGGTTATTACTAACTTATTACGATGTAATGACTGATGAATGATATACGAATATGTTACGGTCATAAATTTATAACGTGTGGTGACGCCACTATTACATAAAAATTTTTACTACATCCGCAATATTATAAAAAACTAAGTCTACGGAGCTTATTTTTTGAGAGAAATATATTCAACTAGATTATAGTTTGATAAAATATCGAACAACGCAACTGAAGTCTTTATTTTTAAGTCCATATTGTCAAACTGGTCAGAATCAGTTCCAAATCCTGTTGTAATTATCAGCGGGTGTTAACAAAGGCATAATACCTTTTATCCCACCGAAACTTTTTCTCCTTTTGATTAAACCATCCTCTTCCACAATAGAGTATCGTTTTTTCCCTCCCCTGAACGCCTTCCGCGCTACCTGCTGGCAACAAAGTGCCACAAGATTTAACAGTCGACAATGTCGACGCGATTAATTTAATTCGTCGACCGTTAACAATGAAACGGCCGTTATACGGAACCGTTCTGAGTAACACTAAGTCAGTCTGGAATGTTTTTAGGGACGTTGCGAAATCTTTAATAGGTAGTTTAAAATACGAGCAGCGTCCAAACTGAAATTCCATGCAACATTAAATCTCACGGTCGATAGTGTTGCCGAGCACTTTAACTCGAACGCAATTCTACGATGAAATCGTTCTAGTATGTGGTTCTAGTAGAGTTCCGTAAAGGAAAATTTTAGTAGCAAAGGGCCGAAGTCAACGTCATGAGAAATATCTGAGACTAGACGCGACATATCGGTTGAACAGTTCAAAAAAGTCTCAAGGGCGACAAATCGCATTATAACGTACCGTAGTTATTAGTAAGAGTACCAGGGAAGGTGAAGGAAACTTCTCGTGGGACTGTAAAGACGTTCCGGGTGACCTTGTAAACATTCGGTTTTCTACTCGATGTTTACAAGTTTGCTGCTCATCTTTGGCGATTCATTGGTGAGTTTTCTCGCTTGGAGAACGGAACACTCGGTTCTAGCAAATTAAACTGTTGTATGAAACAAATGGTGGCGAAATAATGTGCGTTTTATATTTTCCCGATAAATAAATTTAATTTATAATTTGTAAGTCTAATTTAATTATTGGTTAAAACTGTGCCACTATAAATTGAAATAATTGCGTATGAAACCACCCGCAAAAAGCGATAAATAATTAATTGTCAATAGCAGTTGCAACTTCAGAATAAATTAAATTCTGCGATATTTAATTGATTACAGTTAAACAGTACAAATGAGATTTATGTAAAATAGGTACCTCAAAGTAGATTTGGCAGTGTCAATTTTTGTAACGCTATTACATTAAATATTATTATTTAAAACATTTGGGAATATCGATTTTCAAACTATAATTAAGTTCATTAATGCTTTATAATGTTGACGTTTGACAAATTGAAAATAGGCGTAAACTAGTCTCTTCCCTATACAATTAATAATAATTAATGTAAATATCATCCTACCGCACCGTCGATGGGGGAATTTAATTAGTTCAAAAACATCATTATTTGTGTTTCATAATCAAAGCATATCAGCTACCCATTATATTATATAAAGCAAAATATGACAAAACTTGATGATCTCATTTTCTGATAGGAGTATTTTGTGTTTTGCAAATATCAAGTTCAAATTAATATCCATATTTTAATGAAGTTTAACTACGACGAATCATAGGTTTCGTTTTGGCTGTTAATTGTGCAGCGTATACGTAATGTTTAGTTTTTTGATCATTAAAACATTTAATTTTTATTGTCTTCTAATGGTATCGGTAAGATTCGTAGACACATACTTCTAATACATATCCGGTAATTTTCTTTGTCTTAAAGAAGAGTATTAAATGTACAATTACTGTTAACAAAACTGTGACAATCTCTACATGAAATTTCTCAAAACTTAACAAATCGCAAGAGTTCTAGAATATTTCAGGTTATATATCCAAAAATAGAGTAATACACTAAATTCAGTAGTTACAAATGTTTTAAAATTAAAATGAGTTAATTTGTTTGCAGTATCCTCAGTTTAACTTTTCGAAAAGTCGTAGTTTTTAAAACGCATCAACATTTTAACTGTGCACCAATAAAATGTTCTTCTAGGCCATCATGCAATGGAAAATTTTCTAAGTTACAGTAAGGCACGACTGACACTTAGCAATTTGTATCATTGCATGCAGATGGCCGGAAAAGAATTAATTTTAATTCGCAGTTATGTATTAAAAAATAACAAACAAGTAATTAAATTACACATATTTTTTTTATTTAATAGCACGGGTCGATGTTATTTTGAAACTCTAAGGGCCGGTTTATAGAACAGCGAGTTAAATATTTAATCCTCGATTAGTTTAACAGAGAATTAAAATGTGGAATATGAGACCGTGATTGGTTGAAACATGCACGTTTCCTAGCAACGGACCTCAGTTAAAAGTTAATCGCGAATTAACTTTAACTTCGCGTTCTATAAATCGGGTTTTAGACCAGGTTTACAGAAGTTCAATTAAATATTTGATTGTGATTAATTTTTTTTTTAATAATATAACACGGCGTTAAAGTACCACGTGAGCTCCACACCTCGTTAAATACGTGATTAGCTTATTCTCAGATAAAATAGGGGAGTATTGTATAAATATATAAATACTGGCGGCTTAATGGAAAAAATTGGTAGAAGGTTATTTAGACAGAACTTCCCTGGCCCTTGAAATATCGTCCCGCTTTTTCGAAAAATTACAAAATTTGTTTCTGTGAGATTTTATTTGTGATACTAAAAATTTCAATGTGGATTCATAAACCACAGATACAAAAAAATCCTAAATACTATGAAAAACTTTAAGGGGACGTCATCACATTGTTGGTGGAGAGGATTAGGCACATTTTAGTTAGTATATTACCATCTGCACGATATTTCTAAGATACAAACAAATTTGCCAGCAACTGGTCCGGCAATTTTGGAGATTAGAAATCTACTCAAAATCGACACATACAGCGAACAGACTATAGACAGAGAGACAGATAGACGGAAACGGAAGATCTACATATTTACACCCTAGAGGTCATAAAAGGTGAAAAGAAAACATGAAACATTCGTCGGATGTAGCCTATTATAGCGTACCTAACAGTTTACATAACTAAATAATTTTAAGTTTCTACAGCGTACATACTTCTACATTTAACAGTAAACCAATGCGCTAGTCGTTAAGATAACTTCTGTACCTACTTATACTTCTGATAGTGTAATAACTAATGTTTTAGAAACAGTTTAGTTAACATCGACTCCACTTTTATCTCAGAAATGTTGTTAGTACATGCTGCAGACTTCCCAAAAAAAAACTAATAAAAATCTTGGCTGCACATGCAATACATAGACCACAATAATTTCCCACTCGCGTTTGGCAAAAATAAAGCACGTCCGAACTACATCCGCAACTCAAAAACTTTCCAATAGTTGGGCTTTAGGAGGTCAGTTCTCACCCCCCGATCCGCCCAATGTCGCGGTCAGCCTGATTGCGTACTTGTGCAACGCCTCGAGCGCTTGCCGCCAATTTAATTACGAAATTTTCAACTAGTCCTACAACAAAAATCGTTTTGCGGTTTTTATTTCATTTTTGCGTGGCGCCAGGGAAGGAAAAGTTTGGAAGCATCCGGTATGAATATGTAAGAGTAAAGGAAATAATTATAACAGACGGAAGCGTTCTTGTGTGTTTTATGGGGGTAATAATTTGGAGCCTTCCCTGATATTTTATGCGACTCTTTATAAACGTCCACGTAAGTATAACTGCAGTGGATTTTATAGTGCACCTGCTACCAGCGTACACGAAATTTGATATAGAGAGCTGAGACTAGGGAAACGTTTGCAATTTTTCCGGCTTTCTCATAAACAAGCACTCAGTGTTTAGTGAAGGGCTTAGTTTGAATTGAGTAGCGGTGTGGGAGGGAGGGAGTGGGCTCAGATGCTGTATTATTATAGAATTGTAAAAACGAAAAGGGACCAGTTACTGAAATTTCTAGCAATCCCACGGAATATTGTGAAAAAGAGGCAAGTACTAAACTTTTTTTTTTCTGCTACATACGAACAATTGAACTGATCATTTCTAGCTGAAATTACACGCATGGTGGTTAAAGAAGTTGGAAGACAGATGATACCATCATGTTTATACTAAGCAAACCTACGCAGTTTTCTTTACACTGCATCAAGTAGTGAAAAACGAAGTTCATAAATGAGTGCAAAAACTCGAAGCGGATTCGTACACCAGAAGTATAGGAGTAGATTGTTGTACAACATTTAAATCATTTTAAAATATGACCGAAATGACATCATCAAATTTTTGTTAGGACGATTATCCAAATTTTAGTTACGTTTAAGCAACTACACGATATTTCTAATATACATACAAAATGTGACAACAATCGGTCCAGTAGTTTCTGAGATTACGTGCCTAATACAAAACGACACAGACGCCAGACAGACAGACGGACGGAAACGGGAGATCACATTTTCGTACTCTAGGGATAATGAAACGTCGAGAATACATGAAATTGGCAAGTCGCCCGATGAACTTGATTTGATTACTATACACATTACTATTAGCTTATGCTGGGGAAGCTTTTAAGTTTATTTCGATAGAACTTCCCTCTTCAGTCTCTTTACATATTTACGAATGTTTTTCACATTTATAGCATAAGAATTAATTTTTGCTTGTTTTTTCATAATTATTATGACGGTTGTACAGAGTTATTGTAAATGATTCTAATGGCACAGTTGGCCATGGATTTCAAAAATCCCGCTTCGCTAAACTTATGCCTCGTTATTGTGACAGTCATTTGTCGTTAATGTCACTTGCACCTGTCATTCAAAGTCATCGTTTTTATTGTTCTAACGTTTTTCAAATGTGAATTACGATAATTCTCGTTAATCGACGCTCAAAACAACAAAACAGTCGTTTGATAACTCTTGGTGCTTGTGTACAAAAATTTTGTTTTTGTGCTAACAAGCAAAGACCGTGAAAATGGTTTATTCTGTTGAACAAGACACTTTCATTGTTATGTATTTATTATCGCAATAGGACATTTGTAAATGGAGAGTTCGTGTATTTTGTAACCGTTTATGAGCAAGAATATCTGGCCCAATACCCTGATTTTCAAATTCAAGAAACATCGTTGAAGGTTCACATTAGAGATGTAATCAACAGATTTGTTCGAACTGGCAGTGTCAACGAAGGGAAATCTCCTGGAAGACCTTCAGTGGCTGAGGAAGTTGTTAATAATTTGAGACGACTCGAGCAGAATCCGCAAACATCGTTGACAAGATTGTCTCAGCAGTCAGGAGTTCCTGTTGCAACATGAAATTGAGTTATGGGTCGAAAGCATTGACAAAAGGATGTTACAGAACATTTTTGAAATTAAAAAGAGAATGAACGTGTGCCTTGAACAAAATGTTGAACATTTTCAACATTTACTGTGATGTTTAATCAAAATGAAATTGTTTTGTTTTATTGTAAGCTTTATTTTTTAATAACATGCGATTTGAAGGATACAAATGCGTGTGTATTTGTCGTAAGTCCTCGAGGATTTAGTAAAGTCCATATAAAGTGATAGGCGGCAGGTTTTCGTGACCTACTTCGAACCTACAATCATTTATAGGTACCCTGTGTAACGTACTCCAGAAGTTTTCCAATTAGCCTCAGCAAGACACATAACATGTCATTTTAGATTTTCAACAATTTCCATTTGTTGTCGAATTTTTGGCATTTACCACAATTTTTTCTAGCTTATTTGACATTAGTGTTTAACGTTAATTTTTAATCTTTATACACACAAACTACACACAAAATAACCAATAGTAGTATCCTTTCATACCCTCGTAACTTCATCATAATTATAACTAAGAATAAATAAAGTTACGTTTTCCTAAACTGAGATTACATAATATATAATTTATAGGTTATGTCAGAACTGCAGTCTGATTAATAAAAAGTAATTATTCTCTTTTTACTTCCTAAGCGTAAGCTAATGAAGTACTCAAAAATTACAATAATATTACACCGCAAATATTTTTACCTCCCGAGCATAAGCTAAGGAAGTATAGTAATCGAGTTCATCGGACGAATTGCTACCTTCATATTTTTTTTTTACAGCAACAACTTGTCACTCAAAATAATATTCGGTCCGTTTTGCTGTATTAATAAGCCCACTCCTCTGTTTTAAGGAGACTAAATCAATCAAATTTCGTTTTCTTTCATGCGGCCGCCGATGCCTAAACATGATTATAGTCGAATTCTTTCGAAGTATAAACATAAATATTCGAAGTAAACCATGTAATTACTAATCTATTTATATATAACAGGCAATGTCCTGATTGACTGACCTATCAACGCCCAGCCCAAAGCGCTAATGGTGGAAATTTGACATTTGGAGAAGATGTTAATTTTACACTGGAGGCATTGTTTAAGAAGGGTTTTCCCAAAATCCATCCCCTGAGAGGGTGAAAAGGATCAATTTATCATTAATGCATAATAAAACACGTATTTCAGCATTTTTCGAAATTCAACCCTTAAAGGGGTAAAAAGTTGTGGCGACGTTTGTATAGAAAAAATATTACAACTGTACAATCATTTAAATTTTTAGGTGAAATTAATACTCTTCACACAAATAATTAAACACATCTTTCGGCACTTTCCGAGATTCAAAAGGGGTGCGTATGGGAAAAAATATTTTGATGGTAATGTTTACTTAAAACCTGATATTAATGCTCTTCAACACAAATAATGAAACACGTATTTAAGCATTCCCCAACATTCAACTCCTAAGGGGATGAAAACTGGCTAAGTTTGTATGAGAAAAATATTTTTACTGTAAATTTTTGCGTGGAACTTGATATTAACACCCTTCAACAATTAATAAAACCCGTATTTAAGCATTTTTCGAGATTCAACCCCTAAGAGGATTAAAAGTGGTGGCGAAGTTTGTATGGGAAAAATATTTCTACTCTAAATTTTGATATTAGTATTCAACACAAAATGGAACACGTATTTTTTCGAGATTCCATCTAAGAAGACGAAAGGAGATGGCAAGGTTTGTATGAAGCAAAACATTTTTATGGCGATTCTTACTTGAAAGTTTGTTTTAATGCTCTTCAACACATTTTTTATTTGAAATTTGGTAATAACGCTCTTCAACACAACGAATCGTCTACGCGAGCGAAGTCGTGTGCGAAAAGCTAGTTATTAATAAGATAATAGTTCATTTTCCCATTGATCATATTATTATCTGGTTTAAATATATTTTCTATCGTTCGCCCTTCTGTGGACCATGGTACCTTGCATTTTGCGCCCTTGCGGTGCAGGAGCTGTGGAAGATGTTATTGACGCCATCGGTTTTTAATTTATAGAGGTCATCAGTCTCATCACAAAACAAAAATCGCAAAATCAAATTTTATAATTTTTCAGAGAAGCGGGATTTGTTTATTGCCGTGTTCCTGAAGATGAATATCTCGAATGCTGGAACAAAAAAAGAGAATAATTACTTTTTATTAACCAGACTGCATTCCTGACATAACCTACAGATTATAATCACAATATGTATAATAACTATGTCACAAGGACAAACCATGTAGAAGGCAGTACAAGGAATTGCTGTATTGTGTCCTTTTACTTAGTAGGTGTGTGTTTTGAAAATTACCTACCTGTATTCTAACCACATGTACCCGAGGCATTTAAATGCCTGCAAAAATGATAGAAATCTTGTAATTTTGGCTAAGTAGGCGTCCACTTTGATCAAAGAACCGTGAATTCAAAGGTCGCTGCGTATATATTACGTGTGTACCCCATGCCAGCTTTTTCGTCATTCATTAAGATTATTTTCTAAATAAAAAAGCATTAAAATTAGTCCCGTAACTACGCCGAAAAACACTCTTCATAACCTTTAATTTAGTAACAATTAAACATTCGTTTATATCTCTTATGAACGCGCCATAAATTTCTCTCACAGCTCTGTCTGACGCAGCCGAGTGTAAAACAGTCTTCACTCGAAAATTAAATATCACGTCTCATAGCGTTCGAGTGCCTACATGTGCTGAATTTTCATACACTATTTGCCAAAAATAAAGGGAGCCCCAAACCCGATATGGGTGAACGAGAAAATGATGGACTTTTTGCACCTCACTCACTCAACGAATCTATAAAAATCATTTTCTTGTGTTGGCGGCGTGTTTTAACAGGATGAAAAATCGACGGGTCCCTACGAGTGATAAAAAGCTCCAGGATCAATCGTTGTCGACCTCCATTTTATCTGTTCAAGGAGGGGTTGAGACATGTAAAGAGAAATGGGGTTAAAGCGTGTTTTTCGCGTACGACGCGAAGATAAAAAATGTGTTGGCGCTTTTTTCCATTTTTTACAAGGGGGAAATCGGGCGAAGATCGAAGTCTTATTGCTAGCCTTTCGAAAAATAAACACTGCGGAATTACGGATGTTAATGGTGGGTGCATTTTTCGGTGAGGGACTGCAATGTAGAATTACATGCCATAAATCTGGTGTCAGATACTTGGCATAGTCGAGAGGAATTCCGACAACACTACAGCACCACCAGACACTTCCGATTCGAGAGAAGGCACCGTTTTGAGTGCTGAAATAAATCTGGCGAGATGAAGTGCAAACCGTCGAGTAGTTTTATGGTAGAAGGAGCGCAGCGGGACTAGATGTGCTAATCTCCTCCATAAAATTACATCTCTATAATCTGAACCAACACTAATATTCTTCTTTTTTCTATTGGTTTTCTGTTTGTGAAAGATTCTTGAGAGTCGCTTTCCATTACCTAGTCCTTAGGTAAGAGTTTTTTGTTTGTTTACTTTTGTAGTGTTTCAAAATTCACTTAACAACGCATGCCACTGATTCATTCCAAATCAGAAGCTACGCCATTGGCTTCTTTTTAAGAAAAACATGTGTCCGTTACTCTGTTCAAAATACGATATTAGAGGATGAAAGCATATAGTAATCTGTGTATATAGTGATCCCATTAGTGTGTAAGGATTGTGAGGAAATATGTTAAGCCGATGTAAAAATATTACATAAAAATACATTGATTTCGAATTCATGTTCAAGAACAAAATGGACGCCATGGGAGTACCATAATCTTAAATGTTCGTAGTGTATTTTAAAATTGTCGCTAATCTTTGCAAGCGTACGTGTTAGAATACATTGTAAAATACGTTTTTGTTGGTTGACTGTAAAATTTCGATTTATAACGCGAAACATAAATTACTTGTAATGAACCATTTTTAGTGCGACAACATGATTTCCGTTTTAGTCCATGTCGATTATGTCAAATTATATTTATGCGCGGTAATCTAATACCTACACTAAAAATTGCTTTATCACCTCTCAGCTACCATTTGTCCGGTATCGTTATAGCTGCTAAAATTTCCTAAGAGTTTTCTTTCTTCAAAAAAGTAAATACATATTTTCAAATTATCTTGCAGGTTTATAATGATTTGATATGATAAAATGAAAAAAGCCATATAGATGCCCGAATTTTTTAATAGGCAGTTTTGAGGCTAGTACCTGCTTTTCCAGGGAAACCAAATGCTGATATCTCAAAATTCCATTGTTCTATATTTTTAAAGCTGTATGTATAAAAATTTAACAGGGTTCAATCTTATTGTCAGTTTTCTCATGTCTTTCAAGTGGAACATCCTATATTTCATAGATTTTTCTAAGTTATCTATAACTAATTTTGATTTATTTATTTTTACAATATTAAAGATACGCTCCAAAATTTATAAAATTTAATGCGGGGTGTTCGTGTGAAAAATAAGCAAACTAAGAATTTACCTATTTATTCATCTGTGTAAATAAATTAGGAATATCTTGTAGCTGGTAAAATAGTAACTAAAAGTTTTCTTATCATTCCCACGAACAATTTGATGCCATATTTGCGATGCGATATTTTACTTATTATTTAGTAAACATTAGGAGTATTTAAGTTTTATGAAATAGCGTCCTCCTGTACTTGATTTTTAATTACAAGCACTTTACAAAAATGTTTGTGCAATATTTGCTACGTCCTTCACGTAACCGACATATCACTTGCATACGAAACAAACAGGTGGTAGCCGAGTGGTTAAAGCGTTGACAACTTTTTTTTCAGAGGTTGAATTTGTTTGAAATTTGACTTCAGGTGGGATGGAAATTCTGTGTTAATAATTTTTGGCTAATTTTTTGATGGTTGGCGTTTGGATTTAAATTTACCTCAAACGCTAAAATATTATTCCGCTTAAGTAAAATAATGTCAAAAAAGTTGCTGCTGATACACCGAACCGTACAGGTGGATGGGCGCCGGGATTTTGATCAGTACCGTATTTAATTGTAAAAAATGGTATTAAAGATATTAGAGAAAATCTCTTCAAAAAATGTGAATTTTGAATTTATTTTTCGTAAGCGTAAGCTAAGGAAATATAACAATCAAGTTCATCGGGCAACTTGGTAATTTCGTATTCTCTCGACGTTTCAGTAGAGATTAGAGTATGAAAAAAGTGGTCTTCCGTTTTCGTATCTCGATACTGATACTCACCAAAAATTTGATCATGTATTTTCCAAAAATTCTATTATAAAATGATCTAAATGTTATACAACAGTATACTACTATACTTGTGGTGTACGAACAAACTTTGAGTTTTTTTTTTCTAAACGTCCAAATTTTCGCAAAAAAAATAACACATTATAATGATATTTTACCATTAACTCAGTCTTGTGGTTTAGGTGTCAGTACGCGGACCGGCGGTCGCACATTTGGTGGCAAACTCGTCCGTTTCATTTTTTTACTTCCCGAGGGTAAGCAAGAAATTATTGTAATCGAGTTCATCGGGCAACTGGCATTCTCTCTGTGTCACGACTTCTAGGGTATGAAAAATTACGTCTCTCAGTTCTGTCTGTCCGCCGTCTGGACGAATTTTTGTTAGACAGATAATTTCCGAAACTACCGAACCGATTGTTGTCAAATTTTGTGCGGGTATTATAAATATCATGTAGATGGTAAAACAAACGTTACCCAAACTTTGTCTAATCATCCCCACAAACAATGTGATGACGTCACCTCAAAATTGTACACAGAAAATGGGTTTCAAATTGTATAAGATAAAGGTCCTACGCCTGTAATTTATGAATCAATGTTGATTTTTACGCAAGACATCCAGATTTTTGAAAAAAAATTTATGGCATTTTGCAATTTCATTTTGAAAGTGCCAAACCGAATGTTCTGAAATCTTGCAGGCGTTTTAAAGGTGTGGTAAGCATAGTAAATTTTTAACCTAAATATATTTTGTTTATCGGCTCCAAGAAATTGATGACGTCATATCAAAATTTAACAGAATAAATGATATCTAAAATGTGCAAAAAGTCTGTACTTGTCGATTTATTTGTAAAAGCATGATTTTCTTTATGGAATTGAGAATTTTGTTGTTGTAGTTCATCAATTTTGTCACTCAACTCAGCATCTGGATTTTTTTGTAATGTCGTGTAGCACACAATTTTGCTGTAGTAATTCAACAATTTTGGCATTTAGGGCAGCGAAATTTTATGGCAACAATCGATTAAGCGGTTTCTAATATTATCTGCCTAATAAAAATCGACCCAGACGACAACCATACGACAGACAGTAGATGTTGTTGATTCCTATGTTAACAAAAATTTGTTTATGCAACTTAAATTACTAAGGCTAACTGTTTATCAAAACATCCTCGTATATCTTCCGAATAAGAAAAGCTGAAGCTTACTCAAGGTCTCGTAAATGCGACAGAGATTACAACAAATTCCGCACAGCATTACAACATAAATGCAGAATAAATCGGTGGATTACGAAACGACCATAAATTAGAGCATGAGGCTGCGAATAAAAACGCAACCTGCATCGGTGGTAATGTAGCGCTTTTGCGACTTAATCCGTACTTAATCCAAGGGCGTTGTCTGACCATAACTTGAACACATCGGGTAATCTTCACGGTAATGCGCAATAAACACACGGAAATGGTTGCAGAGTGAAACTGTAGATTGATTGTTAAATATTCAAAGGCACGGGTGCCTAGCATGGTCGTAAATTTCTATTATTTGCTGCATGCTCCCACCTTAATGTTTCATCGCAATCTCTGATTATTAATATTAAATTAAAAGTTGATAGAGCCGCTTTCTACAGGAGCATAAAGCCTGCCTAAGCAACTGTACGTCGTCTGTCTGCTAATTTATACGTATGCATTTGGTGTCGGATGTTTACTTGAGTTCCAAAATGCGCAGTAGTGTGTACCGCAAAGTTGGCGTACCTACTTACTTAATCGATAGTATATAGTTTTTTATTTGGCTTTACCGGTTTGACGATTGCGATTTCAACGCAGACTGCTGAGACACAATTTCTCATTTAAATCTTTTTCCTCTGACTCTGTAACTCCATACAGTAGGAAAAATGTTTGTCGCTCGCCATTCCCCCAAAATAGAAAGCAACTGTTCCGAAACATCAAAGCGGCATTATTTCCGACATTTTATAAGACGCAGTTGTTCACCGGCGCGCGAAAAATTAATCAATTTCAACCTACCTTTCAGAAGGAAAAAATCTGAGTAACCATTAATAATAATCCCAAACCGGCGGTGGCATTTTCCGTCGTTCAGAAAGGATGGTGAAAAAACGCAGGCTGTTTCCATTTCTTTCAATGCGCAGGCAGATTAGTTGGAATTATACACCGCTCAGCGATCTCGAAAAATAAGGTGGCACGTAACCGGTGGGTGGCTGTCTATAAAGTAAAGAAAAAACCGCCTGGCTTCAAAGCTAATGACAAACAGAAAAAAAAGCAAGCGAAAATAAGATGTTCCACAAGCTCTGACGTCACGCTGGAAAGAAAAATACTTAAATAACGAGTTGTAATCAATACATCGTTCGAAATAATGGAAAAAGTTAGCTTGAGTTGGTATGGTAAGTATGCTGACAAAGTTGCGGAGTTTGAATTTTGGGTTGATATGATGCCTATTACGCTAGTTTTCATTCAGTTTTTGTAACAATGTGTACTTGATAATGTTGGCATTTTTGCAAGCAGAATAGCGAAATGCACGTATTCATTATAAGCGCACTTAAGCTAAGGAAGTAATCTACAGCTACATCAACTGAATTATCGCCGCAAACAATGAACATAACAAAAGCAAACCTGAATAGAAATTAGTTTGTAAACTCATTACTAGAAGTGCACTTAAGGAGGATTGTTGCACTATAACTGTATTGTGCTTATTTATTATTTACAAACACTATATTTACAACGGCAATCATTCTTACGAGATAATGAGTAACAAATATAAATTTTCTGCTTAGTTTTATTCCAAGTACACACGTAAAATTACTGTGAAAAGGCATGAAATTATATTTTATAATTCCTTAAAATGTTGCAAGTCTGACGTAGTTTTTTCCTTGTTGGTGGAAAATGTATTTTTAAATTCATACCTATATTTAGCACTTTATGTATTTACCTGGGTTTGTAGCGTTCGTCTCCGCTGCACAACTTCTAAAACTTGTCCAAGATTCCAAATATAAGCAGTAAGCATCGTTTAGGTTTCTTTCATTCATTGCTTTTCTTATTCCTTCATTCCATCTTTATGTCGGCCTTCGGTCCTTCTTTCTCGTTACTAGTACAGATTCTGGTGCAATTCTTGGTAGTATCGTATTATGAAAAATTGGTGAAAACTTTAAAATATTATGTGGATCATTTATTTCGTTTCCTGAGTTATTCTTAGCAGTGCTCTTTTTTTATCTGTTTCAGCTGTTTTCTCTATTTCCACGCCATAAATTTTTTGACTGGATTGTATACAATTTTTTTCTTTTCCATTGCGCTCTACACCAAAATATTTGTACTTATAAGATTTCAATTTTGTCATTATTTGTATCAAATTTGTCTATAATGATAGTCGTTTGTTTCTTTTGTAATAAGAATTTGCTCATCAAGAAACTGTGCTTTGAACACTGAAATGTTATTGAACTGGCCCTCTTTAAATCATTTTAACAACAGAGATTATAATAAAAACTAGACGAAATACATATATGTTAATAACATTTCAGCATTTCTTTAGTCTAGAAAGTACTGAAATTTGCACTTTTGAATACGAAAGCCCAAATTGAAAACTTTTTTTAATAATATCAAAGATATGAACTCGCTGCTTTCAACTTCATAACGAACATTTTTACAAAACTGTCTTCACTTTGGTAGTTTTACATTTGCTGGCGCAGCTAGAATTTAATTTAATCGCTTAACAGCTTATCCAATGAGGAAAACTGTTCCGGAGTATTCATCGCAATTACGCGGATGCAGTCACTTCGAGAAGCTAATAATGGTAGACTTGAACAGGGTGCCTTCATGCAGATAAGTAGATGTATATACTAGAGTCAATATTGCTATATTATGCAGATGCGCGCACTTGCATACCTCATTAGTCAGCAACTAATTCCACCGAATGCTTGACTGGATATCAAATCATTAAATAAAAGTTGTGTAAGGTACATTACACATGTTGACATCCCAGTCAATAATTCTACACATGTAGTACATATGTCACACCTTAGTATAACCTGTAGAGGCCATTAGATTCAATTAGCAGCTCACTAATCCACTTAGTTCGGACCCATCGGATTAGCTCCTCACGCAGACCCGCACATTCGCCTGTAATAAATATTTTTACATTTTCCTTCAAATACATCCAATGACATTCTCGACGATTCTCTTTATATTTCTCAAATCCCGCCTCTTCTAAAATTATTATCTAAAACTCCACGATTTATTCGCTTTTTCACCCACTCATAGTAATATATTCTTACTTCCCACGAACATTTGCGAAAGTCTTCCCATGATTAACCCATTTCGACGCCGCCATAAATTAAAAATCGACTTCCGTTTGTGGCATAGCAGCACGTTCTTAACAAATCTTGATTCACGCCGGAACGAATGGCGTCTCAACAGGTGTTAATGCGAATAAGTTAACTGCACGTGTTGGAAGGATAGAAAAGAAAAAATCATTGTCGTTTATTGTTTGATCGCTCGTTACCACCGTATTCTCCACATCGCTCGGAAAGGAAATTCGATTTCTGTGTTGTACGTCGCAGATCGGTTTCGGCTGATTTCACCCTTCCACGCGGTGCTTTACCGGACAGGTAGTTGCTTTTGATTTATAATTACTGGGTTTGGAAAACGTGGAAATTTGGCTTATTTTGAAATATATAGGGATACGTAAAATTGACATTGTCATGTACATATAATAATTTATAATGGTTTTACATTTTATTATTTCATACATATTTAAATATTTGTATACTGTTTGATCGAATTCTACTAGTAGAATCACTACTGTTTCGATTGTTAGACCGATACAAATCGGTTCAGAATTAGCGTAGGCAATGAATTTACTTTAAAATGTATCGTAATTTGCTCCTTATAGATCCCAAACCAAGAAAAGTAGAATAAGAGGAGAAGCCACTTGATAATTAAATGCCGGTTTCTAGTTTCCTTCCTCAGATAACTAGTATCGTATGGACAGCCGCAAAATTGGCGTAGTTGAGCGGATAGGATAAAGCGTGTGACCATAGGATATGATATAATTATTATATTAATAGTCAAACAATGTCACAAGAAATCAATTACATTTTTATAGAGTGATAACACTGATAACTAAATGTATTAAGGGGTTCGTTGCAAAAAATGCACAAAGATTCTTCGTTTCCTCTTCAAAGCCTGAAGGAACATCCCCCACGTGTGCGATATTTTAATTCCATTTCCTCTAACATATTTTTGTCGGTTCTCTTTTAACGTTAACGTTTTAACTAAATTACGATATACAATCAATGTTTCTTCTTAATTTAATTTATTAATGATACTCTTTCTTTCCTAATTGGACAGGCGTTAAGTATAAATATATTTGATTTAAAGTTAATAGAGAAAAGGAGATGTGGTTGTTAATTTTAAATAGATACTTATTATCAAAAACGTGAAGATGTTTATTTTGTTTAAGAACTTGTGTTTTTATAAGTAAACTGCATTGCAACGAAATCACTCTATATAGAAAATTTTACAAGTACATTTTAAAATTACGTCCAGAAAAAGCATAAAAAAGGTCCCAAGTTATTTCAACATAACTTCCTTCGCCCCTGGTACATTCCAGCAAATCCCGGCTCCATGAAAAATTACAAAATTTTATTTTCTAGGCCTTTTTTGCGATAACCTCTACAAGGTAAAAAAATGATTGCACTGAAGTTTTGCATATCATGATGGGATGTATCGGACAAAATTTCTGTTTCCAAGGTTAAGTTATAAAATGATGTTATAAAATTTTTATTTTTTTTCCCAACATTTGGATGTCTGAAGTAAAAACTCAATACGGATTCATAAGCCACAAGCGTAGGAGTATGTTATTTTTTTTTAAATTGCATAACATTTATACCAGCAACTCGTATGATGACGTCAACAATTTGTGGGACGGACATAAACGGATAAATTTTCATTACGATTTACTTTGCTTCCGACAACCTTAAAGCGTTTGCAAAATTTCAGAACATTCAGTTCTGCAATTACAAAGCTAAATGTTGTTATATAATTTTGTTTTTAAAAGAATCTGGATTTTTTAAGCAAAAAATTTGAGACGGATTCATAAACAGCAAGCTGGAGTATGTTATGTAATAAAATTTAAATAACATTTATTCGCACTAATTGTAATACATATTTCCAATAACCTTAAAAAGTTTGTAAGAATTTAGAGCATTCAGTTTCGCAATTTCAAAGTTGTCTTTAAATGTTTTTATACAATTTTGACTTTTTCCTGCAAATCTGGACGTTTAAGGTAAAAACTCCACACGGATTCATAAACCACAAGTGCAGAAGTACGTTGTTTTATAAAATTTACTGTTGGAAAAATTAAACATAACGTGATAATTATTGGTGGGGACGATAGACAAACTTCGGTTAGCGTTTTAACATCTACGCAATATTCGTAACGTACATATAAAATGAAACAACAATCGTTCTAATAGTTTCGGAGATTATCTGTCTAATAAAAATCAACACAGATCCAGGGAAATGGGAGACCTACTGCAATACTTCCTTAGCTTTCGTTCGAAAAGTAAAAATGCTAAATAATGAAAAGTTTAGAAAGACAAGAATCGAAGTACTATTACTTTCCGAGCGCAAGCGAAGGAAGTATTGTAATCGAGTTCATTAGGCGACTGGTTTCTTTCATATTTTCTCGATGTGTCATAACCCCAAGAGTACGAAAAAATAGATTTGCCGTTTCCGTCTGTCTGTCTGTCTGTCTCTCTGTTCGTTTTTTCTTCCGTCTTCTGTCTGTCTGTCGGTCTCTCTGTTCGTCTGTTCGTCCGTCCGTCTTCTGTAAGTCTGTCTGTCCGTCTGTCGGTCCGTCCCGTCTGTCCTTCTGTCTGTCTATCCGCCTGTCTCTCCGCCTGTATACCCACCTGTCTGTCTCTGTCGATTTTTAATAGACAAGTAATCTCCGAAACTACTGGACCGATTGTTGTCAGTTTTTTGTTGTGTATTAGGAATATCATGTAGATGGTAAAACGCTAACCAAAATGTGCAGATCATCCAGATGATGTCATCTTCAAAATTTACAACAGTAAATTTGTGTTTAGTTTTATAAAATAAGACACTTGTGTAATTGTGGTGTATGAATCCGTGTTGAGTTTTCATCCTGGGCATCCAGATTTAAAAAAAAAAACAAAATTTTATAACCACATTTTGCAATTTAACTTTGAAACTGCAAAACCGATCTTGCGGACGTTTTAATCTTATCGCAAGCATGGTAAATTTTTATTCAAAATATATTTGATTGTCTCCCCCCAAAATTGATGACCCCATTTAAAAATTTTAATGGGGCCATGACCAACTTTCAATGGAACAGAAAATATATTTATCAGTTATTGCTTACGATTTGTCACTGCTTCTGAAAGACGTCAACCAAAATTTCAAACAAGAAAAATATAAAAAAAAAACATTAACATATTAATTTAAACAAAAGTATTGAATTAATTCAAAAATTCATTAAAATTCAAAATTCCTTCTTGCGCAAGATACATTTCGATGCGATTTAAGCAAAATAACCGGACGCACGCAAATGTCCCAGCATATGCATTTCTAATTCTGGGTTTTAAAACTTCACAGTTACGAATTGGACTTTTGTAAACTCTTTATTTTTCTACCCCCAGAGAAAGAAATCAAAAGTTGTTAAATCTGGGCTACGAGGGAGCCATCCATTGATTTGCACGCGTCTCATCAAGATAGTCCCTAACGACTCTGTGATAGTGAAGCCACAGCTCTTGTCGGAGGTTGAAAGGAACATTTTCTATACCTGTGTCCTGTTAAGTTCCCTTAAAAAAAATATGGACTAATTATATAATCTTCAATAATAACCAACCAACCAATGTTTACGGAATAAATATTTTGAAAATGAGCTGTTCTGATCCAATGTGGGTTCTTTAAGAAGTGACAGTTGTGCCTATTAACAACCCCGTTATTTTCAAATTTTGCTTCAGCGCTGAACAAAATTTTGAATAAAAAATTGTTGTCAACTACATCTTTATATTAACAGATAGGGATTCTCATAAAAAAATAAAATTGACAAAATCAAATTTTATAATTTTTAGGAAAATCTGGATATGTTTTTTTTTGTCTACGACAAACTGAAGTGAGCTAGACAAGATCACTAAATTTACTTTAATTTTGTTAAAATTGGGGATATTTTCCTCTATGAATGATATGTGGACTAGCTTGATTTTTAGAAAATACCTAATGTAACTGAGGGATTTAAAAAAAATACGGAAATTATTAAACTATTTTCGTCAGTTATCGAAGCAAATTTTCTTTTTTTTACTTCCTGAGCATAAGCTAGCTCCAAAGTACAAATTAATAAGTCGCCTCCTTCCGTCTGTTTGTAGTTTGTCTGTGTGTCTGTCTGTCGTCTGTGTCACTTTTTATTAGACAAATAATCTCCAAACCTACTGATCGATCGACGTAAAATTTTATATGTATGTTAGGAATATCGTGTGGATGGTGAAATTAACTAACCAAAAATTGTCTACTCATCTCCACCAATAATTAATATATCCCCTTTACCCCCCCCCCCCGCCCCATCACTTTATCTTACAATTTTTCTTTTTCCGAATAAATGTTACCTATATGAATCCGTGTTGAGGTATTACCCTCGACATTCAGATTTTTGTAAAAAAATCACAATCGCATAACATTTTACTGTTTCACTTCGAAATTGCCAAAGCGAATGCTAGCAACTCGTGTTAACATGTTACGGTTTTCGTAAGCATGGTGAATCCGTAATCAAAATTTATCCGTTTAGCCGTACTCAAAATGAATTAATACATCTAAAAATTATATTGAATAAGTTCCCTATAAAATACACAAAATATTATGACTCTTTACTTGTGGTCTAACAGTGGATTTAACGCTATTAATATTACTTATGCAGGATGAGACAAAACAGTGAACGAAATAGGAAACTGATTTTTTTTATCAAATCAAGAACGGTTCAATCTATTTTTTGAAAATATAAGTATTCAGTGCGTTTATTAGTAGTATTACACGACACCTCTACTCCTATTCAAATTGATATACGTGTCCTTGATAAAATATTGATAACGTCATTACAAAATTTTGTTACCGAAAAACATACATATTATTATTTTAACTTATAAGGTTTATCATTAGCAAAATAAAAATTACAAAATAAATATTATACTTTTTCGGCAAAACCATATTTGTTTGACTGTACTTTATAGGAGAGGGAAGTTCTGCCGAAATAAACTATGATCATTTTTTTTATTATACCTACCTTCTATCCTACAAAGGAAATCAATAAAATATCTGTGTTGTGGCTTCTTGTAACTTGGAGTTGACTCACCTGAAAAAGAAAATAAATCTTTATACACGTTTTTATTATCACTAAACTGTTACCACCATTACTTTAATATGTTTATTTTTCTTCCCGATCGCAAACTAAGGAATTATTGTGTTCAATTCCATCGGACAACTAGCGCACGAAAAATTAGGCCTTCTACTTTCATCTGTCTGTCCTTTGTCTGTCTGTCGTTTGTGTCAATTTTCATTCTACAGATAATCTCTGAAACTACTCACCGATTATACCTAAATTTAACCCCCCAACGTTCTGTCATTAGATTGCGTAGTTAGGGTGATCTACATTTAATGAAATGAAATACTCCTGTACCCGTGGTTTATGAATCCTCCATGATCTTTATCAGACTTTAGAAAAAACTGTTTGTCAATATTTTTCACATGCTTCAAGTAGCCGTAGTTTGTTAAGTCGTAGACTGTCAAACTTGTATTTCGTGTTGGTTCGAATCCCATCGTTGCCGGATGTTTTGTTTTGTGATTTGTATTATCTACATTTGTTTTAATTTCTAGGGGTTATTAAAAAATAAATAAAATTTTGCAAATTCAAACTGTATTTGTTCCATTGTACTTAAAGGGCGAGGAAAGTTCTGTCTAAACAACCTTAGATAATTTTTTATAGCCCCTATAAATTAAAATACATACATATAGTTATGAATTATTACAATATAGATGGAGAATTACGCCACACGACACAACGTAATAATAACCTACGGTAAAAACTTCGTGATTACTCAGGAAGACATAATAACTATAGAAATTTGTATATAAGTAGTACCCAATAATACTTTATCCTAATTGCCACGGAATCAACAGGAAAATTTCCAAAAGTGGACAAGAATTTTGAAAATGTATTTTTTTTTTCACACATTTCAAGTATGTTATTAGGGACACACAATTAACAATGCTTCGAATTCTTGTTCAATTCACACTAGAAAATATTCATATGTGTCCTAATTTTAAGTTATTGAATTTGGGCTAATAAATTTTAATTTATTTGAAAAATTGAGCCTCGAATTGCTTTTTTTTCTTCATTATCGATGATGAGTTTGGACGTATGCTCACTTCTCATACATTCTTGTTTAAAGTTGTCGGTAGTCATCATTATGACATTACTACGCACTTTAACACACGATGAAGTCGCCGGGAAACCAAACTGATTATTTGCTTCAAAATTTAAAATTTCTTGTTTAAAACAAATATATTACGATGAACAAAAATGTTGACTCTATGTCCAGTTTTGAAAATAATGGTAACAGGGAGTTTGTCATTTATAATTAAGTAGTTTGACGCCAAAGATCATGTAATATAAAATGTAAGTCTCTAACTGTCACAGTGAATTCAAGAAATAATCACCATGTTGCACATAACCCAGGATAAATAAAACAAAACAAAACAAAAATGACGTTAATGTTATTGTTTAAATATTTAAGTTTTTCTCTAAAATAAGCAATACCGGAAAAAACTATATCCAATTTTGCCCATATTTTAATTGGCCTCTGATTCAATGAAGTTTTAAAAGCTTCGAGATGACAACATGGGAGACATAAGTCGAGTGCTTTGTAAAATTGTGCTAGGTGGGTGTGCTTCTTGAATTCTCCACATCTCCGTGATTAAATCCAGTCCCCAAATTGGAAACTGGCGTCACATCAGACGAGTTTATAAATCGCCTTCTATTTCGTATTTCATTATGACATTCACTTCCACATCCATTACTATGTTTTATTTTTAAAGTTTTATTTACAGACTGGAGCCGTTGCGGTGATGATGAACGTGTAAACTGTGGCTGAATGTTGACTAGATGTCACTTGGCGTGAGAAAATAAAAGGTTTAAAAATTCGAAAGTGCATTTCTGGATCCCATTCAGGCCGTCGGAAGCTCCAGAAACAGTCTGCCGAGAAACTTGTAAAAGTAAAGGTTTGTTCACATTCGACGTATTAACTATTGAAATAACAAGCTACATCAGGAGTTAGTCAGTGTCTAACCGAGTAACGAAGGTAACAGAAATTGTGTATTTGTTCCATGGTGTATAAATAATCGATTTTCAAATGACAAATCTTCACAGTGTAAACTTAACCAACGTTGTGAACAATTTTAGATAGTAGAAGTTGCCCTGTGGTCTTGCAAACACTTACTGTCTGCATAACAACCAAACTAAATAAGATTTTCGACTGAATTTCAGTTAAGTAACTGCTATTTGAGTGGTACAGAGGATACTGATAAAGATATTCAACTTGTGATTTCCAGTGTCACACTAAATTACATCCCGTCTTCGCTACGTAATTCAGTGACTAACTCATCATGATAACAAATTCTTAGAATCACCTGATAACCACGAGTGTGACTAAAATTATCGTTTACACAAACAGGTTAACAATGCCATCAGTCATTTATTTTTCGCGAAAATGAGCGGATAAAATTGTATAAACAATTTAACTATGATTACGTCAAACCTTAAAACGTTTATTTGAAAGATAAATTACAAAATGTTGTTAGACAATTTTGACTCTTTCTTAAACTAAAAGTCGACACGGATTCATAAACCATGAGCGCAGCAGTATGTTATTTTATAAAATTTAAATAGCATTTACTCCAGCAAATTTTGGGAAAGACGTTATCCCATTGTTGCTGGGGATAATCAGACAAATTTTCGTTATTATGCTACCATGTTTCCAACGTACATGTAAAATTTGACAACAATCGGTCCAGTAGTTTCGGAGAGTACCTATCTAATAACAATTAAGACAGACAGACGTACTGTAAGGGTCATGAAATGTCGAGAAAACATAAAACTAGCCATTCGTTGGATGGACCGTATTACAATACATATTTCTTAGCTTAAGATCAGGAAGTAAAAAAGCAAGAGTTAGGCAATAATTAACTGTTGGTTATATTTTCCGCCACCAGATAATTAATTCAATATAGTCAACCCAAAGTAAATATTACTGCTTTTAAATATTATTACATTTTGTTCTACATTAAATAGTTACTGGTGCTTTTTAATACATCTCATTTTTACTCTCATGGAAGTGCCAAATATAATCCCATTGTTTCATTTAAATTCCGTCAAGCAGTAATCTCTGTGTCTATTTTTTGCACTGTTAGTGGCATCCTTAATAGCGGTAACTTAGGCGGGAATTTCTAAATTACCGCAACATGTAAATTAACCACATAGAGCTCTATTTCCTTTCTCTTTCTTGTATAAAGATCTCCCATTTGCTTTTTTCACTCAGATGAGTTTGTCGGTTACGCGCATAAAAACATAGGTTTAGAGTTGTTTGCATATGTAGTGCCGTATTTTGGTTTAATATAGAATAATGAGCGTGGAGAAGTACGTCGTATTTCGTTAGTGTTATTAATACGGTGAAAAAAATTTAATGTGGAGTGTAAAAACAGAAACGAGCTCGTGTTAGCAATTTGGTTTTGCGATTTAATTTGTTTGATGTTAAAAATATCTTGGAATTACTTTTCTTTGATGAGATTCTTTGATCGCGAATTCGTAGCTGGAATGGTATTTTATATACTGGAGTTATTACACTGAGATGATAAGATTGCGAAAAAGATCTTGACTTATATATAAGACAGTTTGCGTGTAGCGTTTAATGCAATAGCGTATACACTAAAACGATGGTCGCTTAGGCAACAGTTTAGCCGCTTAGCGTAATGCATTCAAATACATAACCGATTCCGGTGTTTGATCCGCCATACCGTAAGTTCAGCGTGTACGCTAAACCAACGTCGCTATGCAGTGCAACAGTGTCAAGTGTCATCCATTAATAATTGTAAAAGATTGATATAGTTGGATTCATGTATCTTTTTACACACGTGACCAAAAGCTAACGTCCGAACTAATAACTGTCACTTTGTAGTAATTTTGCTTTCCATGCCTTCCGATTGGGCCTTGATTTTGTAGAACTGGGAAGCAGCCGAGTCTTTTTTTCGAATTTTAATCTTCGAAACCGTTGGGCGGGTAACGCCTAAAGCATCTGCAACTCGCTAAAAATTTGAGCTAAATTATTAACCATGAACCTTCAAGTGGTTGCTCCTTACTTGTTCTGAAGCATTTAATGAGATTAAAGGACCACCGCTTCCCAAGAGCAAAATACTCTATAAAGTTGGACACCATGTCCTAGGCACGGGAACTCAAAGGTTTGCCCGGCATGTTGTAGACCAAACACGAACAAGAAATAAGATAATAAAACATAAAATAGGCCAACGAAACAAGAATACTAACAACCAACGAACTTTACGAAAAACTGAATAGAAAACTTGAATAGAACAACGAAAAACTGCGATTAACCACTCTGAGTAAAACCAAAAATGACAGCGACATTTGATGAAAAATCGATGAATTATTAACTTGATTGATTGACTAAATCAGTGCCTGTCGCACTATCTGGACGCATTAAATTTATTATGTATTTTATCTTTTTCTAATTCAAGGAACTTTGTGGAAGATAATAACTGACGTAGAGCGTAATTTGGACTCATTTCGGTAGACATACTATTTATCTTGCTCTCCGTTGTTGTAATCCTTAAAACAAAGATTCCTATGGTAGATGCTGTCTGAGCTTGTATGATACTTTGGTCATGTGTGTAAAAAGATACATATCCAACTATAGGCGAAATCGCTCAAAGCTGTACAAAAAACTCTTGAAGAAGGTGTACACTATTTGGATTACGGTATGCATTTAGCGTTACCGAATTTTTAACGTACGTTCGTCAAAAAGTCTGTAATAATAATAAGCACCTAAATTTTATGGGGGTTCACCATAGCCAGCCAGCACTTAGGCCTCGCCTTTGGACCCATTATACCTTCCCTAAGCATTGTACCATTGCATGGCGTTTATCGCTGTTTATTCTTGTGTAAGCTGAATTTTTAGTGCAAGTCTTAAAGGCGACAAAACAAATCAGTTTTAATTATTAACCCCCACTTAAGACACATATCTCAGATGCAGGTGGGGCGCCTTTGGCCCATGACCCAGCAGGTTGGTGAAAGTTGTGAAAGGGGTGTCCTGGCTGTTGACCGACCGGTGGTGGCGGTGGTGGCAACCGAATGTAACAGAGAATACATACGTTTACTGGTTTAGTTTGGGAGATTAACCCGGTTTCTGGAGGAAACGTAGTGACGTATGGACGTGGAGGTGTCCTCTTCACTTTGGTCGTGACAGTGCTCCTTCTGAGGGGGCTGTGGGCGGGCAGTACATCCCAAACGGTACAGCTAGAGCGATTTCAGATAACTCAACAACATCACTAAAAGATCGCGAGCCGAAGACGACGCCGGGAGTTGGAAAAGCTGATCGACAATGAGTGGGCTAGGGGATGGAGACCCCCGGAGAGTGACCTCATTCTTAATCATTAGCGATAGATAAGTCACGTGTGTTTTCACTAGAGAGCGGAAAATATGCAGCAAAATTTTGGGAAATATGATCATATATTATGCACGAAATTTATGGAAATATGCAGTAACTTTCTTAATATATGCAGAGATATGCATTTGCATATGCTCCAACAATTAAAAAAAAAAGCTTAATAAGTGAACTAAATTGATTTACAAATTACAAAAACAGGTTTCCGTTTTATTACAAAAAATACCTAAATCATAAATATTAATATTCTTATACTAAAAATTAAATATAAACAGAACAAATCGAAAGATAGTAGTAATCGACTATTTAATTACTATTTTGGTAACAATTTATTTTTAAATATTTTTCGAAATATTGAACAAAAAGTGATTCTAAAGTATGTATTTGTAAATAGAAAAACTGTGTACCTACTACGTCCACAGATGTAAAAATAAATACCGGTTTAGAGCAGGCGCGACAAAACACAGTTCCTTCTTGAAGAATAAGTTCAGGGAAAGGTTTAATCCATAAATTAATTTGAGTTATCTTCGACATATTGACACACCTGTATCGCTTTAAATGCCTCAATGTAAACTCACGATGAAAAATAATAGGATAACGTCCCTTTGACCACCACAAAACATGTCATTAATACACTGAAGTAACGAACAAAAATATTGGGAATGAACGTAAGGCTTGTCCCAGAAAGTTTTGCACCATATTTAAATTCTGCTATTAAAGTTGTTTAATCGACATTTGAATTAAGTAAAATATATATGCTACAGTAGGCCATGGTCTACACATCTGTCATTAGTTTTTTTGTTTTAATCAGTCGGCTCTCAAAATGTCGTCAAAAAGAGTTAGTGTAAGACAACGAATTTTGCAAATTTGGTCCGAACATTCTCAAAAATCTTTAAATTTAATAGCGAAAGAGGCTAATGCGACGCAGTGGACGGTAAAACGGACCATTGATAGATGTCAGAGACAAAGAAAAATTTATTTTTTGCAAAAATTTGGCCGCAAAGTTCTTGTTTGGCAAGCAATTTGCCAATGTGGCAAGAGAAACAGGATTTTTTTGTTGAAAGCAGCACCAACACTGATTTTTGTGTCCGAAAATGCCTTCAAGCTCGATTACTATCTTTTTTAAGAGCTCACCCTGGTTCTACTTTCTTTTGGCCAGACCTAGCTACTTTGCATTACTCACAATTAGCGAAGAATTGGTTTGCGCAGATTAGAGTGCAATATCCAGACAATGAAAATAACCCCTCAAACTTACCTGAACTCCGGCTTGTTGAAAGATATTGGGTTCTAGTTAAGGGAAGAAGGAAAATGCGCCAAAAATTTTGAATTCTTCAAAAAATTGTGGATGATGGGAAGTAAAAAAGTTTCTAGTGCAAATTTGCAAAAAATAATGCGTCGCATTAGATCTAAAGTGAGATTATTTTCCCGTAAGCCGTTAATTTTAAACAAGTAATTAAGAAATTCATAATTTTACTGCTGTTATAGTATACTGTAAATAAATTTGATTCGATTTGTTGAGACGTTCTTATTTTATTCAAAGACAAAATATGTGCAAAACTTTCTGGGACAAGCCTTATTTCCAAAAGGAATTAGAACGCGAATTTACGTGGAAGGATGGTTTAACACCCTGTAGTTTCTCCAAACTACCATAAAATCCAAACCTTTCCTAGTTATTTGAAGCTCAGGAAAATATTTGCTATATGATGAATGAAATTTCGACTTTCTAGATATAGTCTTCCCAGTTTAAAGTGGTTTTTATGATAGGTCCATTGTGTCGAAGTTGACGATGGGGACAATGAAGTCATTCCCTAGCCATAAATAAGAACGTGGTCGGTTTCTTTGCAAGGCCGTACTTTGTTATTTAATATTGTCCGTCGTGGGGTAATAACGAAGTGATAATGTTAATTATCTTGTCGTAAAAACCGCTTTAAACTGGGACTACAATAAATGCCGATAGAATGATAATCTTTTTTTTTTCAAATTACCACAAAAATGGATAAAAATGCAAAATATGCACCGGTTACGTGAAATATGCAGCAGAAGGCAAATATATGCAAATATGCAATTTTTTTATAGCTGTATTCATTTTTAATTAGCATGATTCGTTCACATATTAAATATCACGACTTATATGCAAAAAATAACGGATATGCAAATTTCATAAAATCCGCTCTCTAGTTTTCACATTCCTGATGACATTGCCGAATTGTCGCGGGGACGGACCTGTACTAGAACGTCACATGTGAGTGAATCTGTAATTTTCAATTGGCCGTGGCCGTTTGACCGTCTTTGATAATAATGAATATTTGTTGATAATTTGCGCTAAAGCCACTATCTGGCCAGGAATCGTCTTACACTTGTTAAAAATCCGACTTTGGTATTATTTTGTTCAGGAGCGAACTTGAATTGAAAGAAATGTTCTTAATTCCGTATGATCTTAGCTTCATGTTAATAGTTTGGATCCGTGGAATTTTATTTTCGAAAGTATCTTTTTTACTTCATTGGAAAATTATACTAATATGTGGAAAAATTTATAGCTTATTTGAATATTATTATGCATAATGATGAAGAAAAACTTCGGCTTTAAAGATGGGACCATCTTATCTGTAATAATCATTTTTTTTTTAAATACCGGGTGACTATAATGATTAAAGCAAATTTTTGGGTTGACAATTTTGAATTATTGGCAGCAATGTTAACATGTCACTTCACAGATATCAATTTGGACATGAGAGGCTAAAAACAAATAAGCAGATCCTGAATTGGTGCAAAAAATTTGAATTTGGCAACAGGTATGCCATTATAAAATTTTAAATGTTACCAACCTAACAAAAAAATCCCAAACTGCCATGGTACAAGAAGACGTAGTGTGCTATTCCGGTAAATGAATTTTCCTCTGCTTTGCGCACCAGCCACGTGACGTCACAGTGCCTTGAAAAGCGTGCTTGAAACGCTCTTCTGATAACTTCGAAAGCTGTCAAATGTCAATTTATCAGTGATATGTGAGGTTATAACGAAGGTTGAAATTCGGTTCAGTTTTTAATTACGGGTTAACTTATCTGCGAAGGTACTAAGTTGAAATCAGATGCTAATAACATGTGTTCAAAATGTGGCATCGTTCGTTGACGGTGACAATACGAACATGCAACAAGCCAGAAGTTAAATTTGGCGGTCATGACAGCTACATGACGTCATGCAAAATGCGCAATATCATACCATGTCTTTTTGTACTATGGTAACTGCTAGCGTAATTTGAATATACTACAAAATAATTAGTAATAGATTTATAAACAAGTTTCAACTTATTGGCTGTTTTCCAGAATGAAAAGAACTCTTGTATTACAGTATCTCAAGGGAGTAAAAGGTATCAGAGTGGGTGGATTCTTTTAAGATAATTTCTCTTAACCGAACGTGTTAACATTTCGCGTCATCTGACCATTGTCACCTCGTGTCAACAATGTACGTCACGAAATAATAAACTTCAGCTATGATATTTTCTCTTTATATATACCTATATACAAGTATTTTTATAATTCCGCTGTTGACCACTTGTTATTGACTCAGTGTATACCATCTCTTTGTCGTTCTAAGTCCCAGTATTCACAATCGATGCTGCGATTGTTTACAAGGATGTCTTGATTAGGCATCATTCATCATTTTTAGTGGGAAAGGGCACAGGTGCGTTTTAATACCCGCTTGTTCTACTGACGTTTAAATTAGCATTTCGCGAAGGGGGCGGTGGTTAATCGTCTATGATATATCCATAAATTTAGTAGGATTACACACATCTCGCGATATTACTTCAGGGTATTTATTTCCGTGGTATTAGGAGCTGGATGTACGCAACAGTACTAATCTACGTTGATTTTCAAATATATAACTTTCCTGCCAGTTGCCAAAGCCGCCCCTCGTAATATATTCCGTGCACTTTTTGACTCGTCCATTTAAAAAACATCGAAGGGGAGCAGATATTTGAAAATATTGGAAATGGCGAAAACCAAATCCTAGTAGCACGAGGGTCGACTTTAGAAAACTCATAAGTAGCTTGAGAATTTGAACAAGCTTTTTTAGATTTTGATTAAAGAAATTCTTTAGAAGGGTTGATTACGCCTGCATACCTGCAGAGGGGTCGGAAATATCAAGAGGTTAAATATGTCCGATTCGGTTGCGACAAATCCCGGGTCATGAAGTGCATTTCATGCAAAGTAGATATTTGTACGGCTGGAATTCACAGTATTATTTGTACAAAGAACAAACTGCCTGGATTATTTAAAGGTCTGTTTCTCTCTGCGCAATTAAATTTGTTTTATTAAGTGCAGTTTGCTGTTTCTGGAATTTACACAAGAATAAGTTTAGATGGAACACGTTTAGTCAGTCGGAAGGGGCGGTAGAAGAAAAGTGGATTTAATTAGCTAGCTACGTTTTAATAGATGTGTTGTTTCAAAGTAAAGGAGTTCCAGTTGAAGAACTAATTGACTTTTACGATTTCTGATTACATATTCGTTAGGATTCTCGTTTCTGTTCAGCTTGTTTGTCAGTATACTTACCGATAATTTAATATTCTCGATCGCGTTCCTCGATAAATGAGTATGAGGACTTTTATTTAAAAATACATGGGATACAACATTCTGCTAGGTAGCGAACGGCTTTCGCATAAACAGTACATATAATATTGATACTTTTTCCTCCCTAAGTACTTACTTTAGTTCTATCTCCTGAATAATACGCGCTGCTACTTTCCCTTATCAATTTTTATGAACTCCCTCGACGAAAAATCAAAAACAAAAGAAACACTCGATATTTCCAATGTTTTTTTCTGACGTTAGTTCTCTCGTTTATATCGGTGAGGATTCGATTAATCCGCCTCCGCCATGACACAGGGTTGGAATGAAAGTCATTTCTGTCAAAGATAATGGTCGAAAGTAGACAATTCGATGGGGATAATAGTGGTGATAGCTATAAAGATAAGATTATAGTACTTATTTGAGCTGCAGAAGGGGTTAGTTTTATGACGGATACGGAAACGTGGAAGGTTTATTGTTGCTCAATCAGACCCCAACAAATTACTATTTAATTGCGTCACCTTTCTGGTAATGAATCGTACAACGAGGGTTTTACGGGTTTTCACTTTTGTTTATTCGTTAATATTTGGGTAGTGATAAGAGTTAATTATGCGTGAGAGGATAAATTTATTTTCATGTTCGGGATTACGTTATCATTTTTGTGACAGAGTTGAAAACTGGAAGTTTAGGACACGTAAAATCACTCTCAGTTTCACGTTTGTACCAGTTGGATCACACTCGTGCAATTGACGCAGCCAGTAGGATTTTATCGAGGTTTTAGTTTCGGTCCTCAAGATAATTTATTCTATTGCGAAACAAAATAGCCCTTAATGTGAGTGTCATTTCACTGTAAGAAAGTTAGTTATGCATCCTTACTAATGAAAGTCAAGTATTAATTAAACTAGAATGGGGTTTTAAAAGTTCTTGTCTCAGCGGTGTTGCTAATTATTGTAGAAACTTTTATTCAGCAACTTTCAAGTTTAGTTCTCAAACATTATCTCTTCGCACAGCTTTATCATAGTTCCGCAGCACCGACGTACATCTTTAATAACCCAATCAATAAAATTTTCACTCGGTTAGACCCCTTTCATCGATTTCTTTTTCAATTATGAAACTTTTAAGCTACCCCAAGTCCGCTTACATTCTTTCTAAGCTCGATTTGGAAAAGTTACCGATAGAGAAGAGTAATAAAAAAACTAAAAACTTGATGAATGTTCTTCACAAAGAAATTCCGTTCGAAAATCCCGACAAATGATCCTTGAACAGTGAAGGGATTATACAGAATCCACTCTTGTCGCTCGAAGGAAGAGTACGGGATTAGAACGTAAGTATCGGGAGTCCTGTCGTCAATTTTCCATGCGCTACTAAAAATTCAATAAAAATCCTTCTTGTCAACCCGATATATGTGTAGGAGATGAAAGCGACGTCAGCGCCGTACTATATGCAGATTTTCTCCGAACCCACCCTCACCAAATTCCTCCCTAGCGAGCAACGTTTGCGGCTTTTTTTGCATGTTGTCTTTTGTCTCGAAATGCGATTGATTGCTGGGAAACGAGGGCTGCTTCCACGAACAGAAAAAGCGCTAATGAAAAGAGATGACAAACAAAAATTATTTAGGGCTAATCAAAAATGTAGAGGGTGAATCTCATGCCGGCGGCTCGAATTGAGGAATTACAATTAAAGTTAGCGCAGTCAGTAGGACTTAAAAAATTTACCAGCTAAGCTAATTAGGGTCAGGATCCCATACACAGTAATCCCGGGTCTAAACATGACATTTAAGTATAGCCCAAATGTTTTTTAATAAATTCTTTTTTTATTTATATTTTTTACCCATTCAGAAAATTCGCTGGATATAAACTGCTAACAATATGTTAGTCAAATTTAAAATTTTCTCATCTTGATACTACATCTAATTTTTCATAATATATTAATCACTCAAAGCTGATAACTATCTGATTATCTAAGATATAATATTCTGTTTGGTGACAATTTACTTGATTGACAGAATATATTAAAGTCCAATTTTCTAGTTTCTTAGTGGTTCAATAGACATCGTGTTGTACAACATCGATTTTTAGTTAAGAAAAGTTTTTGCTTTAGATATCTTGGGGTTATGACTGTGACTTCATAAGCATTTTACAGTGGATCACTCATAAAATTCAATAAATGCAAGCAGTGGCACGGGTCGCCACACAGACAGTTAACTCGGACACGTATGGTAAATTCATTGTCAGGAACTCGTAAAAATTATCGCAAATTAAGTAGATTTAAGCCATAATTGCACTAGATATTTAGCAGAACTGTAACTAATTTTCACAAAATGTGTGAAGAAGGTTAAATTATTATTGAGCTCACAGACGGTATTACTGACATTTTTAAAACCATTTGCTCTAGGAACTGCAAAAAGAGAAATGAAAACTGTCCAGATCGCTATTTAGTTAAAATTATGTTCCAGTTTTAGAAAGTATAAAAACTGTCAGCAACCCAGAAGTAGCTACTAAATCATTAGCAACTATGGGTCGCAGAACACACACACAAATTCAATTTACTTCCGAATTAGCAAATAAAGTTTGAACACCTTAGAATTCATTTATCTCGTCTTTGAAGTAAACACACAGAGCAACCAAATTTAATAACTGTAAAAACACACTTAATATTGTAGAATGAAACTATAACAGTGTTAATCACGACTTGAAGTAATAGTTATGGTCTGTAAAGGATACACAAACCTACAAATCCATAATAATTTGGTAGATGCATTAAGAAGAATATTTTAGAATAAATTTTTCACAAACTGTGTACTTTTAGTCATAGAAATGATGTTAAATTTTAGATAAAATACACATTAAGTATTTTTGCATAAATATGTTTAGTTACCACAATAATGGTAACCATGTGCTCCTTTTTGAATTATGTTTTGTGGCTAACTGTACCAATTTGGCACACTTGATGTTTGCGATACAGGTGATTGTTCCCTAATTCATATAATCATTAAGCGATTGTTAAAAAAATTAGGCTCGTTTTAACATTAGATGTCGTTAACCATGAAATTTGGTAGGATCCACGCTGAGTGTTTGATGCCTGAAGATTTGTCAGCATTTTGTAAATTACATTTGACTGAAGCGAAGCACCACGCCAAAGTTGGTTTTCTGGGGCGAATTCAATTTTATTTTGTTTTAAGGAAAATCGTTTTCTGCAATCCTATAATCTGCCAAAAAAGCATGTTTTGCATATGCCTTCTCTGAAACTTTTCGGCGTACGCTTCTGCATTAATTTGAAACAACACCGAGTAATGTTTTTTATTATTTGTTAGGTCCACGTAATAGCGCTCAAATTTAGTTCTAAACCGACTCAAGCATCTGGAGACATAAAAGAGAATTAAACTCTGAACGCAAGCTGACCTAATCTGCGGTAGCAGAAGGTCTCTGAGCCCCAAAGTTATTATTCATTTTCTCTTTTAGTGTGTTGTGTATGGTGTCAAAACGTAACACGGGAGGTTGCGTAACGCCAAGTATCTTGTGGGTAGAAAAAAAACCGTTTAAATTGGATTTGCAAGTTATTCATTTTCTCTCCTAAAGTGGAAGCGTCCCTCTGAAAGTTCTACATTCGCACGAAACTTCTGAAAGCTTCTGGTCTTCAATCTATCCACTTCGAATATGCGAAACTGACAATATCCCCACTGCAATAAGCTGTTAAGTTTGTTCATTAATTAGCAGCCACGAAAACAACCGCCATATCTATTATGAACTAGCAGCACATTACTTATGCAGTTTGATCATGTATCCGAAGTTAGCAACACAGGGCCAATTAGTTTTAAAGTTACCCAAACTTAGCTAAACTTGGAATTGAATCGAAATATGAATAGGATTATTGCTCTGCCGCCCAATCAATCACACCGAATCATTAATCGGATCCACTTAATTTCGCCTTCTTTTATGCGCATTGATCACCTCCATCAATCACGTGATTAATTTCGGTGGTAGAAAAATATCCGCTGCTTTTTTATATTACGGCTACCAAACAAAGCACTAAATCGTAAGGAGAAAAGCTATAAGAAGGACGTGAAGCAAATTTAAAATTGCGCGGCGGCCACAATGGCGGCGTAAAATGGGTTAGTCGATCGAGTCTCGCCGGGATAGAAGCTGTGTTAAAGCTGTGTCCGCTGGGATTATCAGTTTCATGAACTTTAAATTGGATGTTTATGGTTTTTCAATCAATATTTGAAATAAATATGGGGTATAACTTCTGTCACGTCAGAAATCTATGGTTTTCGAGTAATTTCCCAAAAGAATATCACGTTCCGGGGTTTCGTCAAATATTTAGAAGCTAGTTCATTAGAAATAGTTTTCGTAATTTAGAGACCAACAGAGGAATAAAGTTCGCCTTTTGTGCGGCAAACCCCTTCTGGCTGCTAAAAAATTAAAATATTTCTGGCAAAAAACACACAATTGAACATAGTATGGTCAGTACGATATTTGATGTATAAAGGCGAAATTTTGGAAGACTTGCATGCATCTTTTCTGCAAACCCTACACACTACGTTCACAACAATAAATAGCCAGACATTATGGACTCTTTACTAGCCACCTAAATTTCAAACATAAATCTACGTTTTATGCCACGAATGCCTGATTTATATCATTGTAAAATCTCCACCGCCTTTGTTACAATGCCATTAATTAAAACTCTTTTAACTTTCTCGATAAGAGAACGAGATAAATTTTCGTTATGGAGATTTCAACAGATTTTCACGTTTTGAGATTCCCCGAGCACGTTTATGTGGTTAGGGATTTGTCCGTCACGTCACCAACAACCAAATATTGTATGAAAAAAACGTTGTTATTTAATTAGAACGTACATTTTCAATAAATTGCCTTGGAAATTAGTGTCCTAAAAGTACCCTTGTGGCTTTGTGTTAAACTTTTTTTTTATTATATTTATAATGAATTACATATTTAATAAAAAAGGAGAAAATTAATAAAAAAAAATCTCTGAAAATCTCCCAATCCCATCATGTAGATCAAGATTTTACAAGCAACGTGGCGAAGTCGGCAGAATTTTTCTCTATGAAAGTGTAAACGTGAAAGGGCTGCTAATGCATGACAGGCCTGCTTCCGCCACCGGCCCAGAAGGCCCGCCACAACAAATAGCCAGACATTATGGCCACACTTACTGGTCGCCCAAATTTCGAACATAAATCTACGTTTCATGCCACAAATGTCTGATTTATACCATGGTGAAATCTCGGCCGCTATTCTTCCGATTCCATCAATTAAAAACCCTCTTTAACCATTAGTTTATGGAACCTCTGCTAAAAAAAAACAAAATTCCTCTTGACTTTCAGAAGCAGTAGGGACCCAACATGTGTGTGTACTTGAGTAGAGAAGCGGTCAGATTAAACGAATCGTGAACGAAAACCGAGCTGTCCGACCGTGAGATATTAAAGAGGGTCGCGTTTTTTAACTCGACAGTTGCATGGTCGTGATTGAACTCTAACCCTCGGCAAAAGGCCTGACATCAGATAAGAAAATGGACGTGAAATTAAACCGTAAATGAGAAAGTCCGAGGTGAATGGCGACGGCTGAAATGTCAGCGCCTTTTCGAAGGGCGAATCGGTAATGATTCTTAATTGGAGAAGCGTATGCGACCAAAACGTGCACGCTTATAATTTTCGATCTTATCTATTTATTTTTTTTAAGATTAGATAACTTTAAACTAGTAGACAAGTAGATAAGCTTTTGCTGTAAAAAAATTGGTTAGTGCGTTTATACCAATCCTACCGACTGCGCCGTTTTAGTTCCACAAACCATGAGTCGGATAATATTGCATATCAATAAAACATGCGCGTTATCCTGAAGTCATTAAGCAATTAGATCCCCTCTATCTTCTTATACTGTTGATTAAAATTTAAAGCAAGTTGCTCGATTTCGTATTTAAATTGGACGTGTTCTAGTCCAAACCGTCTGTGACAAAGAAAATTAATTATTGGTGAGGCGTACGGTGCGGTGTAATTTGACATTAAACATTCAGATATTACACAGCAAGTAACTATGTCTACACCTAGCTGACTGTAGATTCAACCCTGTTACAAACTCGCTCCTACTGGGGGATTTAACCTACTTTTCAGCTCTCTATGTAGATGAGCGTTGTGTTGAAACCATCGCCATAAATTTATTAGTAGGTCACTTCAAATTACTTCCCCAAAATTCAAAGTCATATTTTATAATTGAGTAATACACCTTTGTACCATCTAATTACCTTCCGTAAATCATCGGTGCTTTAGCAAATGAATATAAATACGTTTTATAGAATTAGGAGGAGGCAGGAAGTAATCAATCTAAATCCACCTTGAAGATAAGCACTTTTTAGCGCCGAGGGTGGGATTAAAACAGCTCTGTCGGACAGGTTTTATTAAATACTCTATATAACAACAGCGGAATTCATAAATCATTGCAAATAACTTAATACCAGAGGCGGAAGAAAGAAAAAATTTAGATACCTGTAGCTTAAAAAATTTGTGCCCTCGTGCTAAATGGTGTGAAATTTAAAAAAACTGTAATAAACGAATATTATGCGATCGCTGGGAGCTAGAATAGAAATGAAGAGATAAAATCTACCAACTTCGACGATAAATTTAATTAATTCGAGAATACCATTATAAACAAATTGTTCGGAAAACGCCGATAGCGTCAACAAATAAATAACAAAACAAACGTTTCTGACGTTGTTAAACAAAACTGTCACACAAATCATGCCTCATTGATTTAATTGTGCATTAACAAAAGAATGGGTTGATATCAACCTCAACAGCATTACTGACTGTCACAATTTCGGATTTCTATTTTTCGTCAGATTTTTCAGAGAGAACATTTTAATGATTAGATTCCACCATTCAAACCGACAGAAATTCTCCAGAGGCAACCGACTAATGATATATATGATGAATATTACGAACGCACGCCATAATTCATCTTAATCTTCAAGAGTCGAAACTGGAAACTGATAAGTGTTGTAATTCTAATGGCGCCTAATTTACAATCTCTGCAATCTAGCAGTGTCGGTTCGGTAAAGTTGAAGTCACTGTTATTATTAGCTATTTTAGAAGGCGAGTGATTTAAGTGACGTCTCATGCAGATGTTCAATTATTAATTGCACCTGACTGCACCAGCAAGTGATTTATATGGAAGTTTGGACGATTATACTAGTGAGGCGGCTTAGGTAAAAATAAAGCTCGCTTCGCTCGCTTACAATTCGTAACGATTCTGAATTGGTTATTCAAACTTTAGAAAAGATTACCACTAATGTATTAGCTTATGGTAGTTACAAGCCTGCAACAGAAGATCGTAATATATTGTACATTAAAAAATGTTGAAATACAATAATGACAACCTTTTATTTCCTTACATTGCTATTTGGTCCGACATCACCAAAATCCTTAAACATTTTTTCACATATAATAACTAGGAAGTTGTTGAACAACGAATTCATTTTAAAATGAAGAGTCAAAACATGATGTTTAAAACATTTATTAGCATTTTTTAGTTATTTTCAGTAGGAAATGTGTCCACAGAATTCAGGGACCCAATTCCAGAGCATTGTGTATTGCACCGGGATTATTTTCGCCATTTCAAATATATCTATATTAATTACTTATGTTACTGCTTTCATGACTACAATTTAGAGAAAAATTAGGTTACTGAAATATACAACAGATACATTTGATGGCGTGGCTTTACTACTATCTTTCCTACAATACAAAAAGAGTTTCTGAACACTTTCTAAATTCTAAACTTATTATGCATGTGTTACACAGTACTACTTTAAAGGCAGGTTCCCCCTTATACCTTTCCAACGCCTTTATGTATACAACTTTGAAACTTAAGCGATATTGATCGACACAGTGACGTGTTATGACCATGGAATATCAAAACTATGTTTTCGATTTCGAAGCTGTACCTGTAGTGGTTCCAAAGTTATATGACTTCAAGACAGTACTGTATTACAGAATATTATATTTATGAGTTATACAGTATGCCGTACTCATCGACGATCGTTTGTTGACTTTGAATTTTTTTTGCGAGGATTTTTTTTATTCTTTATGGGTGTAATGATTAAATTGTTAAAAAAAACGAACATATCGGTTATAATAATTTGTGACACATACTATTATATCATTTTTTTTGTGTTGATAAGGAGACTTTTATAGGTTGTTGTGAATTAATATAACCAATAACTGGATATCCAGAGTCAGGTCAAGTCAACTTACACAAGGCAAAGCCAAAAAATCGTGATGAGATAATGATAATAATTCCAGGAATCGGAGAGAAATATCAACGAAGAGTACCTACTATTACGATTTCGAATATACCAGTCAATTATATTAGATAATTCCCGAATACCCAGAAGTCCTGTGGGGTTGCAAACATTTTAGGACAAGTTAAGCCATATGGAAAATGTGCCCACGCCTAGACCGAATACCACATTATTTGGGTGTTAATCCCCACGATCGATTTATGACCTATCTCCGAACTGCTGGAAAGACATTGAAGGATCGATGTTGTATGTATGTATGTATGTATGTAACTGTTTATTTCTTTCCCATTCGGGACTTGAAAGAAGTCCGGTTTACATTTTTCCCTTAATATATCTATATATGTACAAATATATATCAATTAAACATATTTTTAACTTAAACTAATATTCTTTCTCGAAATGCTCCCTTATTTTCGTTTCTTTTCTAATATCATTTTCATCCATTCCAGACCATCACCTGTTTCGTTCAATAGCTCATTCCTATCTTTCTCGACTTCCCGTAACTCTTCACAATCCTTTAGCCAGTGTTCAATCGTCTCCGGAAATTCCCTGCATAATCCGCATCTTCTATCCTCTTCCTCTTTCCAGTAACAGTTTTCTCCTTCTTCATTTCCCACCCTAAATCTGGCTATTGTCTTTCTGTCTTCATTCTTTCTCCCTCTTATTAGATACTCCGGTAATTTTAGACCTCCTATTATTTCTCCATATTTTGGATTATATCTGGACTCTGCTATTTTTTTCCTTTGCTCTTTTCTTTGTAACTCTTCATCTAGATTTAAAATTTCCTTCCTGGGCTCTGCTCCCTCTATCCTTTTTCTCTCTACTTCTTCTGCCGTTAGACCTCTTACTTCGTAAAATTCTCTTCTTTCTTCCGCTGTCTTCTTATAATTTACCCTTATCTCTTCCCACATTTCTTTCATTATTTTGCATTCAACGTTCTGCCTGATCTTCTCTTCAAATTTCATTGCCCTTCGTGCTGCTTCTATTCTTAGTTTTTCTCTCTTCGTTTCCTCTAATACAATGTACTCTGGTGTCTCTTTTTCCAACCCTAACGTCCATTTCAAATACTTTGCCTGTACTCGTTCTAGACTCTCCCTTTCCTTCCATCCCCAGATTTCAGCACCGTACATAATAACACTTTTTATTAAGCTGTCGAAGAGCCATATTCTTCTAACGAAATCGTTCTTCAACCTTCTCTCTGCCAGTCCCCATACCGCCTTCAACAATCTATTTGCCTTCTTTACTGTATTTTCCAGATGTTGGGTTCTTCTTCCATTTCTTTGAAATGTATACCCTAAATATTTAAACGTCGCTACTTCTTCTATCGTCTTTTCTTCCCATTGCCAAACCTCTTTCTTACTTCTCCCTACCGCCTTTCTGAAAACCATCATTTTCGTTTTTTCTACATTCATTTGCAGTTCTCTCCTTCTTAAAAATGTTTGTAGGGTTTTCATCATCTCTCTTATTTCTTTACCCGTTTTTGCCAGTAGGACGATATCGTCTGCATACTGTAGTGACCAGATTTTTGTTTTCCCTAAAGTGACCCCTCCCATCTGTGCCTTCCTAAGATTTTCTTCTAATTTTGCTATATACAAGGGAAAGAGCGTTGGACTTAATGGACATCCTTGCCTAACTCCTTTCTTCGTCCAGAAATTCATCGACGTTTCTCCATTAACTCTGATTCTATTTTCTGTCTCTCTGTAGATTTCTCTAATTCTCTCTATTAGTGTTTTACTGATGCCCATGTCTTTCATTATCTGCCATAGTCTTTCCCTATTAACCATATCAAAAGCCGCTTTCAAATCTACAAAGAGCGCGTATACCTTTCCTCCTTTTTCGTTTAATTCCCTCCTTACTATGTGATCCAGGGTCGCTATGCATTCGATTGTTCCTCTTCCCTTTCTAAATCCCATTTGCACCTCTGGTAGCAGTTGTTTTTCCTCTATATCCCTTTCCAACTTATGTTGTAAAATGGAACTGTAGATCTTGTAAGTTGTGTTCAACAACGTAATTCCTCTATAGTTTTCTACTTTTTCTCTGTTTCCTTTCTTGTGCAGGGGACTGATTAACCCCACTCTCCATTCTTCTGGTAACCCTTCTCCTTTCCAGATCTTATCTAACATTTTCGTGAGTCCCTCAACTATATTCTCTGTTGCGTAAATCCAGTGTTCGTTCTGAATGCCGTCTATTCCTGCAGCTTTTCCTTTCTTCATTTTCCCTATTACTCTTATCACCTCTTCCTTCCCTATTTCTTCCCTTTCTTCTATTGTGCCTGTTTCCTGTCTATTTACTTCTGTCTTCTGTTCTTCGTTAGTTTCTGCGCCTTCTAAAATTCTTATAAAATATTCCCGCCATTCTTCTATCTTGATGTTCTTACTTGGTCCCGTTTTTATCTTCCTTTCTTGGTTTATATATTTCCATGCTTCCGCTTCCGTTCTTATATCCTTTAATTTCTGGTCTTCTTCATCCTCTTTCTTTGCTTTCTTCTCTTTTATTAATTTCTTATAGTCCTTAATTTCTTTTCTATATTCCTTTTCATTACCTCTGTTCTTTAGCCATCGTCTCAATTTCCTTCTTACTTCTATTTTCTTCTGCCAGCATTCTTCGTCCCACCATGAAATTCCCCTCTTTTCTATTCCTCCCATTTTGATAACCTTCTTACGAGATGCCTTCCCCATCTCTACTTTTAGTTTTCTGGCCATCTCTTCCACTGTTCCTCCTCCTGTATTGTACTCTCTCAGTTTTCTTCTATATTCTTCAATCGACTTCTCATTCCATTCGTATATCTCTTTTTCTCTTCTGTTCTCTAACTCTTCCTTCTTAGTCTTTTCCACCTGTGTAATTGTTGGTAGGTGATCTGAGTCGCTCCTTATTCCAACCTCCATATCTCTGATGCCATGGTCCGCTATTTCATTACAGATAACATAATCTATAACTGATCTCCCTTGCCCCCCTATATATGTGTATTCACCCTCTTTGTCACCTTTTGTATTCCCATTCAGTATTTTCCATCCCTTTTCCTCTACCAACTCCAACAGTTTCTTTCCTTCTTTGTTCTCTGTTCGGTCTTTTGATTTCCTTTTTCCCTCATCCTTTTCCTTGTCCCACTCCCATTCAGCTCCCTTGTTTCCAATTCTAGCATTGAAATCCCCGCCTACCACCAAGCAATATTTTTCATCTATTTCATAATTTATTTCATCTAAATCTCTACTGGTCTTTTTTACGTTCTGACTGTATACTGTCATTATCCTCCAACTATTGTCCCCTATTTTAATTCTTCTCTCTTGTATTCCTTCAACTGATTTAATTCTCTCTTCCTCTATTTCTTCTACATCTTCCTTAATGCCTGTTATTATTCCACCCTTTGCTCTTCCCCTCTTCTTGCTTCTTTTCGCATGTTCGGATTTCCATCTATATTCTTTTGGCAATTTATTTCTAGTATTTTCCCAGTTTTTTTCTTCTACCCAAGTCTCAACCAAGCCCACCACCTCGAATTTCCTTATATAATCCCAAAAGTCTTTATCTTTATTCTTCAACCCACATATGTTCCAAAAAATAATACTTATTCTATCCTTTTCTTCGTCCAAGGTTTCTTTTGTATTTTCAGTTTCTCCTGATTTCTTTCTTTGTTCGATTTTCTTTTTTCTTCCCTTTTCTTTTTCTTGTTCATATTCCTTTTCCGTAGCAAATGTCATCATCGTTCCTTCCTTTTCAATTTCTGCTAGTTTTTTGAGTCTTCTCTTATCTTATCTTCTATAAGTTTATCGTCTTTTTTGCTCCACTTCCATAATTTCCCTTCTACTTCAACTTTTTGAAATTTAACTTTCACAGAGATTCCGTGTTCTCTCTCCTTCTTTGCAAACTCTCGTATTTTCTTTTGAATTATCCTTTCTTTCACAGTGTAATCTGGGTTAATATATATTTCCTGTCCTTTGGGTCTGTTCTTTAACACACTTTTCTTTTTTAGAATTTCCATTTTGTCATTCCAGTTTTTTGTTTCAATAATGCATATCTTTTCGCCTACTTTATATGCCTTTGTCACCTCTATTTGTAGTCCGATTTCCTTTTCAATCATATTTTGTATTGCTTCTTTTAATATCTCTTCATTATCTGTATTTATTTTTATTCCAGTTATTACTAGATTATTCCGTCTTTTGTCTCTTTCTAAGGTTTCCAGTCTTTCTTCCATTTCAGCTAGTTTGTCCCTTAATTCGTTTTTCTCCTTTATCCAACTTTCTTCCTTCTTCTCTATTTCTTGTCTCAGGTTTTGTATTTCTTCCTTGTTTTCTCGGGTTTCTGTTCTTAGATCTGTTAAGTCTTTCTTTAAATCATAAATACCATCCCTTATTTCTTTCTTATTTTCTTCCATCTCCTTTTTTAGGTCTCTCTTCATTTCCGCTAACAACTTTTTTATGTCTTCCATTTCTTGCTTTTTGAGTGGGGTGATTTTTGTTGGTGACCTGCTTGTTACCTTACTTTTTTGGAAAGCTTTATCTTCCAGTGACGTATCGTGGTCTGGTTGGCTCCTTTTACGGCTTCTACTTTCTTTCCTGTACTTTCCTTCCTCTGTCATTTGATAATAATTTACTGTATATGGACATTTACTTGTGCCTATCTGAATTTCCTTAAGCCGTCCCTGTCGTAACAGTGTATCTTATCTTCAGTGCCGGCGATAAGGTCGTCCTCCCAATCGACTTGTCGGAGAGGATGACCTTCTCCGGCGACAACACAACGTCTCTTGTTTCTTTTCGTGCACTTCTTACCTCGTTTTTGCTTCAAACTCTGCAACTGCCCGGGTGTGCCACACTATTATCACACCTCGGCTCAACTATTGTTCGTACACCAAACCGACAATATTCTTGTTGTCAACAAACGTGCAATTCTGCTTTTCCAAGCGGAGCGCCTCTCACACGCACGTTTCTGTTGCTATGCCAGGACCTTTTACTGTGTAAACAACTACACCGCAGAGCATGGAATTTTGTTCCTATAGGGAACATACCGAATCGCAACAAATACCGAGTTAGCTGCAAAAAATCCAAAAGGACACACAGAAAATCATGAAAAATAATGAGGTTCAAAAACGCAAGTGGGAGAAAAACGACCCGAACCCAAATTTCTCGACGGAAGAAGGACATAGCTATTCCAGACCAGTTTAAACCTGCATGGGATGAAATAACAGCGAAACTTATTCCTACGAATGTGTAATAAAAGAAATCAGATCAGGTTATATTGTAGTCTTCACAAAAAAACAACCACAGCCTGGTAGTGTTAGTCTTAACAACAACTATAGTGGAAAACAAAAAACAAATAAGGTAACTGAACTCAATATGGCCCAGTACCCAATATGGCTTAGTGGCTTTTTCTCATACGTTTCAAACAAAATGTGGTAAATCGCCACTGGGGTACATTCGGGAACGTTTTTACACAATTTAGGAGCAATCAGTAAAGTGATACACCGTTTGCTTTACTTAGAATGGAATTATTTGTGATGATGATTTGACGAGTCAATATGCGTTCTATTTTATGCCGCTAAGTTTTCTCTGGATAGTTTTAATCACAATTACGTTAGCAATTTCATATTTTTATAATTGCGTAGATCCTTTTTTCCGCTTTTAAATGATCTGCATTAGTTGTACTTCTTAACAGCTTTTCATTTGGTGTTACTGATAATATGTTCGCTTGTGATGTGGAATCAGTATAGCCTATGCGGGCTGTTGGCCTGTTGAGTATATACTGCAGTTCTCGTTTGATTTTTTTTGTAAATAACCTGATTTAAATTACTTCATAGTAATTTAAATCAGGTTATTTACAAAAAAAAATTGTTCATACAAAAAGCAAGCTGAGAGAAGAAGCAAGAAAATTGTTTTTTTTTCACTAGCAGCCATGAAGCATGCAAATGTCGACTTATTTAGAGGTAGCAAAGTTCAACTTTTGCGACCAAGGTTCAAAAAGAAGATTGAGGTTATGTACGAAATACTTGATGCGATTATTTCTTAAAAAATGAATAAATGTGTGCTACTAACATTACTTCAGTATACGCATGGTAGTTGGTAGACGGTGGAACATAAATTCAGCGACAAGTGTAAACGATTTTCTTTGTGTTGAAGATTTAGATTAAGTTTGATTAGAAATGAAAACAAAATCATGTTGCGTCAAAAAAGTGAACGTTTATTTTTTCAATTTATTGTCTTATGGTTTCTACTAGTGAAAAAAATAGTACATTATTAACCACGGTTGTAAAGTCACTTCTAGACCTCGCGCTTTAGAGCCTTCGACGCTGCGCGTCTCGAGTTCTAATTTGCGCTCGGTCTAGAATACTTGACTTTGCAACCTTAGCTAATAATATACTATTTGCCAGACGTACCAAGAAAATATTGTAAAAGATATGAGAATATGCTCCGTGTGTAAGAAATAGGTGCATGAGGAGTGCGTGGATCTCACTATAAATGATGAAGATATTTTTATTTCTCCTTATTGTGAAAATTAACAATTTGTTTGTCAATAAACTTTTTTCCGTGCTTATTTTTGTTTTTTTTTCGATTTTTTAAAAACAGGCCATATTGGGTATCTATGTACTCAATTTGGCCTAAAGAGGCACTTTAATTAAACTGGGTACGGTCGGGCTCTATAATTTTGAAAATGTCTGACATTTTAAAATTATGTACAAAAATGTAACCTCTTTCAACTTCCACCATTACTCTTGCATTTCAAGTTCTTACAAAAATTTTCAAAGCTTAGGTAGGCCATATAGGATACAGTGACCTTATATGTGTGTTAAATGAAATGGCGGTTTTGGAATTGGTTGTTCTGATTGCCAGACCAGCCAGTACCAGTCAATCATCTGTGAATCGAATATTGAAACGAAACAAACGCCAGTACAAGAATTGGAACCCACAGATCGTCCTAAAGATGAATCCTCGGAAACTTTTTGAAAGAAAAAAATTCAAATTTTAATCAGCACTTTTATGATTTGGTTCTTTTTCAGATAAAGCAAAATTTTCAAACGTGGGTAGAATTAACAAGAATAACTGTCATTCTTACAGCCAAAATAAGCCGCAATGGGCTAGAGAAGCAGGTTTTCAACCAATCTGCTCCATAAACGTTTGGTGTAGGATCCTCGGGAACCAAATTATTGGTGCCTAGTTTTACTATGTATAATATAATACCATTACTAGTCGAAACTAACAACAGTCATGGTTTCAACACCGCGCTTTATCTTAGAAGTGTGTAGGATTACCTCGAGGATTACCTTGATGTGGCCTATTTCAACAGGTGGAACGGAGGGGACTTTATTAACGCTTAACCTCCCAGAAATCCAGATATTAGGCCTTTAGTTTTTTTTTCTGTTGGGCATAGCTAAAAAACGATTTACCAAATTCGAACTAACAACGTGGATTATTATTATTTGTAAAATAAAATAAGACTGTATGAAAGGAATGATATTTTTGGGGCATTTTACATCTGTACACGTTAATTTCATCTAAATAAGTTAAGTAAGTATTTCTCAAAAATATTTTCAGTTTGTGAAACATTCTGTTTCTAGTTGTAGATTCATAACTGCCTGCAAACGTACTGGAAAAATGTTTTTATTTGTTCCTCACTTGCAAACATCAATTTATCAAGTCACTGTATTCAACTTGAAAATGTATCTTAACTGGTCAGCCTATAAAAATTTTCTGGCTATTCGGTAAAATTCATATACCACTGCTTGCCCTCATATATTATTTTATTAGACTATTATAAAAAATTTGAAATGACAGCGACAGTTGAAGTTTTTTCAGGCAACAAACTTGCAGTCACATTTGCTGCTTTGTCAGTAAACTAGCTTGCGGCACACTAATTTCAATAAATCGAACAGTATAAATCGATAAATCTAAATGACACAACTAAACAACGCAATACGTGGCGTGCTGACGTACGTTTCCAAGACAACACATCTGAAGCTTATACGCTCTTTTTTTTAATTTCGGAATTTGTAGAGATTTTAATAATTTATAATAGTTATTTACAAGTGACGAACAAATAAGATATTCAACAATGTACGTATGGTAACGGTTTTACTGGCTCCAGAAGGTTACAGGCTCGCCAGTCATATCCTGACCGTTTTACCATGCTAGTAATGTTAAATACTATTGATTGTAAACTATTAAATGACGTGCTGCTGAAAATTTTGGGATTCTGAAGTCGTTGGACGACCGAGCCGACTCGGAGAAAACAAAAATCAACCTTATTTTGATTGTCCGTTTCACCCTGAATAGAAATCAGAAGGGTTCTAAAGTACGCAGAATGTTCAATAGAGTACTCCACAATGAAATTTATATACAAATCGGTTCACTACAACAAAAATTATCATAGTAAACACAATGGACCTAGTAAAACTTTACAGCCCCATTAACAGACAATAGCGGACAACTGTCCTCTATTGTCCGTTAATGGCGCTGACAAGACAACTGAGTTTACTGTACTAATATTATTATTAAGCACTCTTTTAGTTTTAAATTATTTTCTTCTAGTGGTTACTTCATTAGAGAGCTTTAAAAGCTGAGCTTCGAAAAGCACGGTTCACTTCGCTAGCGCCCAATATCACTTTGTTCCATTTAATCGCTTTTAGCTCAACTTATAATTCACAATAGTAACGCTCCCACTGCTAGTGTAGTTGTAATTCGCACAAAGCTGCAATGTCGAATTTTCATTAATAAACAACCAGAACTGTTATTTTATTAAATTTGTAATTGCTATTCGCCAGTGTTTAGTCAATGGCAGTGAAATCATTTTATTTGAAATTCGGTTCAATATTAACGTTTTCGCTCGCCCGCATGTTGAGCGTTGGGATGAAAGAGGGTGGAGTTGGTGGGAAACCCGGTGTTTGTCTCGTTATCTCGAGAAACCTTTGAACGTCAAATACAAGTGTACGTCACAATAGAATCTTAGGTATAGTTTACTGTGTAAACAATATCCGGAAAGGTTTATGTCGATAGGGGATAAGACATGGGTTTGCGTTATTTTCTCAGCGAAAATATAACACGGTGCGGCGAGAATGTATTGCTTTGACATTGTTTCTGTTGATTGGGGGTTGTCTGTTTATCATTGTGCAATATGGGGAACACAGGAGGAACAAAATCTATGAGCTTACGTCGGGTAATTAAATGCTCATTTCAGTTCCTAAGCCTAAGTAAATAAGACTTTAATACTTACAGATGTGTGCACTGTCTGTGTTGATATAACTGAAACTTATACCTACTTTTCCTTAGTTTGAATAATTTTCATTAAAATGTGCACACCGTCGAGATCAAGTTTTGTATTGTATGTTCTGTTTGACAAATAATGGAAGGCAGGAAAAGTTAATTACAAAACTACAGACTGTTCTATCTTATACGCAGAAATCTTAGTGAAAAAATGCCAAAATTCAGCACTAAGTAGAAGATATTTCACTGATAAGTTTTATAAGCATAAGAAATCGTAATAATGATAAAAACAAAGTAAATTACACTTTGTTTGTGTCATTATGGATCAAAAAAACTGAGATAATTTATGACATCGCGATGAAATTACATAATTTAAATATAACATTATTCGATATTCCCACTTATAAAATAATTTTGAAAAACTTCAAAGCTTATTGGAAATCAGAATTATGAAATTTAGGGATATACGTTTTTTGTCAATATTAACAGAAAAAATTGTCACTCTTTCTGTAAGTTAGAAATGCGTTAGTAATTCGTAAGTTTGGTTTTAACTTTTCAGACGGAAGCTAAGGAGGTTCAGCGTATGAGTTCCCCGTTTGTTGTTGTCGTGTACTGATTGCTGTGAAATTTTGGGTATAGATTAAAACTATCGTGTAAATAGTAAAATGCTAACATACAGTTTATAGAACATGCTTCTTGTCACATTAATCACTTATATTATCACTTTGTCATAAATTTTATAAATTCAGTACACTACACATACGGACACATTATAGTAGGTCACTGACAAATGAAATTTTTTCGCCAACTAAAATTATTGTAAACAAACAATAGGTATATGAAACCAATTTTGAATCGCCTCATCTTCTTTGGAATAACTATTAAAAAAATAAATAAATTTGGATATGCAGCTTGAGTGTTTATGAAGTGTATCCTGTTTAGACAAATTTTTCAACATGGGGTAAAACAACAAAGTAGAAGTGCTTACCATCTGTTGAGATCTTGGCCCCCTCATTTTCCCCACAAATTTAACAGAAGGTAACTCTTGTTCTACGTGGTTTGATGAAATACTTGTGTGAACTTCCGAAAAGGCGAAGCAAGAAGTCGATTCTGCTAATATTTAAGGGCTTTAGATTGTAACGAAATTTCAATATTATTTATGTATACGGATTACCTAAACAATAAATTTTTTGAAAAATTTTGCGAAAAATCAAAAACATTATCACACTCAGCTTCACCTCGTGTGCTAAACTGTTTTTTCGTTGGATAAAATTCACTTGTATTCACTTATACCATAAATAGCTATTATATCACACAGATTAGATCATTGGCTGGCTGCGCGACGTTTAAATACTCTCCGGTAACACTGTCAATTCTATGCTGTCAATACTGTCAACTAAGTTAATCAAACTTAGAAGTTTTGCTACAGGAGCTGTTTAAAGTAATTCTTATCAATACACTGAAATTACAAGGTTAATTATCAACAAATTTCAGACAGTGAATTTCACTGAATAGTAAGATATAATTATTGTGATAGCATATTATAACAATGCAATTTTTGAAACCCCGCAAAAACACCTCATGATTACGAAAATGGCATCGATTCTTTGTTCAAATGATCATTTCATTTATCTTTACGTGTTGTAAATCCCTGCCTACGAAATACCGTTTGAATGTGCCTTTTTCCTAAATGGGACCTAAAATAAAAAATGACACCTTGTACCCTTAAAAAATTACCAAAATATTGAATATCCCAAACGCTTAGTGGAAGTAGTTTTACTTCCAGTTGAACGTAATAATGTGTTATTCACGGTTTCTCCCAGACGTTTAATTGGTCCAGTTTTCTTCTAGATCGTTAAGAGATCTTGGTTTTCTCAATTTGTCTATATTTGCATAAGGAAAGAATTAAGTGTAGAATGGAGAACATAAATAAACGAATGAAGGAAGTTGCGAACTATAGCGTTAAGATAAATTAAGAAATGCTTCAGAATATTTTTAAAAGTAACTAAAAAGACAAGAGGTGGAATATATTTGTAGGAAAATGGAGAACATTTTCAAATGATAGTGTGTCACTGACGATAAAAAGATACTGAATTGAAAAACATTAGTGTTGTTTAATGGTTTTGACCACATACTTAATGTACATAGTTAAATTTTGAGCTCAACAGTTTATGCAAAGTCAAAGATGTCTCACCATAAAAAATTAAACAGCATTTAAGTAACTCACTCGTTTTAAGCAACAATAAATGCTGTGGTAATTAGTATATTAAAATGTTTAATTGCACGGCAGAGTTTGCAACTATGTATTAACATAACACCTATTTACAATTTGCTTGAAACATGGCTTGTAGGACACATGGAACTAACTGTATTTGAAAATTTAAAGATAGGATATCTGTGTTATGCAACGTGCTAAAATATGATCACCCCAAAAAGTCACTAAAAACAACTGCTCTTACAATTTTGTAATTTACACAGTTTAAATTTAATTAATCTTACTATTAGTATTAGCAGTAGTTACAAGACTACTCTCTCTGCTAACCTGATTCTGTTAACTTTACTTCGGTAGTCCTGAAAAACGTTTGAAGCATTACCTTTTGTGCATACAATTAATTTTATCTGATACTAGCTGACCCCGTGAACTTCGTTTCACCTACAATTTAATTTTGAATCTGCAAAACCGAATGCTTTGAAATCTTGCAGATGTTTTAAACATACGATAAGCATAATAAATTTTTATTCAAAATATATTTACTTATCCCCTCCAAAAAATTGATGACGTCAGCCCAAAATTTTGCCAAATGAATCCTCTCTGAAATGTCCAAGATAGGATGAGACTATACTTGTGATTTATCATTCCATTCATATTTTTTAGTTTTGCTTATAGGGGATGTCTCAAAAAAATTAATCACTGAGTCAATTTATTTTATTGATTGAATCAAGAATTGCAAAACTGAATTTTGAAATATTGCAGACGTTTTGAAGTTACTGTTTGACATGGTAGGTTTTTAATCAAAATATATCTGTTTATCAAGCCCAAAAACTTGATGACGTCATCTCAAGATTTTGCCGAACAAATCCTATCTAAAATGTGCAAAACATCATCAATATATTTTCGTAATTTATCATTGCATTCATATTTTTTAGATTTGCTTTTACAGTGACTTAAAAAAATGTATGGATCAGTCAATTTATTTTAGAGAATAACCCAAGAGTTGAAGAAATGACTACTTTGAGATCTTGCAGACGTTTTAAAGTTATCCTAAGCATGGTAAATTGTTAAGAATATTTACTTATTCCTCCCAAAAAATTGATGGAACGGCCCACTCGATTTTCGCAGATAATTTTGGAAATACAATACAGTTATTTTTAGTATTACACTGCACCAATCCAAGGTGGTATAAGTGTTGATCGTAAATGTTGATTAGGTCATCACAAAATTGTGTGAAGAAAAGACTCAACTCGAAAATGCTGAATATGTTTCATTATACTTTCGGTGCGAAGGAAGTTCTGTCGAAACAAAGTTCGATCAAGTTTTTGACAATGGTTGATATAAATAAAACTCAGTAGATGCTCATACTCGAAATACGAAGTATCTACTCGAATATCAAATCAAAATATTTCTAATTTTTCTAGATGATGCTAATACTTCAGTAGGTAACAGTTGATGCTCAAGTAGTATCTCGATACAACAAAAAGGGAAAACAGTGACAGTGTTCAACCATCAAGCCAAAAATCGAGTCACCAAAATATCAGTTAGTATGGGGTAGACACCTTGAGTTGGGAATCTCTATGGTCAGTGTTAGAAAGAACGCACTGCACAATTTATGCATAAATAAAAGCTAAAAATATGTTGTGTTAGTGCTGTGAACACGAACGAAAATTGATATTTTTCCGAAAAAGACGGAAAACAGGGTAAGTACGACTTCAGTTTTAATTTATCGGATTCCGTGATTCGTTTGGTCGACAATGTTTACATTTTGGATAAATTTTCGAAACGATTGAAGTTGATGGGTCAAAGCTATACATTTTCGCGATATAATTAATAAAAATTTAAACATAATTAATACAATTCATAATGTTCAAATATGATAACTATCAATATATGATAATTAAACCGAAATCCATCTTCCTAAGAACACGAGGTTAGCAAAAACAAATTAGTTTGTTTACATTGTTAAATTAAGCCCGAAAATGTACAATTTCTGATCTAAAATATGAAAAATAATTTTTGCAATCTCATCGTGACGTACGATGACGTCACTGTCACGTGAGCTACCTGATAAATCGTCAATTTTTCCATCCTCTATGTTTAGTTTTGATTCCGGTCCGGTAGCAGCAACACTGGAGCTCCGTTTTGGCTTAAAAGTAACACGTGTTCGCGAATTTCTTATTTATTGTTAATAAATATTAGCGAAAATGTTTTGTGTTACGTGCTGTGAACACGAAGGAAAGTGGATATTTTTCCAAAAATGCCCGATTTTTTTTTAAATACGAGGGTCAGTCAAATATAAACCGGAATTATTTTTTATTAATTTAATAATGCAAAGCAAATGTACAAACGAAGTCTAGAATTTTTCTAAGTAATCTCCCTGAAGGGCTACACATTTTTGCCAACGTCTAGGAAGCTTTTTAATTCCTTTATCATAAAATGTTTGAGGCTGTGTCACAACCCAGTTGCGCACGAACCGCTCCACGTCGTTGTCGCTTTCGAAATGCTGCCCTCCCATTGCCTCTTTCAGTGGACCAAACAAATGATAGTCACAGGACGACAAATCTGGGCTACAGGCGGGATGTTCGAAGACTTACCAGTGGAAGTCAACCAATTTTTATTACGTTAAAAGGGCTGTGTGCGGTCGAGCTTTATCGTGAAGTAAAATTACGTCGCGGATTAGAGTTTGACGTCTTTTGGATCTATACGCGGCTTTTGCATCGTCCAAAAGCTGGCAGTAGTATGGAGCATTTACAGTACGACGTTCATGAAGAAGTCGACAAGCAATATTCCTCTCCAGTCCCAAAAGAAAAAAAACATGGTTGTGAGGACTATGGTGACTCTCATTTTCAACTTTTCACGCCCCTCCTTAAATCTTCTGGACCATTGGTACACTTGAGTTTTTGACAACGTTTCTTCCCCGAACTGTGCAAGCAATTTGGTTAAAATTTCGAAGGAATTGACGCCCTCTTTTGCGAGCAATTTAATGATAATGCGTTGTGCAACCGACGCTGGGACTGCTTGTTTCGACATGATGCTACTGCTCATTGCCAAAAGATATCGGCTGCCGCTATGGCCACATCCCTTCTCTACATTCCTACCTTCATATTCTATTTATGGCAGCTTATTAGAATTAGTACAGTTTTCGAAGAAACAAAATTCTGGTTCATAATTGACTGACCCTCGTATGTTGTTAATAACATGCATTCAGGACTGATAAAGTACGGCTTTGGAATATACAAAGTGCAGCGTTCATAATTCACAAAATACCGTATGCATCATTTTTAAACTACGGCGTCCAAATTTACAAAATACGGTGTCCTTCACCCATGCTATCAAACCCTAGTCCTCTCTTTTAATGGCAAGACGCACTCCAGACATCCTCGTATTGTTTGGTTCTTGCTGGGCAACAGCAACGAGCGAGCACAGTCATCGCTCTTTGGCGGCAAACGTAGAGAAATTTGTATATTGTAACTTTTGTAATTGAAGCATTTTGTACTGTAAATTGTATGTGTTACTAATTTAACTTGGGTCTTGCCAATTTAGCTCCAGTGGTGCAACTGCTTTGTTTTCACGGTGCATTAGCTTGGGTTTTAATTTTGCAACATTGCATTCTTTGGTTCCGAGACTGAATTCTCCATGTCGTCAGACGCTCTGGCCTGGGGGGGTCTGCTGGCCCTTAGACGCTGGGTCATCATCCTAAACGGATGAGGTCAGTCGGCCCTGTATCTATGCGGCTGCGTTCTCCCTTGGGCGTGTGAGCGCTGCGACCTATAGATTTCGTTTCGAGTTCCATCGGTGGGCTTGCTTGGGTATTAATTTTGCAACATTCTCAATTTTTGGTGCAATTTCTTCCGGTGGTGTATTGGGTACTAACTTTGCATTTGTATTGTATGTGAACTGTATCTGTATCTGTAGTGTATTCTGTATTGTAGCTAGATTGTAGGTACCTGTATTGTATTTCCGTTGTATTGTACTGTATAACGTTCTATCCCTCGTTAACAATTCCTAGCCCTCTCCTTTCCTAGCGAGATCTGCTCCAGACCTTCCCGTGGTTCTTGCTGAGCATCAACTATCGAGGACAGAAAATTCAAATTCAAAACCAACAAAGTTTCACAAAAATCATGAAAATCGCTCGTTGGTGGCCAACGTGGAGCAAAAGAGACTTTGGAACTCAACTAACTTTGTTAACTCTATATTCTTAAGGAAAAACAAATATATTACATTTAATTTATTATTTATAAGGACAAATAGTCATTTGCCACGTCGATGCTCATTTCTAGATTAAATGCTCACAAAACGCGTAAATGTTCAATTTGTGTCCGAGGAGATACAATGTTTGCAAGTAGATACACAGTACATCGGGTAGATGCTCAGGTATATAAGATTACTCTTTCTAGGTACTTCGTACTTCGAATATGAGTATCTACTCACTTTTATTCATACCACCCAATGTCTCGCTTCAATGTTTGATGATGTTGATTATGAGCACAACGCTGATCAACTTCCGTATCCGAATTACCCATGAAATAAATAATTGCGATTTGCACCTGAGGTAGTTCGTCGCACATTTGATTGACTTCGTGGACCTATGTCAGCTTGTCGTCTTCTCGGCATTGTAATGAACTTCATAAAACGACACAGAATTATTTTCACAGTCAATCAAATCTGTAAATTTTGTCTTGAGAATTTTAAAATACTGAAAACTTCGAATTAAATCTTCGAATAACGGTAAAGTTTGAGGTTTTGTCGAAACCAACAAAGTGAATATAGGTAAATAGAATGACAGATCAAAATTAATAAGAAACTTTCGCAATGCGTAACTAAATTCACTTTAACGAACACTTTTCTTAAAATAAACGACGTTTTTTGTTACGAAAAAACAAACAACGACTTGAAATGCAATAATACTTTTCACAATTCCACGGAAGAAATAGTTTTGTATGACACGTCAGTTAGGCGACAGGTCCGTCAGGAACGCCAACTATTCAAATTCATTCGAAGTGGCGATTCCAATGCAAAATTTTAAATTTTTTTTTATCTTTTCGCCGTCTTATTTTTTATAAATTTTCTTTCATATAAACCTTGTCCTGACAATGAGGAACACGTAAGAAAAAGAATTGTCCAATTCGGTGCGGTCGTTTCGAAGTTGTGGGCGTACATACATTTCGGCGATTCATTTTTATTAATATAGATGTGGTTTTATCATCATGAAACAGAAACTGTAACGTTTCCTAATAAGATGGTTACTATGTGCATTGGATAGAATTCGTATTTTTGTTGAATCTATTTAAAGTTGTAAGAATGGACATTTAAAAAAATACTTAGTTAATTGTAATAAATGGCGTGTGGAAAATTGATAATCTGTGATTCAAATTTTTTATTTATATGAAAAGTAAAAGGATTTAAATTTTAATAGTATCTGGTTTCTGTTATATTTCCACCTATTCCGTGGGATTTATTATGAAATACTCACGAAAATCCCTTGGAAAACCTTCATTATAACTCAAAACTGTTTCTATTACACTTTTTACTCCCACCTCCCTATTTCCCTCTCTCGCGGATGCCAACGGGCAATCCTATATCGGCAATCCACAATACATACATTATACCTTATCCCCTAAAAGTATACCATTGAAAAATATGTACAATGATATACATTATACAATGTACAAAAGTTAAAATACAAATACCTAACCTATGTATAGGTAAGTCGTCGGGAGGTCTAATGTGACTTCGCCGCCTTAGGTCCTGACGTGGACTCACATGAGTAGAGATCGCAGGACGCGCACAGACTATTTCAGATCGTGGAGTAAAAGCTAAAGAGGGGATTCTAACTTTAATTTGGTTCAAGTGTCTTTTAACTTCTGCACCATCAGCTTCTAATCTTACCAAATAGGTACGACAGCATAAAACTTTATTTATAATGTCAGCTGTCCAATTATTGCTATTATTTCGATAATCTCGAACCCAGACCGAATTGTTAACTTTAAATTGATGATCTCTGTTGCCCTTAAAAAATTGTTGTTGTTTATCCTGTTTTTCTTGGACAACATTTGTAACTGAAGGTAAAGGTAAATCCAATCTAGTACGTAGCCGACGGCCTATTAACAGAGTCGCGGGAGCTTCCCCAGTCGTCGTATTGAAACAAAAATCTTTGTATCAGAAGGTCGATATCCACGCTCGCATCCTAGTATAGTGCTCTTGTGATAACCTTTTTCATAACTTTGACATTACTCTCCACCTGTCGGTTTCTTGCTGGATGAAAAGGAGCACCAGTAACATATTTTATGCCATACAATTTTAGATAGTTCTTACGTTCCTCTGAGTTAAACGCTGCACCATTATCAGAACATATTACTTTGGGCAACCCAAAACGTGCGAAAACAGCGGGAAAACATCTGATGACCTGTGCTGTAGCTAGACTATTTACAATGAAACACCTTATCCATTTAGAGGTCGCATTAACAAAACATATTTGTTTTTAATCGGCCCAAAATGGTCGACGTGTGACCTAGTCCAGATTTCCTTGGGGCAGACCCAAGGGCGTAACGCTGATTTTTCTGGTACTGGAGCTAAGCTACAACAAGTACTACAACTTTTCGCTAGATGCTCAACGGCCACCACATATAGGAACAGTGATTTCATTTCAACAATGCCAATGTGAAATTCATGAAGTTCATTCAAAATTGTGTTCCTAAATTTTGGTGGTACAATGAAACGATAACTCCAGAGTACACATCCCTGTTCCAGGGAAATTTCATTTCTTTTAACAAAAAAATGCTTGTAACCGGACATCACCGATTTTACGTGGCCACCCGTTTATAAGGTAAAATAAAATCTTGCTCATTATCGGATTTTTAGCCGTTTCAGATTTAATTATTGTTTAAAATCGACCGGCAGCTTATTAATACTTCCCACCTGATCTAAAAATGAGATATTTTCATCCGGTTTAAGTACGGGAGGATTTATTGGAGAACGGGAGAAAAAATCCGCTATGTTTTGCTTTGAGATTACATATTTAATTTCATAGTTGAACGCTAACAAAATATGGCGCCATGGTTGTACTCGATTCGCTGCAAATACCGGTATGCCCTTTTTAGGACCAAAGATCGTCAACAACGGTTTACGATCAGTTTGCAGGGTAAATTTCCGTGCATACAAATATTGGAGAAATTTCTTTACTCCATAAATTATAAGCATACGCTTCTTTTTAAACTTAGAAATATTTTAATTCTACGAAATTCAACAATCATCACCCGAAGGCAATAGGTCGCACTACTCCATTATTATACTAATGAGTCATGACATGAGTAATAAATAACCGCAGCTAATCCTACCTGCGATGCACCGACGGTCAAAGTAACTTCGCGCTCAGGATCGTAATGTGCCAAAACGCCAGGAGAAATAAGGATCTCCTTCACTTTATTGAAAGTTGCGTCACATTCTGCTCAACCAACTCCAAGTGGTTTCTTTTTTCAATAAACTATATAGTGGCTTTAACAAGGTTGACGCATTAGGAAGAAATTTTGAATAAACATTCACCATTCCTAAGAAAGATTTTAGTTTAGTTACTGTATGGCCCAGAGAATTTATTGATGATTGAAGGAATGAACATTTATCAGTGGATACTTGTAATCCGCAATCTTTTCATTTTTTTAAAAACATCTTCCAACCGCTTCAAGTGTTCTTTATCGTTTTTACCCGTAATTATTATATCATCCAAAAAACAACCGACCGACACCCGGAACATTTGATAAATATTTTTCCATAATATTCTGAAAAACTGCTGGAGCACCCGTAATACCATATGGCAATCGCGTGCATGCATACAGTCCTTTGTGTGTGGATATTGTTAAAAGTTTCCTTGTTTCTTCTGTTACCTCAGTCTGTTGATAGGCCTCCGACAAATCTATGTTGGAAAATTTTACACCACCCTGAAGCTGAGAAAAAAGATATTCAATTCTCGGTAATGGGTATTATGTTTCAATTAAACAAGGATTTAGAGTGAATTTAGTCTCCACAAATACGAATGTCAATTCCGTTTGCCTTAAGAACATTTGGAGTACCGCAATCTGCAAATTTTACAGACATTAAAATTTTATTAGTCACCAACCTATTAATTTATTGCTCAATTTTTTCCTTCAAGCCAAAAGGGACCGGCCTCGGTTTAAAATATTTCGAAACTCCATTATCCTTAACATGTAAAGTTATTTTCGTTTTCTTAAATGCTCCTATTTTCGTTTTCTTAAATGCTCCTAATTTATTTTCAGAAATCTCCCTACAACGTTTACATAAGTTGTCAACCGAATTCACCATTTCTATATCATTTTCACTGACGTACTGTATTTTTGCAATTCCTAAATGTAACATTGCTAAACCATTCCTACCTAACGACGTATGTGCTCCGTCTCTGATAACGTAAGTTTTTAGTTGATACATCTTTCCTGCAACCTACGATTTTTAAAATGTTTCGAATAGAGTTTCTCAGAAATCGCGGAGTGGGCGTCCAGAATCCGCTTCAAAACTTAACAGTGTCTGCTCTACAGTCATATGAATATACGTAGGTTTTACAGTATCAACCACATTTAACAGAAAAATCGAGTTGCTTTCCAAATCCTCCTTTGTTACTGTAATCTGCGCTGTGAACGACGACTCTGCATCTTCCAGAAAATGATGACCTTGCTCTACACGTCGGCGCTAAATGACCCTTTAACCCACATTTGAAACACATATAATTACGAAATTTACACTCGTTTGCCTTATGATTTTGCCTGCCACACACTTTACACGTAAGCAAAGTACTTACATGTATTCCTTCTCAGCACCTTGGTGCCGATTCTTTATCTGACCTAGCCGATGATAATATACTTTTTCTTCAGGTTCTTTTTTTCACACTCAACCTATCCGCTTTGTCCTGGTGCTCCTGTACTGACGATTCCTTTGACAATGCTAATTTGAACACTGACGTGAAGGTGACAGTCCCCTGTGTTGGATCATGCTTGAACAGCTTCTCAATTATCTGGTTATTATTCATGTCAAGAACGAAAATGTCACGCATCAGTACCTCTGTCTCTGCACTAAAACCACACGCTGCTACCAAGCTTCTCACCATGCAGACACTGATTCCTCTTGGTATCTTCTTGTCGAAAAGAATTTGCTTCTCGCCGCAAAGTAAGATCGCACCGGGCTCAAATGCTTTTTACTCGTTCGTAGCAAATTTTCGAACGACTTCTCCACCCTTTTTTCTGGGAAACAGATATTCCTCACCAAGACGTATGTTTCTTCGTCTACACAGTCAATGAGGGTAGCTCTTTTCCTATCTTGATCGGTGATCCCCTTCGCAACGAAAAATTGAAGGAGCTACTCTTTAAAGGCAGTACAATCTGACACTTTGTGGTTGAAAGCTGGCGCCACCACTTTAGGCACACTTGACTACGACAAAGCAACACCTCGTCGCCACTTGTTATGTTTTCCACCTATTCCGTGGGGTTCATTTTGGAATAACTCACGAAATCCCTTGGAAAACCTTTATTACAACTCAACACTAGTCTAGAAATTTGTAGACCAACTTTAATGTATGTGATAACAAGCATCAAATATGAAGAGGTAGTCGCAATTGGGTACACAAAAAAAGTGACAAAACCTACAAACACAAAATAGTTATTTGTGTATCAAGGCCATAAAGAAAAACTTTTTCGGCCGATATGAAGTTTGAGACAAAAACATTGCATCCGTGCTCTAGGAGTCATGATGGTTTCGATTACAATACTTTGCTAGCTTAGGTTTGGGAAATAAAAAACATCAGAAACAATGTATTAATCAGAAAAAGAATTTTATTAAAAAATGTTACACATCTACATATACCTACTGCTAGCTAACACAAATGCTATTGATGTTTCTGGAGTTTTTGGGAAGGGGGTGGGTATAAAGTTTCAAAAATCAGCTCTGGTAGTTATATATTTATGTAACAAACGCTGAAAGTGACATGTGTCATGAATATGATTAACGTATATCTGATATAAAACTGAATGACCGAAGTATTATAGTAGTAACATAGCATAGCAATAGACCTGTGATACAAGGGAAAGGCGACTGACATCAAATAGGACTCAATAAGTTTTTATACACGGTGATTACGAAATATATGCAATAAAAAAAATGGGGAATAGATCACAATAAGATTATGTCACTGTGTAAAATTCACGGTCTTAGGTGGTAGCAGTGTCTATAAAAAATGACTTGAAATTAAATATAAATTGTTATACACGGCGCTGGTAGTGTTTCTTGACCTACTTCTTTCAAAGCACAGAACGACTCGGATTATGAACCAAAAAAGTGATTGATAAGAAACGTGCAAAAACACGAAAAGGGCCAGTCATCATCGAACGGTCGGGGAAGTCGATTTATGGTGAATTTTTCCAATTCATAGGGTGTCGATATGGTAATTGGTGTGCGGGAATATGTGCATCAGTGGTACAGCATCTCCGAAATAATGGTACCTTCAAACTCAAACTCACGATCGTGGCCATGAAAGAATACTGCAAGCTGGAGAACAAATTTTGGAACGCGACGAAGAAGAGCACTCGCCGACTTCCAGGTGAAGTTGGAGTTTCACAGTTTGTAGTGCATCGTACATTAAAAGAACAAGGCCACATCCATACCATGTTCAAAAAGTGCAAGATTTGGAGCCAGCTGGTAATTTACTGCAAATGGTTGTTACCGCAGTGTCGTGAACGCCCTAACTTTTTAAAGTGCATTTTATTTACGGATGATGCCGGTTCACTCGCAATGCTGTTTTCAACAGCCACAACACTCACAATTGGTCCAATTAAAATCCACATGCTCGTCAAAAGTACGATTTCAAGAAACGGTTTTCGAAAAATGTGTATTTATCGGTTGGATGAAACAGTTAGTTTGTGGAAAGAAACAGTGTCCAGAAAGTATCGAAGGGCTTCAACAAGAAGTGAAAGTGGCAGCCGCTATAGTTTGTGGAACTGCAATGATTTTTTACCCATCAACAAACATCTTGCAAACGCTTCGAAGCCTGTATCGCTAGTCAAAGACAACATTTTCAACATTTCTTCTAAAAAGGTAATAGCATCTAAGTTGCTCTTATTTTTGTTCTAATACACAATGTAAAATCATTGTGGCAAGAACCAAACATCCGTCAGAATCAAAAGCCGATCACCATGAAGCATTACCAGAAATCTTTCGCACTGACCTTTAACGATGAATGAATGCATGAATGAACTAAAGATAAGCAGCAAAAAGTCAGTTTTACTTTCAATTGAAACTGAAAGTGTTTACACCGTTTTTCCACCTCTGTTTACAAGGTGGATCAGTGAGTTCGTATCGAGGGTGGCCCATGGGGGTTTTGCCCCATTCAATTGTTAATTTGTTTTTTCTATATTTCCACACTACTACGTTACGTAATGCCGTGGTTAAAATTATTGCATATATTTCGAAATCACCCTGTATTTATAAAATAAAAAAGTTTATTAACTATTGCAAATGCATTCTTTATTCAGTCATTGTTAACCCGAGTGTATCTGAAAATTAGTATTTTAAATAATACGCCATTCTGATGACGTGACAGTTAGACTAATGGTCTTTGAAATGGCGGCCGGCGGGAGTGGACAAAAGCACAACGCAGACCTTGCTAATATAGAGACTTTGGTAGTTTAGTAAACATTCTACGATTATTGGCATGAGTAACATACACAATTTTGCCTACTTTTAAAAATGTAATAAAAAATAACATAATGGTATGTTCTGTGGATACTAAATTTACCACTAAACGTTAAACGTCGCATATGTTTAGAACATTTTTATAATGAGATTATTCAAATTTAATAATAGTTATTTATATATCAACGGAGCAAAGTGAAACATTTCCTCCCGCGGATTCAGGTTGAGGCCCGACGCATAGCGGCCTTAAGAATCCGAGCGAGGAAATGGCACTTTGCTCATATATAATTTTTTCTACGAACGAACGTTTACAATCAATGTAATAAAAGTTTAAATGAAAAAACTATTACCGCAATAAACTAAGTTATCTTGATAGTTTCTATGTCAATTTTCAAAGAAATAAAAAATTAACCGCATTTCAACAAAGCGTACCGTGAATCGTCGTTTTGTGTTCCTTAAAATACATTAATTTTGGAAAAAATGGAGGATGTGGATGAAAGTAGTGGTTCAGATAATAATTGTACCCCTCCAGACGTTTTAGAAGTAGTAAGTTTATAAATTTATAAACGTCATTTTTGACAAAAATGTACTTTACCTCCCGGCGGGAGCCAAAATAATATACCTCCCACACTTTGTGCCCTTGAATGAGGGAAGAAAATCACATTTTCTATAGGTATAGTGAGAAGAAAAAAATATTATTTCAATTTTTACTAAATTTTGTAAACTATAATGCCAGAAATATGTATACTTCCGTTTTCGATAGTAGCCGATTGTGTAAATTACTTTTTTTAAACTTTTTTTTAAGTTGTACGTTCCTACGCGATTTAGAGCACTGCCAGTACAAATAGTTATTTGGCATTGAGGAGAAAAAGTTGGGTCATGCGCTATTCATGCATTATTTTTCCTGCAGTGTTGAAATAAGAAATAACTTTAGAATAGTTCGACACTCATGTTCGTTATCATAAAAAAGTAACCGTTTGTCGTTTCTGAAGCTTATACGCTCGAAAAGTACAAATCAAACGTATTCTTCATTTTGGTTATCTTCATTTTTAATACCTAATAATAATTCATCAAGTCTGAAAACAGAAAGTTTTTCACCGATACGATGTTGGGAAAATATTATATCATCTAAAATATTATATCATCTTCTGTAGTGTCCGTGTCAACGTAGGATTCGCGTCGCCACTTCTAAACTAACTTTATTTGTAAATCAATGAAAGTCTCTGGGGGAATACTTTCACTTTTGTGGAACGTGAAAAGTACTGCAATTTAAGCCATGTTAAAATTGACAGGGTGACCAGTTATAACATATTTTATCAATTAGGATTACACGTCGATTGTGATGTCGTTTTGAGGTCAGTCTTGACATGTCTAAAGATTCATAGATAAACTTTTCTTTAGTTGTCAAATCCTGTTAACCGAATATCGAATTTTATAAAATGATAAAATCTGGAACCAGCATTGGTTCCTTAAAACTATCTAAAATTTGGTTACTCTGATCTCCCGGAGAATTTTCAATTTCGTTTATGTGTGGTCATCTTCAAAACTCTAGAACAATACAGCAGTATGTTTATGTTATATGGTCAGTTACAGTGGCGGTTTCTTAGAGGAGGCAAGGGAGGCACAGCCTCCCCAAAAATTCTATTGTGTTTAATTATTTTAATATTAATGTAAAACCTCTAAATATTATACATTTTGCTTAAAAAATTGGAAACTAATTGATATTTTTTAAAATATTTTGTGCGTTGTATGGTTGCGTCTAGGTTGAATTTCCCGCTTGCCGGCAGCGTAAGTCCATGCAAAACAATGATGCAAAATTGCAGAGACTTGTACGTGAGAGAGAGCAGGAGCAGAGGAGGCAGATTTAATTCAGCCTCCACGCGCTTGTACAAAATCTAAGCGATTGTGACCTTGAAGTCGAGGTTTCAACTGCACCCGCATACTAAAGCAATGACAGTAGAAATCACGTGTCGGAGGCTAGCCGCAGAGCAAATCAAATTGCAGGATCACAACACGTGACCCAACGCAAGATGCAAACAGTCGATTCGAATGCACTTGCGACCGTTTTGTTTTGATGCAATTATTGTTGGGGAGTGAGTGGTAAGCGGTAATGTAAGCGGGTGTTATTGGTAAGCATTTTGAGGTAATACTTAATTTTCAAAAGGGAAGTCACTAATTATTATTATTGTAATCATAATTTCAATCATGCAGTCAACACACAGAAATTTGTTAGATGAAACTGATATCGTCGATTATTTGTTGAAAACGCCATTTAATTCACTAACATACGATGAAAAAATTTTATTAAAAAATCTTAATAAACCTCGGCCAAAATTAAATTCCTTAGTTTCTTCAACAAGTAAACAAAACCGTTCTTTTAACGAATCATGGTACGAAAAATGTTGTTGGTTAACCGGTAGTAGTAAAAGAAATAAATTATTTTGTTGGCCGTGTTTATTGTTCGCATCCTCAAATGTCTGGTCGAAATTAGGGTTTGACGATTTAAAAAATTTACCTCGAGCCATAGAAAGGCACGGCAAATCAAAGGAACATATCAGTGCTACAGTAAAAATGAATTTGATGGGAAGACAAAACATTGTAAATGTAATCAACACCGCACGCGTACATGAAATTGAGTCATTTAACAATAAAGTTAAGGAAAATCGAGATATTTTAAAAAGATTAATTGACGCTATGATTTTTTTGTGTCGTCAAGAATTGCCATTTCGAGGTCATGACGAAACAAGTCAATCTGATAACAGGGGTAATTTTAAAGAACTAATAACGTTTTTAAGTAAGTATGATTCAAAATTGGAATGTTTTTTAAAAGATGCGACTGTTTTTTCTGGATTGTCAAAAAATATACAAAACGACCTTATTGATTCAGTTAGTCATGTTTTACAGGAGGTTATAACAAAAGAAATTAAAAAAGCATCTTTTTTCTCATGGCAAGTTGACGAAACAACTGATATTACCTGTCGTTCGCAATTATCAGTTATTTTGAGATATGTATGTGATGGTCAAGTTATAGAGAGATTTGGAGGATTTTATGATGTTAGTAGTGGACGTACAGCTGACGATTTATTTAAATTATTATATGACAAATTTGATCACTTGAATATGAAAGATAAATTAGTAGCACAAACCTATGATGGCGCTGCTGTTATGGCAGGTCATTTAAATGGCTTACAGATTAAAGTAAAATCAGTTGCACCTCAGGCTCTTTTCACGCACTGTCATGCCCACATTTTAAATTTAATTCTCAGCAAATCATGTAACTCCCTGAAGGAATCAAGAATATTTTTTTCCAACTTAAGTGGATTTTCTGCCTTTTTTTCCAAATCTAGTAAACGATCAGATATTTTAAATCAAGTAGGCGCGTCCAGACTACCATCACATTGCCCTACTCGTTGGAATTTTACTTCAAGGGCAATTTTTACAATTTATGACAATAAAGATACTTTAATTCAAGTCTTTACTTACATACTGAACAGCGAAGAATTTAAAAATGATCAACAGACATTAAGAGAATCTACCGGTTTAAGAAACACCTTAGAGGATTAGGATTTTAATTTCTTCTTAATGACTTACAGATTAATTTTTCAACAAACTGATGTGGTCTTCTCGATTTTGCAGAGCAAACTAACTGATATAACATATGCTAAAAGTCGTCTAAATTCATTAATAACTAAATTACAAGAATTTCGCTCTAATGAATCTTACTTTAATACTATATATGGCGACTTACTCGATTTAGATGAAACAGTGGGTAATCCGAAGAAACGGAAAATAACATACAATTTACCTGATCCTAAACAACATTTTAAACAATTATTTATTGAAATTTTAGAAACTGTTATTGGACAAATTCAGCTTCGTTTCGCAGATTTAACGAATTTGCAGTTCTTTGATTTGCTTGCCAAAGATAAGTTTCAATCATTTTCTGAAGACTTTCCTCAAAACTTGCTGAAACTTTTAGTTAATCAATATCCGTGTTTTGATGTAGCTAGATTAACAAATGAGTTATCAGTTATTTATGGAGACAATGAAATTCTTGGTGAATGTCAGCTTCCGCACGAAATGCTTTCCTTTATGCAAAAAACAAATTTACAACCCTGTTTACCAGAATTTTATAAATTATTATGTTTAATTGTTACCATACCTGTAACATCAGCGTCAGTGGAGAGGAGTTTTTCATGTTTAAAACGGATAAAAAGTTTTGCTAGAAACACAATTTGTCAGAACAGACTTCAGGGAATGGCACTCATAGCTATAGAGAAAAAATTGGTAAAGAATTTAACAGAAAATGACACTTTCTACAATGAAGTAATAGATTTTTTTGCAGAAAATAAAGACCGTCGCTTGCCATTAAAATTTAAACAACTCTAATACTTGCAATATATTGTTAACCTAGACAGAATATTTATATTTCTTTTTATTGTTTTTCTTTTTAATTTGTATATATTTCTTATTATATTAGAACATTATTTTTGTTGATTTATAAGAATTTTTATATTTGTTTCTTTTATTTTTGTTACATTATTGATACTCATCTTATTTTTTATTATTTAACCATTGCATGAATATGTTTATTTTGTTTATACTTTTTATCAAAGAATTGATGTTAATTTTGCTCAGTTGTTGGAGCAACATTTTTGGTAAGAGATGACTCTACACCTCCCCGTTGGTTCTTGCTGGACAGTGTTTATATCACTGGCGAAGTAGAGTATATTATAATAGAGCAAATGTAGTGCACTTATCTACATGACTTACACATTTTTGGAATCTATGTGTATACATCTTTAGGATTGCATTGTATCTGCTGTGGATTTTGAAACAGTATAAATTTAAGACTGATACTGGATTTTTTTTAATTGGTTAAAAAAATTAGCCTCCTCTACATAAAATCTCACGAGCCGCCACTGGTCAGTTATACAGTGACCATTTCGTTAATCGTTAATTAAATGCAGCATTATACACTCCCACTTCCTGCACACCACTCCAAATTTAACAAAGCACAATCCTAATTAATTAACACGTGATAAGCCATACCAGACCTTGAAAAACCCCAGCATACGCTAACTAGCCCTCCAATTACCTCGAAATTCCACTTCTAATCCTCCCCAACTCGGTCCGTCGCAAATCACAGGTGTAACGTCTACGATTAAGATGTATTCGCTCCCGAACAAAGAGAATCGGATAATACTCACAACTAGCTAATTTCGAGCTAAATCCGATTGAATCGGTAAACAAATCTTTCGCAAGTAAATTGCCATGTGCCGTCCATAAAATTTTAATGAGAATTCTTAGCACGGGAACGAAAAATAAACTCACCATTTGCTGTTAAAACTTTAAAAACTTGGACTGCGCCATCCACACGTGCTCTACTTCCTAAACGCACGTTCAGCAGCAGGGCCTGCGACATCCGAAAAGCTTAGTCGAGCTTTTTTGAATGGCTGATATTGGCAAGCAGGTGTTTTACTTCCTAAGCAGTGGCGGAAGAACTATTATAATAGGGTTATTTTGACGAATGGCTAGTTTCGTATTTTCTTGGCGTAGCTCGTGGAATACGAAATCGCAAGTTTTCCGTTTCTGCTGTTGACGATTTATTACCTAATATGCAATAACTGAAGAGTGCGAACAACAGTGAAAATTAGGGACCAATGATTGCATGACACCGTTAAAAGTTGTTCTACACAAAATCAAAATATTTTGTGAAATCATAAATATATTAGCAACATAATGTAAAGGTTTAAGGCTTAAACTTTAAGCTATGTTTGATGTTATCTTCAGCTTGATATTTTTCGACGCCATTACGTACAGTAGGTTATGACAGACGGGTGTTTGGGAATTTGTTGCACTGACGAACACTATAAAATGCCAATGACTGTGATTATGGTATTAAATATCGAAGTTTTATCAAAAATAGAAAAAAACTATTGATCACACAGAAACATTTATTTTTGGAGAGTACTGGATGGGGCTTTTTCGTCCATTAAATACACGTGGAAAGTTATAATGGCAACTGGGTACCAAAGACATTTTGTTTTCTTTCGTGTGGCGACCGTTGCTGTAAATCTTCTGCAAGAATTTTGCACCTGTTGCACTTCAGTTGCGTGTAGTGAGTGTGAATATTTCTGTAGGAATTGTGGATGTACGACATTCTCCCTTCGCGTAGTTTTTGAAAGGCTTTTTCCCTTTTAAGAAAAAAATGGAAGCAGGAAAGATGATTAATATCAGGTTTTATATAAAATATACAAAATACTATTGTTCTTAAATATTATGTAAAAAGTTTTTGGCCCACTGCATGCTACTATTCTCGTTATGGTAATATTTAGCAGCCCAAATTTATTAGATTTTGGACTAGCACCATAGTGATAAAGTAAAAAGGGCACATGTTAGTGTCAATAATTTATTCAAATTAAATAAAAAAACCTAATAATAATTTTTATTAATAGTAATAACACAATTGGTATTGTTCGCAATGCCCACAGGTTGTTTTTTTTTTGGTTCTATCAATTCCAGAACAACCTCGCTGCCCTAAAATTTTCGTTGCAGTGCAATTTTTTTCCCGCTCATATTGAGAAAATGTTGATTTTTTACTGCATTTTGGATTGAAAATTGGCCATTCTCACTCTCACCACTAATAAAAATTGAGCTCGTCCATACGTTACCCTGGTTATGTTTTGTTTACACGTCATCATTAATGTTAATAAAAATAATTCATGATTTTTTTGTCTTTATTTTCTTGATTATATGAACAGAAAAACTATAATGTTAAACTCGTGAGAAATTGGTCATTCCACTCCGATGAGTTCCTCCACTCGTCTTTGGCTCATTCCGGAAACTCTGATCCTCGTGCAATGTCCAACTTTCTCACTAGTTGAACAATATACTAATACGCAACGTAAGTTTCTTCGCATAAACCTGTGGACTTAGTGGCCAGGTGCGTTTCTTTTCCTTTAAAGACTATGTTTTCTTATCTCTTCCATTATTATTATTCACAAATAGAGGACAATTTTAAAATTTTCACTTGCAAAAATAGGTTTTTAAAAGAAATGAAAATGTATACAAATTTGTCGCATTGACAACTCCATTGTGTGACTAGATGGTTAATTTTTTTTAATTTTTGCATTTTCGTTAAAATCTTTAATAATAATTGGTGCAGTCGGTCATAAAGCTTTGTGTGTCATTCGTACACAAACTGGCCTTATTGCCTCGCTTCGTTTATCGACTCGGTCGCTGCGCTCCCTCGTCTAATAAACATCGACTCGGCCATAAAAACCTAGTTTGTGTACTTATTACATAAACAACTATATGAAATGCCAGCGTCAGATTTTAGTGTAGACTGGTATTAATTCTGATATGTTAAATGTAATAATAATAAACTATTTACCATGCTAATAAGAAAACTAAACGGACCGTTCCTAAGTTAGTCTGTAAACTAAATCGATTCATTCATGTTATCTACTTTTCCCGTTTAAAATTATCACAGAATCGTAGGCAAAATTATATGTTACGTTATACGTTACGGTGCAATAAATTCCTTATAGATAATTAGCGAAACCACGTTTCGTAGAACTTACAGCATGCAAAACTATTATATCTATAGAAACATAGAAAATGCAGTGTCCCTATTGCGGATTGTGTACGTTAACGTCACATACGTTGTACGGAACGTAATTTCGCTAATTGTCGAATATTTTTAGTTCTGAGACGTAAGCCAAGAAAGTATTGCAATCGAGTCCAGTCAGGTGACTGACTACTTTCATGTTTTCTCCCGACGTTTGATGACTCCTAGGGTATGAAAATAGGTCTTTCGTTTCCGTCTGTTTGTTTACCGTCTGTTGTCTGTCGTCTGCTGTTGTCACACGTCCGTGTGCATTTTTATTAGACACATAATTTACAACGCCGATTGTTGTCAAATTTTGTACGACTATTAGGAATATCGTGTACATAGTAAATCGCTAACCAAAATTTGGCTGATCAATTCCACCAACCATGATGAATCATCTCCAAATTTTACGGTGGTAAATGTCATTTAAATTTTATAAAATAATGTTACGATGTATTTAATAATCGGCGTGGGTAAAACTCAACAATGTATTTCTTAGTAACTCAAATTTACACGACTAATCACAAAGCAATTATGTACACAATAATTCCGACTGGAATGGATTTAACTAGAGTATACTTCTCCCATTATCTACCTTGCACTGCTCCCGAAGGTGGTTCCCATTTAAACAGCCACGCAGTGGTTCTCAAAACGCCTTCGTCACCGCTTCTAGACTTGTCTGGAGCACCCACCGCGACAGCCGCTTCCAGGCCCTTCTTTAGCGAACGCCGTCCGGCCGCCGTCACAGACGCACATACTAGAAAACTCATAGGCGTCGTACCGGGGCGGCATATGGGTTTATTTCGTAACACTGTCCCGATCAGAAACGTTAACTGCGTCACTGTTTTACTTCATGAGACGATTTAAATGAACAATCATCATTTTCCTCTTCGGCCTTCGTCGAATCCTGTAGAGGACATCGTTGATCTCCGTCTCTTCAGTATAGGGACCTTCCTAGTCTGATAACAACTTCGGACAACAACCTTCACTTCTTTGGGTGTTATAAAGCCACACCAAATTTCCTGCCTGGAACCAGATTGAGTTCGCCCCAAGATCGTAACGTGTCTTCATTCTACCACTCGCTTCTCGTCGTAACCTTTCACTTTCTTCGTGTCCTTGTTCCCTTCTTCAGACACTGTGAGGAGACCCGCGTGTCCTGCAGTTCTTCCAAAAGGCGAGCCGACGTTGGTGGTTGCGTCGGCCCTCTCAACTTAGTCTTCGGTCGTTTGGCCACCGCAAAGGTCATACACTTCTTGCACCAGTTCTCGACGTCTTCTCGACAACGGACCCAATAAAATCATTCCTTAGCTTTAGGGAGTGTCTTATTTATTCCAGAATGAGCACCAGAACCTCCGTTGTGCATTTCTTGGAGTATTTTCTTGATTCTAATGGCCGAAACCACCAACTGCATAGTGACATGTCTTCCATCCGGACTTTCCTAGGCTCGCTTAAGCGATGCGTTTTTAACATGCACGGAGTCCCATTGAGCCCATAATGCCTTTAAAGAAGGTGACTCTTCTGATATTTCCGACCAGTCAGATCGTTCTATCCCATATCTTCTTTTCGTCCGAGGAGCGGCCTAATATCCTTGTCTTCCTCCTGGTCCTTTCCACACCGAGCTGTAGTCCATTTGTCATCTTCTAGGACTCCTTTCTTCCTACGGTTGAACCGTGCTTTGGGCTGCTCAACCTTGTCGCAGTGCTTGCAGTTCTGAGAAGTGATCAATCTTGCAGGCTTCACTTAAATACAACGTTGATTCAGTTTGAACTCTACATTTCCTTCCCTTACTGGATCAATTGTCAATACATGGCGGCCAATCAAATCCATTCCCAAAATGAAGTCATCTTCCATGCTAGCCACGAGAGCTTATTCTCTTATTCTCTAGATATTTCTACCGATGCTTCGCCCATGATTGGCGTCGACTCTCTAGTTACTGTATTCAATCTTATCCTTTCGGATATAGGTTCTACATCTTCAGCTCTCACGAGTCCTTTACGTACAATTGATACCTCAGTGCCAGTATCGATGATGATTGCTGCCGGATTTTCACAAATCTTCCCCGGTATAGTTGAACCACTACCTCTGTTGAAACTTCTTATTTTCACTTAGCTGGCGGCCTTATTCTCACCAACGAACCCATTCCCCAGAGTACCAGCTCCTTGTAGATATCGGTGAGGTCTCTCTTGTGTGCTTTTTCTTGGAACCGGTAATCGAGCACGACAATCACGTTTAAGGTATCACTAGCGCCCATCCACGCTTTTCTTACGAGACACATCATTCTCCCGTCTTCGAAAGAAGTCATCTATTTGCTGTAATAATTTTTCTACCAGCTTCTCTATCTTGTTGTTTTTTCTTTCCCTGTTTCTGCTACGCTGAATTTGTAGCACGTTCTTGAAGAACTGTACGTTGCCTCCACTTCCAGCGCACAAATCAAGGCATCAGATGATATCTGATACCTTGATGGTTGTAAGACGCGAATGCCATTTACGAAGGTTTCTGTCGCAAGCCTCTCTTGAATCGTCGGTGGTACATCGGAGTATACTAGACGTATCATTTTTTTAACATCTGTCGCAAATTCTTGTAGAGATTCTCCAACTTTTTGTGTTCCTGTTTTTAATTGTGTGACAAAAACTTGCTTTAGATGTTCATCCCCAAATCGAAGTTCTAGCACAGTCTAACGAAGATATAAGCACTATATTTGCTTATATCTTCGTCAGACAGGGTTTGAAGTATTTCTAGCTCTGCACCTCGCAAAGTTATTACCAAATCTGTCACTTTTTGCTTTTGTTCCCAGAGATTTGCTGTCGCTGTTGTTTCGAATGGGTATTTAAAAATCGGCGTGGGTAAAACTTAACAATTTATTTCTTAGTAACTCTAATTTACACGACTAGTTAGTCTGACGAAGATATAAGCACTATATTTGCTTATATCTTCGTCAGACAGGGTTTGAAGTATTTCTAGCTCTGCACCTCGCAAAGTTATTACCAAATCTGTCACTTTTTGCTTTTGTTCCCAGAGATTTGCTGTCGCTGTTGTTTCGAATGGGTATTTAAAAATCGGCGTGGGTAAAACTTAACAATTTATTTCTTAGTAACTCTAATTTACACGACTAGTCACACAGTGATTATGTACACAATAATTCCGACTGGAATGCATTTGACTAGGTTCTACTTCTCCCATTGTCTGGATTACCCTACCTCCTCCCGACGGTGATTCCCATTTAAAGAGCCACGCAGTCCTTCTCAAAACGCCTCCGTCACCGCCGTAGAAATGTCACCGCCTCTAGACTTGCATCTAGTTTTTGCAAAAAAAAAACAAATTATTTAATATTTTACATTATTGTCGAATAAACGCTATTTAAATTTTAGAAAATAACGTAAGGTACTCCTGAATGTGTGATTTATGAAGCTATCTTGAGTTATTACCCTAGAAACACAGATTGTGTACAGTATTAAGAGTCTATACCAAGGCCAACTGAATCCATGACGCTTGGCGCGTCATAAGGCCAAGTCACTCGGCTTTTGAAAGATTATGACAAGTTTAGAAAGTGGCGTCACCTTGTGAAACTTTTAATGATTACGATTATCATCAGCGTCACTCTAGTAAACATTTTGTGTCACTTACTGTCATTCGTTTTTTTCAAAATTCAAAGTTATCACAAACAAAAGAGAATGGACGAAACTACAGGGTCATTATAAAATACTGTAGTCAACTCACCTATGAAAAACAATTGAATTTTTTCTCGTGCCGCTAATCACCAAAATGATTTCAACTCTTTTGAAATGTCACGAACGTCGAAACAAATCTATCAAATGTGTCAAAAATTGAAATGCCAGGTCTGCGGTTTAATTTCATTTTAAATAGACACGAAAATACGGCAGGCCAGAGCATTAAGGGTTGCAGTGTTATCGAGCATTTGTGAACGCCACTGCAATACATTTCAACTTCAAAAATTGTAAATTGTCAGAAAAACGTTTAAGGGCTTTGTCATGAATTACACCTTGGAAAGTCGATTGGAGTTGAACAGAATAAATCATCTGGTCTGTTTTGCAAAGAAGCAATAATTTTTCAAATAATGAAATCCAAAAAGTGAGGTTAAATTTGTCGAAACCAATGAACACGGTAATTAATTAAAAAATTACATTTTTATAGGTACCCTGAAGGTAAAAATTGTGAAAAATCACGTAATGGACAATGGCAGAGCAAGTCTCATCACAGTTAACGAACAGTACCACTGTTTTAAAATGACAATGAGTAATGGGTTTTTGCAGTAAATAATTTTGCCAAAGTGGTGATCCCGCGAAAGTTCAGTTTGTAAATTGTAAGGAATCGTCAAAACATTGTGCAGACGTGGTTTGTGACCGGTGCTTTTCTCTTGAAAAAACACAACTGAAAGCCTTGATCTTCATTCCTACAATAGATGAAAACTGTTATGTCCAAACATTACCTTCAGCTTTGCAGTTTCTAGATATCTGAAACATACTAGATCTGCATAACAGGAATGTCAAAGAAGTTCTACCCAAAACACGCCCACATGGCCATCCTAATATCAAGATTTTTCAAAATTTCTATAATAAAAAATATGAAAAAAACAATAACATTTCAGGAGCATAGTGTTAAGAACTCTTAAGATGATTATGAGATCTCTTGAAAACGGAATGTTTAATAAAAATTTTTAACCTTCCTAATAGTAAAGTTACAATTATTACTAAACAGTAAGTTGAAGTAAGTTTTAAATTAAGAGAATGCAACTAACACAGAAAGAAAAATGAAAGTTACTGAAAATAAAAAATTTTATTGCAGTACCTACATACACTTTCTACATCCAATTTTGTTTATTGATCACATTCATTTACTTTAAAAAGTATCAGGCCTATGAATCGTCGTCTAGAAACAACTAACCACACACCAACCTTTACTGTGTGTAATGGTGTTTCTTCAAAAGGGTGAGTATTTTCTATACACCAAATTCTGAAGTTCTGTGAGTTGACATAGTCTGACAGATGAAACCAAGCTTCATCAGAAAAGAACGACAAATCGAGAATCCTGTTATGGTCCATATTAGCTTGAAACCAACGACAATACCCAACGCGTGGAGGAAAATTAGCTGGTTGCAACTCCTAAACCAACGAAATCTTATATGGATGCATATGTAACTTCTCTTTTACGATTTTCTGGCACGTGCTGTATGGTACTCGGGACTGTAAAGAGTTTTGACAAAGCTTTATTCAGACTTTGTTCCATTCTCATCCTTAAATCTTCAACAACACTAACTTGAGGCCTCCCCGTCGGTTTTCACTTAGAAACGCTACCAGTGTTGTTAAATCTGGCCACAATTCGCCGCTAAAGCGTCTTCAAAGATTCTTCCTCAATGACAACAGGCCATTTCACCAGATACTCGTTTTTAGACGCCTCCACAGAATACACTCCATCCCCATCCTCATTTAACACCCCATTACGGTAATAGGACATGATGATTGCTTCAAAGAACTAAAAAAGTCATTTGTAACACTGACTATAGTTATTCCTCTGTGTTCATTACCTGAGATTATTCCGCAATGATCTGTAGTTTTGATAATAACTGTTTTTTGAGACACTTAAAGTTCGAACAAATGGGAACACAGCAAAAATGAAAACAAGACAAGTCAATTAACGCACAAAGTGTGGGATAACGTACCAGTAATCAGTACAAACGAAAAAATTATTGACATCTAACAGAATTTGATGAAGCGTTGAAACTGTAGAATAAAACTGACAAGAATTAAGTAAATTATTTATACTTTTAAAATTTTTCTGCTTTGAGTTTTGTGATCTAAAATTAGTTTTCTTTTTAATGAATCCGTCTTTTCTAGGCAAATGTTCGACAGAACTGTCTTTGCGATTATTGTCAAAACCATAATGCAGATCTCATTTTGGTGTTGCCTACAAACCAATAAAGAATTTTTTTGTAAAGTGGGCTGTAAAATCTTGATCAGTTGACCGCATGTTTTTTCTTTTTTTAAATAAGGTAAAATGTCCTGTATTACATCGGCGATTCTTTTTACAAGCCCCACAAAAAGTTCATTCGGATACACTAATCCACCATGATCCTGAAGAGTTATTAATTTCAGGAGAGGTCCAGCCATTGTAGTTGACACTAATGGGGCAATGCACTCATCACACTGATATTTTTTTTTGTAATTTCATTATTATGTATCCGGATAAAAAGGCTACTGATGCAGAATAGAGATTCATTTCAGGTATTTCATTTCTTTGTAAGGAATGGATTTTAAAGCGTAAATCCGTAGGCAAAAATAATTCTTCTACATGTTGTTCGGCAAATTCATCAACTGTTGATCTTTGATGGGAGAGTTCATTGCGGCTGATGTGACTTAAAGTTCTTACAGTGTTGGCAGATGACGAAGATTTTAGAATTCCAGTTCTTAAAATGTGTCGTAAGGCATATTCAGCTGGACGAGCGTCAGTAGTATCATTTGAGCCTCCTTTTAAACGAATATGCGAAAATGTCGCTACCACAGCATCTGAACTAAATGAGCGAGTTAACACATAATAAAATCCAGCTTGTGTCAGAAGAAATTGGACACATAAAAATGTACTCTTTGCAATAAATTTTAGAGCATGTGGTGTTTCGCTGCTTAAACATTTATATCCTGTGCTGGCTGAAGTGGACTGGATATCATCTATGTAATTTTGGAAAGTAGTATTCAACCAATGGAGGCGTTGATCTGAAATGTTTACATATGGAGCAACGTTGCTATCTAGTGCATGAATATAATGTCTTCTACTTGAGATGTTATGGACTTGAAAAAAATGGAACATGTTTTCCATATACAAAATAGTTGCATCACTAGCAACAAAGTTTTCATATTTCTCTTCTTTTAATCATTTTAGTGCTGAGGTAACCGTTGGGGAAAATATCTGCACAGCCCGCAAAAATTTTTTCAAGATTTGAAGGATATAAATACTTTTTTGTAAGATATCTGACGGGTTTCAAAGGCCATCCTCTTTGCAAACCGTATAAGGCCTTTAAATAGGACGAGGAGATAACACCGGTTGTCGAATTCATATTATGACTTAAAAAAAGGTTCCTGGCATTTTTAATGGCATGGCAATAGTCAAATGATAAAAATATGGGCATAGGAAGATATGGGTGATTAAAATAATTTTCTAGAGTTCCTCCACACAAGTTCTTGAACAAAGCCACATTGGACGGATGGTTATCTGTCACAATGCGTAATACCATAAAACCACAATCTGTGAGAAGTTTAATAACTTGCAAAATTAAAGAATGAAAATCAGAGGCCGGCATTGAAGAATGGAAAAAGTACTCAGCTACGATAGTAAAGGATGCTGACAGACCATTTGCTATAAAACACGCCATTTTATTTGCAACTTTGGGATGTTCTGTGATAGAATTGGAGTTAATGGTTTCAAGACCATAAATATAATCTTCTGTTCTACTGTAATACATTTTTTCTTTTATTGACATGTCGTCAATAATTAACGAACATAATCTTTGAACGGGGTACTTCAAATTCGCTACTTCTGCGCTCAAACGTTCCTTGATTAAATTATTTTGTCCATTAAAATTACCAAGGTGTCTAACTATCGTCGATCTGGATGGTAATTTAACTAAATTTTTATGGCAAAAATCATAACCCTTGGGTGAACAATATCTCCACACCGTACAGAGACGAACAGACAATTCGGACCATCTAGGAGATTTCTTGTTATAGTTATGAAGAAGATCTAGTAAAAATATGGCTTTTTCATCTGAATTCTCAGCATCAGTGTAAATTTTTTCGAGTGCTTCAATGTTTGTGAATGTTTTTTCAACTTGTTTTCAAATTTTTTAAGTTTTGCAGCACAGCGGGCATGCGATCTCTTTTCATTTTGCAATTCCAAAGTTAAGGTGTTATATTTTTCTCGTAAATCTGCAATTTCATCAGAAGATTTTGCTGCTGGTGGAAGTTCACAAACGATTTCACAATTTTCTACAGGGTAGGGGGCATTGGATTCAAGGTTGGATGTGCGGGAAGAGGATGGGGTAGGATCCATATACTTTAACAAAAATATTCATTTAACAGTTATGTCAATCAATTTAAATAAAAAATAAAGTAGGTGTGCTTACAACTATGGTAGGTACAGATCCTATTATTAAACGCTCTCATCCAAGAACTTTTTTAAAATATTTTTCTTCGAAATGTTTTTTTGCAAATTACGGTGTAGTCTGTAATTTGGAATGAATCTACAAATAAAAAAAGGGATATTTAAGTCTTAAAATTAATTTTATACAGGGTGTCTCAGAAATAAGTACATTAATTTTAATCAGTTATAGAGCTCATTGAACTCAACAACTTTTTTTAGTAGAGTTTTGTCAAGAACTTTTTAATTATCAAGTTAAAAATTGTTAAAGTTATACCCCAATTAAGGTTACCCGCCCATGGATCCTCAGTCACCCATGGACACTAATAATTATTATAATGAATAATTTATGGTCAAAAACAGTTACTAGGATACGTATTTTCCTAATCTTGTCAATGTGACAAACATTTAGAGAGAAATTGAAAATCCTGCTCCCTGATGGCGTACGGAATTTCATCGGCCCAAATGTGGGTGTTGAACACCTTCCCTCGTATAACCGACCTCATCAGTTGATGGTATAAGAGATACAAAATTTGCTTGTTCGTTTATTTTTCTATTAACCCACTCACAAAAGTTTTGCCTACGTGGTAAGTCTGTTAGTTTCAATAACTGAACTTTCTGGTCCTGAAAGGGGTACATTTGTTCTCTGAGTATCCTCCAAATACTACTCTTTGATACATCACACTAGACAGTGATGCGTGCTAGTGCCCGGTCGAGCTTCGACACTCTTCAAAACAGCCGCTTCAATATTAGCAATTCTATTACTACGTAACTTACCCCGATCCTGAGGTGCAGGTTTAAAAGATCTGTACTCTCGAAAATGCTGCAACGTTCTTAAAACTGCGCACATTTGGCAGACGACGATTTGGGAGGTTTTCTGAAAAAATTCGTTGGGCGCGAGTGCCGTTTCCCCGAGCTTCACCGTACGTTCAACCGATATCGGTGCATTCCAGATTTGAAAACAAAGCCATTTCAACACATTTCGTCTATAAATTAGAAATCTGTACCCAGCAAACTTTAAAGAGACAACGTTTAATAAAAACATTGACATAAAAATGATTGTCAGTGTCAAAACTGTTGCTACGGTACCTTCTTCATTGTTGTAGTGTTGCTATTATTTAAGTTATTATTTAAGGTGAACATAGACGGCTCGTGAATATATGGGTGGGAAAATTCGAAATTCGACTTGAGTTTTCGAAAAAATGCTAGATAAAAAAGTTGTTCCGTTTCACGAGTTCTGTTACTGGTTAAAATTAATGTAGTTATTTCTGAGACACCCTGTATAGATGAAACACTCACCATAATGCTTTTCAAAAAACTCTAGCCATTGAATTCTAATTTGTGGATTTTGTGGTAATATTTTATTCTTAGAAAGAGCACAGCATCTACCCATTGTTACAAATAAAAATAATATGTAACTTCAATAATAAACGGAACAATGATTTAAAAAAACCCACAAGGAACCGAACAATAAAACACAACTGAATATAATAAAATTAATTAATCAAAAACGAGAAAATGGAGAATAATAATAAATAACCGAACCAAGAAACGAGAAATTATTAATAAGCGACAAAGAATTAGGTTTCGAAAATTAATTGACAGTATGACTTTTATAAATCTGTTTTATTTTCACTAATAATAGGAGTAATAGACAACAATCATTAACAATAGTAAAAAAAAAATCGTGGGAGTCAAAACCGTTCGCATTTGGGTTGGGAAGTTACGGTTTTATACTGGTTTTTATGACTGGGGATAGAGGACACGACTTTCTAAACTCCAAGGCTTGCTTCATGAAAACCTCATTTTTTGGGGAGTGACTTGGCCTTATCACGCGCCAAGTGTGATGGATTCAATTGGCCTTGGTCTATACTTGTGGTTTATCAATGTATTCATATTTTTTAAGAATGCTTACACAAAGTGACTGAAAAAAATTAATGAGGCATGTTTCATCACCCTCCCCCCTGAAAATTTGAGGAAACAGTACTGTTATTAACAGTAACACTGCACTCCCTAATTTTTTATTCATTAAAATAACGATAAAATAAAAATTTTCATAAAATTTTGTTCCATTTTGCTAAACGTGATATTCTTTCGATGTGTAAATAATCATATAATGTGTAATTAAGCATATGCACTGAAAATAACACATTTTTTCCCGTTGGTTATTAACTCTAAATATATTTCATATTGTCGGTTGGAACTTGCGTCCCCGTGGCGCAGGGGCTGCTGTCATTTACGCCATTGGTTCTTATTTTATATAGGTTAACCAGTGGCGGCTCGTCATATGAGGCAAGTGAGGCGGCGCCTCACAGCATATATCTTAAGAACAGATTGATTTAATTTATAATTAAAAAAGAGCTTTCAATGCATTTTTAGTTACAAAAATATGTTGAAATGGTAAATCTGTAGATTATTTTTTATTTTTTACACTTTCTGCGGACATTTTCCGTTGAATACTGTACGATTTATGCCCCGAATTCTTTAACTGAAGCGGCCAGAGCGTCGGTTCACTTGAGCCAATGAAGCCCAATCACAGACACGGATTTCCATGACTCAGCTGCTATACTCCTATACATGAATTCGCTCGGAACTGAGGCGATATCTTCGATGCTTCTCGGCCAATTTCGGCGGACCCATTAAACCATTTTCCCATTTATTTTACAGAATGGAAGGGGTGCAGGGTGCGTGGGTAATTGGCATTAACGTGAATAAAAGTCCAGGAGTTGGTGTTTCGTATTTTTGTCTCTTTCATAGGTACAGGGTACAGGTGAGTGAAAAATGAATCCCGAGTACGATATTGTCATGTTGCTTCTTGAAACGCCGTTTTCACGACGAACCGAGTTAGAACGTCGGTAAATTTTGCTAAATATCGAACAGTCAAAACCGTTAACTTCGATTGATAAGCGACAATGTCATCAGTACTCCAGGTCTTTTAAACCAGCCTGGTACGAAACATAAACGGCCCTGCCGTTGCCGTAATATTTATGCTGAAAGTCTATATTGTTGGCCGTGTCTACTCTTAGGCAATGTAAAAACACATGGACGACGTCTCCGGAATATAACGATTTAAAGGATTTCATTCGAAGTGCAAAGTTACACAAAAGTTCCAAAGTACACATTAAAAATTTCATGGGCTTAAAAGATTTAGAAAGGAACACAACTATTGCCGAATCCCTCCAAGAAAGTGCTAGTTTAAACAAAATTTTGACTTGTAAAAACATTGTTGATTAAATGTGTTATGGGTCTTAATATTATTATTACTATTATTAGGACCCACTACTGACTGGGAAATGAACGGTATTCAGGCAAGACTTCTATCATTACTAACTACTAAGACCAAGTAATACGCATTAATCACATTAATTTAATTAATTTTATTATTGATAATATTATTGTCAAACTTCTATCATCGCCTCACCACATCAGACAGTCACGAGCCGCCACTGAGGTTAACATACAACTATTGGACTGTACTGCAAGGGCGAGGGAAGTTCTGTCGAAATAACTGATCTACGACCAATTTTTTTTTACTTAGAAGTTATCATCGATTAATCCCTTAAAATATGAAGATATCTGCAATATTTATTTCGTATTACATTGGATGCATTTTAAAAGCGCTTAATCAAGTTGGGCCAATGAAAGCTTACGATATTTTTGGAAGGGTTTAAATTTTATGTTTTCCTTAATATTTCCAGGGTGGATCATATTCGAGCAACGCTCAGTCCCGAAATATTTTCCTTGAGATCCAGTACTTTTACATCTTTTCATTATTTTTATTTTTAGTTTATTTAGTAAATAAAAATAATTAATAAACAAGTTTACCGAAACTTAAACAACGAAAGATCGATTGCGTCAAAATAAATTAAATTAATTCAAAATAATGTTTTGACTTTTGAGTCCTAGATAGAACAAACATCAGCACAGCAGTTTTTACTGCTCGAGAGTAAGCGAAAAAGTATAGTAATTAGCATTCAGCGAACGGTTGCTTTATTGTTGCATTCTCCACATTTGCTAATAATATGAAAACATAGACTCCCTCTTCCGTCTGTCTACGGTTCATCTATCTGTACGTCTGTCTATCGCCTGTGGTCTGTTGGTGATTTTATTAGACTAAGTCTCCGAAACTACTGTGTTGTGAGATTTTGTATGTATTTTAGGAATATTATGTACATCGTAAAACACTAACCAAAATTTGTGTGATCTTTCCGACAAACCTTTCATAAAAGTTAACACTGACACTACGAAAGTGCTTTTATTATTTAAAAAACGCATCTGTCCCATAAACGGTTGTCCCTGCAATGTTTATAAAACGCAATAAATAATAAAAGGGCGGATGGGGAAAGAAAAAAGCCTCAGGAAAATTGTAAATCGGAAGCAGAATTGTGAAGGCGTTTCCGCGAAAAAACATTTTCTTTCGGGGCTTACCTTTTGATGCGAACGAAGCTACATTCAAATACGACACAACCAGACACTATATAAAACGCATATATTATTGGTGGTATTTTTATGGCCGCGTTTGGTTAAAATAGTAACTCGAATTGAATTTGCATCGGTAGAACAACAACTGTACTTCGTGAAGTACGAAGTACAAGAGTAATTTTAAAAGTAAGTTCTGCATTTGCAATTCTTATTTTGTTGAAGCGAAGTAGTAGCTTCTGGAATAATAAATTTGTTGAAAGTTTTGCGTTAAGAACAAAAGTGGAGGCTGTGTTAGAGGTGACGCAGCTAGAGCGGAAGTGTTATTGATTCCGACATGTCGTCTACGTGCGTTATTAATTAACGATTTTACTGCACGTGGTTGACGGAAATTAAACTGCTATTTAGAAACTGTTAGTGCATTAGCTTTGCGACAATAATTAATATGGCGTTCAGAGGAAGAGCGAGAATTGAAAATGATTTCTTAAGCACAAGTAGAAGTTTGTTTGATCGTTTTGGAACTGGTAAGTGTCGTATATACAACCGTTACCGTTAGTCTAACGATTCACGTTTAGATTTCCACAGCTCCTTTTTGTACGTTTGAGCGAGACATTTTAGTTAAAGGAAATAAGAGATATGAGAATGATTTTTTTTTATTGTTACCTTCTGCCATACATGAAACAAATAATTACACACAACTTGTAACAATTTATTATTATTATTCCTGTAATTGTTAGCAACTTATTGTTTTTAAGTTTTCATTATGTGTACTTTTATATAATATTTAACGGTTCAATCCCGGTAATCGTCGTGGATTTCTAAGCATTCTCTAAAATAGTGACCGGTGTGTAAATTTCCATTGTATGAATCTAAGAAAGTTGTATGGTACATTTTTCTGCTTTGCAGAAAAAAATACATACTGACGATAATTAGAGTGGGAGAAAATAAAATCAGCATATTTGCGGTATATGCCAAGCATATCTACTGTGTCATTTTTACTGACAACTTAAATATTCCCAGGATTTTATTCTTTGCTCTAGGAGTATTGATGTTGATCGATGTTCCAACGTTTTCATTTTCAACAGCTTTTAAGTTTACGAATTCATCTACCCGGCATGCATGAGGTATGTCAATAATTAATGCAACGTACGTACTCCTCAAATATCAATATACCTATAATTTATAATAAATTTAATATATGTCATCTTAACCTCCAAATATTTATTATCATGAGATGTCGACAAAAATGTTTCGTTGATGCTGCCGTCGCGTCGGTAATAATTTTACATCGATTTTGCGTCAACTCAAGAATCTTTCCTCAAAATTAAAAGACAAATTTCAGCTTTCGATAATAAAACAGCCACAACACTGCAACAAAAGAGCACATCTTTTTTGCTGTAAATAGTAATAATAACAACATAGGAATAAATTGACATAAGAATATGAAAAAAGTGATAGTTTTGTAATCAGCAGTTATTCTATAACTTACGGTCGAATTCAATATTTGTTCAAAAATTGAAGTACCTGTGTATTATATATTATAGATAAAAATTAAGCAATTTCTACGAGCATTCTATAATCTAACACTCATAGTTTTCCTCAGGCACTGCAATTGTCAGCCAGCACAAAATAAAACAATTTCATTCTTATCTTAACCGCCTTTATATCTTTTACAGTTAGCAGTATCACAACCGACAATATAAAGAAAATCACTTTCACTAAAAATAATGCATAATTTCTGCTTGGGAATTTCGATAAATCCAAGTAGCACTCCATGAACAAGCAACTTCACATTTTAAACAAACTTTATAAAATTACTATTGCAAACATAACACAAACACACTTAAAAAACAGAAGAGACTATCTGTTAATGCTGTTAGGTATATTCCCTGTTGAGCGTCGTTACTTAATCCACAATAGAAAAGATAATTCTCCAAAAATGAATTTGCCATTTATACAGCTCCTACCGCATTTGTGTCTTCTGAAATTAACAGCTTGAAACGATTCAAAGTTTTTTAAAAAGTTCTAATTGTTTATACAAGTATTTTTGATGTAACTTTTGCAAATCAATCATACGAGAAGTTATAGATCTCTATAAAACCTTTATGTCATTCATTATTTTGTCTATAGTAAATTGTGCTATCTGGGAGTGGCACTTTGCGATAAAAACCAGAGCTTGTGCATGTTGCATTAAACCTCACAAATGGTGCAAACAAAATGAACACCCGATATAAAAAATTTAAATAAAGGTTCCGTCGCCAGTGATATACATTACATTGTGTTCAGCTTTTTCGACAAATTATAAAATTTTGCACATTTTGTTTTTTTTATGATAACCCGTATAAGTTAAAGCAAAGATATCTGTATTTTGTTAGTGTTAAGCTAAAAGTTAAAAAGCATGCAAGTGCGTTTCTCATTTCAAAATTTTGTGACGATGTCACTAATATTGTAGCAGTGGAGTATGTTGTTTTATATAATTAAATAACATTTACTACCTATGCAAAATTTTAATGCGTCTATAAAATATCGACAAAGAACACAGACAACATAGAGACGGAAATGACAAGCCAATTTTTACATACTCTAGGGGTCATGAAACGTCGAGAAAACAAGAAGGTAGACATTCACCGGACGGACCTTATTACAATACTTCGTTAGCTTACCCTCGAGAAGTAAAAACTGTAATTAGGAAAATATGAAGAAAAAATTTATTTCAGCAGTAATAAACAAATTGAGGAAAATTTCAAAAATTAGACACAGCAGGGACACTAAAAACAAAATATGCACTCTTTTAAATCTACAAAAAAAAACGATTTATAGTGATCGTGAGGGTAATCCAAAAAAAAACTAATAGATATTTTAGTTATACATTTATTATCAAGAGAAAGAGATACTCCTCAAGAAGGTAAAAAACTGTCACCCGTAAGTAACATATCGGACTTTTTTTGCCATACACACATTATGTTATTTAAACACTTAAACTGGAATTTTTTCAATTAATAATAATTTAACAAACACAGCAAATTAATTATCAAGTTTAATTAGAACACGATATCTATAATAAGGTACAACGGTAACGTATCATAATAATTAATTGATTGTGGTGTTTATCCTTCCTGGACAAAACACAACAATGGTGGACAAGCCTGCCGACACAAGTAGGAAGATGAATATTTCTAATTCACAAATACAAATAAAGCAAAACCTGTCTTACTTTACTGCCATAAATTAAGTCGACACTCGCTTTGAAAATATATAAGGTCGTCTACAAAAATAGATAGACACATCTTTTTTATAAAATCCTTAAGTCCGTAAAGCTACCGGATACAATTTTATCTTTTTAGATATGACTACCACAAATCTCATACACCCTGCTTGGATAAGTAAATAGTCCCTGAACACACAAGCCCCTTAGACGTGTGTCTGTCTAGGGTAAGGACGACCTCGTAAATACATTTTCAACGAAAGTTTGTAATAAGTTAAAATGCGCTGAATTATACATGATTTGTGGAAAATTCAAAGTGCTTTCATACATGCCGTACTGCAAAACTTTAGACATGTCTCACTAGAAAAACAAGTGTGAAAGTAGGTCATAATAGAATAACACATCTTCCAGACTCTTGACATATTGATTTAACTTCCATTTTGCAAAGAATAAGTGCGGAATTCAACCTGGATGATTACTACAGCTACATGACAACGTCAAAACTGTTCTTTTTTTTATCATAAAGTTCAGCCTGCGCTAGAATTTTGCTTCACTTTTAATGCAGCACGACTTAGTTTAATAGGAGGAAAAATTTGTAATATCACGGTTGCTTTTTCTATAAATAATTTAATTACGACAACATCCAATCTTGGAGGATCGTCAAAGAGGGATAGTAAGAATGATAATAATGCTTCTTGTCTTAACAGAAAAAAAATGGTCGAAGTTAATTTCGACAGAACTTCCCTCGACCCTGAAGTACAATAAAACAGCTTTTTCGAAAAATGATTAAATTTGATTGTGAATTTTTTTATGAGAACACGTATAAGTTAAAATAAATGTAAAGAAGCAATTTACGCGTATGTTCCAAATTGGTTTTTCCTTTAAAAAAATTTGTGATTGCCTGATCAGTTTTTATTGCTAGAACCCGTATATTAATTCGAATAGGCGTAGTAATAATAACAATTTTGTATTAGCAAATTTTCAGGAAAATAATTTGAGTCGTTCCTAATCTAATTTATACAATTTTGGGGGTTAAACACTACTTTTATCGTGCTTACAATAACTTTAAAATGTATGCAAGATTTCAAAGCATCCGGTTTTACAGCTTCAAAATTAAATTGCAAAAAGTTGTTATACTTTATTTTTTATGTCTTGGCGTTTATAGGATTTTTAATTTTGAGGTGACGTCGTCACATTGTTGATGGGGATGATTAGTATTGACTAGGCAATGTTTGGTTAACGCTTTACCATCTACATGACAGCCATAATACACGTGTAAAATTTGACAACGATCGGTCCCGTAGTTTCGGAGAATATCTGTCTAACAAAAATCGACACAGACGACGAGCCAACAGACAGATAGACGGAAACGGGAGAGCTATTTTTTTCGTACTCTAGGGGTCATGACCCATCAAGGAAGTATGAAAATAGCCAGTCGTGCGATAGACCCTATTAGTATATTAATTTAGAGGTTTATCCTCTTGCTATTATAGCGTACATGTTGCGCCCTACTTTCCAGCCTTCTTCAACGCTATTCTATTAGAATATTTCCTTAACTGGAGAAGTAAAAAATTCTGAAAACATATGAATTGTTTAATACCATTCCAAAATATATCAGACGTCGCAGGTTATTTTTAAGTTATTGGAAAATTGAAGTTTGAAATTCCATTTTCGAACACACGGAACGGACAAAAAATTACATAACATCAAAACTTTATACAAAAACCAAAATTTCCAGTACTGGTCTTCAAGAAAAACAATTTTATTTTAAATAAAAAATATTGGAAACTTTTGTCCAAGAAATAGAACAGGTATTCACTATCAATAATAAACTAGACCTCGGTAATTATGGGATGGTTAATATTAGGAGTTAATTTTGTTTTATTTATTTTAACTTACTAATTGTATTTTTTACACAAATGTTCTGATACAAATAAAATTTCCATTTTAGTTGGAGCTTTTTAATCCATGTTAGCCGTCTCGTAATTTTTCTATACACTTCTTTAAAATGTTTCCGTAAATAAATACTCGTAGTCAATCCTAGGGGAGATAACAGTTTCCAAGGTGCTCAAAACCGTTCGTTTCATTCTCCTTTTGGGAAATTAGTATTTAATAATCATAACTCTATTAATTTAACTTGAACAAACCTATTTTCGTATTGTTGTACTCTTTAGATTAAACATAGTTATTTAATTATTGTATTTAACAATTAGGCTTTATTTACCTAAATGATTCTAGATGATCATCAATAGTTGCCAGGATCACTTTTGAGTCCGTAAAATGGCTGTTTTTGGGAGCGTATACAAAAAATACAATTTGAAAACCATCTTTGATTATTTCACACTATTAAAAAAAAAGTAGATAGTTATCTGTTTTGTGTAAAAACATTGACGTAGTATCAGATACTGGCATGCTAAAACCACAATATAGATATATAACTAACGTATATGTAGAGTATTAATGACAAGCTGGGGTTTTCGGTTTGCCAGAAAAGTAGACGCATGCGCATCGTGTGTACTGTCAGCAAAATGATGGCTCCTGAACAGATGACACTATTGTTAATGTTGTTCTGACTTGTCGATCTGATGCTATGGTCAAAGAATTTTAACAAGAATGAACAAAAAGTTATACTCTCATGGACGAGACGACAATGGTTTCTAATACGCAGGTTCACCAAAATGTGTTTAGTAAACCTACACTTCGTCACAAAGTTAACGCATAATTTGTAATTTCAAAAATATTTGGTGACCAAAGTTTTAAATGTTTTTGAAATGAGTCATCAACCCTTGATAAGGATATCCATAAACCTACTAAAAAAATTGTAACATTTTATTGTTAAAGACTAAAACATTACTTTATCGTATTCTCTGTGGTTTAGTTGGCTAAATATTCAATAATTTTTCACGATGTTTACGGCGCGTTAAAACTGTTCCTGAATAATTTACAAAGTAAATCATTAGAGAGTGCAAATCTCAGAACAGAACGTCATGGCAGCGGTTACACTTGCTGGTGAGAGACAAAGTCAAACATTTATAGCCCGGCGCCTAGGAGTAAACCAATGAACAGTTTCCCGTGTACTAAACCGGTACAGAGGGATAGGAATATACCATCGAAGACCAGAACAGGGCCGTAGAAGAGCAACAACAGCCAATCAACCCCGTCTTTGACGATTAGAAGTGCTCAGAAGGAGATTAATTTCAAGCACCACCTTACAAACTTAGTTTTTAGAAGGGTATAACATCAGAATAACCCAAGATACAGTACGAGAACGTCTTCGAAAAACTAAGCTGCGTCTGGGTCTACGTCCACATGTGCCAGCTTCGGGACCGTTTCTGACCCCAGCATATCGAAGGAGCCAACTCGATTTTAGTAGAGAAGAGTTGATTGGGACATCGCCTCTTGGAGTCGTGTTTTATTCACGGATGAATCCACATTTACTCTGGTGAACAATGATCGACGACTAAAGGTGTACAGACATACACCGTGTAATATGCTGGGAACAGTGCAAAGTAGTGGAGCATCCGTGATTGGGCTCCCATGTCATTGGAGGCGCGTACAGAATTTGTTGTTACAACTCGTTTTAATGTGCACAGATATATAACAACGATATTTGAACCACATGTTGTACCTTATGCCCCATTTATGGGCGACCTTGAAGAGATTAGGGTAGGGCCTACAAGAGTCCGGTCTTACATCCCACAGAACATGTGTGGTACATCTTAGGAAGACGGTTAAGAGTTTCAGACCAGCGAACAAATACACTAGAAGAAGTAGGAAATAATTTGGTAGAAATTTCGGATAATTTTCAGCAAGATGATATTCGAATAAACATTATAAACATCCGACCAAGATGCCAAGCCGTTATCAGGGTCAGAGGTGGCAACACCCGTTACTGAATCAAAAATATGGCGGTGCCTGTCGTTTACACATAAACGGGTGTTAAGCAATATTATTTAATTTATTTCTTATTGTCCCAATTTTCAAATAAGTAAAAGTTATTTTTCGAAATTAGTGCATATGGTTAACTTATATCTTACTCACAATACATAGAAAAATTGTCTTCCAAAATGTTAATTTTTGCAAATTATGTGTTAATTGTGCGGCGAACTGTAGATCGTACTTTTCTGTTTTTGTTTGTTGTAAGCGTACATTGCAGTTATAATACAGACGTTTGTTGTCACATATTTCGCACACATTTTAGTCTTATAACACTCGGTGATTTTGGAGGTTAGGTTCGTTTACACATAGTAATTTAATCATCAGAAAATGAGCCACCGATAAAAAAATGGTCTAAGGTTGTTTCGACAGAGCTTCCCTCGCACCTGAAGTACAATGAAACATATACTCCTAAAATTCTTAAAAGAGAACAAACTATAAACATTTATTAAAAAAACATTTATTAAATGTTCGTCTACGTGTTTTGCCCACAGACAAACTATTTATGTCATTATGTCAACGTACGTCCTTTCGTAACAACCAACTTAATCGATCAAATTTCCCGCGTCAAAACTCCCCAACAAAATGGCTGAAGGTCACCAAATTTGACCAGCTAAACATCCAAGGCACTGCACAAGTGTCGCTTCTTGTTCAATCTTGTTAATATTCTTTGCTATGGTGTTAATTATATTAAGGTACAACACTGATTATTCTAAATATTATTACAAGTTAATTACAGTATAAAAATACTGAATTTTGAATCCGAAAACATTGAAAAAATATTAAACCTCATTCCAGTTTAAATAGATTCAGAGGACATGACTATTTAATCTTTCTTGTGTCAGTATTCCTATAGCGTTTCCAGGATCTTGCGACGAAGGTTCTGCAAACATAATTTAGTTAGGAATACGACACTTTCTAGTAATGGATAAATTTAAATAACCCTTGGTCAGTGATGTTGATCTTTTCACTCCATATCTTTTTAAGCTTAAAGTATCTTCTTTCGCACTTACCAACAACAATTGTCAGATACGATGAATTATCTCAAACGCCGATTAATACGAGATATATTTTACAATATTGTAAAATGTTTAGTATTTTTGTCCACAGAAAATTGCTCTATACTAATTTGGACCAAACTTCCCTCATTCCTGAAACACAGACAGTTCGACGATAATAATTTACATATAAAATATGCTCCTAGAAATTTTATTTTTTTATTCCAATTCCTATATGTAAAAATATCACTGCCTTGATAAACCGCATCTCTACACATTTACAACATTTTACAAATTTTAAATAGCACTTATCTAGCAAAATTTTAAGGTAACATCATCAAGTTTTTATGGGAATATACAAATAAATTTTAATTACTAGTTTACCATGTTCGGTTTGCAAAATTTCAGAAGATCTATTTTGCGATTTCTAAAAAAATTTCCAAATTTTGAAAGTCTACGGTAAAAAATATGGGAGAATTAATAAATCACAAACATGGTAACATAACTGATTTCTTTAATTCGGTGTGTTTAATCGAAAAGGGCCTTTTCTTTTCACTTTTATTTAAATTTACGGTACCGATTTCGGTCTTTAGAAACCCTTCATCAGACGACCCGTCTTATAGTTATCCCAACTACCCTGTATGATGCAAAAGTGTTCAGAGAAAGGCAGGCTGTGATTAATGCACGTAAGCTTGTCCTATTTGTTTCCAATACATTAGCTCTGTATCATCCTCTACGTTCACTCATCACAGCCTCCCTTTACCTGAAAAATTCTGGAACATACTGTATTATTACACAGATTGATGCAGAGTACAGATTAAAATTAAAATAAAAATTACTGACCCCCCAAATGGGGTGGTTACTCATGTAAAATTAAAACTTTTTCGGTGAACATTGCCATGCGGTCACCCGTTCACCGAAAAAAGTTTTAATTTTAGTCGGTAATCTGCATCAATATGTTTAATTTAATAATAGTAGGGACAATTACAGGACAAGCTGTACGAAGGTGTCAGATTCAGTGAGAAGCCTTCATGTTAGCAATGTCTCAGGTGCAGTAGTCAATAATTACAACGATGTAGAATACATATTCTACGGTTTTTACGAAAGAACCACCCTTGAACGTTCCATTCTGTCTGATACTCGTAGCTCCAACTACATTTCTGAGGTAGATTTTTCTAGACATTTAATATTTTGTGAACTTCATGGTATATAGTCTGCTGCATTAGATAGGTTCATTTTTTTGTAACTGGTGCACTGATGTAACCTTAGGGCAGTAATTCTTATTTTATTATATAAAGTTTGTAAATTCTACGGTATTTTTAATTTAGAACTGCTTACGTACCGCGACTAAAAAAAAATAAGTAATGAAGCAATTTATTTTATTAATCAAATCAAGGGCGGATCATCCCAATGCCCCGAAAATTTGAGAATATAGTGATGTTATTATCAGTACTGCACTGCACCTACTCAAATTGATATGTGTATCCTTGCTAAATGTCGATTACGTCATAACGGAATTTTCTTACGGAAAAACACTTGAAAACTTTTTTGGATGGATAGAAAAATAAAAACACTTGTTTCCAGTGTTCTTTTCATCAAAAAAAATCAATTTTAATGTCAAATTTGAGTGTAGTAGTAGTTTTAGAATCTACTAGTCTTTCGGTCAATTATGTGACTATTTACGAGTATATCCGAAAGAAAAGGGACATCACACTGCACAGATGGCATTTTCTCATTTTCTTACAGAAATTTGACCATTTACAAATGAGTATGGGAAGCATCTGGTTGCCATCTACGCAAAATACATAAATTTGTTATTACAGAAATCCGCAAATATTTAATCAAACTCTTCAACCGGTAGAAAATCATGGAACAATCCCCCAAACCGTACAAACAACCGTTCCTTTGCGTCCAGTATACTGCACGGCGGTACTTAAAGTGATAATTTTTCGAAGAATCTCTAGTTGTTCAACTCACTTCAGGAGCCGAGGTTCTGTCTAGATAACCTTAAACCATGAGATACAGTGAAAAGTAGCTTCTTCGACAATCTGGTTTTACTGTATCTCATTTCCGACAAAAAAAGTCGACCACATTTTTCCTACGATTTAGATGCATAAATAATTGAGATATTGATTTTTAAAGTTAAATGATGAAAATTTTCACCGAAATTTAAAAAAAAATTATGATAAGCTGTTATTAAAAAAACTGCCCCCACATTATATAGAGAAAATTGTGGGAAGATTATAGTTAAAATTTCATAATAATAAGTTTGTAAATATTGGAGGTACTACATTCTGAAAGTGTATTAAAAATCACTGAGGCAAACGCAGCGAGTCCTCTTAAAAATCATTATCCTGGGTGATATTTTTTTATTTCTGCTCTAGTTGGCCATGACGCGTCCGGCAGCAGTGTCATTGAAACGGAAACTATTTTAGATGTACTTTATATTCTGTTATAAAGAATTCTGTAGCTTGCTTACTCTAGACGCAACCTTGCGAAACCATCTTATTATAGCTAACTAAATTTCAAGACAAAGTATTAGGCTTAGAACGCAACGCATGAAGAATGCTTTCCTACTAAGTAAAACAAAAGCTGTTCCTCCCCATTCTAAAAACATCCATTGTTTTGTAACGTGCATGAGTTTGGGGAAGGTATTGGTATTAACATTCAAGTAAAGGTATCGCCTTCGTCTTTATCCTAGTATAAATTAAAATCTTATAATGTTATAATCTACTACAGATATTGTGCTTTTGAAAATATACACTGACCGGCGAAAAAAAATTTACCACCCTGAAATATTTCGCAAAATTATTTTAAAAATCATATTTCAACTAGTGGTTGTATTTATTTGTCTCTTTTTCTAGCTAATTTAGACATCCTGTGTCAACAGTCAGTGAGTGGCCGCACCCAATTGTTATAGTTAATAAACGAAAGAAAACAATTTAACTAATAGGAACTTATGTTTTTAAATCCAGATTGAATGAATTTTAATACGTATTTGTCCTTACAAAGTAAAACGTGTTACTATTAAGCTAATATTTTTCGCCTCTGGTTTCACCTTTCAAAACTAGCTCTTCCTCCGTCATCAGATCCATCTTCTCGTCATCTCATTGTTTTAAAAAAAATATCAAAGCAGATTCGAAAGTGCATCATTATGTGCCATTAGTGAAGATGCAGTGTATCGTAAATCTGAACAACACGGAACGGGGTAGATAAAATATCACGCAAACAATACCAAAACTGATTAATTCCAACAAAACAGTACACAGAGGGTGCGCTGCTCGGTCCAAGGGGTGGAACGCAAGGGAAGAACTGCCACATTGAAACAAACGAACAAATAATTCGCGCTCGACGCAAATGAGAATACATTAGTTTTGGCAAAAGGTAATGCATTGTCGTTGGATTTCTGACGCCAACCCTTTGATATATCTTTCACCTTGCTGCCAACGGATGAATTCAATTAAGACGGAGGGTTAAGCTAATTTCGGATCAATGACGAGATTATGCTAATTGTGAAGTGATGCTGATAGGCGCGATGACACAGATTTAAAATTGTTGTGATAATTAGCAACGAATGAAAAAGAGATAGTGATAAGGTCTTTTAGTAATTATACTCTGCGTTTTTAACTGTCGCAACAAATTACCAGTAACCCAGAAAAGCAGACCACAAAAAACTGACGTAATTATTACTACATACATGAAAGTAAAATTCTTATTGTTATTATATTAATAAAATTATAATATAATCGAAATTATTTTAAATAATGGTTATTTATGGTTTAAGTGCGAGAAAAGTATTAGTTATGATGCTTTGATGTTGGACTTTTCATAGGTATTTTTTTTTAGTAATATTTTGACAAAGTTCTGCCTCTTGTTTTAACTCCTGGCTTAGGCAAATTATCTAGTGCATGAAATATGTACTTCAAAATTATACTTTTTTATTTTCACATGCATTTATTAAAAAACAAAGTTCTTATGTGTGTGTGCATGTATTTTCAGTCTGCATCAACTAGTTAGAGGTTGTCAGAGCATGTGGCTTCTGTTTATCCGTGTTTCAACATGTTCAAGCATGCAGCTACTTGTCTTTATTTTAATTGGAGTTGTTCACGTGACCAAATATATTTTAATGAATGTGCACCGAACATTTTGATGGTCAGAAGTATTTTTAAAACTTAAAAAAAAAAAAATCGTGGTGTCATTTAAATGTAAACATTGCTGTTTCTGTAAGTCCTCGACAAGAAAAACTAAATTCTAAGGAAGACAAAGGCGTATTCTTGAAGCGTGTTGTCATCCGAAATTCGAAAAATTATCCCAAATGGTAATTAATGAATAACTCCGACCGTTGTTTATTGATGAGTCATCAAGACAAATAAGTGGTGAATGATTACCACTTGTAATAAAAGATCTAACAAGAGCAGCAACGCGAAAAACACAAAACTCTACACCAAAAAAGGGAGGCATGTTTGGAACCAGCCATGAAGAGGAGATGTGTTTGTATAATAAATACACCAAAGCACAACAATAATTGCCTTTGGTTACCCAACATCCTACAATTTCAACTGCTGCTAATGCCAAGAAAAAGCTGGAAACAATTGGGCAATGTGAAAGGTCAACAGCTTATTGATTTTTTTTTAAATAGACTTGTTATTGTACAAGTATAATAGGAACTAATCTGAATTACCCTGTCTCGAGTAAAGAAAAAAATCCTTTCTACTACAGTATTAGCGTTAACAAAATATCATTTTCTATAATCTAGGAAGTTAACATTACAATTTCCATCGCAACAGCGAGTTATAACCTTTTTGTACATTTAAAATGACCATTATAAGTATACCTATATTATACATGTATAAAACGTTTTTACATAAGGTGTTGGATAAAGTGCTTTAATTTCAACACTAGATAACAGAGTAAAATTCACATATTTATTTATTCGACAATGAGGTACATAGAGAGAGAGAGGGAGGAAATATAACCATGCGTTACTAGTCGTGTATTAAAAAAAAATCCTGTCCTTTTCTGTATTAAGTCATAATTTTGCAGCGCGCGCGGCCAAGAAATATAGATTTAATCCAAATTTTTTCGTTGGGTATTTCACTTAAATCTTTCACGCTCTGGCGGAGAAAATAATTTTTCACGTGATTAGCTTTTCACATATCGATTTATGCGTTTGACCGATGTGGTGGACAATAACCTGTGGTGATTAATCTAATAAGGACGCGTTGGACGTCAGAACCAAGTGTGTAGAGGCTGGAGGCGGCGACGTTGACACGAGGGCTTTGTTTGTGACGGCGGCGGCGCGTGAATGCGATGGCTGACACAAGAATATAAAAGTTGTATTGAGGGCGGCAAAAATCCGTTCATAACGAGCCATAGTTCCAGGAAATCGAAGATTATTTAGCGCTGTTGTACTCGTAGTTTGCCGAGTTCGGATTTAGATAACTTCAGCAATAACTTGGAAGAGCACATAATTCCATCTCGCAAAACTATGTGGAATGCTTGGTCACCCAGAATAGTTGAGATCATAACTATTCGGTTAAATTGACGACAGAATAGGTATCATTTGTGTGGAGTTACTTTAGGATACTTGTGTTCTGCACCAATCAAGTCTCATTTAAAAATGAAAGGGAAACCGTTGAATTAAAAATAATTGGTAATTAGTTGAGACAAAGAGGGATATAAATTCTGTATAAATGTCTTTATTATTGTTTAATTCAGTGTAAACAAGTGATACTTCACCGTATTACACGTGTTCCTAAATTAAAATTCGATTTAAAATGTTGTTTGCTGAAAAATCCCCATTTTCTCTGGGAATTTGTACACTCGGCATTATCTTCGTTAATCCAAACATTTTTTTAATATCCTGCGGCATTTTATTGAATTTTTTTACGGAACGGTAAACATTGACAAAGTTTTGTGTGCTTGTATTAAATCTGGGTACAAAAGTTTTCTGGGTTTATTGATTCTGATTATTTGAGAGTTTGTAAATATTTCTGGAAAGAAAGTTTTTATGCGGTATTTAAATTTTATTTGGTGGAGCAGTTACTTGTTAAAATACTTTTTAGGCGCCTTATATTTAAGGTTACAGTTCACACACTGTCTGACTGAACCTATACTTATTTTGGAACTTTTGGAATAAGTGGGAATTTTTTCAACCAATCAAAATCAAAAGCTGCGTTTTTTTATTAATAAGCATCATAAGTACAGAAATTTTTATTTATTAAAATGAAATACAGAATCATTATAACTAATAATTTATTGGAGATTGCTAAGAATACTTTTATTGTCTAAATGGAGAAGCTAATGTAACTGTGTTCTGTGCGGTATACGTTTTTCTTACAGAATCTGCCTTCGTGTGATTCTCTGAAATTTTTTCTCATACATTCCAGTAATGTAATTAGGCCCTCGTGTTCCACTCGGGCTAATGAATACATTTTTGGAATGCATTCGAATCAATTTCTGGAAACAATCATTACATTTGGGAAATTAGTGATTAGGTAATAATAATTTCTATAATTATACAAATGTTTACATATTATTTTACGCAATTAATTTATTTGTTGAGAACTCACATGTATTTTTTGTAATTGAGAAATATATTAAAGTACATGCTATTTTATTAGTGAATTTGAAACGATATTTAAGTCACACCACTGATGCGGAACAAATCTTGAGATACCTTGCTTGGTTTTCATAGTTCTTTAAATAAAAACATATACTCTTGTGTCTTGTTATTATTTTATTATTATGCCTATTTGCGTTATTTCTTTTAATTTATATTTTGACATATTGCAAACCGAATTCGTCTTGTTTTTACGGCTTCCTTCTAAAGATAGTCAGGCAAATTGAAAATTCGCCTTAGAACTACCGTAGCAAAGCAAGAATCCACCCACTGCTTCGAATCCTTTAAGCTAAAGACAACACTATTAAAATCCTATTGAGTATTTGTCTTGTCATTAGTGGAGTGTTTCTGTTTGAGCGGTCAGTCCTCTGGGAACTTTCACGATGTTCCCGTGTCCAATCCTTTTCTATCCCCCAAATTTAATCAAGATGAAACGCAACATCGTCTGTTTGTAAGTGCATAAAAATATGCAAATTAAAGTTTCGTCACCAAGAGTTTGCAAGCGACGGAAAATTAAAAATTGCACAGTGGGTGAATATTAATTTTGACTTCCTGGGATGAAATTAAAATTTGAAGAGGACGTACGGTGTGACAGCATAATTTTTTTCTGTAGGTAACTGTGTACATTTCAACATCTTTCACGATACGAAACTGATGCTAAAGATTACAAAAGGGTAGTGAATATTAATTATTTTTATTAAAATGTGTACGTCAGCACATACTTATTTTTTTTTATATTCACAATATAAAAATTGTAATGTCGTCAGTTTACAGTGGTTCGAATATAGGAACGAATGTTTGAGATATTTAGATCCCGGAGTAAAACTCATTTTTTGATTAAGTCGTTTCCCAATAACCTGAAAGTGGAAAATTTAAGGTTTAATGAAAAGGTGTTAGAGAAAACTTCTTGAAATTACACACAGGAGCGGTAAATAATGTTTCGTTTAGATTAAAGATAAACAATGTTGATATAAAGTTTAAACTCAGTTCTGGAACTCAGAAAAGAGTTGGTGAAATGTGAAATTATCTTAGATTCATTCGATAAAAACAAAATAAAAGTTTCAGCTAGAATTAGGTTAAATGTATTTATAAGGCCGATTAAATATTTAGTAAACTTTCTGAAGTTGGAGGCTGTCCTGGCAAGTTCAGCGTTAAATAAATGTTTGAAACTGAATTTATTCAGAGAACTTGACGAATTGTGGAAAGTTATTTTTATTTTTCGAGCGTAAATTGTAATCGGCTCATGTTGATAAATGTCTAATTTTGTTTGCCTGACGTTTGTCTTTTCACCCTCACCAAAAAATAGATGGCGTCACGTAAAAATTTTACCATGGCCAACTCCATTAATCTCTAATGAGATACGGCCGTTTCAGTCGGCACTTTTTGGCAACATGGTATGGAAAGTATGTCTTGGAGCGAACTTCTTTGTTCTCCTTATGTATACTAATTTTTAATTATAGATTTCTTTATTTGTTTAGATTGATTTTTTATCACAATTTGAGCGATAATTCAAACATGAAGAAGTGTTATTTATGCGACAAGACCCATAAACCATTCTTTGAATTTCCAACTGACCAACATTTAGAAATCAAGTCGCATTTCAAAATTACATCGACGATGTTCAACAGTGACTGCGGGAGCGAAAGTCTTATCGCAAGACACCGCATATGTGTTGAAATTTAAAGCAAACAGCACGGACCTTATGTATAAAATTTCTTCTGAGTTAAGTAATTCTAAGTTTGCATGCCACATGTAGATATTTCATTCCGCTTCTGTCGCTTTATTACCAGCGAGTGTAGATTATGAAAAAATTGGATGACAATCCAACTCGAAAATTCTTAACCAATAAAATGGCAGAATTGTTTGAAAAAATGAAAGGAAAAAACATACAAAATTACATTTTAAACTAAAATTATTGATTACTGATTCGAATAATAACAATTAAAGGTACAATTGTTATAAATCTTATTTTCCTTTTTATCTTATTTTTTCTCAATGATCTGATCGGCACTTTCGACAGCTGTAATATCTTGTCTAAATGTTGTCACAATTTTATTGTGGTGAGAACTGTCTAGCTGAAAATAAGGACGGATAGATCCGGCCAAAGACTGTCCTGTAATTTTTATTAATTGCTGTTAGCCAATTCCAGCTTTCGCAAGTTGACTAACAGCTGTCGAGCGTGCAGAGGGATTTGTGATTTTTGGCGTTTTGTATCCAATCCCACTTTTTCAGCAATAGTTTTAAGTCATTTACTGAATTCGCTTACACTAACTGGTGAATTTTGTACCAAGACGATGTCTTCCATGAAGGATTTTCTGTAAAAAATAAACGATCCGTTTTAATGGTCTTGTCTCTCCTTGCCAACATCTTCTCTAAAAATCTAAAAAAGATACTTCTAGAAAAATAAAATAAAAATGCTGTTATTGTACCTAACAGCACAAATCTGGATTTTCTATATTTGGTATTAACCATTTACTTTCACATGAACTGTACGAATTTTCATGCGGTTTCACCTCTAAATAGAGTGATTCACGAGGAAGGTTTTGGTGTATAATTTATAAAGATTTTGTGTAAACTGTGTAAAAGAACTAAAAAACTAAACTTCCGATACTTTATATGCAACACAGTAAACAAATATGCAACTTCCAAAGCCGGGCTTTAATACATATATTATCAAATCAAAAACGATTCATCTAGTTTTACCGAAATTTTGAGAATGCATTGTTGTTGTTATTAGTGTTCTAGGTAGTATGCGACTACAAATTAACATATTTGTCTCCACTAAAAAAATGATGCCGCGATAACAAACTTTTATTAAAACTCTCTTTTCAAAAATAATTTTCCTGACAGTCACATTATCACCCCACTAAATAGTGACATGAAAAATTTAGGCATACGGAAACCTACAAACTGCGGAAAACACCATTCCTAAATTTTATTTTTACTTGCCGAGCGTAAGTGAAGGAAGTATTGTAAAAAGGTCCATCGGGTGACGAACTGCTTTCATGTTTTCTCGACGTTTCATGACCCTTAGCGTCGAAAAAGTAGTCTTCCGTTTCCGTCTGCCTGTCGTCTATATAGATTGTTATTCTGATAATCTCGGAAAACATTTGACCGATTGTCATCCAATATTATATGTAGTTTAGGAGTATCGTGTTGACCGTAAAACGCTAACCAAAAGTTGTTTATAGTATTTACCAAAATTAAAAAAACCACCAACACTGCATTCTACCTTGAAAATACAACCGACAACATAGCAGTATTACATTTTCAATTTGTCATAGGAGAAAAAAGATAGGTTATAACTAGCTCATTACGATGGCATACTCAATGGTAGATTTGGGAAGTGCTTTTACGTTTCAAAAATGTTTTAAAGAGAGATAATAAACGCCAATTCTGCAAACGTTAAAATAATTGCATTACAATTTGTTTGCATTTGCGTATTTCGTTATGACAACCTTAGCGTTCGTTGGAGTTTCAACGGTATAAAACGTAGTCCCGCGCTAAGAATATGAAAATCACCACCAGAGTTTTTTTGTTAGCAATTAAATTCAACAGGTGGTGGTTTTTTAATTTTGGCAAAAATTATAATAATCCCCACCGATAATTTGATGACGGCCACGTAACAGATTTTTGGTAAAAACCACTAAAATTTTATAAAATAACACACTCTTGTTCTTGTGGTTTATGAATCTATGGATTTTTATTAATCAAATTAACGCTTCATCCTATTTTCCCAAATAATTTGAGAATACAGTACTATTATTATTGGTATTACATTGCATCTATTCAAATTGACATATTTGTCCTTGTTAAAATGTTGATGACATCAAATTTTCTTATGGAAAACTCACTTGAAACATACACATAAACTGTTTCCTGCAGCTTAACAGTCAACACTTATGTTTATTTTAACTTATAGGGGTTATCACAAAAAAATATAATTTGCAAAATTAAAGGTACATGTACTTAATCTAATTTTTCTTAGTTGAATTTTTTCGACTGTACTTCAGGGCCATTAGAAGTTCTGTTTAAATAACATTAGACCAATTTTTCCAGTCACAGTCGTTAAAAGGTAGCATTAACTCATTAACCTAAGAATATCATCGTGTGAGCGGGCATTTTAGATAATAATAAAAGTAATAGTCCGTTGTCCGTGAAAAATAAGAAGGCGACTTAAATGTGTTACAGAATCACATCAAGCAGTTTACTCTCTCCAAGAAGAAACGATAGAATGATGCGCCCGACAACTTTTCCTCTGGAGACATTTAAAATTGATTATTTATAAAACAAAACCCATTGCTCTCAGTGACTTGCAAGCAGGATTTTTTAGAAAACGTCCAACTCAACAATACACATTTCTACGCGTGGAAGACAGATTTCCAAGTGGAAGCACCGGTGAAGTCGCCATATGAAATACATGAATCATTCAAATTCTAAAGTTACCTTCATCACAACATCGTTAATCTTCAACTTTTCTTTTCGGCAGATGTCACTAAAATAAAATGTTAAAATTCTGTACTTAGAAAATAAAATAGTTATTAACGGCGGTTGCGGATTTAACTCGTAAGTTGTATGTAAGCTTTAATTCAAACCCATTTGCCTGTTTTGTGTAAAGCTAGTTGATTCTTAAAACACAATTAATGAAAAGATTTTAATGCGTTTAGGTACCGAGGGGACCATCATGTACAAAATGTTCGGTTTACTCGTCTACGACTAAATTTTATTTTTTATGAAATACCTATGTTTTTATAAATTTCAGTATGCCGTAAATACACAAATAACTTAATAAAACCCTTTATTCAAGCATCTCAAGATTTTAATAAACCAAGAAGCATATTGATGAGCAGATTTTAAAATTAAAAATAGTAAATATAAAACTTGGGAGACGCATCCCAATATTTACTAAGGCGCAAGAACAAACATTAGGGGATTATTTGTTGAAGATGGGAAAGAGATTTTTTTCGCCTCACCTCAACAGAATTTAGATAAATGGTGTTTACATTTGGTAGAGTTAATAATATCGCTCATATCGTAACTTCCATAAATCGAATGGCATGAATCACGAGGGCTAGTCACATTGATTTATTACATTATGGGTACTCCCGGACTTGAAGTGCCAAAAATACATCTGCTGATAAAGAGTCGGATTTCAATAAGTAGTCGTGAACTATTTGTTTTATTATTTGCTAGCAGAAGACATGTAACTGCTGATCTAGAACAATTTTCAACACAGACATCAATTACAACAGCAAAAAATTGGTCGAAATTTGTTTCGACAGAACTTCGCTCGTTCTTGACCTACAATGTAACATATCCAGCATTTTCGGGTTGAGTTTCTTCTTTACACAATTTTGTGATGACGTTATCAACATTTTTGCAAGGCCACGTATATCAACTTGGATTGGTGCAGTCTAATACTAAAAATAACTGTATTGTATTCCCAAAATTTTCTGGAAAAATCGAGTGAGCCGTTCCTGATTTAATGAATTAAATGAATTGTCTCATTCATTGATTTTGTAAGCCACCTGTTTAAGCAAATTTAAACGAGAAGCAGGCTTCACGAACGTGTTGTGTACAATATTTTTTGCAACGAATAAACTTTTAAATCGACAATACTAACTGTGAGTTATTTATATTTAGGCAGTTGAAATTTATGCGCTGCGTATGGACCCCTACCACGACAGACCAGTGTCTCGCAGTCAATGTTACGTATCGAGAAGAAAATTATGAGAAAATTGATGTTAACTGAACGTCATGTGATGATTTCAAAATCCATATCCGCGACATAATTTTAATCATTTTCAAATGTCGGTCTCGCTGAAAATAAAACTATTTGTATAAATTATCAAAAATAATGCACAATTGAAAAGCGAGAAGCGAGTAAGGCAAGGTTGCACCGGCCACACTGCAGACGGGTAGTATGGATGAATAAATTTCGACTGCCCAGATTTATTTATAAACAACGACGTTAACGGCGCTGTTAACACGTAGCAATTTGACGCTTCCGGGCTATTTTAAGGTTACCATGGCGACGGAAAGCAAAAAGCACGTGTGCGGGAAGTTAGACGTCCCGCATCCTGGTGAATGAGCGAAAGTCATCAAAAAGGGTCATGAGTGCAAAAAATCTATATGCAGCACATTATCAACGAGAATAGAGCTATCTGAGCAATATGCGTACTATTAAAAATGTTAATCTTTATACATCGGAAGAATGTCACATAGACTTTTGTTTGATTTGAATGAGTTCATCGCCTCAAAACAGATGACTAAAATTATTCATAAACCTCCATTGAACACAATATTCTGAATGCTATTATAATTCTTACCTTATCATTATTTTATTGTTATGAAGACGAGGGTATTCTCACATCTTCCAGACAATGGGATGGCTCGTTCTTAATTTCATCAATAATAAATTGACTGATTCATTAATTTTTTTAGTCATCCTGTATAGGCAAATCTAAAAAATATGAATGCAATGATTAGTTACAAGTATAGTCTAATCATATTTTGCACATTGGCGAAAAAATTTTTTCGCAAAATTTTGAGATGACGTTATCAATTTTTTGGGGTTGATAAACAGTTACATTATGGTTAAACAGTTACCATGCTTACAATAACTTCAAAACGTCAAGATTTCAAAGTATTCAGTTTTCATTACTTTTTTCAGACACCCCGTATAAGCAAATAATCTAAAAGATATTAATGGCGTCATCAATTTTTTAGGGGGTATGACCAAATACATTTTGATTAAAACTACCATGCCTATGATAGCTTTAGAACATCTCCAACATTTCAAAGCATTTATGTTTTTTCGAGTTTGTATATGCAAAGCCAAAAAATATGAATGGAGTGATAAATCACAAGTACAGACTCATCATATTTTGTACATTTTAGATAGGATTTATTCAGCAAAATTTTGGGGTGACGTCATCAATTTTTCAGGGGGGTAAGTAAATACATTTTTATTAAAAATGTATCATACTTATCAAAACTGTAAACCATCTGCAAGATTTCAAAGCATTCGGTTTTGCAGATTCCAAATTCAGTTGTAAAATATTGTTTCTTAATTTTGATTTTTTTTACAAAAATGTGGACGTTTCGGGTAGAAACTCAATTCGGAGTCATAAACTACATGTGTAGGACTATGTTATTTTATAGAATTTAAAACCCATTTACTAAGTACATTATTGGTGGGGATGATTAGACAAATTTTCGTTAGCGTTTTACCATCTACATAATATTCCTAATATTAATACAAAATTTGACAACAATCGGCCCAGTACTTTCGGAAATTATCCTTCTAAAAAAAATCCGGGATCGCAGACAGACGGACAGACATACGGACAGACAGACAGACGGACAGACAGACAGACGGACAGACAGACAGACGGACAGACAGGCAGACGGACAGACAGACGGAAACGGAAGACTTATTTCTTCGTCGTCTAGGGGTCATGAAATGTCGAGAAAATGTAAAAGTAGTGAGTCGACCGACGGACTCCGTTTCAATACTCCCTTTGCTTACGCTCGGGAAGTAAAAATAAAATAAATTTCCCGAAATTTTACCAAAAAAATGTATACGCCTAGCAAGTGAACCGGGAGTAAAAATCACTCGTAGTTGTAACATGACACTCTGTAGCACGGCTAATGGTAGGTATGGAAAATTCCTCAATTTGTCTCATCTTGGACAATCCTCCAATTGATACAAAAATGTAAACCTCTTGTTACGCTTTAAAGAAAATCATATAAATACATACATATTCTTTGCATTCCACCTCATATATCGCTGAAGTTGCAACCCCGCAACCGGGCATTTATCAAGATTATTTAAGAAGTGTCATTCCTGGCAATGCTATCAGTAAATTCTGTGTGTGAAATATTTCCTTTAAAGGAACAGATTTTGCCGAATTTGCACCAGCCTTAACAACACACAATGAAATATTATACAATAATCTCAGACCAGAAAACTATGAATAAGATATTTCTGATATACATATTATCCTCTAGAAGACAACCCTTCAAATATTTTAGTTCCCGCAGATATAGGAATTTTAAAGATAATTTTCTTTAACTTCTGCTGAAAATAAATACTACTTACCAAAAGTGCAACACGAACATAATAAAAACGACAGTCAGTAATACATAAATCGCAAAACTAAAAAAAAACTATAATTTTACTAATTTTATTTTTTATGATATACCCTAGAAGTTAAAGTAAAGGTAAAGAAACACGCTATGCATGTATTTCAAATTAATTTTTTAATACAAAGTTTTGTGATGAGGTGTAACATTTTAGCAGGGACACGTTTAATAATTTGGGTCGGTTGAGTACAATAAGAGTATTTTAATTCTCAAAGTTTCATACGGTTAATGAGATATAAGATGTTGGTAGTGAATTAGTGGAAACAGCTACTTCTCAGACAACAACCCCGCCGGACGCTACATTATATCTATCGTCACTGGCATCACACCGTGCTTATTAATTTTGCGAATACCAATAATACCAATATTATACACTCAAATTTTCGATAAAACGGGGTGAACCGTTCTTTTGATCAATAAAATAAATTGTCTCATTCATTCATATTTTAAGCCATCATGTATAAGTAATTCCAAAAAGGTATGAATACCACAAGTATAGATTCATAATATTTTACATATTTCCATTTTTGAGATAGGATTTTATTCGACAATTTTTTTTTCCAAAAATCTGGATGTCTAAGGTAAAAACTCAACACGGATTCATAAACCGCAAGTGCAGGCAAATTTACTCAATAAAATTTAACATTTACTATTGTAAATTGTTGAAGATGACATCCTCCCGTTTTTTTAGGGGATCATTAGGAAAATTTTAGTTAGTGTTTTACCACCTACACGTCATTCCTAACATACATATGTATAAAAAAAACAGAAGTTTAAGCAACTTCCTATAAAATCTTTTATTCTACAACTTCTAGTTCTTTTACTTTCGTCCTCCAAAAAAGTAAAAAAATATCCACATTTTGGACTTGCAGATGTACAATATTTTCTGTTAGGCGACGTCTGTATTTTCGTAAATACTGATAAAGCAAAACGTATACAACTTTTGAGTGATTATGCGATTTTCCCGATACTTTAAACATTTCTCATCATACAGAGCATCTCAAAAGCTTCCAACTACATATAATAATACCCTTCCAAAAACTATAGACACATGTCAGCACTTCCTTCACATGTTAAGTACATGTAAGAGGCTTCATTTACCAACTTCAGAGCCCATATTGTCTCGAAATCCTAGTTATGGAAAGTTTGATAAGATACTTAGCTTTTAACTGTACACGCCTTACCAACCAAGTTTCACACAGTTTTCTTTATACATGTGAGAATCAAATTAAAGAATCTGCGAAAATTCGGCCGAAGTAGATTCAAATAAACTAAAGGAGACTAATGGAATTAATAAAAGTTCCTAGTCTTCCCGCGAGCCAATCGAATACGAAATTAAGACAAAGACAAAACATGCCAATTAACGAAATCACTCACCGTTAATCGTGGGGCGATGTTTTAAGGGGGTGATCGATACCCTCCACTTGTTGGTTATCGACCTGAAAAAGAGGGTGTTTGTTTATTGAAGGTTGCAGGTTGATACATCATCATGATCGAGTGATAAAATTATCATTTTACAGATTTGCAAAGTTCACAAAATGATTGCGTAGATGTTGTGTAAAAATTTATTTAATGATGTTTGAACTGAAAAGCTGATGTAAATGACTTCATGTTATGTGTTAAATATTACTGAAAATTGTGTTAGATGGTTTGATCCATAGTAGCTGTTTGTTTGCAAAAACTCTTAATATGATATCTTTATATGTATCCCTAAGGATTATATTAATAACATTTTATTTTGTAATTTAGCCAGGCAGAATGCAAATGCAGTAATCTTAACTTTAAATAACATATGTAGATATGTCACTGTGTATATGCAGACAGTGGACAGTTACATATTTACGTGCTGATAACTACAGCGAGCTGCAGTTGTTAATAATAATAATAATTATATTATAAACATAGTCCAAAAGCTATAGCCTTCAAAAATCTAAGATACTAACAAGAGAGAATGTTAAAAACTTTCTAACAAAAACGGATGGTGAAAACTTTTTAACGAGAGAGGTAATTTTTTATCTTATCCCAGAAAGCAAGTAAATGATATAATTAATGATTTTTTAAGATTATGCTAATATTTGAAATGACAGGGGAGACATGAGATAAATTGAGTTTGGCATTAGTCGAGGACGTAAAGGATAAAGTGGATATTTTATGATAACACCCCCGTACAAAATCAAGTTTCATGACAAATTGTAATTACCTGTGGAAATTTTGAAAAAAAGAACCTAGTGGAAATTGTTCGGAATATATTGGTCTGGCAGTAAACTGATCGTTCACTGAATACAGGAACGGCCAATCCATTAAACATAATTGGTCGTGCGCTGACGCATGTACCGATATTTTGGAAGTAGACAGCAAACAAAAGTATCGTCATAGGCAAAATTCCATTTCAACTGACTACAAAAAATAGTAGAGCAAATTTTTGCAAAAACTGCTTTGCAAATTCTTATATGGCTCTTAATTGTAATGGAATATTTTTGGTTGGACGAATTATGTGATACTTACATATACTTGTGATTTATTGTAAAACTTTTCACAATTTAATGAACATACTCGTAAATACCTACCTACTTCAATCATAACGAACAACAATTTTATTTTGCTGTTGCTATTGTAGGTAAGCGAAGAAAAATGTTGCTTCTCCGGTGGGAATCGAACCGCACGTTTACCGCTTGCCGGGCGGGTACCCTTACCACTAGACTACGGAGGAGCTTATCTTTCCTCGCTTACTACTACGTATTATTGTGCCGCCACACTTTTTATATTATGTTGTGTATAATTTTATACATTAATGTAAATCTTCCTCTAAATTTGTAGGCAACTTTTTTACAATTCAACTTAATTCAAATCCTGAATTGTACAGGGTATTGTAACAGTTTTATGACGAAAAATGATTATTGATTACATATTAATACCGGTTTAAAAATAGTTTTGTTGCAATGGTTTGAAATGATGTCATAGAAGGGTCTATCTGTTTCAAGGTTATGATTTTTTTACAAAAATTGTTGATTTTTTAAAGTTTTTACTTCGCAAATTAAATCGCTCGCTCATTCGAAGCTCGCGTTCCAAACATAGCTCGTTTGGTAAAAACCTACGTTACTTACCTTGCCACGTAAAATACCGTTACATTGTTTTGGGAAATAAATGATATTGATAAAGTAAGATTTTCTCAAAAGTCATGTAAAATTAGGTACATACATAATCAGTCACTACGTGTAATTTTATGTAACAGGTGAAACAAAAACCTGTTGAATCATGGTACTTCAGTTTTACGTAAATGGACGATTTTTCTCACGATTAATCTCATTACAAAATTTTTGTGAAAAATCATAATTTTACAATCTAAAGGTAATACTAATTATTGTCCCCCTAATCATAATATATAATAGTAAGTATATCCTGGTATATTAATAGTGAATCATGATTGAGTGATTTATATAATTCTGATTTCGTTCAACTGCAACTTTTAAATAACTATTTAGTTTATTTGTAACATACACCTCACCTTATGAATCCATTACTGCTTCTTAAGAATATTTAACATTTGTTGATATATCATCAACATATTATTCACTAATTATCCTTTCAGCCGGTGTTGCTGACACTTCTAATCTTGCATCTTTAGTAGACTGTATTTACCCAAGAAGCTATTCTGAATTCTGTTTAAACTTCAAACACCATGCAGAGTTTCTAATTGTAGATTAATAAAACGCTTCCTCTTACAAGCTTCTGCACTAGCAGTTTAATACATCTTGCAAACTTATTACCCGATAAAACACACCGTAATTCCACCCTAACAAGACCAAAGTGCACCCATTTTATTATAAACGCATGTAATTAGCAAGCTTGGAAAAATAAATCCCCATGTGAACCATGAGAAAAAACAACACTTTATTACAGCCATAAGAGAGTTGTAAATCTGAAGCATGAAATGAGAAAAGCAAAGTTTTCTGGTGCACCAGCACTTTGATAAAAGTTTTGTGATTTTTATGCCTTTTTTTTCCAGTTTTTACGTTAACTGGACTCGAACAAGATAATCTATAGCTTTCTGCTCTATACGAGTATATTTTGCACTTTTTTCAATTTGCCGGTACAGCTTTTTGTTGTTTTCGGGGTAATTGAAGTTCGCTGTTTGAAAGCAGTCAGTAGAAAAAGATAAAAATTTTATGGTAGTTCGAGAAGGGAAACCAGATTTTAGATAACAGGAGGAGAAAATGGAACCTCAACCGACACAGCATAGGCCAAGCACAGTTGGAGAGTGATTTTCAAGGACGCCGTTTTTATGTCATTATACCTAGTTTCATGCAAAAGGGTGAACGCTCGATAGATAAAAGAAAAGTTTAGAATGGAAACTTTCTCGGATCATGTTGATGTGGGAAAATTTATTTGTCGGAGGTAATTTATCAAAGGGAGGGCTACCGAGTAAAGGCGTAGCAAGGAGTGGAGACAGTTTTTTTTAACTTTCTGTTTTAGGGCTGACGTTTTGAACGTCAGATTAACAATTAATGTTTCTTAAGACTCAATACATTATAACTATTATGAGCATTCCAACACAAAGTTTAAACTAACTCAGTGTACTGAAAAATAAAATTACCATTTACGAAACTGAACTAACTTACCAGGAAATAAACCTAAAGTATAAAAGCAAATATGGCATTAATTTGAGCTTATCAAAGCAACAAAATGCTTTGATAGAGAAATGCGGAAGTTGTGAATAGTCAAATAGAAAAGAGGAAAAGAGTGATATATGAACAATATCAGATAACATCAAAGACTTGGGAGACTACAACACATTTATTTTGATAAAGCGATATTTGAAAATTTTGCGTCGCAATAGAAACATTTAACTATATTTTTATAACAATAAAAATTGTGGAAAATAACAAAATTTGTGTTCACTAATTATCACGCTCTGAATTTGTGAAATGTCAGTTTATGCAACTCAAATGTGCACAAGAATAATATGTATTTAGAATGTTAATGAAAACTTAGCAATGCTTTGGCTGGGTTATAAATTATTTAGACAGAACTTCTCTCTCCCCCAAAGCTTAGTTAATCTCACAGGGCTTTTTCTTAGATAAATTATAAAAGTTAATATTTTGAATTTAATTTTTTTATAAAAATACATACTCCTGCATTAAAATAACAGTAGACCTGTGTTCCCAAAATTTTGTATAAACTGTGTACATAACTTTAAAATTAAAACTACATTTCTAAAGCACAAACAACGTTGCATTTCGAAACACATATTTTAACAAAATTTGCCTTAATACATTTTGATGATCGTATTAGTTTTCTAGAAGGGTAGGAAAACAAATTTTAATTGTTTTTGTGTATTCACTAAATTCCCCTATATGTTCCAAGTAAAATTTCTCAATAAAATTAAAAAATGGCTCCAACAGGTTTTTGGAAAAGATAAACAGATATATTCTGATTAGTAATTTACCCTGCTTAAATTTGCCCAAATTTTACAGGATCGGTGTTCTAATTTGTAAGCTATTTTGTAAGATTTTTAAGTTTTTCTCAAAAATCTATATGTACAAAGTTTTAGACACCGATGAATTAATTAATAAATCACACGTATTGAGATATATAACTTGTCATTGGTACCCTCATCCTACTCTTAATGAAGACACCAATGAATGAAAGAATATACTTATGTACTTTGTTTTATACAACAAGTTTCAACATTGTCTCGTTACTAAATATAGAATTTTCCTATTACGACGATACAACAATAGCACATATTCCAGATGTAGGTGCTAGAACTAATCAGCCGAATTTGGATATAGCTGTGACCGTGACCACCATTATGTAAATAAAGAACTAAAATTTATTCATTGTGTAACATAAATATGCGATACATGTAAGTGTGTACAATGTCAAAAATAAGAAAACAGAATTAAAGACAAAAAAGCAACATAACATATATATCTCAAATACTCTGCGCAAGATCAAAATAAAACTCATTGTAAGTAATTATAAAGAGCGTTACAGCATGAAAGTCTTTAATCACTTACTAAAACTGTGACAAAAGCTTTAAATTTTTTAAAATGTTCTTTATTAGTACTTTCAAAAATTTCAATATCAAAAGTATGTAAGACCCTTTAACTTTTAGACAAACGGAATCGCATGTCTGACTAGGTTTGTTGCGAGTGTAATCCTCAAATTTGATAGTTTTTGTAGAATTGTCTATAACATATAAAATGCAGCGAACCATTATGAGAAATATAAGGTAACGGTAAAATGCTACCTTGAGAAAAAATTGGTTTGCCATGAGGGTTGTTACCGAATGACAAACAGCCTTATTTGTAACCTATTTGAATGCGGCTTTTTAGGTCGAAAGCTGGCTCTATCGGGACGGTTCTTAATCATGTTGGGTGGTAATCACTTTACTTACTTTTAACTTTGAAACATTTATCTGTCTGTGGATTTGTCTGTGGTACTGTAGCTCCCGAACGGATGAAGCGATTTCGGTGTTTTTTAGTGGAAAGCTGGTTTACTTGGGATGTATCTTAGCTATGTTTGACGATAATCACTGGAATCGTTTGAAGATCAACAGCTCACTTCTCTGCATCTGTCTGTTGCACCGTAGCTTCCAAACGAATGAACTGATTTCAATGCAGTTTCTTTTGTTTGAAAACCGGTTCACTCGACAAGATTCTTCGAGAATGGTTTGATGAATAACTCATTTTGCATGGTCTTGGCGGGTGAAAGAAAAAAAAGCGGTAACTACATATGTTGACTTCAGCAGGCTTCCCATTAATGACGTTTCTATCATGTCGAGTTATTTTGTCAGTAATTCTTCGTTGAGGAATTATTTGAATACTAATGTGTCGAGTGATTTTTATATATTTAAAAAAGGAGTACAATTCGTAGTGTGATTCAGTTCTTCTTTCTGGAAGTGAAAATGGGGAAATAAATCCATGAAACTATTTTTTTCTACAGTGGGCGAGTCATGTTCTTCTTATTCCCCTTGAGTTAATGAGTTCAAACGCAGAACATCAGTTGAAGACGCACACAAACACATACTGATTATATGTCATAATATTTGTTCCAACAGCAGATCGAGTTTTATGTATGTAGTAAGAAAATTGATATCTTATGTTATTCTGTGTACTATCCCGGACAGAAACGTCCCTCATGATGTATTTCTGAATTAGTAAGGAATTTTATGTGGTGAATCATTACATTTTTTATTTCTGACGCAAATTCATGCGCACTTTTAATCGAACCAACCAGTGCAGTGGAAGGAAACAGCTACTTTCAGGACAAGAGCCTCTCGAATCGTATGATCGACAAATTTTGGAAAATGCAAATGTATGGTCCCCAGTTCTTCAGCAGACTGAGAAGTTGCTAGAAAAACCTCAGTGAAGGTCTTGGTCTTGGTCTTGGGTTATAGAGGCTATAGAACAGATAATTATTATAAGACCGGTTTAAGATACCTCGATCAAAGGCGCAGTAGGAGAAATTTTGTATGGTATTTTATATATATAATATACATTTAAAAAATTTCATAATCAAAATATGAATAACCTAAAACATTTTTCTGAAATAAAGACAACCAACTGCAACTGACATGTTTTAAATTAAAACAGTAAACATACATTCAAAAATTCTTTTCTATGATTTGTTTTGCTCTACAAGGTGTTTCTGGATCGATAATAATTTATGTGGTGGTATAGTAAATGCAATTAATATGATGTTTAAAAGCAAGCTGGACTAATAGCTCCATTAGATGAAATCAATCTTAACTGGGCAGAACCTCTGCTTAATGTTTTTGTAATAATAATGATAATAATGGATCAAATTTTCACCCAAATTTATTATGTTATTGTGTTTCTTGCAACAATGATGCAGTTTTATTCCATGCTGTTTTGATTACAATATTTTCTTTATAGTCTGATCCATCCAACTAACGCAAGTTTTATAGCCCCAACCCTCCTTAATAATTAATACCAGTTGTTGCATTATGATGTCTAAATTGTAATTTCTGTTGGAATATAACCGGGCGAATTATTTCCAAATATAGTTGTTCCCTTTTAAAGTACCTACTTACTCGCTTGTGTTTTGAAGTTTCACTTAAAGAATTGTTTCCAAAACGATTCATTTGTGAATGTCACAAAAACATAACTAAAACAAAATTATCTATATCGTAGAACTTTTTAGGTCTATGGAAATGCAAAGACAGCAGAACTCCACATGTCGGTAACGATTGGTTGTTAAATTATATGCATGAAATAATCAAATATATTTCTGACATAAATACTTAATAGAGTGTTGAGCGGTCCAGCGATAACTGCCAGTCCCTATTCTTTGTTAAACTTTCACATAATAGTTGAACAAGAACTGTGGCCGGAAAACAAACAAGAACTAGTTCATATTACTAAATAATAAGAATGCCACTTCCTCCTTCGCCCTCTGTAGCCACAAACGGCCATTGTTACAGTAACTCCACAGCCATTATGGTCCAACTATTAGCCAGCTCATTATTTCCAGGAATTTCCTTTCAATCAAAGTCGGCCCCCCATTACCGCCCCCCAAACAAATCAGATTTCTAATTACGTAACCATACTCCATTACAGCACAAAGAGAATCTCGATTACGCCGAATTTCCATCTGACCTGTTTACGATTCGTATCGAGCGATTTCGTTTTTCGCATGTACCAGAATCATTAGGTTTCCCGTGAAAATGACCGTTTTCACCTCTGCATGGAGTAGGTAATGAACTAAGGACAAAGACCCATATAACACTGCTAATTTAAACCAAACAAGGCCCGCATGCAGCTCCCATGTTACGGGTGTTGTGAGGAAAATCTCAGTGAAGCGAAAGCTTCCATTTACGATATATATGTGTTATGGGAGAGTCTCATCGTGGGCGACCTCGCCTTAGGGGGCGAATAGGACCCGACAATAACTACGGAAAATTCGACTTGTTGAGGATATTATGCATGGGCAAAAACGATTTAGGGAGTTGGAGCGAGAAGCTGCAAGAAGTTTGTTGCGGCGACGGCAATAAAAGCATGCTTGGACCGTAACAGGCAGTTCGTGTATTATATCATATCTGATACTGGCTTATTTTTTCGTCTTTTACACATGATTTGATCGAAGAATTTACTCACCATTTTTGATAGAAGTGAGCCTCTAAAAATTCAAAACCGTGCAAAACGGTGCACAATTTATGGCGAAAGGGATTGAAAATAAGTTCAACAAATTACGAACACAGACAAAAGAGTCACAGGACACTGGTGGAAATAACATCAATATAATTATAACATAACAGTAGATAATGATTATAAAAACGACAACAATTTTTTTTTTATTAAATTTATTGAAGCTAATATCAGGACTTCAGAAAAATGCATGGTAAATATACGTGTTCGGCAAATTCATAATTTTGTTAGTTTTTCTTATTTCTTATGTCACTTAAGAATTTGCTGTTTTAGTAAAGTAAATATTTGATGTTAAGTTCTTCTAAGTTTAATTTAACTTCTGGACTCCACCTACAAAAGCAATGACAAATTGATCTTTGTTAATGAAACAGTTCCACCTGAAATCTCACCCGTAGGTAATTCCACTTGACGGGGGTCGCTTGAAAATAGTCAGACATAGGATCACGGTTACCAAATATTTTTCGACTGTAATTACACGAGAGCACTAGTTGAATTACTTAGCAAATTGATGACACAAAGGGTCTATGATAAAAAGACGAGTTCGCTCGGACGAGCTTTTTTACCTGATTGTTTGTAGAGTCAACTTACTGAAAAGCAATCTAAAACGTGTTTTAAAAATTAAATTTTGTTCATTTTTGTTTTAACGATCAGAATTTTGAATTTCGTTTACAAATAATCTGAATTTCTTCGTTATTAGAAGAAAAAAACGGAAGAAGACTCTTATTTGAATTAGGTACCATCTGTCAGTTAGTCATGAAAATTACCTTGAATTTTATCTGCTTGTAAAGTTAAGCTGACAAAAATGAAGGGATTTATTATGCATGAATCAAATTACCGTATTTAATTTATTACTATTTAGAAAAAAAGTTGAACTGCTGAAAAAACATTACCGTCCCAAGTTTTTGGTGGAATGTGTAAAATAAATGTTTTCTTAAAAATTACGAGGTACAGAAGGAAGCCGCATTGTTTGTACCTCCCTTCGCACAGTTTGATTAGCTTGCTCTAGATAGTTTAGCACCAGCCAGGTTAGATCACAATAGTGTAGTTGGTTTGTCAAAATTTGCGGGGTTAGGACGAGGTTAGAGAAACAATGGTTCTAAAATTTTCATTTAATAATTTTATCATCTATTTGATAGTCGCATTACTTGACCCTGGATGTTGTGATGTATATTTTGGTTGGTTTTTGTTGTTGTTGTTAACTAATGTTATTCTATGTAAAACTACCGACTTTAAACGATTGTTATTGTTTGTCTGATATCAAACTGTAACAACTTTGTTTATTTTGAATTACTTGTTGTTGTGAGCAATGGCATTTGCGTCGCCTATACAATTCCACTTTGTTAATTCGTTACACAGGGGAGAACAAAGGCGTAACATTTAAGGCTAAAGGCAAATATGATAAGCAGGATGGATTGTAGGATGCAGAAGAGGCTCTACATTTCCTGAAACTGTTTTAAATTTTGTATTTTATCTCTATAAAATTAGTAAAAATTTTCCCTGCAGATTTTTTATGAGGTTCACATTGTATTACCTTTTTATGTCGTCAATTTTTAATTAATTGTATTAAACGTAAGTGATAATTTTTTTGTCGTTAATTTATATTATTTTTCTTCTCTTCTTCCAACAATTATGAGTATAAAGGTTAATTTCATAATGAGTATTTTCAGCATTACAAATTAGTTTTTTTTTAGTTTTTGGGATTTTCTACGATGATTGCTATCAGAATCATTTTTAAAAACTTTTAAATGTTTTTATTTATTTTTTTGTAGCAGAATACTGTATGCACTTTAGATGTGTATAACTAATATCTCGACCTCCTTGATTTGAGAGCAAAAGCAGTGATTTTCTGCTTTCCTTTTGTTACTTGCAAATGAAACCACTTTCATGGGACTTCAAAATGGCTACTTCCACGCCTAAAAATTTATCTACAGCAGCAGATATATTTTGGAACATTGAAGAATTATGGACACTGTTTAAAGGATATTAAAAAGTGAAAAAAAAAAGTTTGAAAAATATGTAAATGACAAAAACAAGGAAAATTATAAAGCATATAAACAAGAACGCAAAAGGGTTAAAAAAACATAAGAAGGGAAAATACTAAATTGGGAACAATTTAGAGAGGAAATGGATAAAAATTCTCGGGGAAACATGAAGTTATTATAAAACAGGGAGAACCATGTAAAACAACACGATAAAATAATGAGGAGGGAAACGACCGGAAACAGAATAAGAAAAATAAAAAGGGGAAAGCAGCAGGGTGACACAAAATAAACGCCGAAATGAAAAAGCTAATGAAACAAAGACAGAAATTTACTGCACACAATAATAAACGCGGTATGAGACATAAGCAAAGTCCTAGGAAACTGCAACGTAGCCATAAAATCGTCCATATTCAAAAAATCGGTCGAAGGTTATTTCGACAGTCCAACAAATTCTGTTTCTTTGAAATATAAAATTTTATTTTGCGGTTTTCGTTTTGTGATAACCTCTGTAAAATAAAAACCGGTAGCGTGAATAAAACCCCGCAGCCTGCGCGTCGCGTGGGAGCAAATTACAATGAGGCGGGGTTTATACAATATGAACAATATGAAATATTGTATTTAAAGCACATATCCAAAATATCACCAATAAATATGGACATTTTCGACAAAATAAAGTGACTCATTCGCAATTTGATCTATAAAATTTCTGTGGTGACGCCATCAACATAGATAATACTAGTCACAGCGCATTGCCAGGTCTAAATAAAAAGAGAAACGGCCAAGATTGGTTTCGAACGTGCGATCGCAGGTCGACTTGCCCGTATGTCAGCCACTACTCGACGGAAGCTCATGGACCATACGTACTAGTACTAAAATGTTATTACACTTTGTATTTTTTTGCAAAAATTTGGACGTGTAGGGAAAAAACTCAAAGCGGATTCGTACGCCACAAATATAGGAGTAGTTTCCTGTATAACATTTAATTCTATTAATTTAGAATTCTTTGAGATGACATCAGCAATTCATCAAATTGTTGGAGGAGAAGATTAGCCACATTTTATCATCCACAATAATGGATGATAAAATGCCTAATATACATGCAAAATTTGACAATCATTTCAGTAGTTTCGGAGATTATCTGCCTAATAAAAATCGACACAGATCCACAGATAGACAGATGACAGACACGGAAACGGAACACCACTTTTTTAGTACTCTAGGGATCATGAAATGTCTAGAAAACATGAAACTAGCAAGTCGCCCGATGGACTAGATTACTGTACTTCTTCAGCTTTTGCTCAGAAAGTAAAAAGAAAACAATGAAAATGCTGTAATCTGTCTCTTTATTTTCAGCAAACTCTATGAAATCATAGTGGAAACAAGGACGAGAGAGAAAATTGAACATACATTTGAAGACAATCAGACTGGATTCCGGCCAAACAGGGGATCGATGTATATGATATTTAGCCTGAGACCAGTAAGTAAGAGATCTATGAATAACAACAATAAAATTTCTGCATGCTATATAAAAGCAATGTTAAAGCTAAATATATGTGCAAAAGTAAAAAATCTGCAACAAGTTTACGTCTCAGATTTCATGTGACCAGACGATTTAGTAATACTTTCCAATACTTACAAAGAAAAACCTAGAAGTATAATTGCATGCAAAGAAGAACTGACTGCTGAAAATAAATGTCAGCAAAACACAAACCATGGTCGCAGCAAACGAGAACAAAAGACTTCATAGATATCTATGTAGCAACAGACAACATTAAACAAACTAATTGTTTAAGTATTTGGAATCAACAATTAATTCATTAGGAGATGCAGAACCAGATATAGAATAATAACAGAATAATAAACGTCAGCATTAAGAAAAAGGAAATTTCGATAGAAACAAAAATAAACTTATTTAACAGCGTTTATGTAGCTATACCGAGTTACGATAGCATGGTCTTTAGCAGAATAATGAGACGTAAAATTCAAGCTAATGAAATGCGTTATTTAAGAGCTGTGGTGGGGGTCATTAAAAGAGACAAATTAGGAAACACTACGGGAATGTTGTGCCGGTAGTCAATAAAATCAGCTTATGTGATTCAGACACATCGCACGCACAAAAAATGAAAGGCGTGTTAAAAAGATTGGAAAACTATAGTAGATAAAAAGAGAAAGTGTGGAAAACCTCTTTAGTTTGGTTAGTGGCTCTTATAAAAAAAAAACATATTTATCAACGAAGACTCCTCAGTGTGTTTGAAGGTTTGCAACCACATATACTATGTCGAGTCATCAATGTTTGCCTAAACTTGTAAAATTGTCTGCATACAAAAAATGTAAAAGCGATGATCACAAAAACTTCTCAGATGACTGTTTTGACAATTATTACAATATTAGTCGCGGAATTCACGTAAGAAAACCAAGAATTGATAAAGGAGACCTTCGTTGTTTATGAGTTGAGAAGCACGCTTACATAGAATGATTATTATTTACGACATGTATGCTCAAAATACGGTAGCAAAGGTTGACAAGAAAAGCTTCTTTAGGATAAGTATAACATTGTTCTTTTTTTTGTAAAAAAACGTTAAAAGACGTGTAAAACAGGGAAGATGTTTTATTTCCTTATTGAAACGTGATTTCTCAGACATAATTTACTCAAGAACAGTTGGGTTGATAATTCAAATAAATGCATTCTTAATGTTCCAGTGTCAAAAGGAAAAAGAATTATTGTCTTGGTGCTCTTTTATTATCCACTGAAAATATAAAAGATGCTACACTGGATTATCCCGAAGACATGATAGATCTTTTTTATAAATGGTTTGAAAACAATTTTATTCTGAACATTATACCCAACAGTGTTATAATTATAGATAACGCATGAAATGCAAAAACTACCGAATTCCAACACAGAAAAAAAGTGAAATAATGTAAAAAAATATGTAAAATATTAATCCAATCGCAGAGGTGAATCTTTAAGCTGAAGTACAAAGAAGGTATAGAGTATAGGTCAGTTGCGCTCGGGTCGGAAAAATATTGCAAGTGGTCCTTAACCCATCGGACAGTTGTGTGCAAACCACCTGAGAGATAAGGGACAGTTGCGCGCTGAGGTCAGAAAGAAACCTGTTAACAATTGTCATGTGGCTGGTTTTATACCCAAGCAGTGTCCTAACAATACTGCACACAGTTCAGCCAAGAAAACGCTTCCAAACACTAGTAACAATAACACTCTATGCTGAACAACTCACTAGTATGAAACCGTTGGTAACACCGCGCTCTGGCACAAAGGCTACTCTCGATCTCGCTTTGGAAAAATATGTAGATACCAGTATTACTACTTTAGAATTACTAAAACCTGTAAAAGAGTTCTTTGATATTCTGAGTATCGTCTTTAAATATACCGACAACATAAAAGGGGTCTTGAACATGCTGTACTACTCGTAAATCTATCCTAGTCTAGCACACACTAGTATTAAGAACAGAAGTCTCAAAACTCAAAATTTTAAAAATTTAATACCAGTGTCTCGATTGCGTTAATTTTTCAGCTGTAGTTGCAATTGATGATTCATCTTTATTTTAATAATTCTGCTTTAACATAATCAACATATTTTCTCTGCTACAGTTTCATATTGTAACATTTCATACATACCTGCCTAGTTCAACGCCTAAGCTGTTTACGTCACTTTGGATAAGTCTGTTTATTTGTTTATAACAGGGACGTGTCTAAGTGAAGTTAGTCCTGATTATCCGATCTCAGTACCCAGATGAGACTTTTTCAGGACAAATCGAAAGGTCAGAAGAGAAGGAGAAGTTTGTATTTACATTAGTCACAAAAGAAATCCCAAATGCAAAGTCTCCTGTATCAAAGTGAATACAAATGGTATCGATTCACTATTTTTAAACATTTGTCAAGCTCATGTAGTCCTATTCTAAGATGCATTCGCAGACTGACGCCTTAATAGTTTAATGACGATAAAATAGTATTTGATATAATATAAAATCTAGCTCTTCAACACACGAGTTCGATAATATTTGAAGACTATAGTTTTCCTAAACTAAAATGGCCTATCAACTGTTCAGCAAAGGCATTGATCTTTGGTTAGCTGGTGATACAGCTCTTAAAAAAGTCACACCTGGCTCAATTGTTTACTCAGCCTACTTGACACCGGCTGGATCAGCAACGTCCCACCTAACATCTTAGTATTCCATGGGACGAAAATCTTATAACAAATATTGAATATTGTGCTCTCATTAGAAAATCGTATCATGCGACGAAAAGAGGTGAGGTAAAAGTTTTCAAGACTACAATTATTAACAATTATTACTAAAAAAACCTTATAACGAACTTTTCCTCTGTTAACAAGCTACAACTTATAAATTGGAATTTAGAGTTGATGAATACCTCAAACTGCGAAAATTGGAACACATCAAAGACATTATCAATAACTTAATTAATTCGCTTGAAAACTTTAGAATATAACATTAAGGAGTCTGTCTACTTCTAAACTTTGGAGAAACGGCGTTTTTTAAGCATAATAAAAAAAAACGACGACTGTGGAAGGCTTTCAAAGGAGTGGCTTCCCAGTTGATTATCGCTCTCACTGCTCGTATTCAGACAAACTAACCAGTTCAATCAAAGATGTTAAAACGAAATATGAACGGCATATCGACGCCTCTAAATCTAGGTCAGTCTACAAATATATTAATATCGAACTTATGTACTCCAGTCGTTATTCCGCAAATAAAATCAGACGATAGTCTAATAATTACATAAAATACACGTACGGCAGAAGTCTTTGCTAAAAGTTTTCTTTAAAAATTTCTCGGTATATTCTTGCAGCAAAAGGCGATGAATGCTTAAGTGACATTACTTTCACAAAAGACTTGAAGTTACAAAAAATCAGTAAACTGTAGACAAAAACATCTCCATGGCAAAATGGGATCCAAAGTTCCTTATTAAAGGAATGGTTTCAGTTTCGTAGAAAACCACTGAATTTATTGATGCAACAGCAACTGCATCGGCATACTATTCCCCCCATTTGGAAAAAAGCAAAAGTTAAACCTATATACATTATTTTATTTTTTATTACAATAATTATTACTGACAAAGTAAGACACTTGATAACACCGCGAAATATAATCCCCCCTGAGCAATGTGGTATATGTCGAGAAGATCGATGACCACCAATTTACTGTGCTGCATTAACGACTGGACGAAAGAACTTGACAAAGGTTATCCTTTTGATGTTGTCTACTTTATTTTTCAAAGGCCGGGTTCCATGCCAACGCTTTCGCTATAAGCTAAAAGAATATGGCACAAAAAGAACTCTCTCCTACAATAATCAACGAATTTTTATCAATTCGCTACATCTGTGACACATGGGCGTGAATATTATCAGCTAGAAGCAAGTATATTGTAAAGTTCCCCAGAGACCAATATTAGGACCCATGTCGTTCTCATTGTACTGGAGATTTAAGGAAGGGAATTGTTTCATCTTGTACCTTATACGCCGATGGTATCAAGTTGTAGAGTTGTTAAAATCATAATAGTATTGCAACTGATATATTTACAAGTAGTGGTTCTCTGAAGTTAAAATAGGCTGCTCCCTATAAATAATGACCAATGTATTGTATTACATATTGGGAAGAACAACCCAAAACAGCATTATTTCATCGAAAATGCGAAACTAAAGCAAATCGACTCACATTCTGATCTGGGAGTTTTAATAAAAAGTGACATGTCTTGGTCACCTTACATAACAAAAACTGTTAACCAGGATAATAAACCGACCTATATAACATCCAAACCTTACAAAACCATCACCCGCCCTTTACTCGAGTATGATAACTCTGTTTGGTACCCTATACTTATTCATGATAGAAACCTCTTAGAATGATACATCCATATAATAGTTGAGATTTAACAAATACATACGTAAACGTCAGAAAATTCGAAATTCCATTTAATATCAAAAGATAAGACTTCCCTAGTTTAGATTCTGAAGGTACAAATATTAATATATTCTACCTGGGGCGTACTTCTTGATGAGTAGAACCTATATTTTTGGGGAGAATAAATATTTAAATTATTATTGTTATGTATTTTGAAATTATAAAACCATTTGTCTAGCCTCTTACCAAAGTGCCAATATGCACTTGGGTAAGTATACCTACTGGAAAATTTAAACGTAAAGTAAAAAGTAAGACCCAATTATTAAACCACAGGTGGTCACAGGAAAAATTCTGTATGCAACACGCGGAAATACATATATTATAAACTCACGTCGGTTTTTCTAGAGCTCAATTTCGTTTCGGTGCGACAGTATAGAATTCATGCTTATCCGTCATGTTTTGCTCTGGATCTATAAATAACTAAATTCACAACTTTTTTGTAGGCTTTGTTTTTAATTCGATTTTTTAATTGAAACAGTGTAATTGTTTTCCACAACACGTTAAATTTAGCTCGACTGTCGTCATAAAAACAAAACCGTTTAATCGAACCGGAAAGAGACAAAATTCCGGGCGCTAAAATAAATCGCAGGAATGTGAATTTAAAAAATAAAAAAATGAATGTATGCTGGAAGGAAAAAGGAAACGTGACATGAAAATGAAGTTGTGGTCAGGCCGTCTTAATAAAATTACCATGAGAACGATACGATACGAAGAGGGTGGCTGTTTGAGGATGTGTATAACCATTCCGATAAATATTTAAACAACAAAGACGTTGTGTGTTTAGAAAGTAAATAAACATGGAAATGGGAAGTTAAATTGTACTAATAAAAGCTTGTGGTTTCTTTAAACAAATGGTTTGTTTTGAATAGTAAGTTCAATTAGTTCATTTAAAATGAATCAAAGCAAACTCGAGTTAAGTAGTGAAAGGGAAATTGGAGGGATGACAAAGCTAATTGTTTATTGATTTTTTCATGTTTGTGAAATTAATTGTTGTGTCGTTTGGGAATTACATCGCGTATTAAAATCTTGATGTTTTTGATTAATGCTGTGCGAGTATGTACATTGTATAATGACGTACGGAATTTGCATTAAGTTACAAACAGCTGAAGAATAAATTTAAAATTAGTACACTCGTTACGAAAATATCCTTTCAACTTTTTGTAAAAAGCGTTTGGTTACATGAGAAGATGATTTAATAACAGACGATTCATTAAAAAGTTTTAATATATACTTACTTAAAAAAGATGTTAATAAAAGGTTGTTTTTGCCTGAGGACGTCACTTTCATTTTGATGAAAGAGGATTTTTATCTAGCTCGTCTGGTAAAGAATTGAAAAGGAATAAGGGCGAAATTTATTTGTAATATATTGTTTAACACCTCCATCTTGTATGTGAAAGTTACATTTCAGAACAGACTACTGTTCTCGTTTGTTTCATAAAGAAACGACTTTTACGTCTTTTTCTGTTCAGTTTCGAATGTTACTGAAACATGCCTAGAATGCAAGATGCGCTACAAACGATTCAAATTTTTTTGGAATTTAACATTAAAATTTAAAATAGCAGTTTTTGAATATCTGTATCTGTAATCTTTTCTAACTGTGACTGACTACAAAAGAATTACCGTTTCGTCAAATGTTGATCAGTTTACATAACCACATCATTGCGAGTATTATTCCAAAGACTTTTATTTACTCGATAGTTTTACTGCCTAAGCTGATGATTAGAATAAGCTCTTTTGCCGTATTCATAACCCTGCTCCTGAAGATGCCACTTAAATGCGAAATGTTGAGCCCAAGAACTTAATTTGCACGGTTCCAACCCGGAAAAAGATCATGTATTGATTCCGATCGTGAAAGCCTCCAAAATTATTTCCAAAACAGTCGTTTTCAAAACTCTTGGTGGTTGTGTAGGAAAATTTTATTTTTGTGCTAGGAAACGAAGACTGTGAAAATAGTTTATTCTGTTGAACAAGACATTTTCAATGTTATGTCTTGTTATCGCAGTGAGACTTCGTAAACGAAGAGAAAAACCGTGTTTTAATAATTCAAAAAACATCGTTAGAGGCTAACATTAAAGATGTAATCAACAGATTTGTTCGAACTGGCAGTATCAGCAAAGAGAAATCTCGTGAAAGACCTTCAGTATCTGAGGAAATTGCTGATGATTTGAGACGACTTGAGCAGAATCCACAAACATATTTGACAAAATTTCCTCTGCAGTCAGAAGTTTCTGTTGCAAGATAAAATTGAATGAAAAAAATGATGAACATTTTCAACATGTAATGTTTGACCGGAATAAATTTGTGTTTTTTTATTGTAATGAATTAGGTTTATTTTTTAAAAAGATACGAAGCATTAAAGCCAACAGTTATATAGATGCGTGTGGTCTTTGTCACGCGTCCTTGGACATTTAGTACAGTTCAAATCTGAGAGGCGGCACGTTTACATGTCCTAGTGCGACCCTATAATCATTTATAGAATCTCTGTAGCTGTCAATAATAAATTTCCTCTACACTTTGTCATGAAAATCTTCCACAAATCCCTCTACAAATATAAAATTTTTTGTAATTTAATTTCATATTCTCATTACACATTATCTTTTAGCTTATCTTTAATATATTTCCTTTGTCCTCTCTTTATGAAAAATATTTTCCAAAAGTTGATTACCTTAACGTTAAATTTGTAATAAACAAAAATTACTGAAATATTGTAAATACTTCATTCTGGGTCATGATTATGTAGTTTTATTTACAAATTATTATGATATGAAGAAGCTTTTTGCTTGCTTATATGCCAAGTGTTGAACATCGGTTGTAACCATGGGGCAGTATGCATTCTGTCTCTGATTATCCTTAACATTGTTCATTTCGTGTATTTTGCTAACTTTTAGTCTTTGAGGTACATTCTTGAGGAAAAATGGCGAGTATTTAGGCCACTTTAGTAATCTAGGGTCTCTAGATGTATTTACAATTTGAAATCTTAAGTATATGAAGAAATTAAGAAAATGTAATATAAACATGAAGGCTCTCACTTCTTAATATTTTGTTTTTAGGTACACAATATTACCATACAATTCTCCGTTTCTCTTAAATGTTGTACAATCAACAAAATACGTCGCCAAGATGGCATTGGACAACGAAACTATCATCGTTTACTACTCAACCCGGACATCCAACAAGAAGGTGAATTTTGGCATTCTAAAAAGTTAAACAAACGATTGTTGCCTTAGCAAAATCTAATTATAAATGAAATTTAACCCCTTTTTAGGAATTCGGAGCCCCACCTGGAAATAATGGCTTCAAGACCCCAGCAACCAAAGAGTAACCATGTGTAACCCAATGACTGTTGCTCCTAAGCAACAAGTGTTTTTCAATTCTTATATGAGCATACGCTAAAGGAAGTATTGTATGTATTAGGTCATCCCAAAAATGGCTACTTTCATGTTTTCTGGACGTTTCATGACCCTTGGGGTACAAAGTAATAGATCTTCCATTTCGGTCTGTGTGGCGCCATCTGCCGTCTCTCTTTATATTTATTTTAGGAATTAGTGTAGATGGTAAAACGCTAACCCCCCATTAAGAATGTTACTACGTCAGCTCAAAGTGTTGCAGAGTAAATGTGATTTAAATTTTACAAGAACATATTCTTATGCTTATGGTGAACGAAGAACTCTTGAATTTTGACCCTTGACATCCAGATTTCTGAAAAAAAAATCAACATTTTTTGACAACATTTTACAAAATAACTGTGAAACTGCAAAATCGAATGTTGTATCGTTTTAGAATTTAAGGTTATAAGCATGCTAAGTCGTTAATAAAAATTTTACCGAATATATCCTGCCTAAAATGCGCAAAATACTGTGAGTCTATACTTGTTGTTAATCAATGCAATCATGTTTTTTTAATTGCTTATACAGAGTGACTCAAAAAAATGTATGAATGGGGCAAATTACTCTATTGATGAAATCAAGAAAAGTTCATCTCATTTTCCCGAGAGTACAGTACGGTTATTATTAGAATTACATCTGTTTAAATTGATATGCGTGTCCGTGCTAAAATATATTGATGCCGTCATCACAAATTGTTTTTATAGAAAAATTCATTTGAAACATACGCGTAATAGGCTTCATTACCTTTACTTAATATCGGGCACATATCCGTCATTAAAAAAATAAAATTCCAAAAAGCAAATTTTATAATCTTTCAAAAAGCCTGGATAAACTGTACTGTCCTGACGAGGAAAGTTCTGTCTAAACAAACTCAGTAGCGCGCACGATATTTGTACAACTTTTCAATTAATTTCTTAGGCCATCATTACAAATCTAGGTCGTTTTACGTCCCCAGTCACGTCCACGAAGTTTCACTTTTTCGTGCTGAAATGTCAAGATTACTTTTTTGGACTCACTGTCACTTTTTTGTTGAAAACTTACTTATGTGTCCTTTGCCTTGTGTTTTTGTGCATCATGTTTTTAAATAAAGTAACCTAAAGCACCAACTCATTTCCTTCCTTTACTGAATATCGTCATGATTATGAAACATGACGTTACCAATTATTTTCTTAGTAAAAGTAGTACTTTGGTTTTTATCAAGTCCGGAGGGTTTTACCTCAAGAACGCAAAAAAAATCTAACGTCTAAACTACTTATACAACCAATTATTTTTCTGTATGGTCGCCTAAAAAGCGCTGCTGTACCTCGGCCAAAGAGATTATTTCAGCCTCAAACTTCATCGCTCGAAAAAGCTCTTCTTTATAACCTTGATGCATAAATAACTACTATCTTCTATTGTCTACACAATATTAATTTCGGTTAAATATTTCCAGATTTTCTCACAATCCCATGGTTTCACAATTTTAATCTCTCAACATTAAATTTATTGAAAATGACAACAAGCATGAATTAATGTTAAAGTCCCTAGATAACCAAAGTAACGCAATTGAATGTTTCAATGTGTTTTTTTTTTTTTTTTTTTGAGAACGTGTATTTCGGACACAATATGGCGACCGACAAACGTCAAAGTTAATTGTGAAACTCTCTTTAACGCATCACCTCGTGGCGTAAGTCCTGTTTTGCAAAGTTGTTTGTGTTTCTTGTGAAGTTGTTTGTGTTTTTTTGTGGTATTTTATGACTTTTATTTTAAAATGCCAAGTTGTTGTGTTCCTTTGTGTGGAAATAAAAGCCGATTGTTTCGTCTTCCAACAGGTAGGTTGCAACTGAGTTTTCAATTGAGTTTTTTCAACTAATTTAAATTGTTGCAGGTGTTAGTAATAGGGCTAGAAGAGAGATGTGGGAGAATTTAATAGGCCGGGACGATTATTTTCTTTTAATGTAAATTAATTTTATTATTGTTATTTGTTACATTTATTTAATCTTTATACATTCATAGGGTATTTTGTTAATAAACTGGTATTGCAAGGTTTCTCATCTATATTTTTTACTGAACCCTTATGTTTATCAATGGCACTTAAGTGCATTGAACAAATAACGCTTAAACATAAATAAATGTTTAATTGAAAAAAATCTAAATTTACGCTTTGTACGCAAGTATCGAGTCCGTTAATTTTTATTTATTTATTTTGAATTTGGCGCAGACACAATATGGCGCCCAATTGCGCTACTTTATCTATCTAGTGACTTTAATTAATGTAAGATCACAGTGACCTCTCTGAAGCGATACTGGATGTAGGTGAGTAACGAATGATACAACAAAGACGTACTTGTTGCTCCTCTTTTGTCACTAAACCGTGTTTGCGTTTACGTCGACACTAGATATCAAAAAATGAGGTTATAACGAAGTGAAATCATGCAAACTTGAATCAAAATTAATTTCGTTTTTTGATGTGTTTATTTAATTAATAAATTTACAACAAACGATGAAAATGCACACCATCAGCTTCTAATCACTTCCTGACTCACTTTTAATGCACAGGCAACTGAATGAAACAAGGAAATCCGAGCACCAGATGTTACAGTGACAATGAATCTGCGCATATGTCATGGTTCCCGGAAAAAAAGACGATCAACTAGTAACTAGAGGGTTTTTTGTCGTTTGTTATTTATCATTATTTTGTTGAACCTTTGTTGCAAACAGATTGAATTAATCTACAAAATTCTCAAGCAAAAGACTTTCTACGTTTCACACACATTACTTACTAACATCTAATGTATGGTCGACCAGAACAAAAAATATATAATGTACGTCATACGGTGAAATTAAGACTGGAGCATTTCATATATTATTTAATAACTATAACTTTTATCTTTTAATTTAGTTATTAATAATTATTTTTATTTATAATCATTACGGCTGTCAGAAAAGCATATATTTTCTCTTTATCAATATTTTTATTTCTAACATCTTTTCGAATGAAATTTAAACCATGTACACTGTTTTTTAATCCAAATAAAAAAACTTATAAAAAAAGATTTATAAAAATGGAGCACAGTACATAGTTTAAAGTTACATCTATGACGTTGTTTCGACGTGCATCTCATGTCATACTTCACATCGACATCGTACTGTGTTGTATTTAAAGATCTAAACTATGGATTCTAATAATAATGTAAATATAGAACTGAATAGTGTTGTTGTACTGTCTGGTATAACTGAGTCTCCTTATAACTACATCTTTTGCAAAAACACTTGTCAAAATTGCGAGTACGTTAATCAAAATAATATACTTATGTATTAGGAACCACCTACACTATGCATGTCGTCTTTACCTCATGTTAAAAACTACAGCACATTTTGACTACAATATCCAAGGTTCAATCAAGGTGTCAACCACGAAAGATTTTGAAAACAAGAATCAGTTGGATTGTCAAGCAAAAATGCTTAAAGTTTCAAGTTAACTGAATTAATATTTCAACAAATAAACTGGGTGTTTAAGGGTAAATATTAATTCAATTTAGGCACTACATGAAATCTCTATTTATCCGTTTAACTCTCAGTGTTGTGGGTCCCGGAACAAATATTTAACCATGAAACAATGAGATTTAAAATTTTTGTTGAAAAATACAACATTTTTTTGATGCCCTTGAGAATTATTCTATGGAAACGATCGTTTGCTTCACGTCTCTTGTGTTAACCCAAAAATGCAAAATTCAGGAGTTTATTCAAAAGCTGGTTTCAATAAATTAAAAGTAATAGACACATTTTTTTGGTGGATGAAGAATAAAATAATTGTTATTAAAATCAAGTATACAAATGATTTTTCAACTCAGCCAGCGCCTAGCCAACAATTTCATTAAAGTACCACTATAATTACCAGAATATTAAACCAAATTATTTTAAGGTATTACGCCATTAAGGTTTTAATGAATACCTAATTTTATTTTTTTTGACTTTCCACATTACGGTCAAATTTGTAAGACAACTTGTAAAAAATTATGTGCAACTTGGAAATTTTAAGCAGGTTTAAAATTATCAGAAACATTTGCTTTTCTATTCTCATAAGTTGTCATCTGGATGGCGCTAACTTAGGTTTTAACACGGAAATGAGGCGTGACGAAATAGTAACACAGACTGAAGTTAACCCTGCTTTTTTTGCTCACGACCTGAAATCGCTTTTTGTCGAATTGATAGTGTAATTGTTGTCGTCGAATTACTAACGGAAACGGTTTTAGTACAGGTTTATTTACAATACCAACTACAAAAATGATAACAAGGCCCAAGGTTGTATGTGTATGTCCACGTGGAGGTCTTGAAGAGGAGAGGACGTCTGCACACGGTGAGTGGTCGGAGAAGAAGAGGACGTCTGCACTCGGGGAGTAGTCGGAGAAGAAGAGGACGTCTGCACCCGGTGAGGGGTCGGAGAAGAAGAGGACGTCTGCACCCGGTGAGTGGTCGGAGAAGAAGAGAGTCTGTTTTACGTTTCCACCGTGGCGTTTCCTCTTTGGGCTTGCGCGTTGTAACTGCCAATCCGGTGGCTGCATTATGTATGTATAACTGGTTGCCTACTTCCAGGCGGCCACAATAGCTCGGAAATTTTGACGTTTTTATCCATGTTGGGTTTGTTTTAAAGTGGCACATTGTATACTACCTAATATTGCGAGTTGCGACTGAGGCAGCAACCGCTAATTTACAAGGTTATTTCTCTTAAAACACATTCCATCTTTCTTTAGTTACTGTTTATGGTCTTTGGCGAGAGGAGTCACTTTTTTGAAGTTATTCTCCGTCCTGTTAACATAACGTCCTCGCTGCCGATCAATTCAAAACGATTTTAGCAGATTCTAACTCCGATACCCTTAAACGGCGTAGGAGGTGGAGCAGCACCAGAGTCGCTGAAGACTGAATTGTGTTAATGGTATGTTTAATTTTTACTATCATTAATGTTGGGTTCTGTGTTGTGAAGTAAAATAATAATTTAACAAAATTTGATAATATTCATAACGTTGGTATTTTATTTTTTTGTAGTATAATGAATTTCAGAGTTTCGATAATTATGGTTTTAATTTAAAGTCGTAGAAACAGCATTGTATGTAACAGCTTTATAAATCTCTCTAGATGCTCACTTTTTAAACACTCGCTCCGCTCATAATTAAATAAATTCGTAACTACGAGTTGTTTATAAAACATGCTATATAATCCAAAGATACTATTATGGAATTAAGTACCTACACATGAAATATTTCAATTGATGTATGAACTGATTTATTTTAACGGTTATTGCCGAAATGTGAAACTTTGGGAAAAGAATTGTGTCGTAATTTACACTCTGTACCTAAAATTGAATGTATGTAGCCACAGAAGTTGATAACATCATCTCATAAAGTATTAAATAGTTCTAATGGCAATCGATTGCGCTCCAGAAACTTGGTACTCGTAGCTTTGTAAATTTTTTAGTTTCCCTATTAAAAATATGACAAGCGATAGATAAAAGTTAAGTCCAAACTGAAAATGTGCCCTAAGATGCGATATACACATATGTGAATTATGAACATATGTATCCTAAAAATACAAACCTAACAAGTAGAAAAAAATCAGCTGCTTATTTTAATGACATAAACTTCTTTTCTTCTCAAATTTTTATTTACGCTGTCAACAGCATTTCTTTTGTGTTCCTGATCCAAATAACTTTACTTTTATTCTCTAATAAGTCTTACGTACAACGTGGCGGACAGATTCCGGTTTTTGAACCCTCTTCAGAATTTCAAAAACCGATTTTACTGTTTTATTTAAGATAAACGATTTGTTCTAAATTAAACATTGTTTTAGCTTCAATTTTTGTTGGGATATTCATTCGTTTCACAACTGCTGCATATTTTATACGACACCATTAAGCATTTATTTAAATGAAATCAAATTAATTATAATAATTTTTAGTTAAATTCAGAAGCCTCGGCACATCAAAAACATTCTCTGTAACTTATGCAAAAATCGCCATTTCACTGGTAGTGAGATATACCTCGGGGTTAATAGGTGTCAGCGACGATTTTAACGCCACAAACAAAAAAACTTTGTCATTAATTTGTTTTAATTTAGCGATTTAACAGTCATCCGTAAAAATCGAAAATTATATACGCGGTTAACACAAGTACTAACCATCTTTAGGACGTATTAACAATATTTGTTATTTAATGATTTCATGTTTACTACTCTCATAAATTTTACAATATTGTAATTTTAACATCAGGAGTTTCTAACTATTAATTAAAATTAGAAATTCAACTCCAAACGAGTAAGTACGTACGTATGTAAATACAAAAAATTCTGCCGTCTAAACTCCCCGAACATTATCCTAAATCTCTCTCAGCAATGATTATTTCCCATACCTAATCAGGTGTATACCTGAAAAAATTCTTATGCGTACCCTCCATTAAAATCCCTTTTTATTATTCAATAAAACACTTTTACGATCCCGCTGAGATACTCAATTACAAAACCACCAAATACATACGCTGATCTCAATATTTATCACATCCCATAAACTATTTTTACCTCCCAACTGAACATAATTTACCCCGAAATGCTACCCCGCATAGCGCGTACAGCCAGAGCTTATTAAAATTAATTTTCAAGCTCCAAACAAAATTCCATATAATAATTTTATATAATACTCGCTAATCGATTGGAAGCACTAAATTATAGTTTTCATATTACCACAGATGATGATCGCATTATGACAATTAAAAAACTGTAATAATCGCCAATTAATAAATATAATAATAGTAATAGTGATAACGTTTTTTTTTGCTTTTAGTGTCTCAGAGATGGACTACTTACGCACGATTGAGTAATCCAAAATCAGCTAGAAGCTTCTATTTACAATTGTCCAAGTTAAAATATTTACAACACCAACACTCACACAAGCTATTTAGTATTAATATTATTACTATTATTATTATTTTTGGGATAGAATAATTTGGCTTAGCTCGATTTTTTTACAGCGGTTGAGCTTCAGTGAAGCACGCAAATTTCCTCCGGTGGCGGTGACTCGCCGCCTCACGCCCGCTCGAAGCTCGCTGCAAGACTCGGGCGTTAGCGTGTGTCGTCCGAAGTGGGGACGGCGGTAGTGGGGGCGGCGAAAGTGGGGAGGATCGATTCGGGAACAAACGTTATAGAGTGGAGCTTTCTTTAAATGCTGTTGCCCTAGGCAGCGTTGTGCATATATAACTTTGTGCCACACAAACATCGGCGGCGGCGAAAAATCTGCCCACCCGCCGCCCCAAATTTCCAGACTAATTGGGGGTGGGGGCCGTCCCATGAGGGCCGTATACAAAATTTAAGGGCCGTAAAAACGGATCCAATCTTGTAGTTGGTAGTCGGGGACGGCGCGAGCATGGCACACTTCATATTTCACATTTCCATTTTCATCATTAATATTTGACTATAAAAGATATTGTGTGGCAGAGGATAGGATGCAAGGGAGAATAGTACAAGTATTCCCTGTTCAATTTCCAAGACGGTGCTGTTGTCGCTGAAGGTTTTAAGAGAGAAGTGTTTATGCGAGGTGTTATTGGCTGTTAGGGGTAAATCTATATTAGGCGGTTTGGGAACTTCAATTTTGTGTGGGGGTACACGGAAGAATTCGGGTTTTTGCTTGCACGCAGCTTTAGCAATATAGTTTCGATAGAATTCTGAAATTTTGAGAATGGTGGCAATGTAGACTACGCACTGGTATGTGTCGTTTGTTTGTCTAGTGGGAGTCTTCAGCTATGCCTAACCTAAATATTACTAAACGTTTTGGCAAAATATTCAGCTTATTTCATAATTTTTTTTATTTTCCGTTCATGGAAGTCGGGAAATCTGTCTTATGGTAGATAAAATTGTTGCGCTATGGACACTCCATAAGATTAGTTAACATTTTTATATAGCGTGGCGCAGTCGCTAGGATTCCAGGCCATGCTTCTACTACGATTATATGTAAATGAGATAGAGAACGGAAATGCAATTGCAAGGTAATGTGGGTTTTCTAAAAATTAGATCACAACGACCTTTTTCAACAAAAAAATACATTAGGAAAGATATATGTTAATGGGAAACTAGAACGAAGCTTTTATTTTAAATAATGCAGGAATAAGCTTGTACACTTTCTCGATTTGCATTGAAATAATAAATATACAGATTAAATATTGTTTTTCTTAATATCGTACCATCAGAGAATACTTTTGCCACAAAAATATTTAGACGCGAAACTTAGCAGCATCAAACTTATACTAAAAATATGGAAATAGTTCCTATAATAAAAATAATAATGTCTAAGTAAAACAGTACGATCGAGTGGAGTTTTCGAAGTGAGTTCATTAATTACAAAGCAACGTGCGAAATAAAATGTGTATACATTTTAAGCAAGATCAAACAACTTTTTTTCTACAAACTTACTGAAGTAATATCTGATGCTATTTGCATCGAGTAACTGAAATCATAACTTTACTTCAAATTAAGGAAGATGAATATGCCCTGCAAGATCTTTAACGACACAAAGATATAAAATACAAAGTTCTACTATATGTTTTATATTTGAACTTTAACAATATTAACAAGTCGTCAAAGATGTAGATAGAATAATGTATACGTAGTACTCGTAGAAAATTATTTTAAAGGATTCAATACCCCTTGTGTGAAAAAAATGTGGCGAAATGCGTAATTTTTTCGACTTACTATAATAGTTTAATATACTGTTTAAATATATTCTAGAAAAATGTCGAAAATAAAAGAAAGAATTTAGTGTTTAGATTTTAAAACGTGTTTTCTTATTGTTAAACATTTAGTCCAAACTTTGTGTTGTGATTTTTCTTTGAAACTCCATATACATTTAAATAATTAATCCAATTCTAAACGACAATTAAAGCGACCATTACCCAAGAATTCTAGTTTTTTTTTATAATAAGTACGAGCAGCATTTCTGTCGTACTTGTTTCTTGTCTGAGCTGCCACGAAATAACATAAACGCAGAAGTTAAACGCATTAGTTTGCTTAGACTCTTTTGTCCATAAAGAAAGATATTTCGTAACAAGTCTTAACAAGTTAAAAGTGAAGTATACATTAGCCTAACGAAATTCAACGGATGGCAATTGAAACAGCTAAAGGAATATTTGCATCAGTAATTTAATATTTTTTTTTATTTTCATGTCATATTTACGATTTTTTTCATTTCAAATTTTTCAGATCAATTTAGGAATTCGTGTTGTGTACAAAACTGATGATTAATTTTTCATAAAACACTCTTTTATGTAGTTGAAGTAATACAGTCACCACTTTTCAGCAAAGTGATGTAAATCTGTTTATAAATTTGTATTCTGTTGTAAAAACATTGTCCGTTGGAGAATAAATACATAAGTATATACATATATAATATTAAATGAGACATATTATATTAAATGCAAACCACATTATAGTTTTATATAGCCTGGTTCAAAGCAAGGAATTCCCAAATGTTGCAATTTCTTTAAACTGGTGGATCTAAATTATGAAATTATATGAACTTATATGTACATACAGGATTTACCCAATAAAATTCCGCCACTCTTTTTAGCTTGAAGGGGAAAGCTTAACTTATTTGTCAATATGACATATTACAGATATTGTCGGCGTCGCGACACAAACCTATGTACATGTTTTTAATGGATTATAATTATATTTTTATTGCGATTATACTAAAGCGTTTATAGCACTTTCAGTCGATAAAAAATAAAATTTATGGGTATAAAAAAATTGAGCAAAACCAAACATTCCGCCAAAATTGTGACATGCGCACAAAGTTTTGAAAACTCGCAAAAATTGGAAAAGTGGTCATGAACTGTGACTGAAGTGGAACACTACATTGTGTTTTGAAATTACGGAATGCGTTCTAATGCAACCTGGTGAACCGCAAGAGTGAAACAGTGACCTTAAATTAACGACACAGAATTCAGAATAATTTTATTAAGTTATTTCAAAAGGCTGCATTTTCTCAACTATAAAGTCTCCTCGCTCTTTTCAAATACAGTATCACAAATTTATGTGACATAAATACAACTTATTATTAAATTAACAAAATCCCTTATTTCATAACAACTTGTCTAAAGTGCAACACCAACACCAAAGTTATTATGGTGGCTTGTATACAGATTTGGAATACTGACAAACGAACAAACAAAAAAAAATAAAAGAAAAATAAATTTGGAAATTGGGGAACGAGCAATGATGATGCCACACATCCTCGTTCTAATTTAAAATTATTCAAACATTCTCCTAACTTGAAACTCGCTAGCTTCTGTTGATCCATGTGGTGGAAGGCAGCGTTATTGTGTTTATATTGTCGTCAAAAGGCGGTAAAAGGTCCCAAATGTGCACATTGTGAAAGAGTTTTCCATCCGAAGCGTCTTGAATGATTCTGTGGTATCAAAATTATAGTCCACATGTGGACCGTTGTGAACATAACACACAGATAGAAAACACGACAACTGATAACGTCGTACTAAATTTCTTGAAAAGTCAAGCATTCGAGAATGTGATAACTCGAATTTGTTGAAAAATGAGATCAAAGATTTAAATATCTAAATTGAGCTTTTAAAAGCCAGCACCATCGATCTAATCAAGATGCTTACAGACAACAGCAGTTTTTTATCAAAAAACCAGAACGAATTTCAAAACATCATGTAGATGCATTTTCAAAACCCAGGTGGGACAAAATCGTCGATAAACAACCAAGGGCATATAAACAAGGTAAAACGCTTCTGCAAAAAATATTCCAAGGAGTAGGGCATCGTGAAGACAAATCATTAAGGTGGGTCCTGATCGGAACATTTTAGTCCAAACGAACCAAACGCGTAGTGTGCGCGCTTACAAATTCATCTAGTCAGGACGTGTCTCTGCGCCGAACATTTTCCATCGGCGGTCGGTCAATGTGGTTAGATCAAAGCCGCTCATTTGTTGGTTGGTGCGCAGTCAGTACCGTCAGCCCGGTGTATTCGTGCGTTTTTGGATTTTGTATCCATTTTAGATATTTTAGGACCCACAAGGAATATTAATGTTTCAAAATCTTCTGCTGCCATGCGAGTAAAATTTTTCAAATGCCCACTGTCCATGTTTCTCGGTCATGCATTGTTTTGACGCTGTGAAAATAGACGCCTCTGCCATATTTTCTTCATTTTTTTCTTCTTCTTCTTCTTAGTCAGGGAATGAATCAGAAAGAATGCATTAGCAGCCACTATGTCATCCATGCTTCAAATCTGCGAGAATACTGGAAATGCAGTGGGAACATGTCGAACACAGCAAATGCCTTAAAAACAGCGATTATTTCTACGGACCGTTTGTTTCTTCCTGTTTTTTCAAAATTTTCAGTTTCGCCTCTGGTATGGTTGACATACTGAGTTACCGTGCTCTTTTGCCTTATTCTTAACCCTGCTCCTGAAGATGCCACTTACAAAAGTGTGCGAAACTTTAAACCCAAAAACTTAAATTACACGGTTCCAACCCGGAAAACGATCATGTATTGATTCCGACCGTGCAAGCCTACGAAATTATTAAGTGTTTCTCCGTTGAATTTTGTTAAATTATCTCATCGAATTACGTTCGAGATTTTTTTCGCTGGAAAAAATTTCATTTTTTAAACTCGTTTTTGATTGCTTATTAGAAAATCGACTCCACAAACCGTCAGATAAAAAGACTCGTCCTGACGGCACCTTTTGTTTATCATAGACGGTTTGTGTCGTCAAGTTGCTAAGCAGTTCAACTACTCGTTAAAAATTCAGTTTTACCCGAACAAAAAAACCTCTCGTGTAATTGCAGTCGATAAATTTTGATGGCGTATTTTTACTACTAACTTATCTTTAAACAGTTGATACCAAATTAGTGACAATTACAAATTTTGTTAAGTTGATTAAAACACTTACATATTCCTCGGTTGTTTCGCGTTCCCTTTATTTGCAAACCCTTTAGGATTATCGCAAACATGGTAAATCGTTAATCAGTATTCACCTTTCAATCTCTTTCAAACGTCTATTGTAGCTTGCTAGTGCATTGAAACTTGTAATATACCTTGTGATTTAATAATGTATCCACATTTCTAATGAAGGTAAACTCTAACACGCATACAGAGTAGATTGTACTCGTATTTCAAGACCAAGGGATGTTGTATCTAAATAATTTTAGACCCGTTCCTTTTTGTTGATGTTCACTGCTTCACTTATGATTTCGCTGAATTCAGGCGACATCAAAATAAAATATAAAATTCTATTTTTGGTTGCCATGACAGAGTGGCACTAGCTGTGATATATTTAAAGTAACTTTGCCGCATCTTACAAATGAACCGAAATCGCAAAACCCTCCCTAATCGGAACCCAATGGGAGAACTGAAATTGAATAAGCTAAACTCTAACTTACTACAAAGTAAATAAAGATAAGCAAAAAAGTGTTCCCTTGTTAACTAACTCTAGGTAACGTGAGAGATACTCTCTTTGGGAAGTTTTTTTTAACATAAAACTTTAAAAATTATAAGTTTCGGTATTCGTGCTATGATTAATGGCATCATTGTTGAAATTAGTTTCATAACAGTTGTATAAAATTTCACGTGCACCTGATTCTTCGTCGAATATCTTGAACAATAGTCACTAAGTATATTTTATTTTTATTTTTCGTCGAAACAAATATTCATGAGTGTATGTTAAAATATTGGGGGAAATGATTCCGTATTCCCTCTAGGTAAATTGTTGAAAATGTGGCAGTTCGGTACGCGGTATGAAAGTAAATTTGTCAAACTATTAATAAATGTGAAATATTTCATTTTGATTTTTTTTATTTTATTTTATTCTATTATGTTTCCCAGCAGGCTCAATTACAGGGAAACAGGACATACACAACACCCAGAGGCAGGGCTGGAATCGAACCTACGACCCAAGGTGTAACGGGCAAGCACGAAGCTAACTAAACCACCCGGGCCCTCAATATGTTATGAAAACTGGATGTGAGTTTAATAATAGTATATTACATTACAAGGGAAGTAAACAGGATTTACCATGTCGAGCGAAAGAGTTTGGAAATCGAGGGAGCTTGCTCCAGAGATTTTCAATCTCGCGAGAGAGGGTTAATCCGTTACTTCCCGCATAATGTATATTATTTTTTTCACGACCCAATCGCTAAACCAACAAATAATTCAATATTACCGAAATACATAATATCGAATGAAAATAGTTGGCCTCCTTTGTGTTGCTAACGGTATCAATTAAACAATATTTATTTCAAAGCGTCAACGTTGCTTTAATACGCGTTAATTTTCGTTAAATTTGATTAATTTACAATACACTACATTATATATAATGGATAGTGTGTACAACGTTCAAAAAGCTGCGAACGAGGCAAGTTAAGAATGACTACTGCAAAAATTCAAAATCAGATATGCCTATAAATTTTTCAAAAACTGGTACCAGGAGCGAAAGCAGGTGAACATCGACGAAAATGTGCTTTTGGTTTATTTTCTGGAAAAATCTAAACAATGTAAATCCCTTTCGAGCTTGTGGTGCGAGTTTTCGATGACCAAGACAAAGCTTTCCATACAGGAAAATCACGATATATCTAAATATTCCAAATTATGTGCGTTTTTGAAACGTAACAACGAAGGATATCAATCTAAAAAGTCTAACGTGTTTACCACAGAAGAAATTAATCGTTTTTTGGTGCAAGCGTCGGACCAATATTATCTAATGATCAAGGTAAATGTATCTTCCAATAATAATTTTACAAACTAACACAAATTTATCAATTTTCAGGTAATTACAATATTAGGATTGCCAGGAGCATGCCGTTCTGGTGAGCTTGTCAACATAACTCTCGACGATATTCAGGATATGCAAAATGTTATCATCAGACCTCGGCATTCTTAATAACAATTACTACTTTTTCGCGGTTTTGCTCAGTTATACAAGTTCTCCTAGATGTTAAAATGCTTAAAAAACGGTTTAACATCATAATTTTCGTTATTATCTTGATTAGATAAGCCTTGATTTGCATCAAATGCCACTGAGGTTGAGACGTGGTTGAGACTGCACAGTCGGCTAGCCAAAATTAATCGCCTGATATCGCACCGTCGTTTTTAATATTTGTATGGTTGATTGCCCATCACTTCGGCTGTGCCTAACTCTGGCTATCATTGTGAAAATTAACAGTGCATGAGTTTTCTTGGATTATGTAGAAAATATTTCACCGTTAAAAACAAATGCAGTACAGATTTAAACAGGTTTTTCTTAAGGTATGAGAAGGGTAGATGTGTGAAACAACCGGTAGGCAAAAACAGTTTCAGTCGCATCCCGTCAACTGTGGCAAAATTTTTAAATCTTCCAAATCCTGAAGCATACATGGGAGATTCCTTCCGTCGTACGTCCGCAACGTTATTGGCAGATGCAGGGGTGAATGTTTTGGACCTAAAACGGTTGGGAGGTTGGAAATCTGCTGCAGTCGCAATCGTTATATGGCAGAATCAATGAGAAACAAAATAGAAACAACGAATAAGATATTGTACAGCAACGATCAGCCGACAACCAGTTGTGCTGCTTCTACCTCTAAAAGTTCGATTCCGAGTACGCCTGAAAAAGTCACAGATATAGAAGACAACCATCAGAGTGACCAGATGAACACTCCGTTTGTGAAGTTAAACCAATGTTCAGACTGCAGCTTTACAATTAACTTTCACAAGTAGTTAATGCTATTAAAGATGATTTCAAAAACACATTTTGTTAATTTCTGTTAAAAAAAAATCGTAAAATCTAACGGTGTTGTATTGAGTCCTGTCAGTTCGCTTACTTCCCTAGCGAGGTAACACGATTAGTAATTTGAACTTTCCTTCATCAAATGTGACTTGGTAAAAGGTACGTACAAGAAGGATCAGAAAAAGAAACTATTAACTCACTTTAATTGCTGAATTTTATGTTCACTCATACACAAAAAGGCAGTTGTGAAACTCCATATAAACATTATTTACGTACTATTGATTTGTTCATCTGAAATTAATAAAACTGAAAGGAATAAAATTGCCGAAGCAAAAGCGATTTTTTGTCTTTTTAAAATGAGTTTATGTTCATATTTTAACAATTACATGGTAAATTAAAACTTCTCTAGAAAAGCTTAATCAATAGGCAACAAGGTTCTTAATTCAAATAAATTCTTATCCGAGTAACATCCTCGAGATAATCAGGATCTATATAGCCCATTAATAATGAACAAATGCAATCAAGATTAACTTCGATACAGCTTAATGTGAGTTTCATAAATTGAGTCGGGTTTTATATACGATACAAAAAGCTATTAAGCGAAATTAAACCATACGAAAATATAAAACCTGTTTATTTATTAACGCGAAGTGTAATTCTGTCCCGTTTATAGAGCCATAAAAACTATGTGATACAGATTTTCAGCAAACCATGTAGGTCATGAAGTAAATTAAAAACTGCATTTTAAACTTTGTCGACGACCGATTTATAACATTTTTTCCGCGACCGCACCCCTGGGAGTCGACATCTCTTACTGCACTCGCTTTAATCGAATAAAAATTAACATCGTCATTACGAAGTGAGCGCAAAAGGCAACCATAAAAACAAGCAACTTTTGTTGAACTTCCCAGCTTTAATATTCGCCAAGATAAACAAGTCTATCAAATTTTCCTGAACACGTCCCATTTCAAATGTACAACGCCACCTCGAAACTTTTTATTTCTCTGGTCTCCTTGTTTTTATTCTTTGTTTATTCAATTTTATCCCTTAATTTCGTGCAATAAAATAAAAACACCAAGAATTACACCACTCGTTATCCTTATCTCGGCAAACTTTTATGTTGCACCACATCAACAAATCATTTTTGATAACAATTATCTTCTATTTCTACCTCCCTAACGGTCACATTAATGGCACCTTAAATTCATTTACTCGATTCTTGCGCACAACGTCGAACGGTATTTCAGATTTTTATCTCCGCGTCAGAAATGTAAAAGTATGTTGCAGTAAGTCAGAGATAAGCCGCGTCAGAAAGAGAATGTTCTGGGTCATTTTAAAGGAGCCCTTCACCCTAAACCGACTCTTATATGAATATGTAAAATAGTGTTTGTGGTAGCGCCCGCTCGGATTAAGCGGTTTTGTGGCCTAAGTTATTGTAGTAATTGTCTTTTTGTGGTGCGAATCCCAATTACTCACATCGGAGGGACGAGAACTACCCCTCGTTCGACCGGAACAAGCTTGTTTTAATTAAAATTTAAATTATTGATTTTATTTTGGACGGAATATGTCATCAAGCTGATTGTTATACGGATTTGTTGTAAAAGGCATCAGCGAGCTGCGTTTGAACGAATATACCTAGATTAAAAATGTGACGGTAGTTCATGATTTTTTACGGATCTTTTTTTATTTCGGTTTGCTGCTCTGATATATGATAGTTCTATTTCTCTCCATTATCTTGTTTGTCATCTTTTTTCCGAGTTATTTTTAGACGCGAATGTTTCTCTAGTCGTTTAACTTTGAATATATTTCAATGATTACTTTCTTTTTAAATAGTCTTCTGAATGTTCGCAATTTTTTGTCGATACATTTTTCTTTGTTGTAGCTAACTATTAGTCAAAAGAAGGACAGAAGGAATAAACTCAACATTATAAAATGAGCTAGATTCGTAATTCTTTGGATATACAACATAATAGTGCACTAGTGCAGTGTGTTCTGCAAGCGCTGTAAATTATCGGCAAAGTTTCTAAAGAATGTTTCCAAACAACTCATTCTCAAAATCCTCTGGCCTCCTCGTCTATGAACACAAAAATTCACAAAATATCCCGCTAAGACCAGTCAGGACCATCGTTTTCCCACGTACACCACCGCTAAATATCTGACAAACTAATGTATGTGTTATACTTTACTGTACGGACAAAAATATTGCACATTGGGTTCCAATTCCCAAACATTTTGTTCAATTTTCCTTGAATTTGCTGTTGGATCCTACCGATAGACTTATAGGTAAGCTTCGATGTCACTACTTTATTTATTAAAGTTCATGTCTCTTATTCTATATAAAGGATGGTAAACCATTCCGGCTCATTTAGTAGAAAATTATCGTTCGCATAGTCTGTTTACAGTAGACTTCCATAAACAATTATTCAGTACACCATTGGCTTTCCCGTTTTCTCAAATCGTTACAAATAGTATATAAAATAAAACATCAGTTTAAAAAATTTAAAAAGTGACGTAATTAATACTCCGTGGATGCCAAGGAGTAATTTTTTGTCAGAAATATTTCTTTTCAAAAAAATCTGAATGAGCAAAAACCTGGGAAGTTTTCTGACACCCTATTTACTTATACAGTTCACGTATGTGTCATTGAAATTAAATAATATGGAATTTTAGAGACTATTCAAGATGAGAATTTAAAAATTTACTTATTATGGACCTTAAGTCTGTTCAAAATTTCAGGTACTACTCAGGGGCGACTGGTGCCAGGGGACACAAGGGCACGTGCCTCCCCCTCCCAAAATTACAAAGTCTACAAACACACTGGACGTAGCAAAATAGTAATTTTTAATATTTAAAAAATTATCTGGAAATTTGTGTCATAATTATTATCAAAACTAATTTTTTCATCTCGCTCCACTTGTATAAAATGTATCAAAACTTACATCCACTTATCACACAAATCATGCCTTATTTAGACGTTTTATTTACACCGTTGCCATGGAAACCGTGCGTGTAGTCGCGGTATTGCATTGGAATCGGGTCCTGTTCCGACAGTGCCTACCACAGTAACTCAATTGCGGGTTAGTTTTCATTCTGCGCGAGTATAATTGTTTGATTTTAAATAAAAATAATGAATTCGGTTGAACATTTAATAAAAATCGGCGTCTAGGCCACAACGGTAAAATGTTAGTGAAAAATTTTAGGGAGAGCCATCCCCGATTTATTAATAAAATAAGTGTTCATGACAAAACGAAAGATATTTTAATAGACGTAACACGTACAATAAATATTCGTGGGTGTGCGGTTGTGAATAAAATATTAAATTGTTTTGTATCTACTCAGTAATTAGTTAAAACCATTGCCCTGGATTAATACTGACGACCGTATGTGGACAAATACTTTTTTACTTTTATTGAATGTATTTTTGTATTTATTTCCCTCACACAATTTCGTCTATTAATTGGTAATAACAACCTGTTTTTATCTTCATATTTAACTCATGAATCAAATTGTATCCCCTCATTTCACGAACCGCCACTGGTACCAGTCCCAACAAATAATTTTTATACTTAGGCCCCATCTCTATATACATACAGGGTGTTATAGAAAGGTCCGTGACAGTTCTTCGCGAAGTCGAACAAGTCTGAAAAACCTATGTAATACTATCAAAATCTTAAGGCGAAAACGAACCCTTATCAAACCTTTTTAGGCACTACTGGAGGATAAATGGGTATAATTTATTTTATTTATTTTAATAAATCCTAACAACGCAAAAGTTATAAACAGTAATCAGAAAAATCACGATGCTAGAGAAGAAAATAGAAAATTTAAATATCTTTTCTTTTAATGTATCTTGCTTATTAGTCATATCAAATTACAAAAAAATTTGCGTGGAACAACGCAACAGATTAGTAGAATACTAAAACTTGTTGCAATATTTTTGAAGCTTTGTACTTATTCGTTGATTTAGACACACCGCAAGAAAATTGGTATGATTCAGTACAGAATCAACAACTCATTAAAACACATTGTCCTTCTTGATTTACTACTACATACTACGTGGTGAAATATTGAAGACCTGTCTTTTTTGTTAATTCAACTTTAGCAATAATAAAACATAAGAGACACTTTTTTTTTAACTTTAATAACAGTAGAGATTAAATAAAAAATCTAAAAGTATGGAAACCGGTGAAGACCAATTGAACGAGTGTAATATATGTATACTTAAACCCCCCCAACAAAAAAATGAACCCTTAAAAAGTCTGAAATTCATTAAGAAAGCCGTCGGAGATTAATAAAATTAACTTTCTCAGTTGCGCTGCTTCTAGCTTTGGCTAACTCACGCACCTTCATTCGTCTGTCGGCCAAAACCATACTATGAACTTTGTCAGTGATTTATGGTATGACGGCAGTTTTTGGTCCTCCAGAACCCTAATGTATTTTCAACGGATGTTCTCTTCGCTTGAACTCATTAATTCAAAGGTGAATGATTTCATAAGAGCATAAATCGCCTAACAACTGAATCACACTACGAATTGTAATTTTCTACTTTTTTAAATAAAAATCACTGGATACGCTAGTTTAAATAATTCCAAAACGAAGCTCATTGCCGTCCGATCGCCAGCGCTATTGCAGTCATGGCCTACAACTGCGGAAATTCTTAATAACAATTACTCCCCTTTCTAGGTTTTCCTCAATTATACGAGTTCTCCTAGATGTTAAAATGCTTTAAAAATTAAAAATAACTGTTCAACATCACAATTTTCCCTCTTAACGTTGATGCTTACTATCAAACATAGCTAAGACTAAAAACCATCCCGATCAAATCAGCTTTCGAACAACAAAAAACGCACTGAAATCGGTTCATCCGTTTGGGAGCTATGGTGCCACAGAAAGTCATAACACCCTTCTTTTTCAGTCGGGGGTTAAAAATACATACCACATGAAAACAGCACAAAAACAAAATTAACGAATTAATCCGATTTATGAGCTCTTGAACTGTATTTACGGGAATTTCATAAACCAATTGTTTCAAGTGTCCCCACAAAAGAAATTAGATAGATTAATGTCCGGAGGGCGAGGCCTATTCTTTCCTTTCCATAGTCTTGGAATAATTTTTATAGAAACATCGCCACACTTCTCAAGTATTGTGGGCAAGTACCCGATCTTGAAGATACCACATATCTCGACAAGTATACGGAAATGTCATTTAACAGATTTCACAAACGTTTATTGAAAAATTGCAAGGGTTCACCAAATCATTGCCAATTCTTCCGGCCCATACATTAACACCAACCAAACCGCTCCTGAGAATGTCTTTCTTGGATAACGTGAGGACTTAATCTGACCATATGTGTGTGTTTCGCATAATCTAAATATATCGTCCCTTGTAAATTTCTGTCTTTGGATTTGCCCTAGTCCTCTCAAGCAACCATTCACAGAATCTCAGTCGGCTCCGTAGATCTTTTGGTTTCAAAGTTTGAACTCATTGGACGTGGTAAGTATAAAATCGTTGTTCGTGTAACGTTCGCTACACAACAAACGGAGAAATCTTTACACGGTAAGATATTCTTCTTACGCTAATACCTGGTTCTTCTTTAACGATGTCCAAAATTTCTGTATCCACATCTAGAATACGCTCTGATTGTTTGAGATCCCAAACTAAATTAAACTTGCCGTAAAGACGCTACGCCTCGTAAGTGTTTCTAAATGCTCCACCATATGCATATCAATCATTTCAGCATTTTTATAACGAGCCATTTTTACTTGATGAACGTCAATTTTATTTATCAATATTTTATTGTTGTTGAACAATAAAACAAGCTTTTATAAAAACTAAATGTTCCTAAAGAACCGAAAAATAACCTTTTTCTACTGCGCACGTTTTTTGTTTTTCTAATAGAGCTATTAAAGCACCTAAATGACGTCAAAGCGGTTCGTTAATAGCCGAAAGGGGTTCTGAAATAGATCGGGTGTAATTTAGATCGGTAAGATTGGTAGCCATGACGAGAAATGTCAGGTGAATGTCAGTGGCAAATGTCAAATTAAAATTGCCCGTATTTCGGGAGATGTAAGTACTTCACTAACTTCTTCACAACTTCACAAGACGTTTTAACCAATTTTAACTTAGAAAAACTCGAATTGATTCGAATTACAGGTGTTATTGTGGAAATTCGAACTTCAAATATTTCATGGTTCGTGTTAGACAAACCTATAGCGAAATTTAAAATGGTTTTATATTGAATTTAAAGTTTGTACATACAAAATATGGAGTTTTAATTTGAATAAAATATAAAATTTAATCAATACAATCTTATTTAATAATTTAAGTTATATTAATTGACAATTAATTGACTTTAAACAGAAAGACCACGCCAAGGCCACGTGACAACAACGGTTTACGCACTGTCAACTCTCTGCTGACACAGTTTGGTTCCAAACCAGGGGACCACGACAAAATTCCCCAGATTTAAAAAAACGCAAATTTCAATTAAATTTTGCGAAAAAATGTGCGCGGTAGAAAAAATAGTATAAATAACTCGTTCATAATGACACTGTGGCACTCATGCTTTATACCTATAACTTGCGCCATCGCCGCTCGTTGTATAAACTTGGATTCGTGCCTTAATATTTGCCATATGAAACTTGTTCTTTAATATACTATTTTATCAAATGCATACAACGAATTTAGATCCAAATTTCAATAATTTTATCTCTAGTTAAAAGGAGAACACTTTTACCTCAACTTTCTTTACTTTTAACACCCACACTTCCAAGGCAATTACCAATTTTATTTTGTACGTACCTTCCATAACACGCTGTATATGTCCTTTCTAATTAATGTTAAAAGACTTACTAAGATTTATTCGTGTTCTTAATTCAACTCAGTGAGGTAGTTAACAAGGTTTCAGGGAAGTTTGTTACATATTTTCCAAGATAAATTATAAAATTTTGTTTCGTTCCAATAAACATGACTAAACGAAAACAGCTGCTTGTTTAAACTATTTATTGTTAAAATTTAAGACTATGTAATAGCTATCCTATTAATTGGTTCCAAATTTAAATCATTAGTCTGTTGAAATATAATGTCCAACTGTTTATGTAAAATTAACACTGCTTTATACGGCGCGATCAGAAATGACTGAGTCTGTTGGCAGTACTTTTTAAACAAAAATGTGAACTTTTCTTGCTAACAATGAGAAAACATTATGATACCAATTTCAACTAAAAATCCAGGATTGCCAACATTTCTGATCACGCGGTAGTATAGTCTTTACGCATTATTTACGTAAACTGTGCGGAGTAATTATTACATAGGCTATGTACATTTTTTTCCACTGTCACATACAATGCTCTCAAACAATTTAACAAGTTAAGAGTATTAGCAGGAATGGTTTTATAGTTCGTAACATTGCACTTTCTAGTTTGAAATATAGAAGAAAATCCACATATCGATTTAGTCACGCTTGGTCGCTTGGTAATACTGGAAAAAGATGGGGCGTCCAATTTTTTTGTGGAAAAAAATTTTGTTATGGAAAAACGTACTTGAAACATACTTTTACGTGTATTTTAGCAGTCCGTACATATCGTTAGTACCTACCTTGTTTGACTACATAATCTAAAGGATTACTGTAATAGAGTTCACTCAGCAAATAACTGCTTTCATGTCTTCTCAACGTTTCATAATCTCTAGTCTATATGAAACAACAGGTTTACCGCTTCCGTCTCTTTATCTACCATATGTCGTCTATCACCTCCTGTCTGTGTTTATTTTTACTGTTGCCAAATTAAAGTGTATGTCAGGAGTATTATGTACATTGTAAAACGCTAACTAAAATTTGTCTAATCATCCCCACAACATTTTGATGACGTCAACATTTCGTTTAGTAAATAGTAGTTAAATTTTATAAAATAACATACTCTACTCTTCGAAAAAATATGTTGTTTGACTGATGCCGGCACTTCAAAATTGCACATAGTAAATGTGTTTGAAATTGTACAGAATAACATAGTCCTACACGTGTAGTTTGTTTGCCGAATAAATCCTCTTTGAAATATGCAAAATATTATTACTCCAGACTTGTGGTTTTGCGAATGCACTCATAGTTTTTAGGATTACTTATAATTAATGACGTCATTTCAAAATTTTGTCGAATAAATTATCTAATCCTACCCAAAATCTGCAAAATATGATGTGTCTATACTTGTGATTTATCATTGTGTTAGAAGTTTTTCACTTCTTTATAACGGCTGACTCAAAAATTAATGAATGAGTCAATTTATTTTACTCAAAATTGTACAAACACGTTCGTGAAGCCAGCTTCGCACATTCCCGCAAATGCGGCATTCCCTTCGGTCGCGTCGTAAACAAGCGTTCATGCGGGAACCAGTCTATACCGAACTAATTGTGTAAATTACTATTTATCAACAATTTACCGATACCATCTGAAATTATTCTTAGTCCAGATGAGTTAAATAGTTTCAGAAATTTTCTGTTTGACAAAGCTTACACTATTAAACAAACACACAACACCAGGTAATTTGTATTTTTGTATTCTAGGATGTTCGATGGACCAAGAAGATTTTCACTTAGGCTTTTATTAAAGTCGCCTTATTACAATACTGCATTGGCCTTTCGTTCAACGAGCCAAACGCACACGGCATGTGTCGAAGATGTAAAGGCAACACATCTGCTATATTAAACTTGCGACAATAAGAAAAAAGTAATTAAACACCAAAATTACCCTTTTCATTGCGTCGTAACATTCTGCGTCACTTTTATTACTTATCAATAAAGCTAACCAATATCAACAAAAGCCGTCCTTTGTGCCCTTGATATTCTTTTTGCAAATGAATAATAAGATGAATCACCCCACCGTAAATGTAAATCGGTATTATTCGAATGCAGGTTGACTTTTGTTCGACTTTTTGGCTAGAGTTCGTATCGTCATAGTTGTTGCATAATGTAAGAGTTTCCTTCGAAACAACCCTCCGAAAACTTCAAGATTTATACGAACTCTGCCTCCCTATTTTTCCGTCACTGTGTTATTACGCGACAGCAAATACGTAATTTTAACCACTTTACGCAAACCCTCATCCACGTTGAATTTTAAGCGCGAGATTATTGACCAAAATATCAATACCAAGAACCGGTAACCCCGAGTTAATTAACTAATTAAGTGTATAAGATGGCTTAAGGTTGTCTGCTTCTGCCACAACGTCTGCTTCATTTTGCTCAAAATGAAATAATTTCAGCCCCTCGCCTCAGCCCCCTATTAACTAGGACAATCCGTTCTCGATACGTAATTAGATTTTAACTTTAACGCTCCAACGAAATTATAATAATTCTCACATCTCGGATTTCGTGCAATTTCTTCACTGTTTTGGGGGTTGTATCCTAATTAAATAATTAAATTTGATGAGTCTCCGCCACCTTTGTTGCGAACAAGTTTTTGCTGAATTAGACAAGTTTGGGAGGAGGAAGGTGCGGTTTAAGTACGACTGGGATTAAATTTACAGCGACGAGTTTAAAGGGCTTATTGGTAGGTAAGGTGGAGACGTTGTTCGCCGTTAGGCGATTTTTAGTTTTGTTGATGGTCACAATCAGTATGTATTAATGGAACAGAACACAAACAAAACAAATTTAATGGCAATTAGTAGCGTCGGCTTATTTTATGAATAATCTGATAAAAGCTTTTTTAAAATGTGGCTTGCTATGCTACTAATTTAATGCAGTCAATATAGAAATGAATAATTCAATAAAATGCATCCATTCCATTTTCCGTTATATTAATAAGTGGTGGGAAAGTAACATTTTGGGGTTAAAAGTCGTTTAACAAAATTCATTATTTTATAGTGTCCAGCAGGGAATAATGAAACCGAAATTTAGAGTTTAGAGGTTTCACAAATCTGTACATTATATACAGCTTAGATGTCGTTATGTGTGCATGCTTTTGTTTATTTTTCTTTGCTCATTAGTTACTACTCAATTACTGTCACTCTCAGTCTCTAATGTCTTACTTATAATAATTATTTTGATCAATCATACAAGTAAAAAATGCAGTTGTTATGTTTTCGTTGTTCCTAACCTTACATACTGTGTTTTCCTATTTAAAGAAAACTATCAAAAGTGACAAAAGGTATTCGAAAGCTCGGATGGTGGAAGATTGCGCAAAAAAATTCTTTCAGGCAGTACTAAATACATTTTTTCAATTGTTCATAATATTCCATTTAAAAGTTACACACCAAAGTTTTCTTTCTAAATGGAACGTCATTTTCACAGGTTTGGATTTTTGTGAAAATGTGATTGAAGGTTATTTCGACAGAACTTCCCGCATCCCTAAAGTACAGTAAAAAAATACAGCTTTGAAAAATTATAAAATTTAACTTTGTGAAAGCTAAAATTAATATATATATATATATATATATATATATATATATATGTATGAATTGTTAAAGTGCAGGTAAAGAAACATCGTACACATATTATGTTTCTAATGAGTTTTTAAGTACCTATACAAATTTGTTAATGAGTCATGAACATTTCAGCAAATATATCAGTTTGAATAGGTGCAATGTAACACTATTTAAGTCCTGTATCCTCAAATTTTCTGGAATATGGGACGGGCAATAAAACATATCGCCTTATTCAGTAGTTTTTTCAAGTTACTTTGTACAGGGTGAGTGTTATAATAACGGGACCATGACCAAATTTAAATGCAACACAAAATACACATCTCATCAGGATTATCTTTTGTCGATTTTATTAAAGGATATGTTTTAAATTAAAGTATATTTCTTAAAAAAATATATTTATTTCAGTATTTTTGTCGGTAATATTGCAGGCAGTGATGTAAAAACAGACATTTTTCCCAATGTTTCTAAAATTAGATTACTCGTTTGATTATTGGTTTTTACTAACCGAAATTCCTCAACATGCCGCAGTACACAATGAAACAAAATATGGAAATTGTCACTGGATACATTAAAGGCTTATCGACAAGAGGCGCAAAATTTTGCTGCAGCATTTCCATATCGTCCCACATCTGGCAAGAGCACAATTTAAAAATTTTATGGTAAAGTTCGTCTCAATCGTGGCCATCCAAGGCGCAATTTCAATAAAATTATCTTTTATTTTCTTCATTTATGTTGGAATTCCATCATTCTGTTTCTTTTCTAAAAACTTCAATAAAGGTGTTTTCCGGTGATTGTGTATTAATGAAGAGATTAATGCATGATTTATATACGAAAATCGTTTATTAATAAGGGCTATTAATGCATGACTTTAGGGAACCCCCTCCCTATCTAAAATGTCATATTTCTAAATGTCAAAAATTTCCCGAATCAAGATTCAAAGTGGAGAATCGTATCGAAATGGATTCTTTAATGCCTCCGGAAGTAGAAAAGATAGCAAAGCCAAGGACGCAAAAGTAAGTTTTCGACATGTGAGTACAAATAAGTGACAAGTGAGTCCAAAAAAATATTTGTAACATTTCAGTACAAAAAAGTGACATTTCTTAGACGTGTTTGGCGATGTACAACGACTAGATTTGTAGTGGTCGCCTAAATAATATGTATGTATTCCCGGATTTGTAACGTTAATTACTATTTTAGCCGGTCTATTGGAACCCCTTGGTAGTATTTTACGTTCACAAAACCTAATTCTCTCGAACAAGCCGAATAATTTTTAATAGAAGAAGATCTCACGTATTGTATCGAAAGAAAATTGTCACGCTTCTTCTGAACAAATTTAGAAACTTGCTCCTATTGTAAAAAACCAGGACATATGATCGGATCTTGTGCGTTTATAGCATACGAAATGAATTACCCAAACCAGAAACACGAAATATGCAAAATAATAATTACAATGCAAATATTTTACAAGAAAATAAATTCCCTAACGCAGAAAATCGAGACGTGAGTCAAAATAAAAATTGAAGCTTTCATGCAAATCAGCGAACAAATGAAAATAATCATATTAATTATTTAAATCATTCAATAATTCGATGTAGAATAAATCTAAAGGTAAACCATCTAAAGTGCATCAAAGTCAGTTTACAGTTTTAAGTAACTGCAATGTAACGTAAGAATATATTTAAAGACTATTGTCCATTTTAGATAACGACAACAAAACATATTTAGTTAATTCTGGAGCCGTATTATGAATAATAAAATCAAATTCTCTACCTAGGTAAGGTTTTATTCAAAATTAAACTAAAATTTTAAAATTGAAGGAATTGCTGCTAGACCTATTCATATCACCAAAAGCTTTTATAAAAAATTCATCAATGAAACAAATACTGACTCTAAAATGTACATCGCTGATTTAAAAATCGCATTTTATGCAATTTTAGGTTTAGACTTTCTCACCTCATACGATTGTGTCAATGATTTTAAGAATAATGTTCTAATAGAATTTTTCTTTCCACTATATTCGACATCGCCTTATTTACTAAAATTTGATTTACATGTCGCTTCTACGTGTAATTTGCAGTGCTTCACTACATAAGTACGCAGTCCTAACACTTTTGCAATTGTTCCAGCACGACAAGCTAGCTTTGCGTTACGATAGCCACGTTCACTTTAAATTCTGTGTTCGCCTACCCTTATAATTTTTAATCAAACGGTCTTGTTTCTTACGCAACGTTTCCTTAAGCTCTAAGTCACAAGAATTTCCTTCCCTGGTCGTAACAAATCTAACCTACATCTAAGATTTCCTCCTAACATCAATAATGGTGGCGACTTTCAGTAGTAGAGTGAATCCTATTCCTATAATCCAAAAAAAAATTGCTTAAAGCTAAGTTAAAATTATTATGATTGTCTTATTTTAAACATTATTGTATAGGGCTGTCTACAACTGATTTTACAAAATTCTCAGCCTGACCATTCGCGTCTAGATGTTTTAGCGCTTATCTTTTAAATTGGATACCGATCGTAAAAACAATTCAAATTCTTCCGATGTAAAAGCTCTGCTATTATTCGACATAATGATTTTAGGAAATCCAAAACTTGCAAACACACTTCGCAAGGCGTTAATAGTTGCTCGAATTGAAGTATTATTTGTTATTACAAACGCTTCCGCCCATTTACTATATGCCTCAACCAAAACTAGAATTTGTTTATTGAAAATCAGCTTTAAAGAATCTATGTATAGCTGTTCCCAAACTGAATCTGGAATTGATAATGGCATTAATTCATTTAAAGCCGGAGTATTTTATTTTTATTTGTTGTTTTTTTATTTTATTAATCAGGTTTTCAACAGGCTGAGGACCAATTACATTGCTTTGATAAAGTGACTGGTGGTGGTGATGTTATTGCAGCTATATCTAATAAAATAAATTGTCAGATCATCAAGACTACAGTCATTGATGATTTGGTCCCATTAATCGATCTTTGCATTTGTAAATGTCGGTATAATACATTTACTTTCTTGTTAGTAATAGTGTGTTACATACCTCCTAGTGTCTCGTCTGCAGATTATGAGATAATTTTGGAAGGTCTGGAAATTTTTCTTGTTGATCAAACTGCACTACTGATTGGTGATTTCAACCTATCAATGTTCAACACTCCCTCTACTACCTGCTTTAAAGTAAGCTCACTCCGTACATTTTCTGATTCGCTTCAACTTACTCAACATAATAGTATTGGTAATTTAAATAATTGGATAACAGTTGGATCTCAATTACTGTGGAGTTTTTATTTCAACCTGAAACCGTGCCATTCCCAACTATATGTACTTACCCCCGCTTATAGCTTTCGCAAAGCCAATTTTATCACCTTGTATGAGGACCTTCTTTTATCTAGAGTTTTTTTTTAGTTATTAGGTATATTAATTTCAAAATCTTAGTTGGTAACTTTATTTTTGTATGGATACTAGGGTGATTCAAAAAAAAAAATAATTTTTTTTTTCGTGTCAAAGAGGTTCAAAAGTTTCTTTTCAACGTAAAAAAATACCAGTTAAAAGTTGAGCTCTTAATATTAATATTAAGACCGTCCGCATCGCGTTTTTCTATTTCCCATAAGAATAACATGGGAAAATTTTTGTTTGCACCTTCTGATTTTTATTGCTAGCCCGTCGTGTGTCGTGAAAAAAATTCAATCACATATTTTTATAGAGAATTGAACGCTCTACAAAAAGTGTCTCCTATGATTTTGCGAGAAACCTGACTATGATTTTTTAACCCACTGATGCTGAAAATGTTCGGAAAGAGTTTTACTGGCCTTATTATAGTATAAAATTATAAACAATTACTGTTTAAAAAACTAAATTTAAAATGTGTATAAATTTTTGTGGTGATTTATTCCAATAAGACCATCAAATTTATTGTAATGCATCAAAAACGTAAAAATTTGGATAAATTTAACTTTAGCCTAAAATAACTCTTCAACTATCAGGTTTCTCGCACAATCATAGCAGACACTTTTTGTAGAGCGTTCAATTCTCTATAAAAATATGTGATTGAATTTTTTTCACGACACACGACGGGCTAGCAATAAAAATCAGAAGGTGCAAACAAAAATTTTCCCATGTTATTCTTATGGGAAATAGAAAAACGCGATGCGGACGGTCTTAATATTAATATTAAGAGCTCAAATTTTAACTGGTATTTTTTTACGTTGAAAAGAAACTTTTGAACCTCTTTGCACGAAAAAAAAAATTATTTTTTTTTTTTTGAATCACCCTAATGGATACATATATATGTATACATTGTTTGTGTATATTAGTGTGTTCACTGTTTTTTATATGTTGTCCTCTAAGTGGGTTGTAACCTGTTGGCCAAGTCAGCCCTCTTGAAGACTGGTTGTAGTTATTGAATAGGCAACCCTTCCACACAAACTGTTACATTATTTGATAGTAAGATTCGTGTTAGTAATAAAACTAAGGTACTAATCATATTATTCTAGATGTATCAGTCCCTTCTAATTCTATATTGGGAAACCAATACAATCCAGAAAGGCAATGGAACAATGCAGACATTTGGATTAAACAAGATGAAATGCCTATAAAGCTACCACTTGATAATGCTGAAGCAAGGGATAGTTTATTGAGTGAATGCAATTGAAGAAATTTCATTTGACAAACCATGTGAAATAGAACAATTAAGTAGACAACAAGCTTCTTCAGCGCTATGGTATAATGAACGAAAATTTCCATTAACTAGTTCAAAATTTGGGTAAATTTGCAACAGAAGAAGCTTCAACGCAGAATATGTAAAGACCATTTTTGGGAGTTGTCGAACGTAAAAGCAATCAGGCATGGGGTGGAAAATGAAGATGTGGCAAAAAAGTATTCTGATGAAACACAAAGGACAATGTATAAGTGTGGCTTTGTAGTGCATTCATATACTGCTCGTCTAGATACAAGTCCTGACGGCGTTGTATTGGATGAAGTTCATGGGTATGGACTTTGCGAAATTAAGTGCCCTTATAGCAAAAAGTGGGAGACAATTAAGGAAGCGGCAAAAATTAAAAATTTCTGCTTAGGAGTAGATAAAAATGGCCAGGTATATCTAAAGAGGAATCATAATTATTTATATCAGATACAAGGCCAAATGCTAATCACAGGACTCACTTGATGTGATTTTGTTAGTTTTTTTAAAATTACAAGAGAATTATATATTGAAAGAATTTATTTTGATTCTCAGTTTTGTTTAAATATGTACAACAAATTAACAACTTATTATAATACTCATTTTAAAATTTATGTTAGATGAAAATAAATTTACATTTTATATTTTAGAATAATTTAGTTATGTCAAATACATATGTTTACTTCCGAAGGGGGAGCCTAAGATTGGTAAATATGCAACATACAACGTATATTTGTTCAATACACCCTACTAATGACGTTGGAATTTTATTTGTTAAAATTCTGAAACTTTTTAATCTGCCTATGGCCCGTTCAACATGCCACGCTCGTGAGCGATTTTGCGAATGTATTTCAAATCTTATGGAAAAAACTGCATCCCAGTAACCCGGTATGTTAGAATGTTTAACTCAATGTTTATGTTTTCGAGCAAATTACTGACCTTTATCGGCTAAGATGATGTCGCCATTTTCTATCTCTTTGTCTGTAAATTTTTTGTTTAGTGCATACAAAAATCCACTGTCAATTACTATTTGCTTGTCAGATATTGATTCTGCAAATAATGGGTAAACAAATAGAATATAACCATTTGGGTCTGTCTTGATTACTGATTTTAAAGTGGTCATGCTTTTATAATATGGATAATATCGACTCTGTCTAATTAAAGATGAAGACTTTTGAAAACAAAATTCAGTGCAGTCAATGCTGTCTATCATTTTAGGATATTTTTCTTTAATTTCTGCTCGGGTGTTTTCTAGAATTACACTTCTATGTGACCACAACTTAAGACTTCCCAGTTTCAAGTAGATTAGATTGATCCAAGAAATAAAGATGTTGTTAACACTCGATTTGCTTAGACCAAAAATGTCTCCTAAAGTTTCATAATGCAGTCCTCTTCGTAACTTGATTAGAGTTAAGAGTAACTGATTTTTCGCTGGTAATTTTGTTGATCGTGTTTTGTATTGTGGTAAGCGCCAGTATATTCTAATTATACCGAGCGGCCAATCATTTAATAGTGCAATTATTTGATCTCGATTTGAGAAAAATACATATGTTGAACGTTACGACTTGAAATTTTAAGCAAACACACATGTGTTTCGTAGATCTGGAAAATATCTGTCATGGGTCACTTTAAGGAATTTTGTATGCATGTTAGCGTAGGACCAGATTATTTCTTTCTCAGAATTTCAGTTGCACACGGCGCCAAAAAAAATGTTAGGGATTTCTGGAAATCGTAAAAGCTACAAAATCCACTTAATAAGTATTGCGTCGTGTTAAAGATTAGGGGTGTGTCCAAGCGTCCAGATGCATATTGGTCAAAGTGCGATAACAATATGAATAATTGATCTTGTGATGCTTTCTCTTGTCTTTTAAAATTAAATGAAGGTTCAATTTTAAAGCTTCAAGTTTCAGTACACTGCATATTATTAATAAACACATCCAGTTAGGATTAAATAAATTCTGTTAACTTGAAATCACCGGTAACAATTTTCTAGCCATTTATTAGTGAGTTTGCAACAATTGGCCACTTTGGCATGGTCCACTGTAATGCACATATGCGCGATAATAGAGCGTAGCCAAAGTCGACAGGTTCCCAGCGTCAGCATCCACTTGATCCCAATAAGGGTGCAGATGGCCCTGCATTCCGCGAAATGTGAAAAAGTATCAGATTACAGTACAGGTTCAGTCAATTAGCTAAACATGAAATAATTGAAATATTAAGGAAACAATTAGATAAACACAAAAAACAAAAATCTGTTGAAAGGAATAATTTGTTTCTGATTTGTTTAGAAGATCTAAATTCAATAATTTAGTTCAACCCTTTGCGTGAGGCGACAATCAAGGGGCAGAATTTAGTTAGCTATTTGTTTTATTTTTGTTTATTATTTTATTCCATTAATTTTAATGTCATGTAGGTATGAGATTTAGAATGTTTCAAATTTAATAACAGCATTATTTTGAATGGAAAATAGAATATATTTTTCTGTTGTTCAAGAATAGAGTCAACCCTTTTAGATAGGGACAGGTATAAAATTGTAGGCGAGAGGTGTAAACGATTGTCGCCCAGCAATAACATAGCTTAACAATTTAGTTGGGTGTGAGGAAATAGGAAAAATCATCGATTTTCTTTGCGTAGTTCGATATTAGACAAGGGGCGACCTCTTTGAGAGGGTAGTTTAACAACTATTCCAGTTTCCTTTACACATAACAATCGATCTAAATTCAATAATCTTTCTTTTTCAGGAATAATAAACAAAATTTGTTGTAGACATTTCAGTGTCAACGCTTTGAAAAATTTGTCAAAAAAAAAAAACGCATCTACAACAACTTTTGGAAAATAAGTTTGTATAGATTTATTCGGTGATCATAATTTTGATCACGCCATTGATCCAACGGATATTGTTGGATAACAATTTTGTAAACTTCAGGACATTAATTGTCATTAACAATTATAATTAATAATTAGATTGTTACATAAAATTGGTTCGGTCAATTTAAGAGAGGGGAGTAGAAGAGCTTAGCTTAAGCCAGCTAATGAGCCAATCACGGCACAGAATTCGTAAAAATTTGCCCCACTGGTACTGCGACGTCTCCAGGTTTTGGCGTCACTATTTAAGTAAAAGTAGGGTGAAAGAAGGGGATCTTTTAACTTTGCCTTGTGGGGGTTAAAAACCGTTTGTATAGTTCGTGCAGAAAAAAGAAACTTTTAACTTTGCCTTGTGGAGGTTAAAAGCCGTTTGTATAGTTCGTGCAGAAGAAAAATTGTGTGTTAACTTCAGTTAGTTAAAATTTGGTGTTAGTGAAGTTACACCGAGAGTTATTTCGTTGCAGTACAACAATATTCACAGGTAACTCAAACATTGTCAATCCGGAACACTTAGAAGTGTTTAGTCATTTTTTTTTTAAAGCCAAAAATCAACTTAATCCAGTAGGTCACAAATTATGTTGATAAAATGTTTGTTGAATTAAGCCTTGAGTGGAAAATAATTGCCATTATCCAAATTTAAAGGTGTTATTTCTTCCTGTTGTTCACGTTCAAAATTTAGGAACATAAAGAAAATTTATTTGAACTTTATTTGGTGGTTAAATTACTTGCTGAGGTTTTATAACATGAACGAAAAATCTAAAATGAGCCGTTAAGAAATTGATAGAAAAAAAGGGGGTTTTACCACAAATAGAATATAAAAAAAAGGGGGAACAAATTTAATTACTTCCAAAAATTTGGACGCATAATGAGTAAATTTCATATGCGTACTGCTGCATTGCGTAAATTAATTTTGACTGTTTTTTTTTACGTGGACCGTCTTTGCTAATTGTTGAATGCCTGAAATTACGAGCTCGTTTGCCACCGCGGGATACACAAAACAAAACACACACACAAAAAAAAACAGAAACAAAAAAAAGGAAGTTGTTTCTCAAAAAAAAAACACAGAAACAAAAAAGAGGAAGTTGTTTCTCAAAAAATCAACAGAGTGCTAGAAACGTCCTATAACTATAGAAGCCCCGTTTCCCGCTCAAAACATCATTCTTTTTATGTAAGCGAGTCATTCGTTAATAAACTGGCCAATTCGTCGATGGTGCCGTTGTTCCAACCCCATCAGAATTCGCCGAGGCGCGTCCACATAAATCGCCGGTTCTTTTGGTACGCCTCGTTCCGAGAAATGTTTTTTTTTTATGATCACCTGGCGAGATAGCATGTGAGCGTAAGGCATTGCGTAAGCGTAACTTTTGCTCAGCGTAATTAATACTCGATTTTGCTCGCGTTGCTAGGGCGAAACTAAACTTGTGGCATGAATTAACCCTTTCATAAGCGCTAAGCGAAAGCGAAATATTGTCGACAGCGTAACTTCGGATGATAGGGCGTAAACTTGTGGCAGCGTCACGATTTGATGTAATTAGAGAAATTTATTATTTTGTTGGTCGTTTGCATTTCTCTTGGAGCGGAGCGAGCTAAATGTACCTTTTGTTAGGGCTGAAATTTGGTTTCTTACCGCTCATCTACTTGGAAAAAAAAAACAAATAAATAAGACAATTAACTTAAAGAAATTATAACAATAAAAAAAAAACTCTTAACTAGATGAAGAAACTCGTAAATAGTAAATAATAATAATTAGTAATACTTTGTTTAAAAATATTCAAACACTAACTCTCCGAAAATTGTTGAAGAAAAATTGTCTTAGTAACACAAATGACCTCTCTTTATTGACCAAATCATATTTAGGGGTACAATATTGATAGATTGCCTCTGTTATTTTATTATCTTTAATTTCCGAAACTGTGACTGGGAATATGTTGATTTCTGTGATTTTATTAATAAATTTGTAACTTGAATATAATTCTGCGTTGTCTTTAAAACATGTTCTCCCATGCGTTATGACACTACTTTATAAAACAAATCTGGAAGTTTAGTGGTAAATTTTGTGAAAGGAAAAAAAAACTAAAATATTAGTGCAATTGCTATTAATAAGACACAACGTAGGGTAAGTGAAATTTTATTTTATTTATTTAATTTGCGACAAATGACGATCACAGGTCTAATCACGATAACGTTACAATATTCAATTTTTTCTGGTGTCTCCGTAAAAGAGGGGACTTGGATAATTGTGTTTTTTCCTTCATTTTTTGAAGAATAATATGTCATCTCACCACAGTATGTTAAGTTTGAAGTGGTGAATATTTTTAAATCATTTAATTTTCCTGATGGCAATAAGAAATTAAATAAGTAATTAAATATTTCCGAATGCTGCAAACCAGTATAATATAAAAGTTTTGAAGGCATATTTTCAAACCTTTCAATAGAAAACTGCACTTGCTTCTGATTTGAAAGTTGCAAAATTTCTTCTTACACGTTTTTAAGTGAATCAATTTCTTGTCTTAAGTTTAAAATCTCCAAGTGAAGTATCTCATTCTCTTCTTGGAGTAGAACACAGTTACACTTTTCTTTAGCTAACCTGCTATTATTAGCCTCTTCAATTTCAGGTATTAATTGCAATGAAATCATAATTTGATTGTATCAGCAAATATCAATATTAACCCTACCACGGTATCAAATGCCTGTGTATTCCTTATTGCGCCCTTCTTACTTTCCTTCCATTCAAAAACTGAAGAATTCCTTTACGCAAATCTCTTCGGCTGCCAGCCATGAAGAAATCCTTTTATAAAAAAATGTTCTGAACATACCTGTAAAAAAATTATTATATGTGAAATATTGGAGATTATACAATGACAACATTTAGGTATTTATATTTGCAACACAGATTAAGTAAGATACCTACTCGTAAATATGTTGCATTTGTAATCAGGGGTAGTTCCAACCACTCCCTTTTGATTTCCTCTTTTCTGGAAAACAAATGCAGTGAATGGTTTATACATTGGGGTTTATTTGTCCTTTTTTTAGTAGGACACCCAGGAACGCAGCAGCTCATAGTGAAAATTATATTTTGTCGAAAATCTTAAAAAAGTAAAGTTATACACAAATAATCAAATCATTTGATATTATTACCCACTATCGTTTAAAACGAACAGCTGGTTTAAATATTTCCAAAAACAACGGAAAAAAACTTGCACTTCGTGAAACGATGAACGTAAACAAGTAAACGAAGAACGAACCGCACACCTACGCGATCTGCCATGTTATATCCGAGACCGCTGCCTGTGTCGCTCTTTTACGAATGTTCAGTAGATAGGACCATTGTTGTTTCAACAAAAATAATAACGATTGATGGCCCCCGTGAAAGTAATTTAGACGGTATGCTGAATCAGTAATTCTACTAGTCGATATTTTTGGGGGAGAAGTATCGGAAACTTCCGATCAAATGCGATTTTCGAAAATACTAGTCGACCGCTCACTCGAAGAAGATTGTGTGCTTGTCGATAAATAGAGTTAATTTTTGAAGTGAGTTGAGGAGTGGTTGTCCGCATCGCATCTCTTCGATCTCACCTTCAAAGCAAGATTTTTGAACGTGTCTAACTATATCAACGAGTGACTGGTGAATTTTTGATTTTGGTGTGAGGATCTGACTGCAAGGGAAGATTCGACATTTAAGTCCTTGATTAAGGGTTATAAGTAGACAACAACATGTTGTATCACCGACAATGATGATCCCCCAATTGTCCTTAGTAGAACCAATTTCTTTTTTTGTGCTAAAAACAACGTCAGGTTGGTCCACCCGTTCCATCAGTGACACCTCACTCATCTTCGGAAGATTTTAATCAACTTGGACCAGCCCACCATAAGAGCCGATTAATTAGATCCGCTGAATACATTCCGCGCGAGGCGCACTCCGCAGGGTTGTGCTCGGGGCGTACATAGAGTGGGCTTTTGTTTCTACCGATACGATACGAAGCGATAAATGACAACGACGAAAATATAAATTTCAGATGCGAAAGAAAAAGACGACCACATTTTATTGTTATAGAACCAAAATCCCACCCATGATTCCAGTTCGAGGGCGGTACTTTATCCTGGATTTCCCAAAATCGAAAGAAAAAGAAGGTATAATCGAAGAGAGTAACGAATGCGGTGCCCTAATATTTGGAACTTACAATTGCTTATTTGGAAGGCATTAGGAGTGTACGGGTTGCCGCTTCACTTATTACCCACAAAGATTTTGGCGAAGATATCCGCGCCGAGAAGTATCTCGACCCTTGACAATATGTCAACTTTGGCTCAGCCAGTTGCAAATTATCAATATATGTTTCCACGTATTTATTAATTAGTGCTAATTTGATGTTCAATTGTGCCAAAATGGGGACCGAAACTATTGTAGGTGGTTCACCCGGTTTTAAAACATGTTGGACTCACATTTTTAACTTCAAAAAGACGCTGTTGATATCAAGCTACAACTTGTCAATCTGTGCAGTGCCTTTTCTTTCTCGTCCACAAGATAAGCCGAAAATAAATGGCGCGAGTTCAATCGAAATTCTTCGGCTTGGTTTGTGATTCCGGACAGAATAAATTCTCGAACTCTATATTGGCTACGGTTTTGACCCATTTCAAAATTTGCCTAGCACTAATCACGCCTGTATCCATAGTGGCTATAATATTCCAATGCACAAGAATATATGATAAAGTGAAAAGAACGAGAACGAAGTAACGATAAATAGAATAATAAAACGAAAAACTATTGGATATAAAACGAAAAACGATGAGCAATAAAACGATGAACAATATGTTGGGAAAGCAAACGATAAAACGATAATCGACGATATATTGGGATACGAAACGATAACTAAATACGATGGCGATAACGATCGATGGAATAAGTAGGCTTGCAATCGAAATATTTTGCAGAATCGATCCGTTTCGAAGGACCAGAGGCGAAATGTACTAATACCACAAAATTAGCTCCAATAAGCTACGACTTACCTGGTGGTGTATGTGTTAACAATGCAGCGATAAGTGGGGCGAGTAGCGAATAAATAACGTCAAGCGACGAAGATGAGTACTGTGGACACCAGCACACACAGCGGAAAAAGTACAAACGAAACATTTAATACGACGACGGCACGCAGGGGTGTTTTATCGAACTGATCGATCACGAAGGCAAAGCGCTCCTGGTGGTTCTTCGACACTTTCGTCCTCTTTTTCCGACACACTTATGAGGGTCACTGTGGTGATCCCGAACGTCTGGCTGGAGGTAGGGTCGTAAACATAGTTAGAAGTGGCAATTATTAAAAAAAAAACTAATTAAAGCTAGGCGAAACGCATTTCATTATAAAAATTTATACAGGTTACTAATTCAACAAACTACCTGATGGTGTGTGTATTAACGATATAGCGATAAGAGGGATGAGTAGCAACTAAATGCGATGGAAAATATATCAATACATAATTAAATAAAAAAAAAACGCGAAATACAGAACTTTATACCAAATCAAATACAAGCAGCCACTTCAATCTATATTAATAAAAATGAATCGCCGAAATGTATAACTTCAGAACGACTGCACCGAATTGGACGATTCTTTCTTTTACGTGTACCTTATTGTCAGGACAAGGTTTATATGTAACAAAATTTATAAAAAATAAGACGGCTAAAAGATAAAAAAAAAATAAAAATTTTGCATGGGAATCGCCACTTCGAATGAATTTGAATAGTTGGCGTTCCTGACGGACCTGTCGCCTAACTGACGTGTCAAACAAAACTATTTCTTCCGAGCGATTGTGAAAAAAGTATTATTGCATTTCAAATCGTTCTTTGTTTTTTCGTAAAAAAAACGTCGTTTATTTTAAGAAAAGTCTTAGTTAAAGTGAATTTAGTTACACATTGCGAAAGTGTCTTATTAATTTTGATCTGCCATTCTATTTACCTATGTTCACTTTGTTGGTTTCGACAAAACTTCAAACTTTACCGTTATTCGAGGATTTAATTTGAAGTTTTCAATATTTTAAAATTCTCAAGACAAAATTTCGAGATTTGATTGACTGTGAAAATAATTCTGTGTCGTTTTATGAAGTTCATTACAATGCCGAGAAGACGACAAGCTGACATAAGTCCACTAAGTCAATCAAATGTGCGACGAACTACCTAAGGTGCAAATCGCGATGATTTATTTCAAGGGTAATTCGGATACGGAAGTTGATCAGCGTTGTGCTCATAATCAACATCATAATCAAACATTGAAGCGAGACATTGGTATAAATAAAACTGAGTAGATACTCATATTCGAAGTACGAAGTACCTACTTCATTATTACTCTTATATACCTGAGCATCTACCCGATGTACTGTGTATGTACTTGCAAACATTGTATCTCCCCGGACACAAATTGAACATTCACGCGTTTTGTGAGCATTTAATCTAAAAATGAGCATTGGCGTGGCAAATGACTATTTGTCCTTATAAATGATAAATTAAATGTAATATATTTTTTTTTTCCTTAAGAATATAGAGTTAACAAAGTTAGTTGAGTTACAAAAGTCTCTTTTGCTCCACGTTGGCCACCAACGAGCGATTTTCATGATTTTTGTGAAACTTTGCTGGTTTTGAATTTGAATTTTCTGTCCTCGATAGTTGATGCTCAGCAAGAACCACGGGAAGGTCTGGAGCAGATCTCGCTAGGAAAGGAGAGGGCTAGGAATTGTTAATGAGGGATAGAACGTTATACAGTACAATACAACGGCAATACAATACAGGTACCTACAATCTAACTACAATACAGAATACACTACAAATACAGATACAATTCAGATACAATACAAATGCAAAGTTAGTACCCAATACACCACCGGAAGAAATTGCACCAAAAATTGAGAATGTTGCAAAATGAAAACCCAAGCAAGCACACCGATGGAACTCGGGACGAAATCTATTGGTCGCAGCGCTCACACGCCCAAGGGAGAACGCAGCCGCATAAATATAAGGTCGTCTTACCTCATTCTCAAAGAACGATGCAACCCAGCGTCTAAGGGCCAAAAGAACCCCCCTAGGCCAAAGCGTCTGACGACATGGAGAATTCAAATCCGGAACCAAAGAATGCACTGTTGCAAAATTAATACCCAAGCAAGCACACCGATGGAACTCGAAACGAAATCTATAGGTCGCAGCGCTCACACGCCCAAGGGAGAACCCAGCCCCATAGATACAGGGCCGACTGACCTCATCCGTTTAGGATGATGAACCTTATCCGTTTAGGATGATGACCCAGTGTCTAAGGGCCAACAGAACCCCCCCAGGCCAGAGCGTCTGACGACATGGAGAATTCAGTCTCGGAACCAAAGAATGCACTGTTGCAAAATTAAAACCCAAGCAAATGCACCGTGAAAACAAAACATTTGCACCACTGGAGTTAAATTGGCAAGACCCAAGTTAAGTTAGTAACAGATACAATATACAGTACAAAATGCTTCAATTACAAAAGTTACAATATACAAATTTCTCCACGTTTGCCAACAAAGAGCGATGACTGTGCTCGCTCGTTGCTGTTGCCCAGCAAGAACCAAACAATACGAGGAGGTCTGGAGTGCGTCTTGCCATTAAAAGAGAGGACTAGGGTTTGATAGCATGGGTGAAGGACACCATATTTTGTAAATTTGGACGCCGTAGTTTAAAAATGATCCATACGGTATTTTGTGAATTATGAACGCTGCACTTTGTATATTCCAAAGCCATATTTTATCAGTCCTGAATGCATGTTATTAACAACATATTTCAAAAAAAATCGGGCATTTTTGGAAAAATATCCACTTTCCTTCGTGTTCACAATACGTAACACAAAATATTTTCGCTAATATTTATTAACAATAAATTAGAAATTCGCGAACACGTGCTACTTTTAAGCCAAAACGGAGCTCCAGCGTTGCTGCTACCAGACCGGAATCAAAACTAAACACAGAGGATGGAAAAATTGACCTTTTATCAGGTAGCTCACGTGACAGTGACGTCATCGTACGTCACGATGAGATTGCAAAAATTATTTTTCATATTTTAGATCAGAAATTGTACATTTTCTTGGCTAATTTAACAATGTTTAAACAAACTAATTTGTTTTTGCTAACCTCGTGTTCTTAGGAAGATGGATTTCGGTTTAATTATCATATATTGATAGTTATCATATTTGAACATTATGAATTCTATTAATTATGTTTAAATTTTATTTAATTATATCGCGAAAATGTATAGCTTTGACCCACCAACTTCAATCGTTTCGAAAATTTATCAAAAATGTAAACATTGTCGACCAAACGAATCACGGAATCCGATAAATTAAAAATGAAGTCGTACTTACCCTGTTTTCGGTCTTTTTCGGAAAAATATTCGTTTTCTTCCGTGTTCACAGCACGAATACAACAAATTTTCCTTAATATGTATTAATAATAAAATTGAAATTCGCTAAAACGCTCCACTTTTACGCCAAAATGAAGCGACGATCTTGCCGCCATCAAACAGAAATTAAGACTGAACACAAAGGACCGCACAACGTGACCTTTATACAGGTAGCTCACGTGACATTGACGTCATCGTACATCACCAAGACACTGCAAAATTTATTTTTCATATTTTGAGCGAGAAAATGCACATTTTCGCGGATAATTTAACACTGTTTAAACAAATTGATTAGTTTTTAATAAATTCGGGTTTGTAGGAAAACGAGTTTCGGTTTAATTATCATATATATGTATGCTTATCATATTTAAACATTATAAGTGATATTAATTATGTTTAAAATTTATTAATTTATATCATGCAAATGTATAGCTTTGATCAACCATCAATCAACTTCAATCGATTCGAAAATTTTCCCAAAATTTAAACATTGTCGAGTAAAGGAATCACGGAATCCGATAAATTAAAACTGAAGTCGTAACATAATTAGCTTTTATTTATGCATAAATTGTGCAGTGCGTTCTTTCTAACACTGACCGTAGAGATTCCCAACTCAAGGTGTCTACCCCATACTAACTTATATTTTGCTGACTCGATTTTTGCCTGGATGGTTGAACACTGTCACTGTTTTCCGTTTTTGTTGTATCGAGATACTACTACTACTTGAGCATCAACTGTTACCTACTGAAGTATTAGCATCATCTAGAAAAACTAGAAATATTTTGATTTGATATTCGAGTAGATACTTCGTATTTCGAGTATGAGCATCTACTGAGTTTTATTTATATCAACCATTGTCAAAAATTTGGTCGAACGTTGTTTCGACAGAACTTCCTTCGCACCAAAAGTATAATGAAACATATTCAGCATTTTCAAGTTGAGTATTTTCTTCACACAATTTTGTGATGACCTAATCAACATTTACGATCAACACGTATACCACCTTGGATTGGTGCAGTGTAATACTAAAAATAACTGTATTGTATTCCCAAAATTATCTGCGAAAATCGAGTGGGCCGTTCCATCAATTTTTTGGGGGGAATAAGTAAATATTCTTAACAATTTACCATGCTTACAATAACTTTAAAACGTCTGCAAGATCTCAAAGAAGTCATTTCTTCAACTCTTGAGTTATTCTCTAAAATAAATTGAATGATCCATACATTTTTTGGAGTCACTGTAAAAACAAATCTAAAAAATATGAATGCAATGATAAATTACGAAAATATGCTGATGATGTTTTGCACATTTTAGATAGGATTTGTTCGGCAAAATCTTGAGATAACGTCATCAAGTTTTTGGGCTTGATAAACAGATATATTTTGATTAAAAACCTACCATGTCAAACAGTAACTTCAAAACGTCTGCAATATTTCAAAATTCAGTTTTGCAATTCTTGATTCAATCAATAAAATAAATTGACTCAGTGATTAATTTTTTTGAGACACCCCCTATAAGCAAAACCAAAAATTATGAATGGAATGATAAATCACAAGTATAGTCTCATTCTATCTTGGACATTTTAGAGAGGATTCATTTGGCAAAATTTTGGGCTCACGTCATCAATTTTTTGGAGGGGATAAGTAAATATATTTTGAATAAAAATTTATTATGCTTATCATATGTTTAAAACATCTGCAAGATTTCGAAGCATTCGGTTTTGCAGATTCAAAATTAAATCGTAGGTGAAACGAAGTTCACGGGGTCGGCTAGTTACTAATAATTTTAAATATACTATCTAAAAATTGCAAACCGATAAATTAACTTTAATGATGATTTAAAAATTATCGAAAAAGAAATTAATAAAATCGAAGACAATAATTATTACTTCAATAATAATCAATTAAAAATTATTATTATAACCCAGAATAACGAAATAATCGAAGCCCAAGAACGAGACGATACATACAAATATCTGGGTTTCTGTCAATCATCCCACATCAATCATACCAAAACGAAAACACAGTTGAAAGATCAATACCTAGCGAGATTAAAATTAATATTGAAGACACAGTTAAATGGAAAAAATTTAATGAAAGCAGTAAATACATTCTGCGTTCCACTGCTAACATATTCTTTTGGAGTCATTAAATGGTCCAAAACTGATCTTGAAAATTTAAACATCGCAACAAGGAAAATCTTCACACAGTATAGAAGGCATCATCCAAAATCGTCGATTGAAAGATTCTCATTACCAAGACAGAATGGAGGAAGAGGTTTCCAGAACCTAGAAAACTTATGTCAGAAACAAATCTCAGATTTGAAGAAGTATTTTTTGAAACGAGCAGAAAGAAATGAAATGTTTCGCACCATCACAAGAGCAGATTTGAACCACACACCCTTAAATCTGTCGAACACCGAAGAAATTCACACCCCCCACACAATAGATAAAATAATAAGTGGGCTAAAACAAAAACAACTACATGGAAAATTCTACAAAGACTTAGAAGAAACTCATGTCAATAAGAAGATGTCATTGATTTGGTTAGAAAAATCAGGTTTGTATGCCGAAACAGAAGGATTTGTGTTTGCTATTCAAGACCAAGTAATCAATACCAAGAATTACAAAAAATACATCATCAAAGATCCGAACATAAAAAACGACTGCTGTCGTCTCTGCAAAGCAAAACCTGAAACGATCCAGCACATAATCTCTTCTTGCAGCATCCTAGCACAAACTGACTACAAAGCTAGACACGACAACGTCGCCAAAATCATCCACAAAGAATTAGCAACACTTATGAACTTAATCGAAGATACGACACCGTATTACACTTACATTCCATCTCCGTTCCTTGAAAATAACAAATACAAATTATACTGGGATCGCACAATACTTACAGACTTAAACATTACAGCTAACAGACCAGACATCATACTTATCAAAAAACACACGAACGAAGCCATTCTCATTGACATTGCTGTTCCTAACACAAACAACATTATTCAAACATACCACACCAAGATTTCAAAATATCTACAATTATCGATAGAAATGAAATCCATGTTGAATCTTAAAAAAATTTCAATTCTACCCCTAGTTATCTCTAATGTAGGTGTAGTTCCAAATAGCTTAGTTGAGAATTTAAAGTCTTTGCATTTGAATGATTCAATAATTATCAAAATTCAAAAAGCTGTTTTGTTAGGAACATGTCATATTGTTCGTAAGTTTCTTGAACAGTCTGATCATGTCAGTCAGATTAGATTAGCACCAGTAGGTCAGAGTAGTGTAGGTCACTTTCCAAGTGATGCGCGGATAAATGGTCAGTAGTTACGCTAGACTTCTGGGGATGGGGTGAGATTACAGAATAATATCAGACTAATTTGTATGCTGTAATTCTAGAATCTCGAAAGTTGTTCTGTTAATCTAATCAATGCATATCTTTACTTGGTCTTAGTACCCGTAATGATAGAAGTCTTGCCTGAATGCCGGTCATTTCCGGGTCAGTGGTGGGTCTTAATTATTTGTATTTGTGAACAGTTGCTTGAATCACTTATATTTATTAATAATTGAGTCAAAGTTAGATGATGTATTAGAAAGTATTACTTTTGCTAAACTAAAAATATTGCACCCGTCAATTATTATTAAACCTGAAACACTTTTGAGCCAATTGAGTTTAATTTCGCAACATTAAGTCACAATAATTTACTCTCGAATCCAAATATTCACAATCAAAGTTTTGAATTTAACTTCACAAGCCTATCAGACAAACAAAAGTAAAGTATTGTTTTTATTTTAAGGATTCCAATAGTTGAAAAGGAAAAATACACTTTACTATTTGTACTCGATTCCAACCAAAGATAATGAGTTTAATATTTTCCATATGATTATCCGGAATATATGTTGTATGTTGCATGCCCAAGGAGACAATTCCGAGTCTGAAGTTATTTCATCTGTTTATTACAGTTGTTGTGAAGATATGGCACCTCCCGAGCACCACCAGCTGAAGCCATTGAAAATCAACACGTTGAATCTCGACGACTTGAAAACTACCGAATTCAAGTTGAATCAGTATAAGAGATGTACCATTCGACATTTGACTATCTTCGCTGTGATTACCATCGTGATTATATCCGGTTTACTCCTTTTCATAACATGTTTTAAATGTGAATTACTTAAATGTCTTACTGGATACTTAAGGGGTTCCCGTCCGAATGAGGGTCCACCACCAGGTCGCTGTTGTCCTCAAATCTTCAACTACTGCAATATATGGTCCAATGTGTGACGAAGATCGTCAATTCATATCGGAACCGACGATCACTCCGAAGAAATTGTCTGTCAGAGGAGCAATCCACTGGCATCGATATTTCCAGCAGAAAAATATTGTGATTCTCTTCTTGGAGCGAAGAGATTTACGGAAGTATTTATGATGTCCTACTCCATTTGTATCCAGAGAACGACGACTACAGGGGTGAAGGTTGTATTGCCGAACCGTGAATACGAATGACGTTTAGCTTATAGACGCCAGCAAGTTACATGGTACCGTAGCCTAGGCTTCGTCAGACACTCATGATATTAATAGAAAACGATGCTGGTACGGCTTCGCAGGTGTGATCATACGTTCATTTAAACGGAAAGTGACTCTATATCCCGGAAAAGACATAATTGTACTTCCCGCAAAATTATGCGATCGTGCAAGTGACATCACACCTGGAATATGTCGGTGAGGTGATCACTGATCATTTAGGCCAGCATAAGCTGAAAGAATAGTCAAGAACACCTTTTCCCTAGAACTGTCATTAAGTTAAATCCAGACATTCGGGTCATTAATTTGGCTACTCACGATTTGGCATTACCTAAAGTGTTGCATCAACGCGCGATGCGCCGTGGTTTCCAAAAAAGAGATTTATGAAAGTGACAGGTGTCAACTGGGTGGAACCTACAGAGTTGCCACAGTTGCTGGACGAGCAAATCGTAACCGGACCGTTAAACAATCTACGAAGAAAACAGTTGGCGAACTTTCTAGTTCAATACCGTGAGGGTTTCGCTCAAAACTTGTCGGCAATAGTAGAAACGAAGTCCGTGGAGTTGAAGATAAGGTTGTCTCAAGACCAACTATTTACATATAGTTCGTATCGTTTGACAGAAGCATTAAATAGTCGAAATGGTAAAGAAACATGAAAGAGTCTCAGTTTCCGTACGCGTCGCATATACTGTTAGTAAAGAAGAAAGATTGCAACGTTCGCATGTGTATTAACTACAAAAAGCTAAATAGTCTTGCAGTGGAACATCGATACTCATTACCCCGATGATGACGACTTGAACCAGCTAAGTGGGTTTACCTAATGCACATTATTGGATCTTCTGTTCGGGTTTCATCCAAATATGGGTAGCTGAAAATTCAAAAGCGTATAGAATGCCCTTCGGCGTAGCTAATGGCCCGTTCGTTTCTGCAAGCTGATGATGCCACCGTCTACTTGGACGATATCTTCCCCCCATGGAAAAACGTTTCAGAAAGTTTACAAAAGCTGAAAACTATATTGCAACGACTGCGCAGAAAAGGCTTAACGCTGAATTTAAAAAAGTGGTCGTTTTTGGTTATGTCGTTTGAAGATTTGGGTTCTGAAATCCTGAAAACTGAAAAGCGAAAAACTAAGGCTGTTAGTGAATTTGCAACTGCAACGAACTCGAAACAAGTACGACAGTTTTTTGAAAGCACTGAGTATTTTTGGCATTTTGTCAAAAATTACGCCTTAATCGCCAAACCACTCCCAACCTTGCAAGGAAGGATCACCCATGGCTGTGGGACAATGCGATCAAAGAATCCTTCACATCATTGAAACGAGTGCTGACAGAGCGCCCTGTGCTAAATTTGTACGAGCCTGCGTGTCCAACGGAACTGCATATTAACGCGGCAGCAATTGAAGAATATCTTGACACGGCCTCCAAAATGGACGTTTGTATAGAATCACTGTGCGCAATTCAGTGCGTAGTTCCCAGAGGAGTACGGTAGAAAGCGCAGGAAAAAAAGCGCACTAAAAAACATTAACTAAAATAAGTCAACGCTTTTGGTTTATGGGAATGGGCAAATGTGTGACTAAGTACATCACTAGTTGTATCGCGTGTTTTTACAAAAAAGAAGTCTTATCTAGGTATAAGGAAGTATCTTTACACCCCATCCAAAAAGAGTCAATACTATAATAATATTAAGATACCTATATTAATAATAAAGTATTTACAGGTTTCAACATCGCATTATTACCGATCACCGACGAAGGCACAACCTTTATGGCCAGGAAATTTTGCCGATTTTGTGACGCTAACGACATCCATCACGTCGAGGTCGCCGTCTCGCTGCCGCGAGGCAACGATCAAGTGAAACGCCTAAATCGAATAATTTTAAGCGCACTGGCCGCTTTGAGTGAGAATAAAGAATCGTGGGATAATGCCGTCCAGACAGTTCAATTTTCTACCAATAACATGGTGAATACAACCACGAACAAAATATCCAGCGAACTCGTAATAGGATATTAACCAAATCAGTGTGTATTATCGAAAACAATCCCGAATTTGGTCGACCTTGGTCGTGACTTCACCAAGTTACAAGAGAGGAAGTCCTTACTAAGTAGAACAGGAGGAGCGAGGTCAATGACAAAATTCTGATTATGACACACTGTTCCAATGATGGCACGAGCCGAAAACTGGCAGACAAATTTATTAAAAATTACGGTAGGAAGTGGAAAAAATGTTATATCCAACTCGACATGTAAGTAGTGGTTTTGACCAGTCTCGGACTATTGGTCTGCCCCCGCTGACGCTCGGACGCAAACATCGTCCTCAACTGGTAACGATCACCTACATCTCTTGATGTATAAATATCTATTAGTATACAAAGTTGCTAAAGAGTATATAAGGAAACAGTTATATATTTCCAGAACGATTTATCAAAACTCCTGAATTGTGGTATACACGTAAAAATAAATACTTTTACGTGTATAGAGTTTAAACTCTAGCCTCTGAAATGTTATTGAAATTTCCATCAACATTTGAATTGGAAATACAACGCTAAATAGTTAGGAATAGCATAAACGTTTTTTGGGCACGACCGAAAAAAAAGATTATCCTCGAATTATTTACATATAAAATACATACAAACAAACCTATCAACAGCGTTGCAAACATGTCGCATTGTTGAAGTTTCCAGGCTACGTTAAAATTACCATGGTAACAGGAAGTAAAAACACGAGTGCAAGAAATTTGATCTCTGGTGAATGCGTGAAATTCATTTAAAAAAGACATGCGTGCAAAATAGTGGGAGCCCTAACAACTAAATATTGGGACGAAAATAAATTTTTATAAAAAAAACACTTTTCAAGAAAAATATAATTTATTTTCGATAATTACAGTTTAAAACTTAACTCGGTTTTCAAAACTGTTGTTGTTTACAGCACAACAAAAACTGATTTCTAACTGAAACAGTGACATAAAACTCTAAAACAACGTAACATTTTGTGGCACATAAATATTGGCACAATGCAAATTCAGGTACTGGTCACATATCTTTTTGTCTTAATTACTACAGGAATTCTTGCCGTCATACTTTCGATTAATTTTCTGCAATACACGGGAGTTATTATCGTAACCCACACTCGCCTAATTTCTTGTTGAAGATTTAGCGAATGTGGGATACGATAATAACTCCTGTGTATTTTTTTTTTTTTAATAATTACTCTCCAACAGGCCGAGAGGCCCAATTACAGGAAAGGGGACATACAAAAACACCCAGAGGAAGAGCGGGAATCGAACCCACGACCCAAGGTGTAGTGGGCAGATGCCAAGCCACCTCACCCACCGGGTCCTCAGAAAATTTATAATTATAATTAATTTCTTCAATCGTTTGTCAGGGATGATTTCCCAAATATTTTTTTATTTCACGCCATACCTTGGCTACTATATTAAGATCAGGGTTACTTGATCGTCAGGACAGTACATTTATATTATTAGTAATATTTGTAATGAGTGTTGTAGTTGTGTAACTTGAAGCATCATCCTGTTGAAAAATATACATACCAACAGTATAGACTGCTTCAGTAATTGTTAATATTTTTTACAAAGTCTCTTGATATTTGCTTGCATTTGTAATTTCACTAATTTCCCTTAATTGAACTCTGTTATTTGTCCTTTAAATTCCCAAACCATTTTTCCGTTTGCAAACTTGCTGTTTGAGATAATCCATATTAAAATTCCTTTTTTGTTTTGCGTCCATTATCTCATCCAGACATCAAATTTGGACTCAGCGTTAGATATTACTTTTCTCCAATTTTTATTTTGCGCATATTACCCGATTTTTCTTGTGGGCAGTTGCTAACTGTGGCTTTACTTTAGCCTAAAATAATATATATAAAAAAAAGAGTGCGTCGATCCAGGGACGCACGGATAAGGTTTCAACTTTAATGTTGTCAATTCATATAAATTAAATACGCAAACGCGGCGAAGTCATTACTATTCTCTTAAAAAATAATAAAAACCAAAAATATGTTGCATTTGTATTTTTTGACAAAATGATGATTAATGATGATGATTGGGTTAATTAAGGTAAATATCCATTTATTGTCAATTGTTGTTTATTATAAAATTAGCTTTTTTTATTTATTTATTATATAGAAATATCACAATCAATTATTATAATAATATTGTATAAAAAAATTAAAGTATAATGTGTAATTTACCAATTAAAGTAACAAGTAAATATTTACAAATGCTAGAGCACTATTTATATTTATTCGATTTAAAATACAAATTACTGTTCAATCATAGCGTTATCGCCTTCTTTATCCCTATCATTTATTTAATACAGTTATTAGTGGTCTATGGTGAATAAAATGAGTGATATAAATATCAGTTCCATTAAAGCGTGTGAAAACGGCATCAATTGTTGTACCTAATTTAGTCGTTGGAACAGTCAAACGAACACATTTTATTAAATAGTTTATCAAGTTGTTTATTTTTAGGTACTCATATAAAAGATATTATTTGTTAATTTCTATATTAGAAAGCTTATTATCAATTTCTCTAATCAAAGTATTTACAGATATCTACAAAAAAATCAACATTACTTACTTAAATTTGTCGTGACTTTTCTCAGTTCTGATGGTTCACTTTCATTACTATCTATTGTCACAATAATCGTATCATAAAAATTAGGCAAGGTCAAACTCGGTACGGCTCGTACGGGATGGGAATTCATTGCAGTTAAGGGCTGCACTTTGTTGATTTGAGAATAAATTAACGTTGCTTCGTTGTACTCTGCTGTTAATTCCCCTTCTCATTTACTTGTCCGTTTTACTAATTACGTTTTCGTTAATTGTATTTATGGAATAAGTGACGATTAAATTCAGTGTTTTCACCCGCTACTGAGTCCCGGCGATCCAGCGCGTCATGATTATATTTGTGGCCGGACAATAATTGACCCTTTTCCTGTAAGATCGTAAAACTTCCATAGTGACTTTCCGTGCGCACGCATCTTCAAAACCACGTTGGAAATAGTATCCGGCACTCCGGCAGCAAAGCAAAAGGCCTGTGACAACAAACCGCTTTGATAGAATGCAACCGGCTACACATGCGTAATCTGTCGCTCATTGGTTAATTTTAACTTGGCGCTCCAAAAATCTAACTTCGCCTGCGCGATGTTGTCTCACTCTGTATCATTGGAATTTATATAATGTCTACTCACTTTGCTTACAGGAAAAGGGTCAATAGCTGGGTAAGCGAAGTAAAGATCAGTCGCTCTGTAACCTAGTGGACAAGACACCTGCCCGGCAAATGGGATATCTGCGGTTCGATTCCGCAGCGGAGCAGCAAACATTTTCTTCACTTACTTACATTGGTGACCTCCGACAAAAACGTTAGCTTGAACTCGACACCTATTCGGGCACGCGTCGTATACGTGTTCTATAATACGAAAGGAAAGGAGTTGAAACCCCAATAATAAAGTACATCCAAGATAGCTTTCTAAGATTTACAATGTAAAAACCAAGGCCTGATTTGTATATCCATTCGCGACAATATTTTCTTGAAAAATTTAGTTGGTTGTCGCTATTCCAGCGATTAGTAATTTCTCTTGAAATGCTCCGTTGTCCACTTTTATAAATTTTCATTAGTTGTCGTTGATCACGCGGCTGCACAACTGGTGGCCTACCGGGAATTTTAGCTTTTATTTCTATGGTAGAGCTTATTTTAAAGCAGAAGTACATCGGGTGGGAGGGATGAATGCGCAACGCGCGAAGTTGGGCGAAGAGTATGGACGAGTCAGTGGCGGACCGTTTTTGTTGTTATTGGGGTTTGTAAAGTCTGTTATTACCAAGTGAAAATAATTGTCAGGAACGAAAATACACTGTGCATATTATTTTACAGTGGTCATAAAATATCCCATGTTCAATTTAGTAAATTTGTGTTTAGGTAAATATTAGCTGTTGAAATTTTTATCAAACAAAGTGAAAGCTGTTTCTTTTTATTGCGAATGTTCTCATGAAATTACAGAACATTTTGAAAACGCCAGTAGTATCAAAACTTACAACACTGCCTATAATAGTGTCAAGTTTTTTCGCACTTTCATCATACCATCCCTTTGCTGTTGTGTGCGTATTGTGGATATATGTTTCATCACAATATACAATTGTTGGGTTGTCTTCCCGAAACTTTTCAACTGCTCTCAAATATTCTATTCGCTTTTTACGAATTTCATAAGTCTCCACAATAACTTTTCTGTTATCAGAAGTCTTACGCCATCTAAAATAAATGTAAAGTTCACTAGATTGAAATTAAATACCAATGAGTCTTACTTGAAACCAATTTTCTTCAGGAGTCTCCACAAGGTACTTACATTACCATTAAAAGATAATTGCTGCTGTTCAATTTTGTTTAATATACCTACAGATTTCATTGTATATATGGTAATTTCTAAAAATATCATTCATTACTTACACTTTAAAGAAGGTCTTCTTTTCTCAGTGATATAAAAATTGTAAATAATGTTTCTGATTTCTGCAATTTCTGCCTCTGGCAGATCCAATTTTTTGGCAGGAATTTTGCCTTTTTGGGGTGACGAATATGTACCCCCTGGAGTGGTTTCAACTTTTTCAGTCTCCTTCACGATGCTCCGATAAACTTTATCAGAAATTCCTGTTGCGGCCAAAACTCTCTGTTTATAATTTTTTAGAGGTATTGTAGTGTCTCCATTCTCTGCCTCTTGTAACGGGCGATAAATTTACTTATTTTTGGAGATGTTGGTATGAATCAGAACAATCGTCATTGTCGTAAAAATCAAGGTTGTCCTTGTGAAACTTGGATTTTATGATTTCACACCATTCTAATCAAGGTTTATAATTTCACAGTTAAATATTGGCGCCGTTTGGCTGGACACGATGTCTTTGTCCAGTTTTATAATTTCATGGTTTAAATTTGTTAATTTTAACAAAAAGCACATTTTGCCACTAAAAATCTTCATATTACAGTTAATTAAGCCTAATTTGGTGGAAACACAAATACTTTTACGACTCCCCAAATAAACTGGTAACTTGTAAACAATTTTGCAAAAACAACTCCTTTGGAGGGGTCTTTACTTATAAAAGATCGAAAGATCCAAAAAAGATCAGAGTCCTCTAGCCAGTTGCCTGTTAGTGTGTGTTTGTGTTGTGACACAAGGGGGTAAGTGTTGACATCTCCAAAAATGTGCACGATTTCATAAAAAGTTCAAAGTTTTGTTTTTATTAATATTTTTAAAGTTCAATTTAATTTTGATGATAAATCGCCCTTTGTATTCTCGATTGGATAACGTTTTGAGATTTAGATCTATTTTTAAAGATTAATTTGCATTGAAATTATTAGTTAAACAGTTATATTGTTTGATGAACGCTGACCACGCAACTACTATAATGTTCCTTACCAAATTTTAGAGTTGTTACAAATTTTTGAGTTGTTACCAAATTTTAGAGTTGTTACAAATTTTTGAGTTGTTACCAAATTTTTGAGTTGTTACAAATGTTTGAGTTGTTACCAAATTTTGAGTTATGGTACCAATTTTAAGTTTTGTTATATTTTTGTTTTAGATATTTTTTAAATGTTTGTTTTATTATGCTTTCAAAGATTTAGTTTCAAAGTTATAAGGTTTTCTTGAATTTATTTAAAAATGTTTTAATACTGAAGTTCATTTTCTGATAATTATATTTGCATATTAAACTACACTACAATTTATTGTTATTCCAAATTATTCTCATATGACTAAATCTCTTTTGTACATACTCATTTCTAAATTAAATATAATTATTCATTTAAGCAAAATGCATATACTTGAAGTAGTCCCTTTGTCCAGTCACTAGAATGTGTTACCATCATCACGAACCAGCCTACGAACAAATAAATAATATTTTCACTATATGTCGGGCACAAGGTCCACGACAAGAGTTTTACAGTTTTATATATAATAAATTAACAAAAGTTAATTTTGAAAATCTCCCAAGCCCGTCACACTCTTGTTTCATAAATTTAAATACCTTGGCTATTATTTCACGTGCTTGCTTGTGGTATATTTTACCTTTAATGCCGACGTTGTTTGCAGAAGGCATCTTCGCAGTTACTGAAAGTCTGATAAACATTTGAACACCTTAAACATGTAATATGCCTGTATACTTACCGACAATAACTAAAATACACCCAAACACAAAGAAAAAAGAAAAAACTGCATACGTTGTTGAGATTATGGTGTTCCACGTTGCATAGGTTAACATCACAACATAACAAAGAGTAAAGGAAATTCGTTCTCGACGCCACTGATTCTGTGACAGTAATGCTCATGCGCATTGAATAGTCTTCCAAATATAGGTATCTGCGCTCTTTTATTGATGTGTACTTCTGCTTTCAAATAAGCTCTACCTCTGTCTGCGTACTATTTTACGACGTTTCCCATCGACGACTGCATTTTTCCTAATCGATTTTTCCTTGCAGTACTGCGAAATTATTATTTTCAGAACTTTTACTGAAACTAGCACACCACTAACTATTTTTTTGTAAATAAAACCAACACTATCATGAAATACTACTATAATAATGGCAGTACTCACCACCTATTACATTAGTATTTCCTTGGCATACTTAGCAAATTTTCTCGGGTGTCCCAACATTTAAAGGTCAGCAAAAATGGCACATTTTTTATTTAGGTGACAATTTTTGCGTTATAAGAGAATTTATTAATTTGCAAAATACCTCACTCTCTGTCGAAATAGATGCCCTTGCGAAATTTGCATTTAGCCCAAACGAATTGAATGATACTAAAAATTTGTACCGGATTTTTTTCAGAAACTGCTTTTGTCCCAATATATACTTAGTTGTTAGGGTTCGCATAATATATTAGAAGTACGAAAAAGAGCTATTTTCGCATGAGCGTGAATGGATGTGACACGAGGTTCATACAATTCGCACGAGGGAGAAATCAACGTTTTCGCATGTAATACACTATACTTTTTCTATAACTAAATTACAGTAACTTTTATATTAACACATTTTTTGATATAACTAATTAAGAATTATAGTTATTGTAAAATCTGATTAGTTTTAAATAATAATGGTGGATTTTTCATTCGTCTCTGATACATTCTTAGTCATCACAGTTTCTCTCTGGTCAAATTTAAGTTTGAAACTTTACAATACATTTTTATTAACATCTTATCATAGTTGATAAAATGTTAATAATGTTAAGTTGATAGTTAATTGTAGGCTATTTCATGCTTTTCCTGAAAAATCGTTAGTAACAAATTCAGTGAAGCATTTGTTGCGTTTTACGTTATTTCTGGTGGGGTATTGTGAATGTCCAAATCTTACTCACTCAAGGCACTCATGACAAAATTCAAGACACAATCACAAACACACAAAATTATTTATCAGTTCACTAGTAATCTGTTACTTGTTTTATTAAATTAATCCCAGTTCAATTTTTGTTTTGTGGACAGTCGTAATAACAGAATATAATGAGAAATTAATGACAACCGCATCAGTCACAGACCACATGATAAACACGTTTTAATACAAACAAATGTGCAGTGTGAACAAAAATTTCTCACACTACTGTATACGGCTTAAGCAATAGGCAATTTTATGCCTTGATTCCAAAAATTGACATTTTGAATAGTAGTCGTAGAAAAAATATACTTATATAAACAACATTTTATTAGTCAGTTAAAGATTTGGAGGGATGGAAATCTTCTGGCAATATAGTTTCTTCACGATAAATATTCATCTTCAAATACCAGACCAGAGAATTTATATAAACTGTAACCTTTTTTTATCTCCTTTAAGAATTAGGGATTGCTTATTCCTACCGGTATCGGTTGTCAAAAGTAAATATATAATACATCATTCACTGATTTTCATGAGTACTAAAATATATAAAGTAAACCACCGGTCCCTAGCTCTTAGACTATAATGGCACTGGCATTGTCGGACTACCTCTTTTAGTGCCTTCAAGGGGACAAGGCAGGAGGGTGTTGCTATAGCTTTGTTAAATTTTGTAATGGCTGTAATAAAAGTTGTTGCTATTATTATTATTAAAACCTTCACCCCCAAAACATATATATGTAGCAGCATATACTGAAACTCATTATGGCTCATGATCGCTGTAAAATGATATTTTTAGGCATGTCATAAAAGAAATTATTTTGATCCACTTCCTAAGTCACCTCGTATTCCTCGCTATATCTCAATTTCTCAGTAGGTGTCCGTGGAAATTCAACGCCCCGTTTAATTCCCCCTTCGTATCCCAATCGATTTCCTTGCTAATAACACTCGTAGAATGGCGCTTTAGCCACCGATTTCTACTTTCAATTCGTCCATTTCCATCAAACATCGACCGAATCAACGATAAAACACAAACCGAAGCTCGTAAAGAAGAAAACTTTATGTCGGGTTTTGTCGTTAGCTGAAATTTTCGCTCCGCCGATTACATTTTTTTCTTTATCATCACAAGAAACAAAATCTGCTTCCGCGGAATTAAGATAAGTCCACTCTTATTATCGTTGGAGAAGAAGACACGTAAGCACCAATTAAGGCCACATGTCTGAGCTGGAATGCTACGAGTGGTTTAGGGATAAAGCTTTCGCACTAATAAACTCGAATAAAAAATTTAAAACAAGGTATTTATATTCAAAATGTTGGAGACGTGGCTCTGGGGGTTTAATTAGATGAAAGATTTTTTGAGAAGCTTTCGAGGGTGACGTTCATAAAGTCCGCGAGGGCTCACTCTAATTAATTCTTAATGCTGTTGTTAATGTCATTACTATGTAAACACTGTTTAAAAACACAGGTTTTAAAACTAAATACTCTTAGAAATAGAAAAAAGATTGCACTTCAAAAGAAGGACGAAAAAACAACAGACCGCATTAAAGCAAACATCTTTGTTTGAAGTGAGTTTTTTTTACTAGGTACATTTGTAAGTCCAATGCTATCCATTTATGTGATTTTATCACTTGTATTAACGGTATCAAAAGAATTTATTCGGCAAAATTTTGAGATAACGTAATCAATTTTTTGGAGTTGATAAACAGATACGTTTTGATTAAATTGCCTACAATAACTTCAAAACGTCAAGATTTCAAAGTATTCAGTTTTGCAATTCTTGATTTAATCAATAAAATATTTTTTTTCAGACACTCCCTATAAGCAAATAAATCGCAAGTATCATACTTTACACATTTAAGATAGTATTTTTTCAGGAAAATTTTGATCAAATATGCCTATGATAAGTTTCAAACATCTCCAAGATTTCAAAGCATTCGGTTTTGTAGTTCCTGATTAAATCAATAAAATAAATTCACTCATTCATAAATTTTTTTGAGTGACTCTATGTATGCAAATCCAAAAAATATGAATGGAATGATAAATCATAAGTACAGAGTCATCATATTTTGTCCAATTTAGATAGCATTCATTCGGCAAAATTTTGAGCAAACGTCATCAAGTTTTTGGAGGGGATAAGTAAATATATTTATAAATATATCATGCTTATCATTACTATAAACATAATTTTGACTTTTTTTCCAAAAGTCTGCACGTTTCGGGTACAAACTCAATTCGGAATTATAAACTACATACATGTGTAGGACTAAGTTATTTTATACAATTTAAAACTCATTTACTATGTGCAATTTTGAAGTGACGTCTTCACATTATTGGTGGGTATGATTAAACAAATTTTCGTTAGCGTTTTACCATCTACATGATATTCCTAATATAAATACAAAGTTTGACAGCAATCAGCCCCGGAAGTGCCGTCACGGATTTTTATTAGACAGATAATCATCTCAACATAGTCGGCAGACGGACCCGATTGCAGTACTTCCTTTGCTTACGCTTGGGAAGTAAAAAGAAACATAACGTAACGTAAGAGTCAAAAAATAAATTATTTTTTAACTAGAGCTTGAATGACACATTTTGTGTATCCTTAGTGATATATTAAAAGTTGCCAATTTTTGACAGTTGTAGAAAAAATACATTTTAGTTTGTAGCTTGATAGTTTTTAAGAGGAATTGGAGAGTTCGAAGACAATTTACCAGTTCTTTACTTTTGTTTACCTGTGAAAACTTTTGAAATGTTTATTTTATTTCACACTTACTTTTTTTATCTGTTCCGATTGTAATACATATATGATAGTTACAATGATTATGACTTATGACTAATCAAGTGTTACATTCAATTAATGGCTTTTACATCCAGATTGTAAGATAAGGAAGTCTTGGAATAACCAATTGGCGAAAGGCTACTTTCATGTTTTCTCGACGTTTCATGATTCATAGAGTATGAAAAAGCAGGTCTCACGTTTCCATCTGTCTATGTGTCGTCTGGCGTCTGCTCCATTTTTTTTGGACAGATAATCTACGAAACTGCAGGACTGCTTTTTTTTTCAAATTTTATGTGTGTGTTAGTAGACATATCACGTAAATAATAAAACTCTAACCAAAATTTTGCTTGTTAAATGCTTTCTAAATTTTATAAAATAACATATTCCTGTACTTGTGATTTATGAGTACGTCTTGAAATTCTAAACATTCAGATTTTTGCAAAAAATCCAAATTGTATAATAACGTTTTACAACAATATAAGAGGAACATCCACCAACCGCTTTCATCTCGAAATGGTAAGGCGCATGCTAATATCGCGAAGGTTGCAAATTCGATCCCCCATGGCCAACTTTTTTTATTACAATGTGACTTGTGTTATATACATTATCTTTCTAAAAAACTGGACTTGTTTTATTATACTGCAGGGGTGACGGAAGTTCCGTTCAATACCATGATACCAATTTTTATTCTTTTCTGAATCAATTTGTAAAATTGCTGTCATTTATGTCCCTCCTGATATAACTCTGACCGATTTTGAATATTTTGAGGAATGTTTAGAAAATTATGTTTTGAATTTTGACAAATGTTTATTGCGAGCATACACGACTCGAAATCACAACTCGTGGATAACATCGTCTCGTTTTTGAATCTCACTCAACATAACACAGTCTGCAATTTTGCAATAACCTCTGCTTACATTTAGTATTTTCTAATCTTTCAGTCGGTGTCAATTGAATTGTAAGTGTGGATAAATATCATCCCTTGTTAGAAATTAATAATATTAATAATGTTTATTAGTGCCTTAATTACATATAACACAATTGTTTGGGCACATGTTAATTAAACTACCCAATTAAAACAATACATATTTAAATTAAATTTAAAATATCTTTGTCACTACAGTATTCTTCAATGTTGTAAAAAGCCTTGCTTGTGAAATAATGTTTTATTTTCTTTTTAAAATGTGTAACAAATTAAAAACCTGTATTCCAAAATATTCAGTACATGTCCGAGATTTTGTTAATCTTAAATTTTTCGGACACAAATTTATATTATGGCGTATTTTAGATATGGACATCGCGGTGTGTCTTATAAATGGTGAATCTAGACTTGACGTAAATTAATATCAGTAATAACCTATTGTTAAAATGGTTATGTCATCAACAAAAAGTAATTATTGCGTCTGTAAATATCTGGGAAAGTCATTGTTTTAGAGTAGAAATAGTGAGGGGTTCACTACTGAGCCCTAAGCTACACCGTGTGAGATGGGGAGGCTTGCAAAATTTGCAGACCCGTTCCTTACAATTTGCCAACGACTATCCAAACAATATGGGAAATTATCTTTGATAATAATAATAATATTAACATGAAATTTACTAATAAGAGGTGAGAAGTAATTTTTACTTTTACAGTTTCATTATTATTAGTGTTTCATGCGGAATGCAATCGAAAGCCTTTTCTAAATTCATATCGAATTGGAGAACTTAATTTAATATCTTCCAAAAAGGAACTTAACTGATTGCAAAGTATTTGTTCTAATAAGTTTGGAAAAAGCAAACTTTTAGTAATGCTGTAAGTCGATAATCACTGGGGCTAATGTATAATTTAGTTAACTTAGTTAATGGCGATATTAGTAAATTTTGCATGTATTTAACTATATTTACATTAAATTCGAATATGTCATTACGCATTATAAAAATCAACGTGTTAGTTCAACTATTAGTGAAGCCAACATTGAATCAAGTTGGCTATACGTCAAATTCTTCAGTACTTAACAGCAATAACGTAAACATTATAATTAGAAATCGGAAAATATGCAGCAAAATTTTGGGAAATATGATCATATGATATCCATCAAATTCATGCAAATATGCAGTAACTTTCTTAATATATGCAGAGGTATGCAGTTGTATTTGCTCCAAAAATTAAAAAAATTGGTCTAAAGAGTTTAGACAGTACTTCCCTCGCTGTCGGAAACTTGACGACTGCATGCCTATTGTGTTTTTTTTCTCATTACATTTTTGTAGTGGGAATTTAAAAAAAAATTGCGATGACGTCATCAACATTTTTGCAAGGACACGTATATCAGTTGGGATAGATGTAGTGTAATACTAAGAATAAAATTATTATATTCTCAAATTTTCGGGAAAATGAATCGGGTCGTTTTGAATATTGATTTGTAATAATCAATAAAATAACGAAACAATTTACTCACGTATACGTGTCAGAGGCAACTGAAAATCGTGTATGTATAAACATTCTTAATTTAAGATGACAGGCGTAACAGCATACGTGAGAGTCAAACAGAGAAACTGTAAATAAACGATCATCGGTTTTATTGCTTCGACTTCCGCTTATTATATAAAACATTGGGTTTTATTTTAATTCTTGACGGTGAAATTCACAGTTGGTTGATTATAAACATGTCTATTTCACATTCGCGAAACCAAGTGAACGCATAAAACAAATGCAGGTCTGTAATGTTAAAGTCGATGTAAATAAGCGTGCTACCCTTATGTTTCAACCGAGTTTTTCCTTTAACAAATTTTGTGTCTACCAAATTGGGTTGGTTGGGGTGTAATACTAATAATAAGTGTTGCCTTTAATTTAATCAATAAAATAAATTGACTTCATTAATTTTTTTGAACCACCTCTTAAGAAAATCTAAAAAATATGAATGGAATGATAAATCACAAGTACAAACTCATCATATTTTTTGCATTTTAGATAGGATTTATTCAGCAAAATTTAAGGGTGACGTCATCAATTTTTTTAGGAGGGATGAACAAATACATTTTGAACAAAAGTTTACCATGCTTATAATAACTTTAAAATATTCCCAAGATTTCAAAGCATTCGGTTTTGTAATTCCTGATTAAATCGATAAAATAAAATAAATTCACGCCTTCATTAATTTTTTTGAGTCACCCTGCATATGCAAATCCAAAAATATGAATGGAATGATAAATCACAAGTACAGACTCATCATATTTTGTACATTTTGGATACGATTTATTCGGCAAACTTTTGAGCTGACGTCATCAGTTTTTTGTAGAAGATAACCAAATATATTTTGACTAAAAATTTATTATGCTCTTTATAACCTTAAAACATCTGCAAGATTTCAAAGCATTCGGTTTTGTAGTTCCTGATTAAATCAATAAAATAAATTTACGCATTCATTAATTTTTTTGAGTCACCCTGTATATGCAAATCGAAAAAATTTGAATGGAATGATAAATCACAAGAAGAGACTCACCATATTTTGTACATTTTAGATAGGATTTATTCAGCAAAATTTTGTGGTGACGTCATAAATTTTTTAGGGGGGACGACCAAATACATTTTGATCAAAAATTTACCATGCTTATGATAATTTTAAAATATCTTCAAGATTTCGAAGCATTCGGTTCTGTAGTTCCTGAGTAAATCAGTAAAATAAATTTACGCTTTCATTTATTTTCTTGAATCACCCTGTATATGCAAATCCAAAAAATATGAATGGAGTGATAGATCACAAGTACAGACTGATCATATTTTCTACATTTTAGATATGATTTATTCGGCAAATTTTCGAGCTGACGTCATCAAGTTTTTGGAGGGGATAAGCAAATATATTTTGACTAAACATTTATTATGCTCTTTATAACCTTAAAACATCTGCAAGATGTCAGAGCATTCCGTTTTGTAGTTCCTGATTAAATCAATAAAATATATTTACGCATTCATTAATTTTTTTGAGTCACTCTGTATATGCAAATCCAAAAAATATGAATGGAGTGATAAATGACAAGTACAGGCTCATCATATTTTGTACATTTTAGATATGATTTATTCGGCAAACTTTCGAGCTGACGTCATCAAGTTTTTGGAGGGGATAAGCAAATATATTTTGACTAAACATTTATTATGCTCTTTATGACCTTAAAATATCTGCAAGATTTCAGAGCATTCGGTTTTGTAGTTCCTGATTAAATCAATAAAATATATTTACGCATTCATTAATTTTTTTGAGTCACCCTGTATATGCAAATCCAAAAAATATGAATGGAGTGATAGATCACAAGTACAGACTCATCATATTTTGTACATTTTAGATATGATTTATTCCACAAACTTTTGAGCTGACGTCATCAAGTTTCTGGAGGGGATAAGCAAATATTTTTTGACTAAAGATTTATGATGCTCTTTGTAGCCTTAAAATATCTGCAACATTTCAAAGCATTCTGGTTAGCAGATTAAAAATTAAATTTCAAAATGTTGTTTTATAATTTTGATTTTTTTTCCTAAAATCTGGACGTTTCGGGTGAAAAGTCGATTCAGAGTTGTAAACTACATGTGTAGGACTATGTTATTTTATACAATTGAAAACCCATTTACTATGTACAATTTTGAAGTGACGTCATCGCATTAGTGGTGCGGATGATTAGACAAATTTTGGTTAGCGTTTTACCATCTACATGATATTCTTAATATAAGTACAAAATTTCACAACAATCGGTCGAGTACTTTCGGAGATTATCTGTCTAATAAAAATCCGGGACGGCAGACGGACAGACGGACGGACAGACGGACGGACGGACAGACGGACGGACAGACGGACAGACGGACAGACAGACAGACGGAAATGGGAGACCTATTTCTTCGTCTTCTAGGGGTCATGTAAGATCGAGAAAACGTAAAAGTAGAGAGTCGGCCGACGGACTCGATTACAATACTTCCTTTGCTTACGCTCGGGAAGTAAAAAAAGGCGTAATAACCGAACTAAATTTATTTATAAATTACAAAAATTACAAGCTTACGTTTTATTACAAAAATATATAAATCACATTGCAAAGTGTTTAACTACATCTCACTTACACATAAATCACACTTTTAAAGATAATATTTTTATACTAAAATATAAATATAAACGGAACAAATTAAAAAATAGTAGTAATGGAGTATTTAATTATTACAGTATTTGCCATTTCTATTGAAACACCACCTGTTAATCGTAAATTTGACAACGTTCATATTCAGAGAATTTTCGAATTAAAAGCCGTTGTCAATCAACCGAAAGCTGTTACCAATTGCTAAATTTTAAGCAAAATCAACAGATTGTAACGAAGCGAATTTTCGCGGGCAGGAAACCGTGCCGCGTACCGCGAGAGCCGGGGGTAAATTGGCGATCGCCGCGCCGCCGCGGCGGAAGAAGAAGGATTCTTGCCTGTGCAGTTCGACCCTCCGACCACCGTAAGTACCTTTTTGGGTCGCCTGCCTGTTTTGTACCGGTTTTGGAATCGCCGCCCCCGAGCGAGAAACCGTGTCACCGTCACCGCGTTCTTTTTGTTACCGTCGAAAGTCGACACCGTCGTGCACGCGTCGTTACCGTCACCGCGCTCCCCTCCCGGGTCGCCGTACCGTCTTCGCCCGATTTCCAGCTTCAAGGTCGCCGCCCCCTGAGCCACGGCCTGAAGGAAGTCGCCGCCCAGGAGGAACGACCGTGCCGGACTTTAATTCTTTTTTTTGTAGTAAAACCGTTTGTTAGATATTTAAGTTGTTTAGCCGTAAGATTTATTATTTTAGACGGTGTAGCTGGTGGCAGGGAATAAACCCTATTTTTGTTATAACATATCCTCGCCGTTTTATTTACTATTCTCGAGTTTTCGCGGCGGCTCATCACCTGAATTCCGTGTCTCCGGCTTTAGAGCACCCCGGCGCTCCCTCCCCCGGAGAGGGAGCTGGCGCCCGACCGACCGCCGCTCCTGACCGAAGGCGCCACCCCAGGTGGCGTGAAGGTAGCCTCATAAGCTTGGTCGACCAGACGTGTTACTGACATCAGCGATACTAGTCGACCCAAAACTTGGCACTCAAGTACGCCGCCACCCCATACGTTATCGGCGAGATTCCGGACCGTCACCGGACCGTCCGTCCCTCCCATCATCCGGAATTTCATCGCATAATTTTGGCGCCCGAGCAGGGACCTAAAGTGAGCCGCCCCCGGTCGTCCGCCGCCACCAGCTACGTTTTTGTCCGCTATCAGCGGGAGACCGTCGTTTTTGAGCGGTCTGTTTTTTTGGTTTCTTGGCAAAATTGCCGAAAAAGATAAGCGCCGTTATCTTACTGTTTTTTTTTTGTTTTTGTGCTGTATTGTGGTCGCCGCCACTGTCCCCGAAGTCCCGTGACGCCATCAACCGTCACCGTCAGAATTGGTGACGTCACAGAATGGGTAAGGAGGACAAAGGCCGGCCGCACCCAGCTCCGCTCGCGACGTGGGTGCACCAGCTGCAGCGTCACGAGCTAGAAGAAGCCCTGCGCGAAATTGGGATCGACGCCACTGGTTCCGTCGACACGCTCCGCCGGCGTTTGAAGGATTTTCATCTCCGTCGCCAGGCCGAAATCGACACGGAGATGAACCTGGAGGAGTTGGCCACGTCTCTCCCGACCGTCACCGACGAGGTCGTGGACACCGTCGTCGTGTCGAACCCCAACGCCTCCATACCGACGTCGACCATCGGGTACGTGGTGGAAAATTCGGCATCAGCGACATGGCTGACCTGGAGCATTGCGCTAACCAGGCCTGCCGTGCCCACGCCCGTGATTTCACGACCGGTGATGCCAGCGCCGTTTCCATGGGCAGCCCCCACCAGCGCTACAGGTGCCGTTCCCCGAGTCCAGTCCCCAGGTGCCCTGTCACGACCTGCCGTCCCCCTGGAACTTGCTCGTCCCGCCTCTGGAGAGGCCTCCAGGAGCCGAATCGACGAGCCAAGTGCGTGGACGTACAGGGAACCGCCCCGTCTTTCCCCATCACCCACACCGACAGCCACGAGACCAACTTCGCCGTCTCTGAGTCGAGAATTCCAACCGCCACCACCGAAGCGTCCGTCTTTCATGCCACCACCAGCACCGACACAGCCCCGTCGAAGTCGCCACTCGGTCCAGTCGTGCTACGCACACCCGCGGGACACCCGTTGGGAAGCCCTGGACCTAGTGCGCAAGAGCCGTGTTCACTTCGACGGAGAGACCGACCCCATGGCGTTTCTGGAGCGCGCCGAAGAACTCCAGGAACATTTTGCTATTGAACCGGACACGATGCTCACCGTGCTGCCGGAAATGCTCACCGATAAGGCGTTGGAGTGGTACCGTAACAACCGGGCCCTCTGGTACTCCTGGGACGACTTCGTCGAGGAGTTCCGGGACTTCTACATGCCGAATTATGAAGAAGTCCTGGAAGAGCAGATCGTCAACCGTCGCCAACGACCTGGAGAAGCCGGCCGAGATTTCATACAGGCCATGCAAACCCTCACCCGCCGTCTGGGAGGGTATTCCCCACAGGCCGTCCTTCGTCGCCTGTACAGCCACCTGCTGCCGGAGTACCGCCAGTACATCCGCCACAGAGATTTCCAGACCATCGGGGAATTGGTGAGGCTCATAGATGAGTATGAGCAGCTACAGAAGGAAGTGAGCAGCCGTCCACCAGTCTCGCCACCGAATCGCACTTCGACGACGACGCAGATTCCGACGGCCAGGTATGCTTACGCCCCTCGGTCTGAAAACCGTCCCCTGCAGCCGTCGTCGAGGCCCGTGCAGCCATCCACGGCAACACCGCGAAGGCTGGAGACCATCCGTCCCCCACCACCGTCGTCCAGGCCCATCCAGCAGTCCACAGGCGCCACCGCCAACACCGGAACCACCGTCAAATGTTGGAGGTGTGGAAAATCCGGACATTGCCGCTCGGCCTGCAGGAAGCCACCCCGACTGTTCTGCTCCAGGTGTGGCCGAAGCGGTATAATGTCCCGAGAGTGCCCCTGTGACCGAAGAAACGAGCGAGAAGTCTGCGCCATGTCGAAGCCGTCGCAGCACCCGTCCAAGTCGTCGCAGCAGCCATCCCTGCCGACTCCGTCGATGGAAGCTCCGCTCAAGTTTCCCGACAACCGTCCTCATGTCGCCGTCACACTTTTTGGTACCGTCTACGACGCCCTGCTGGACACCGGAGCCGTCAGCACGTTCATTGGCCAGGAAGTTGCCACCGTGCTGCGCCAAAGAAACGTTGCCCCCTTGTCAGCCCCCCAGGTTCGGATCCAAATGGCCCATGGCGACATCGTCCCGTCCGCAGGAAGTTACGACCTGGAGATGAAGATCGGCGACGTCCCCGTGACAGTCCGCGCCGCCGTTTTTCCAACCCTCACTACAGCTATGGTTTTAGGTATGGACTTCCTGAACGCCAACGCCATAGCCATCGACATCCCCCGAAGAGTGATGCGGTCCCACCGTCCGACGTGCAGTTCAGCCACCACCGACCCTGCAGTTCCGCTCGCTGTCCAGAGCGCCACCGTTTTGCCGCCCCTCGGCACCCTGTCAACTCCGCGTCAATGCAGAGGAGTCGAGCAGCCTGTCCTGCCCAGCAGCGGATCCCGGCGAAGACCGAGAAGACGTCAGTCCAATCGGCGTGGACCTCGTCTCCACCGGCTGAACACCGTCGACCGAAGTTGAAGTTCCAGCCCGTCCACAGCACCGTCACCAAGGAGTCCAGGACACTGCCGTCTGAACCCGGAACTCCAGTCCACCAGAGCTGCACAGGAAGGAAGGCCGTCTTCGAAGAGAAAAAAAAAAGAAGTTACACTCCTTTTTTTTACCGACGAAAGGGGGGAGTGTAACGAAGCGAATTTTCGCGGGCCGGAAACCGTGCCGCGTACCGCGAGAGCCGGGGGTAAATTGGCGATCGCCGCGCCGCCGCGGCGGAAGAAGAAGGATTCTTGCCTGAAACTCAAAAGAGTGCGGAAGTGCTGTGGCGAAATTGGCTGTTTTTAGTTTTTGAGAAGTGTGGCAGAAGTGTGCAGTTCGACCCTCCGACCACCGTAAGTACCTTTTTGGGTCGCCTGCCTGTTTTGTACCGGTTTTGGAATCGCCGCCCCCGAGCGAGAAACCGTGTCACCGTCACCGCGTTCTTTTTGTCACCGTCGAAAGTCGACACCGTCGTGCACGCGTCGTTACCGTCACCGCGCTCCCCTCCCGGGTCGCCGTACCGTCTTCGCGCGATTTCCAGCTTCAAGGTCGCCGCCCCCTGAGCCACGGCCTGAAGGAAGTCGCCGCCCAGGAGGAACGACCGTGCCGGACTTTAATTCTTTTTTTTGTAGTAAAACCGTTTGTTAGATATTTAAGTTGTTTAGCCGTAAGATTTATTATTTTAGACGGTGTAGCTGGTGGCAGGGAATAAACCCTATTTTTGTTATAACATATCCTCGCCGTTTTATTTACTATTCTCGAGTTTTCGCGGCGGCTCATCACCTGAATTCCGTGTCTCCGGCTTTAGAGCACCCCGGCGCTCCCTCCCCCGGAGAGGGAGCTGGCGCCCGAGCGACCGTCGCTCCTGACCGAAGGCGCCACCCCCGGCGGCGTGAAGGTAGCCGCATAAGCTTGGTCGACCAGACGTGTTTCTGGTATCAGCGATACTAGTCGACCCAAAGCTTGGCACTCAAGTACGCCGCCACCCCCTACGTTATCGGCGAGATTCCGGACCGTCACCGGACCGTCCGTCCTTCCCATCCGGGATTTCGTCGCAAGATGGTGTTTCAATAGAAATGGCAAAGACAATATTTTGGTAACAATCTGTTTTTAAATATTTTTCGAAATATTCTAACAAAAAGTTTTTCCGCTGATTCTAAATTATGTATTTGTAAATAGAAAAACTGCGTACTACGTCCACAGATGTAAACATACTTACCGGTTTAGAGCAGGCGCGACAAAACACAGTTCCTTCTTGAAAAATAAGTTCAGGAAAAGGTTTAATCCATAAATTAATTAGAGTTATCTTCGACATATTGACACACCTGTATGGCTTTAAATGCTTTCAATGCACACTCACGATGAAAAATCCAGCACCAGTAATACACATTCTTAGCCACGGGCGGTACCTTGCTGCCATTTTGCGGATTTTACTTTATCGATAAGAATTGGGGCGCTTACGGGAGGTGAAATGAATTGTTCTTGAGTCCTCCGGTTCCCTCCTTTACTCCAGAAGCACCTCTGAAGTCTGTCCTGAAGGACAGGAGCGTAATCTACAGGTGAAATTTGGAGTCCCTAGGAGGCGATGAGAGTTAGTTGAGGTGTTCTAGCAGTGATTTGACCTGAGTTGCCTCTTCCTTTTCGTTCGACGGTCCTGCTGATCCCTTCCGATTTGCGATTTCCGTGTTTTGGCACACGTTTTACTGTTGTCCTTTGAATTTGAAGGTTAACTTCATGTCAACAAACCGTTCGCATGACAGAGGCAGCGAAAGTTGACATATGGCACATTCAAAATAAGTAGACTTTTTCCATTATAGCCCTTAAAACCCTTTCAATTGACGACGCTCATTTTTCATTTCCAACAGAAAAGTTAAAAGCAGTCCAATGGCATTGACTCTTGTGGTGTCCACAACTAAATACCTCTTTTCAAACAAGAATTTGCATATGTGTTACCATCTAATGCTTGGAAACTTAAACATATTTGCATATGATTTACACTTTACAGGTCTCTGAAAATTCGTTATTTCAAAGTTATTTCGTTTAGTGAGAAGGTGAATGGTCTTTTGTGTTAATGAAAGTACGAATTTTTTGGTAGAATAAACAGACATTTGGATTTTTATTTTACAGATTCACAATAACTTGGTGAAACTGTGTATCATCAATTGGATACAATGTGATTATCGGGTGTATTGTGCGTAACGTAACCCCAAATGTTATTTTATATACGTAAATTCATTAATAACTTTGTAGTAGCATCTTCAAAATGAGCCACAAAAGACCTTTAGAATATGAGGAACTCGTTGAGTTGGCCGAAAACCTTTCGGACATTCAGTTCCTTAGGGATGAATCAAGTAAAGATGGGAATGACCAGGAAAATTTACTTCCTCAAAGCGGTTAAGATAAAGTTATTCAAGGTAAATATATTGCAATAATATATATACCATTGGTACGTTGTTTATATAAAACTAGATACTGATGAAATCGCTAATGGGACTGAAACATTGGATACCGAAATGCAGGACTCATTGTAACCTCAACATGGGCCAAGTATTGCAAAAGATAAAAAGGCAGCGATTCAAAAATATATGAAAACACATGACTTGACCTCTAAAGAATAAATTTGCTGGAGGAAAGGTGTGAAATTCATCACTCCGATCATTAGATACATTACCCAAGGGTACGGTTCTATTGGGATAGTAAACATTCAGTTAGGATTCCCATTGTGGCGGACAATATGTCTCTAAACAGATTTTTTAAACAGCGACAAAATCTTCATTTCATCAGTAAGAGGAATGAGGGCTCAACAGACCGATTCTGGAAAATCGGGCCATTATATGAAATTATTAGAGCCAGATCTCTGTCACTACCGCTTGAAATGGAGATGTGCATTGATGACCAATTGGTGCCATTCAAAGGTCGCCTGAATGTCAAGCAATATGTCAAAAACAAACTCCACCCATGGGTTATTAAAATTTTTGCTTTATGTGAAAGAAATGTCAAATTGTACGACTTTTAAATTTATCAGGGAGCCATAACAGAGCTAGATCCCTTTGAAAAGGAAGACTTTGGTTTGGCTGCTGCTGTAGTCTGCCATTTGTCACAATGAATTACAGAAAAAAATGTCTTGTTGTATTTTGACAATTTTTTTTTCCAATTATAACTTACTGCGGCATGTCAGAAATAAGGGGATTTATGCAACATGTACGGCAAAAGTTGATAGATTTCGACGTTTTCCATGCGAATTCGGACAAAGAGATGAGGAAAAAAGGTCGAGGGGCTGTGGAAGAGCTTGTCAGAAGTCGTAAAATCATACAATATCGACATGGGCGGGGTAGATAAATTCCATTTTCTAATACAAATTTATCGCACATTTATTCGATCCAAAAAATGGACACTTTGGATGTTCACCCATGGATTAGATATAGGCTGCGCCACTGCATGGTTCGCGTACAAATCCAAAGCAGAGAGATTGGGAATTGGAAAAAAGATCTACTAGATTTGCTAAAACGCCTTTGAGAAAAGGAGGACGGCCTTTGCGGGAATCGACGCCTACAGCTGTAACCATATTGAGAGGCGATTTAGAAGTGCGCCCTGTTCTGGAAGTTAGGTATGATGAACCACTGGCCGATGCATCAAGTAAAAAATTTTGCGTCACGATGCAAGAATGTGGGATGCAAAGGAACCACCAGAATTTTGTGCACAAAATGCAAAGTTCACCTTTGTTTAAATAAAAACAAAAATTGTGTTATTCAATTCCATACATAAAATATTTGTTATTTTTTTAATCTGCATTTTCATTACCCGATAGTCACACCATCGTCATTTGACGACATGCTGCCCCCCCCCCCCTCCCCAACGGAAGGAGATAAGATATTTCTATTACAATCAAAAATTAAAAAAATATATAAATATTTAATGTGCAAAATATGATATTTTTTGCATTAAAAAGAAAAATGTGTGGCTGAAACTGTTGGTTGGAATTTCGCAGCCTTCTCCCACGTTACGGTGGAACTTTTTAGAAACTGTTTTCGCCAATTTTCACTTCCGTTTCATTAGTCGCCATTTCTAATTTGGCCATTCGTAAGTTTTGCTAGAATACTTGTGCCACAGACTAATGTGTTCGTCAAGAGTGATGACTTATGAGTGATAGTTGTTATGGAAGCTCTCCATTATTTGGGATTTTCCTAACGAATATGACCCACTGATCGACAAGGTCCAGAAATTTTGATTTGTTGATTGGAGCTTTTTGGAGATTTCTGGCCAGTTGTCGGACTTGCTCGGAATTTAGGGATAACTTAACTACGTGATAAGAACCTCTGGGTCGCCTACCACTTTTTTTTCCAAGGCGCTAGAACACCTTTTCTATGTATAAGACCCTTCTTCTTCATCTTTTTCTTTTCTTCTTTTCTTCGTTCGTTTATTGGCTTCCACTGACTCAGTGGTTTGTTAGTCGTGCATGCTGTTGCTGCCTTGGAGTTGTTGACCACTGTTTTGCCTGTCCAACGCCGTCACCAGTAAACCATGAGGATTGAGGACGCTCCGGGAGTTAAGGTCAGATCTTTTAATTTAAATTCCCACCGTGGACTTATCTACGTACGTGGATAGTGGCTTGGTATGGTGACGTAATCACGCAATCGAAGTGCATCTTGTTTGTGTAGTACATATAGGAGTATTTTTCATAATTTCATAAATTCATATGTACATAATTTCGGTCTAGGACAATTCGGGGCGGCCGACTTGGCGCGAGACATTTTGGCGCAAAGCCAACTTGGCGCAGGGACACTTTGGCGCAAGCCATCTTGGCGGGGGCCATCTTGGCACGAATGAACTCGCACCAAGAAAAATAGATATAAATATACAAAAATTGCACCCGTTGTTAGCATAGCCTAATTTTTTTAGTCTCCAACGCGTGGAGGGGTAATGTCGACTTTTTAATGGACACACGGGAGCTTCGCGCCCTGCACCCTATTATAAACATACTCCTAAACGTGGAACTTCTTGCTCCCTGGATCATTTAGTTATTGGAATTTGTGGGAATGAAACTGTGTATTTGGTTGCCTACACTTAGCATAAATAACAGGGTGCCAATCACAGTACGAACAATAAATATTTTTTTGTATTACATACCGACGTACTCGCGCCAAGATGGCTTGCGCCAAAGTGTCCCTGCACCAAGTTGGCTTTGCGCCAAAATGGCTCGTGCCAAGTTGGCCGTACCAAATAGTCCCATTCCGACATAATTTATATTTGTTTAGTTAGAGTTGCCTTCAACAGCGCTTATTTTTGTAATATAATCGACTGCCTTCAGTAATTGCTTTTGCTTTTGCCCGCGTAAGGAGTTTGATCAAACGACTTGAGACTGCGGCCTTTTCGGACATTGTCAGTACTTGATTGCAGTTAAGGTTTTAGTTATGCAATTGAAGTGCCCGAGTATGTTACGAAATATAGTTGAGATTCAGTTTTGATCGGTTGCTAGATGCTAGCCTACTTATGCCACCTAAACTACCTATACATACTGTAAATATTGAATATACAGCTCACCCGCGACATCGAGCTCTAACTTACTTATTTTTTCCCGTAGGTTCAGGTTGGCTTGTGGAGCGTTTCTCCTCTTCATCTCATATTTTTCTGCATTTCACTTCCCCAGCGTAAGCTAAGGAAGTATTATAATTGAGTCCATCGGGCAACTTGCTACTTTTATGTATCTTGATATATCATGACCCCTAGAGTACGAAAACATAGGTCTCTTATTTTCGGCTGTCTGTCTGCAGTCCGCCGTCCGCCGTCCGCCGTGCGCCGTGCGCTTTACGAATCGAGTTTTACCTAAAACCAAAGCTGTTTTTTATTTGGACAGAGTCTTCGTACTGACGTAATTTTGAAAGAATCTGATATGTTTTTTAGTTATTTAAACTTTGTTACTGGCCTCGTGCTTATCTAAGGTAAGCCAACATCGTTCCCCAGGAACCTGAATGTGAAAACTCTAGGAAGCCTTGACGGAAACACCAATAGTCGCTCTGTGATCACGTAGTTTGAACCTTTACAAGATGGCGGCTTTTTAGGTGACGTAACAACCGTTATTTTCGCTTCAATCTTTAATTTCAATTTCAATCCGTGATAACAGAGCTTTTAGAGAATGCAATCTAACTTCCCCACTGATACGCAAAATAAATTTAAGCGTAATTTGGGCATACGAAAGTTCGAGCAAAAAATACGTGCAAGCCGTATTAGTAGAATTAATAATATCATGAACCATGGGACGGGGAATTTACTTTGCGCTTTTTTGTATTTTATCCGGGTAGGATCACTCTGCCAGAGAGACACTGAAACCGCCTAATTTGAAGCTCGCCGCCCTTTGATATTATATTCTCGCAACGAGGGATGCGTACCAAAATCGCCTATTTTGATTTTCGACTGCATTTTATGTTTATTTCTTATATGTTTGTTTCTTGTTGTGTGAAGGAAAACGGTTCATGAAATAAACTTACTGAATTAGGTTTAGAATATTCATTAAATTGAATTAATACACAATTTAATCTCTTCTAAATTCCTTTTTGTTTAAAATCGTTGATAAAGTGTGACAAAATATGACATTCCGTAAGTTCTTGAGTGTGATCTAACTAATGGGACACAAGTCCGTGTGGCGAAAGCGGAACACACGGTTTTTAGTTAAAATCTGCGGTTTTGGCATTGCCCAAGGATGTTGAAATTAAAACTTCAGGGAAGACTCACGTTTGCGTGAACCGCGCAGCTTGGTCATAGCTTAGGCCGAGTAGAGAGTATAGTCACGTGGCAGGTTTTTTGGGCATAGAAATGTGGAGTCCTGTCCTTAGGGTAGAATTACCGAAAAGGGGTGACAGACTAAAAGGCAAAAAACTTAAAATCTGCTCTCTTTGCGACCTCGTTAAGCACGACTATTGTTCCACGACTATTCATTCTGTTTAATTTGTTGTCGAATCGTGTTAATGTTTTGTTGCATCGTGTTAATTTGTTCTTGCATCTTTTAATTTGTTGTTGGATTTTTTAACCTGCGGCTGTTTTAATTCGTTGTTGTTAATGTTTAAATCTGTCAGTACCACACAGTATGATACCTGGGGTCATCCAATACGCCGGCCCGGTACGAAGCCTATGGGTTTTCTAGTATGTGCGGCGATGATGGGTGACTCATCGTCGATGACGGCGACCGGACAGAGTACTCCAGAATAAGCCTAGAAGCGGTGACGACGACCGTTCGAGAAGGACTGCGTGGCTGTCCACTGTCGGGAACAATCAGTGTAGTCCAGACAGTGAAAGAAGTAGAGTCTATAGTCAAATCCCATTTTGTAAAGGAATAACTCATTTAAAACATACGCCTAGCACATTTCTTTACATTTATTTTAACATCACATTCTTTATTTTAACTTGTAGGGGTCATCATAAAAAATAAATAAAATTCGTATAATCAAATTTTATAATTTTTCGAAAAAGCTCTATGTTTTATTGTACTTAGGGACGAAGGATATCTGTGTAAATAACCTTCGACCATTTTTTTATATTTATTTTGAACCTCTGCATTTTTATGTGTCAAAATTCTCTCTAGAACTTACCTTTCCTCTGTTGATAAAATTTAGTCGTGAAGTTGACTGTCCTTTAGCAGAATTCAGTTCATTGGTTGATGTGCTTGCTAAGGTGCTAGATAATTCCACGAAAATACCAACCCACACAAAATGCCGCTAAGTTTCACTGATCAAGAAAATTCAAATCGCAACAATTAGAACATACATAATACAGATGTTAGTCTCTAAACTCCTCGGTAATATTAAGTTGACTTAAACCGTCACTGTACCCATGTAAATCACTTTATAAAAATTGAATTACTTGCTAGAGGTGAAAAATCTCTACGTTTTAAGTCAAAGCTAGATTTTATTTCAGAAAAGAAGGTGACAAGATGTATTGATAAGCTCGTTAGTTTTCTCTTGGAGTCTTATTACAGTCGTCTATTACGTCAATTTATGCATTTTGTTCCCTTTAATATGATTTTTTGCATTTTTCTTTTGGTATTTTTATGTTTATTTTAGATTAACAAATCTGCCAGAGAGATTTTTATCACATCTCCGTCAAACTAGCCTGCACAGGTCGTTGAGGCCTTTTCTATTCTTTTCCATTTTTTGCTTACAGCTTAGATCTAAAATTAGAAAAGCTTGTAATTTACAGCAGTATTTTATAATACATACCATTTACATACATACTATTAAGTAATTAGACAAGTAATTATAAATTATATAAGTACATATTTATTAATAGATATTATTGATTTCATCATTCTTTATATTGTTTATAATTATAATTAAAGATACTACTAAAGATATCTAATTTTTCGTGATTTAATAAACAATTAAATAAAAGTTGGTATGCACACACAGTTATGTGGACCATTATGAAAAATTATTCGTGAAGTTAATTGATATTTAAAAATCTTGCTTGAACAATGCAATCTTCAGAACCTACGTTTTTTCGTGCGAGTAGTAAGCTACAAGATTTTCGAATGAGCAGAGATTATCTGTGTACAATTCCAAATGATTACCTATTACCACGAAAAACACTTTAAGACCAGTAAATTAATCGAAAACGTGGGAGCATTCGAAAGCCACCAACAGTAAAGTGTTCAACGCAACTACACATACAGGATAGACCCGAGCTATTCCGGCTGTTCTTGGCTCGCACAAAATAGAGAACTATTTCGCGTTAATTGAATACTACATACTACTATGTTAATCTAAATGTTATAAAAACATTGTTTTACTGAAGGCTGAAAACACAAAATTTACATAAACACTGTAAATAAAGATGAAGTTCTAACAAATGGTTCAATAAGTTATATCGAAAAGTTGAGTTAGACATTCCACAAAATACACATTTTTAAGTAAGAACGTTTGATGCAATAGTATATATACTGAAATGATGGTGCCTTAGGCAACAGTTTAGCGTAACGCTATTCAAATAGCCGATTCCCATAATTATATGATCCCTTAAACCGTAAAGTTTAGCGTCGCTAGGCAACGCAATATTGTCAAGTGTCATCCATTAATATACTTATTTTATTATAAAAATTTTATAAGCGAAATAGCTCAGCGCTATACGAAAACTCTCGAAGTGTATACAGGGTTAGTCACGAGAGAATTACTTCTGAAAATTATTTTTACGCAACCCAAAATACGAATACCATGTACCATTTGATACTAACTGAATTTAAAATGAAATGCTTAATCCATGATTGCTTTGAGTTTGGCAATGTCATTTTGGCAATTGTGGAAAAGGAGGTTACGCGAGTGTCCATGGTGGTACCGCAGCCAGTCGAAAATTTCCTCCGGCGCCGCTAATAAATTTGCCAGTGTGCCTCTTGATCTTTTGCAACCGATTAATCACGAGAAAATTATTTCTAAAAATTCCTTTTACGGCATTTTATTCAAAGATTACAACACAAACTCAAACAAGTAAGTAAATAATTTAACTACTAATCTGTTGAAAATGTTGGGCATTTTGGGGGGATGCTACGGCTTTTTTGTAAATGGATGGCCGAAGAAGTCCAGAGGTTGCAGATTTGCACTTCGAAGAGGCTCTAGGTGACGCAGAGATGACGAATTAACACATGCACATTAGCGGCGAACAACATTGGTAGAGCACTTACGGCTTCAGTATAGTCCAGATTGATCTGACTGTATGTCGTCGATCCAATGGGGCTCTAGAGGCGAGTCAACGATGAAAAAAAATGTTAAAAATTAATTAAAGTCAAAGTGACACTGCCAAAGTCAAAGCAATCATGGATTAGGCATTTCATTTTAAATTTAGATAATATCAAGTGGTACAGGGTATTAGTATTTTGGGTTGCGTAAAAATAATTTTCAGAAGTAATTCTCTCGTGACTAACCCTGTATACAGGGGCATTTTTTTAACTCTGAACATACACCAGAAAGTCCCTATGTTCAATCTTAAAAAAACACATCAATGTAATGAAAGTATACAACCAAGATTACATCAAACCTACGTGATTAATAGAAAAAAATTAAACTTGCCAACTTGTCAACTTGTCAAAATATAATTTGGAAATTTAAGAAATGAATACAACAGAAGAAAACGTAAAAATATTAAATTGGTACTATCGCCATGTAATCAGTCGAATTGTGGGTAGGTACGTGTTATTTTTTTGGTCAATTGCTCTAAAGATTTCGTGTAAATAATGTGTTATTGCAGTTGGATGTGGGGGAGTTCCATCCATTTGAAACGAAACCAATCATCAAAACTTAAATATTGAATTTCGTGCACTGTGGTAACGTAGCAGTCTTAAAAAGGAATTAGAATTCAAATTTTCTTCAATAAAAAATGGACCAGGTTTAAGGTTTGGTTTATATTTCCTTCCAACATTTTAGCCCTACGGTTATATTGTGCTCTTGTCAAATTTTGCAGACGAGGATTAGCATTTGACTAATAGCTGTAAAGAAAGGAAAAAAATACGAAGGGACAAGGGAGTTAACAGGACCAACCGAAAATTTTGGGAATAGACTTTACCATCTAATGATAATAATGCTTCATGTGTAAATACGATGTTTTGTAAAATGTTTTTATTGTTTTTTAAATTAAATACTGTTTCTCAAAAATCCGTTCTTTTAATTTTACTTCTGGACTGAGTTATTGATGATTTGGTGAGTTTATAACATTTGTATTTAAACTGTTTTAAAACTTTGCGGGGATAACATAAGATGTTTAATTGTATATTAATACTTCCTCAGATAGGACATAAGTTGATCTGTTTCTCTAACGATGTTTATATTCGACGCATCCGTGGGTGTTGACATAATTGGTCTATTGGCGTAATTGACTGAAAAAAGATCACGTACAATTCTGTGCCGACGATACCAAGTTAAAATTTGTACTTTCTCTTCCGTTGTATAAAACATTGTTTGTATTCTCAAATTTTCAAATTATATTTTGACAAGTTGACAAGTTTAAATCATTTTTTTTTCTAATTATCACGTAGGTTCCATGTAATATTGGTTGCATACTTCTAATACATTGACGTGTTTTTTTTCAGATTGAACATAGGGATTTTATGGTGTATGTTCAGAGTTAAAAAAATGTCCCTGTATGTTACACTGAAAGCTGGAAATGCATAAATGCTAACAATCACTAGGGAATGCTAGCATTTACTAGTGAAAAATTCTCAGTAAATGCCAGCATTCCGTAGTGATTATAGGCATTCACTACGTTTCCAGCTTTCACGGTAACATTAATTACAACAAACTGATTTCTATTATTCAGATACGAGTTGGGTTGTGTCAAGTTGTATCGACGTAAGCTATTGTCCGCCCCAGTACGACGCCTATGGCTTTTCTAGGACATTGTCTAGTCATCACCGGTGACGATGGCGTTCGAAGAAAGATAAGCCTGGAAGCGGCGCGAACTCTCCAGAAAGGAACGCACGGATGTTTAAATAAGGACCACTGTCAGGAGCAGGCGGTCTAGTCTAATCCAGCCGAGTCAGTTACTGAGTAGAGAGTTAAATTAAGTCGGAATTATTCGCTGTGTAGTTAAAAAACAAATTGTGGAGTTTTACACAAGCGGATTTTAAATTACCGATCAACGTAGCAGTATTAAAAAAAAACACAACCAATATACAAATAGACTTGACAGGGTTGCCGAATACAAAAAGAAATAACATCTGCACCCTACAACCATGTTGTGATAATGTCAAGAATGCACTTCCGTAATTCTAGACGATGCATATAGATCTTTTTGATAAAATGACACAGTGTAAACCATGTTTCAGATAATCGATTCATTTCTAAACTGTAGTGATTTTTACTATAAAATTTTTAATAGACAACACATACTGTGGACTGGTTTCTTCTAAATCGATTGATATACTATCTGGGTGTATAAGGTGGAATTCTTAAACTTATTTACAGAATTTACAAAAAAAAATACCCATAATGCTATTTAGAAACGACACATTAAGTCGCAATCAATACCTAACGGCAAAGGAACATCATATCATCGGATATTATGCAAAATACATATTTTTGCATATTCTGCATATTTAAGTATTTTTTGTATTTAATCCATATTTTAATGTTAAGTGCATTTTTATGCAAATTTTAAAAGTTTTTGCTGTGTATTCCGTGGTTATTGGTGAATGTATTGATTTTAAAACAATTTCAATAGGATTGGTTATTGGCAATATACTGGTAATCGTATCGGAAGTATTACTTTTTTTCAGTATTTTTACTTTTTTTCCAATATTTTTAATTTTTTTACGATTTTATTAAACGATATTTACAAATGAAAATTCTAATAAAATTAAAACTCAAATCATTTATGATTACATTGATCAAAAAGAATATTAAAGGGTCAGTTTTCATTTACACTTATTACAACACCATGCTTGTTTAGAGAAGTTGTAGGAGAATTTTCGGTAACTTCTCCAACAACTTTGACTTGGTCCTCCAAATCAACAAGTTTACTCATCGACCGTGTTACAGATCACTTAGAGCCGCATTCGCAAATTTTTGACTGTAATGAGGGGTATCCAACATTTTTTCCTCAAAATCAAGTGGATAACTCATGCAAATGCACGACACAAGTAATTTTTGTAAAACAACAAATGCGTCTCCCTGGCGTTTAGTCTTATTGTCTACTAGTTTTCTTTCTATAATGATAATTGATAACCACAATTTTTGAATGACAGCAAAATCGTGAAAAGTCAATGACAGATTCTTTTTACTTTCCGCTTGCAAGGATCGCCATGCAAAAAAGTACCTGTTGTTACAACTCGTTCTGAATTTTTATTTTATTTATTTGCTTGATTCAAAGTATAAATTCATGAAAAAAAGTATCACTCTCAAAACTAGTTGTACAAATAACTATATCCTAATTTGATTCATTGCAGTATCTCGCTCATGATGTAAACAGAATAGCGGAAGAAGTACGAAACCAATTTTCATTGGTAAATGATTTAACTAATAATATGAAAAACTCCCGATGAACCGATTTCAGTGAGGCTTTTTTTTGGTCGAAAACTGGTTCGATTGGGATGATTCTTAGCTACGTTTAATGATAATCACTTAAGCTACTTTTAACTTTGAAGTATTTCTGTTTGTGGATTTGTCTGTGTCACTGCATCTTCCAAACGGATGAACCGATTTCTATGCGGTATTTTTTAGTTGAAAGCTGGTTTACTCAGGATGGTTCTTAGCTAGGTTTGATGACAAACACTTCAATTACTTATTTCAAGATCATCGGCTGATTTCTCTGCACCTCTCTCTCTGCTCTACCATAACTTCTTCTAACGGTGATTTACAGTCAGCACGGTAGTCAAGACCAGTTATGCTACGTATGGCTCGTCTTTGGAGAGGAAAAATTCTGTGACGAATGGCAAAGTGTCCCCACACTATTAATCCATATTCCAGCAGAGAATGAAAAAGGGCAAAGTATGCAACTAATGTTGTTTTTATGGATACATTTTTCCTAAGTTAAGGTAATAGAAAGGTGTTTTTAATTAGTTTTTTTGCCAGTTGATCCCCGTGAGCTTTCCAAAGAAGTTGGTCGTCAATGACAATACCAAGAAATACCGTGTTAGGTTATTTCTGTTTAGTGTGAAAAACATATTGACTGATTTGTCGGTGTTCATGTTTAGTTTGTTGCAGTTGAACCATAGTTTAGCTTTCCACTGTGCCTTCAAATTCTTATCTTCACATTTTTCAAGAATGTCACCTCTGTTGAATATAGTTAAAACAGTCCGTAATCTCATCAACGAGAGATAAAATAAAATTTAATATAATGTGTTTAAAACTGCAATATTATAGAGATGAAAGTTCCACATGGACTCTAATTTCTGTTAAGTACACCACAAAATTGCATTTTTTCCATTTTACTTATATTTTGAGAAAACTAATTTTCTTGCCTTTCCTTCAGAATTTACAATAATTACGTATATAAATAGTCAGGGACATGGTAACTTGTATTTTTGTTCCCATGTTTATTTCAAATTTCTGACGTCATGCTCTCTCAAAATACGTGGTCTTTTTTTAAACCCACCACATTCCGATAGTGAATTTTAATCCTGTTCCGTAAATAACAGTATCCCCTTTTTGTTTTTTAAATTATTTATTTTATTTTTATTGCCGACTGCTCTTTACTTTAAAACTCTCTGTGTTTAAGCTTGCGCACCCCGTTTTGTCCCGATTCGTTCTATTATAAAAAAAGGGTATTTATAGTCAAAATGTAATGAACATTTGCCGCGGGGTTTAATCAGATCACAGATTTTTTGGGAGAGTTTTCGGGGACAAAGTCTGTAAACTCGGAAGGGCTGACGCTAATTAATTCCGAATGCCACTATTATTAACGAGCTGACAAGTGGAACAATCGCCCCAGCCATTAACATTTGCACAGAGACTACGAACTTTAAAGCGACATCTGACCGAAGACATGCTCGTTAAACACCCTTTTGTCCGATAGATATCGGGGTTTTATTTCTCGTTGGACAAAACGGGGAAGTTTAATCAAGCTCCTCCTCAAAGAAGGTTAAAAACAGTCGTTGACTCTAATTGGTGTACTATTTTCTGTTTTTTTTTTTCGAAAGTAGGTTCGCACAGAATGGTCGTTGAATTAGAGAGTGAATAAACCAAACTGTTGAAATATACACGTACGTATGGTTTTAAAATTTGCTACTGTAGTACAGAATTGTTCACATTTAATTAAGAATAAGTAAACTTTTCGATACAAATGCATGTAGATATTATTGAAGTTGCTAAATTTTGTTTGCTAGTAAAAAAGGCAAAGTAAAAGAAGAAAACCTTAAGTTGAGGACTGTATTAAGCGCATGACTCTCCCAACAGAAGAGCATCTGAAAATGTAGTATCTCAAGATTTTTGCCAAATTAATTAGTACTTAAACAAATAATGTAATACAAAATTATTACATCGGTTGGCATATTATGGACTCACTAATGCTTAGTAGCCGGCTTTTGACATTTTGAAGATATGAAAAAAATAATTTTTCCTTTTTAATTTAATACAAAACTTGCTAAAGAGATTCAGGTTGTATAATTTTTTCTAACCAATAATTTTGAGCAGTCAATTTCATTTCACTTTGTAATGTTTGTAATGATTGTAGTGAGGCGAGATTCTCTAACAATGGTGAAGTGAGCAGACATAACGACTAATTAAGCCCATGAAACTGAACTCTTGCCAGAAAAAAATGCTTTTAACATGTGTTGTTGCCCATAAAATATTGTAACGAAATAAACCCATACGACGCCTATGGGTTGTAGTACATACGGCGCTGATGAATGACTCAAGAAAAGCTTGGAAGTGGAAGTCGCGATGGGTATTCCAGAAAGACCTCGACTGCGGAATTTCTAAAAGGGAAGTATAGGTTTAAATAGAGGCCACCTCCGGGAAGATTAGTCAGTTAACGAGTCGAGTTCGGTCATGACAGAGTCCAGCGAAGTTGCGCCGGAATTATTTTGTACATAATCGCTGTGTAATTACTAGTGTACATTTGAGTTATTGAAAAACACATTGTTGAGTTTTACCCGCGCCAATTTTTAATAACCGATCAACGTAACAATATAAAATAAATTAGATAAAATTCCGTAGAGTAATCTAACAAAAACTCTGCGTTTTTTGTTCTAATAACAAATTTCAATTCTGTATTTAATACTATCAATGTCTGTTTCATGGAATACAAAAATACAAATTTTTCGTGTCAGCCTCTAGGTCTGATATATTTTATTACAAGACCTGTAAAATTATTATTACTCTTATCCATTCATCCTCTTAAAAAATGGTGTCACTATCATAAAATATTATTACATAAATCTCGCCGTAGCTGTTTCGGTGGTCATGATTTTTTGTTTATCGTATAAATCTTATGCCTTCGTAGCCTACCTTTCCTTTCAATTTTGTCTACTGCGCCTAGAACTCGAAACGTCATATCCGAATTACGGTGAAAATTTTGTTGAATTACGGTTACATAGGTACTTCTGACAGAATCGCGCTGTGTTTCCGAACGACAGATGTATAGGGGATTATGGCAATTGAATAAATTCAGAAGACTATAGAAGCATGAGTTAAAATTATAAATTTAAATCTTCGGAAAAGCTGAATAGTTTTAGACTCAAACTATATCATTAACGGTAACGGCGAGCGCCTTCGTCACAATTTATTGATATACAGGCTGATTTTTTACTCTGAAACTTTCAAATATCTCGGAAAATAATCACTCTGCGACAAAATGTCCAGAATCGAAATTTAATCATGTCGTGAGGGAAATACATTGGTGCTAAAATTCTCCTTGTAGTTGAAGCAGGGGTTAACTTCGAAATCTTAAAAATGTTGGCAATAAAAATACCATATTTTATGTAAATACTAGAAATTCGTCATCAAAAAAGTTTATTCATGCTGGAAATTTCGAATAACTTGGTAATTGTTACATGTAAAAATCTAAATGGCTGGCGAATAAACTTTTAGCGTAACCCAGGAACAACGATGTAGACGAATTAGTTGTCTGTTCCCTTCGGAATGCGTGATTAACGTGAGTCCCTTTGCCTCTCACTTATCAAACAGGATGCTTGCTTTAGGTGAGTTCCCTCGCCTTTGAAGGTGCTTGAGTTAGGCAAGTTCTCTCGTCTCTCACCTATCAGGCTGCTTCATTTATGTGAGTCTCTTCGCCTCTCACTTACCAGGGTGCGAAATTTACATGAGTGTTCTCGCCTCATCATCTTTCGATTAAGTAAGTGCTCAAGATGATGGCCTAAATTCGATGCATTTTGAATGTACATTGAGAAATGTGTCTGCTTGAATTTCGGCACAAGCATTTCTGATTCGGTCAATCATATTCTCACGTATTGTTGGTTCTTGTTTGTAAACTTTGTCTTTGAGATAGCCCCACAAAAAGAAATCTGGCGAACTAAAATTTGGTACTCTGGGAGGCCAATTTACCGGACCAGCTCCACCGATCCGGTGACTATTAAAATCATGATCAAGTACTTCACGTGCTACTATCGAATAATGTACTGGACAACCATCATGTTGAAACCACATGTTCGGTCGCACTTCTAATCTCAAGTTTTCATGCAATGTTGGCATTTCATTTTTTAAAATGTCTCGGTATATTTCGCCATTCAAGTTGCCATCAATAACGTGGCGAATCATTTTTGATTATTTGCAATGAAAGCGTGGTACTTTTTACTGCAAAATGAAGAATTCCGTTTATTAGAGCGTCATCTGTCATGAATATAAAAAAATATGTTAGACAAACCCGACGTACTTTTAGACGTGGAATCTGAATCTGTAATAAAAATTGAGAATTCCTATTTTAAATTTCAAAGTTATCCCCCGCCCTACGTACAAGGAAGGGGAACGGAGACTAGTTTTTTGCACTAAAATATTTCCCCCATGGAATGATTAAATTTTGATTGTGGACATTGTTCTGTAGAGTGCTTATTTTTCGAGATATTTGAACGTTTCAGGTTAAAACAATCAACCTGAATATGTTTGTGATCAACAGTTCCAGTTTTTTTTTCAGTGGATTTACTGATAGTAAATTTTAAAACAGGTATAATATGTTCATGTCATTTGCTAAAAAGTTACATTTTCTGTGAACTCTGGAGTAGTATTTACAACATTGATCATTCTTGATTCAGAATTTGAAGTGTTAAATAACTTTATCCATCATTTAAGTGCCTGCTTAAGGCGAGACCGCTTAAAGTTAAACACGTCCTTGGAATTAAGAATACATTGTTTCCCACTGATTATCTGCTTTAAATATAATTCATATTGTCCGCATTTGTTCAGACTGTAACCCCTTGGAATTTACACCCTCGAGGCACAGGGATTGAGGGGGTGTTATTTACCGTTCTGGAGCAAGGGAAGTTCTGTCGAAATAACCTTCGAACAATTTCTTTATCTTCCTAACACATCTCTGTTTATTTTGCGTTTAAAAATGTCCCATCAACTAGATAATTTATTTTTTGATAAAATATTTTAATAAATTTTTTCAATATCATAATATCATATTTCATCAAATATTTCACCGGAATAACATGGGTACATATTTTAGAAAGCCATACCGCCCCCACCTTCTCACACCGCATGAAAATATGAGCCCATCTCCTGAATGCCGACGAGGAAATTAGTAATTAATATTCAATCTATCGATCATTCACTGAACTTGTCGAAATTAATTACATCTCTCCTAAACAAATTAATTAGGAAAATTCTGCAAGCACTCATTAAAAAATAATAAAGCCAGTTCCAGCACTCAGGTGAACTTTGAAAAGCGGGAAAAAAGAAGACGTTCTTTTCGGAACTTAATCTACGAGAGTTTCGTTGAAACTTGCCCTTTAATAGATTTAAAGAGCTCAAAGAGTGAGGTGAATTAAATTTTTGCGGAATATTGTTTAGCATATGTCGAATGCCTGATCCCAAATTTAACGATTAGTATTGTTACACGTAGAACAAAAGTCCAAACCTTTGAGTTTTACGAATAACAAATTGAAAACGCTACAGTCGTATTTTTTAGTGAGAAATAATGAATTTTCGGGCTACAATACCGCCGAAATGATTGTGTAATTTCTAAACTTCGGCAATTTTCAATCGCGGCTATGAAACAATGGATGTGAATCGGTCTGCTTTGTTCAGGAGAGATAAAACTTTTTTAATTGTGCTAATGGGAAAAGTATAATTGTGAAATATTGAAAGGGTTTTGACACTGGACGCTGACGCGACACGTTTTCGATTGCAATCAATTTCCGTAACATAGACTTTCAAAATTTCATCAACAAAACAACTATAGAAGCATTATCCAGAATAAAGTGTATTCTACCTTGACGTCCTGTAGGAATTTGGCATAGGGCCTTGTTGGCTTGAAACTTTACTGGTTATATCATTTTAATGACTTTATCATCATTCATCAAGCATATGAAAACCCTATTATAGGTCTGAAGAAGGCCCCAGTGTGACTCAAAATGTAGCTTTGTAGAAACAAAAATCCAGTTTTTTACATAAATTATAAAATTTTATTTTTTAGTAAGAATTCCTACATGTTAAAAAAGTAAAGGTAGATTTTGAGAGTACAGTCAAAACACCCTGTTATGCTGTCCTTCAAATGAAATTTTCTTAATAAAATCAAATAAATAAAGTCAAATTACAACAATCACTTCAGTAATTTCAGAAATTATCTGTTTAAAAAAATCTACACACAGAAGAGACAATCAATGGAAACCGCAGACATATTTTTCATATTCTATAATCTATCCTATTGCAATACTCTGCTATCCTGCTCATGGGAAATAAAAAATTAGTAAACACTTGGACTTTTGAATTTTGGTGTAATAAATCTGTGTCCACATACATTAATTTTCGTTCAAGCAGTTTCGATTATAATTCCACTATGCGTCAGTTTTTTCTAACTTAATAACAAACAGGAAGCGTCCCAAAAATCGAAATTTTCTCTAAACACCGTCTGGTGTTATAATTAAACTTTCCCTTAATCGTTTGATTAATTTAAACACGCTGGAGTAACGAGCATTCTTATTATATTCAGGAGGAATTTGAAAATTGTGTTCGAGTAAAGAATGGGCTGACTTAACGAACTCGAAAATAAACTACCCTGCCTTTGTTTGCCACTTAAATTTATTAAATACCCCTTCCCCCTTGCTTGTGGCAGCTATGTTTGATCGCTTATTACCAGTCTGAATTTTAAGACGAAAAATATTTTTCAATATTGAAGCTTTCCATCATTTCAGCAAATTTAATATTAGCTTGTGGTATCACGAGCGGGCTTTTTAATCCATTAGTACGAAAACATTTCGGACTTATTTAAGATTTCCTCTTTCAAAACAACAATTTTGTTACGTAAAAAGGTCTTGCTAATGGCTGTGTTTACTCTCTCATACCTGTATTTTGTTACTTTATGTTCGAGCTCTTTGCTTTAGTACGTTTATTGAAAATTATGACATACATTATTTTCAGGAGGAGGGAGCAGAAAAGATGCTTGTATGTACCGAGTTGTGGCGTTTTATTTAGTCGACGATAATTCTAAATTGCGGGAGTTACAAAACTATCTGTAATGGTAGACGAAGTTTAAAATCATCAACCTCTCACCAATCTATTCATCAAACTGTTGGCAGTGGGCCAAATATTATGGATCTCAGGAAGCTAGTTTTTTAGCTTAACTGTAACAAGTTACAACCGTAAGACTATAAATATAATTTGTAGATACTTGTTCAGGTCATGTATTAGTTTAAAAATTTGAAATCCAAATATTTAATAGTATTGGAACAACGTTAACCATAATATATTTTTTTTATTTCACAGTAATGAAATATACATACAAGTTGACATACCTACTTGAAAATGAGAAAGTTTGATTATTAGTTTACGATTAAGTATATACCTGAAGAATATCCATTCAAAGAATGTTAAAGCTACACAAGTTTTATTCTAGTAAAATACAACTCCATCACGAGCTTAAACATTTTTGTGTACGACCATTGCATTTTTCATCATTTAGCCGGTGTTTCCACAGCAGTAAGTGTTATTTACTCAACAGCCGCCACAATTACCTTCAGATCAAATATTATCCGATAGTGTCATTATGGTTGAAATAGAAGAAAGATGAAAAGCATTGCACACTATTTATCAGAATCAGCTCAAGAATTGTGTAAGAATAAGTTACGGGATAATTATGAAAGGTGTTTAATAAACGTACGTACGAAAGAATGTAAAAGATTGTAAACGGTTGGGTAAAACCACTGCTGGCCAATCACGCCCTCTGCAAATAAAACTGCCATCTGCTGATGATGTCTCAGCTGTCTCAAAATCGTATCGAAGGCAAAATAATGTATCCCTGAATCGAGATCTAACGCTAAGACAACGTAATCAATGTTATACTATTCGTAAAGAATATCGCAACCGACTTGCTAGAGAGAAAAAATTATTGTTCTCAAATTGCATCACAGAAATATGTCCTCAGTGATAAAAAACCTGTCTTAATCTAGCAGCCATTAAATGTAGAAAATTTTGCTATTACCGTTCAAACTTTACGAGATCCGTACACTAAATTTTATCAAAACAATTTATGCTCTGAAAGTCAAGCGATTCTGTTTACTGAGAATTGGTTACAGGATAATGTCAGTTCTTCTGAATATTTCTGACAAAATCGTGATGTATTTCGTTGAAGTGGGGGTTTTAGAGGTCGTTTGGGTCTAGTCGTTAAACTTTATTTATCCTACAAAAAATTTAAATTTATCCAGTCCTATCCTACATTGTTAGAGTTAAGGTCTGCTGCCGAAACAGTTTTATTAATATATTAATTGTCATAACGGGTTATAACGAAAATTTTACACAAAGTTTTTGTACAGACCTATGATTTTTACACTTGACAATGTTAATTCGATCATATATGATACAAACGTTACTAGACTATGAAATATACTTATGAAACAAAAATATTCGTTCTCTGTCAGTTTAGTTTAAAAGAAACAAAAACATGGTGAGTTTTATCAGTAATAAGAATTTCATAGCAAAATAGCTAGTTCATAATCAGCAACTGAAACGTCTGGAGGTATGCAAATAAAATGAATAAAAAAATATCTAAAGGAAATGGACATCCATGGGGTACAACAAGCTTGTACAGATTCGTACAAGGTTGCGTAAAGTGACTTAGAGTGACCCGATATTTAAAACCACATCAAAAAGATAATACATTAGTTTATAATAAAATCTAATATAACTTTCGTACAAAATTAAAGGATTACATTTCAATAAAACAACGTTTGTGCAAATTTTCAGTTACAATCCTTTATATATTCTTCCTGCAACGTCCACAGCGAGTAAAATTGCCTTGATCACATGTCTTCATATCCAGTGGTCTTCGTTTCTGCTATAAATTGATCTAACCTTTTTGCAACTTCTGACTTTTCTTTAATAAAGTAGATAGTCCTGAATTTGGTCCAACCATCCTTGAAAGAAACAAAATATCTGAAACCTGACATCGATTCTTCAACTGGGCCACAAACATTTCTGTAAATCCGCTATCCTGGCTCTGCAGCTTTCTCTTTGGTACCGAAAGGCAGACGATGAACTTTTCCGGGGATACATCCTTCGCACAGTTCGCTGTCCATTTCGACCTTCACGTTGAATTCTCTGTCCAGTAGGGGTTGCACACGTCGTTTATTCTGATGCACAGTCGTTCGTGGTGTAGCTGCGAAATATTGTCTTTGCCTGTGCCATGGATTTCATTTGGAGACGTAGGTTACACGCTTCATACTGCTATTTTGAAAAGCCCTCCAAAACGTTTCAGTACTCCTGGCAGAATCACAGCTTTGCCAACTTTAATGTTTCTAATTTCTGTGGTTGAAAGGAACTGACTGTCTGGGTGTTTGTCGTGTGCAGCCAGAACAGAAAATAGATCACCTTTGCCGATTGCTTGAATTCTTTCACCGCTTGCCGTGGTTACTGAGTGTGTTGTTTGAAGTTTGCTTCGGCTTGTCGTCAGGTTTTGTAGGCCTTCCATTCTGCACACTTTTATTACGTGGTAGGGTTTCTTACAATAATTGCAAAATACCTTCTTCTTTTTCTTCTGTATAGTTGAACTTGTGTGAGAGTCGTTTTTGATGCGTCCAGAATGAGAGCTTCCTGTCCAGATGATCCATCCTCGTGGTTTTTTAAATCTCGTAAGTACACAGTTGATTTGTCAAATTATCAACCATTCTGTCGCTTTTCAACATCATCATCCAACCTGATATAGTGGAAAAATAGTTGTCTGGTAGCGTACCTAAAAAACAGATCAGGCAGCTCTGCATTACTGTCAGTGTTCTTTTTCATTTCCACTTTCAACTATTCAACTCGCTCCATAGATTTTAATTTTGACATGTGTGTGAGTATATTGGCGTCAAAACATTTTCTAAAACTAAAGAATTGTAGAATAGACACAGGTTGTACACTTTGTCTTCTGAAACACCATCAAAAAGTTTGTGTAATTCTCGCCATACTTCCCTGGCACCCTATTTTCTTCAGAGTTTTTTCTATCAGAACAATCGACGCATTGCTCTCTGCTTTGTTGAATGTGTCTAGTGAAGTTTGGTACTAATTTTGTACCTCCATGTATGCCAGTTCGAGTTTCCTTCCAAAAGGCCGATATTAATGTTTCTCGTTGAATCCATTACTGCACGTGTTAGGTAAACTCAAAGAATCAAAAGATGCACTTATTGGATAACTTCAAAACCAGCTTCATGGAGATATGTTTCAAATAGTTTTCAATTTAAGACTTTTCTTGAAGATTCTTTTTCAATAAAAAAACAACTAACGCAGCAAGATGTAAAAAATATCGTCCGAGACAGATATTAAAAAAAAAAACTGAAATTACCGCAACAAAACGCTAAACCTGTTGAAAGGTAAGATACCATATAACAGTTATTTACATTTACCGTTTAGTATCTCTTTTTGATTCTTTATTGATAATTTTTTCATACATATTATCTTTAATAGCACAGTAAAACAATCAGCTCCTGAATGAAAAAATATCGACAGAGATTGAAACTACAGAAACAACAAAATCAACAAACGAGTGATATGCAGCATCAAGAATAAAACAAAAGCGAATTTGAGTCATCAGATTCTCAAAGTGATTTTTAGGCATTAAGTTATACATATAAGATATAAACGAAGGTATGGTATTACTAGCAAAACTTTATTTTACTGTTTCATTTTTAAACATTGCACGTTATGTAATTCATTTATAGTTATTACTCTCTGAGACGTGACAATAATGAGGAATGTGATATAGCAACTTTTAATTGTATTACTCACTTTAAACATGATATGTTCGTTCAGGTGGAATCATGAACAATATTAGGGACTTCTACGTAAGGCGAACATGCGTTGCAGACATGTGTGCACCACAATGTGTCATGGACAAGTAACGGTGCTACTTTAGCAGTGATCTATGTCTCACCAAATCAAGAAATGCTGGATATTCAAGAATTTATTCATAGATCACTGCTAAAGTATTCCAAAGAAGGATCACAACTACTTTGTAGACACAATAAAACTCTGCATGAACTTCCACTCATTGCAGCTGGCGATTTCAACAAGAATTTTTCTGATAAATACAGCCACTGTTGCAATTTTTTTTATGAATTCAATTTAACAATTAACAATAATCCAGAAGAATCTACAACAAGATACAATACAGCTATCGATACAGTCTTCTCGAGGTATTTCAACAAAATTAAATCGCAGACAAATGTATCATATCAGTTATGACAAAGTAATAATAATTTCTATGATTAAATGTACAAATTAAGTTTGTAATTATATATAGTAAATATTTTTATAACAATATTTAATAGTCAAATATTTACCACCACAAGTTTTTTTTTTAATTATTATAACAATTTTATTTTCATTTATTTCTTTGTACTATTTCGTAAATTATATACAAGCGTAAGGAACTTCGTTTCATACGGGTGTCCCACTACATCTCACGTCTTTTGTTCCAAAATCTGGACGTCTTGGGTAAAAACTCAAAGAGGATTCATAAACTGCACGTATAGGAGTATGTTATGTTATAAAATTTAAAATGACCAATTAACCATGTACAATTTTGAGGTGATGTCATCAAATTGTTAGTGGGTATGATCAGCAAAGTTTGGTTAGCTTTTTATCATCTATATGATATTAACTATCTAATAAAAATCGACACAAAGGGCAGACAGACAGACAGACAGACGGAAAGAGAGAACCTATTTCTTCGTACTCTAGAGATCATAACACATTGCGAAAATATTAAAATAGCCAGTCGTCCCATAGACTCGATTACAATACTTCCTTAGTTTACGCTCGGTGCAGTACATTCGAACAAATACAGCTTCGAAACATTATCAAATTTAAATTTGAGAACGTTATTTTTTTTATGATGACCGCTGTGTCCTAAAATTATTATACATATGTGTGGATTGTTGAAGTACAGGTAAAGAAGATCTTATGCATATGTTTCTAGGAATATATTCCATATATTTTTTATCGCAAGTATACATTTTTCTGCATATTTTAGATTTATTAGGTAAAATTTTGGGGCGCAATCTTTTTTTTGAGAAGGGTTAAACACATAAGTTTTGTTTAACCATTGACTATGTTTTGGATAACCTTAAAACGTTTGCAAGATTTACTAAGGGTAAAAACTCAACACGCATTCACAAACTACAAGTGGACGAGTATGTTATTTTATAAAATTTATATTACATTTCCTATTCTAAAATTTGGCGATCACGTCATACCATTGTCATGATGATCAGTAGCTTTTGGTGAGCGTTTCACCTTTTACGTGGCGCGCCTGATTTGCGTTTACGTTTGCATCATTTGATTATTATAATTAGACAGCGGATTTCTGTCGGGCCTGGCAAGGCCAAACTCGGTACGGCTCGTGCGGGAGGGGAATTCAGTGCAGTTACGAGCTGCATTTTGTTTATTTTAGAATAGAATAACGGTGCTTCGTTGTAGTCTGCTGTTAATTCCCGTTCTCATTTACTTAGCCGCTTTACGAATTAAGTTTTCGTTAATTGTTTTTATGGAATAAACGAAGATTAAACGCACTGATTATTGCCCGCTACTGATTCTCAGCGATTCACGCGTCCCTACCTATAATCCCTCTTTTGTTTTTCTTTTTGACAGCGATTATTAATTACGTATGTTTTATTCTTGCGCGGTACAATTAACACTGATGAAGTGACTTTTGTCAGGTGCAGTGATAAAATGTTTCACCCGCCCGGTGCGGTGGCCAGCGCCGCATCTTTAAGTTTTTGTTGTATATATTTTTTTACTGGAAAACTTTTTTGTGGCTTTAAGATCGTTAACGTTATCTTATGACTCATTAGAATAATTGGAAAATGCGGGCTAACTTATAGGATTAATCGTAATGAAGCTGATTGCTTATATTTTGGATAATTCAAATATAAAACTTGGAAATTTCTTAGAACTAGTGTTATGTGTCAAATTTGATGTTATCAATTATCATAAAAATAAAATTGTCAATCAAAAGACACAAATTAATCATATAATCGATAGGCGCTGTCGAGGACGTTTTCTCACTTTTTTTTATGAAATATTGGTATCAATTTTGTAATTCGAACAATTTCTGTTTGTAAAAAAACATTGTATCAACCGAAATTTAACAAACTTACATGTTCGCTGCTAAGATTGATACAACACAAGATGTTTCCGTTATCAATTGTCAATAGGTATATACTGAATGATAAAATTACGAGCACGTTTAATAAAATGAATAAAAAATGAATTATTAAAAAATTAAATAGACTTTAAAATTTGTATTCATTTGTATTAGCAATGCTACAGATAAGAATTTCCAATAAGAGAGGAGAATACTGTGACGTTGATGGGTGATTAAAAATCGACGTGGTTAAAACTCAACAATGTATTTCTTGGTAACTCGAATTTACACGACTAATTGCACAGCGATTATGTACAAAATAATTCCGACTGAAATGGATTGACTAGCTTCTACTTCTCCCATTCTCTGGACTTAAGAAACTGCTCCCGATGGTGCTTCTCAGTTAAAGAGCCACGCGGTCCTTCTCGAAACGCCTCCATCACCGCTTTTACACTTGTCTAGAGCACCCACCGCAACTTCCCCTTCTTTAGCGAAGGCCGTCCGGCCGCCGTCACGAATGATGAGTCACCTATCATCGCCGCACATACTAGAAAACCCATAGGCGTCGTATGGGTGGGTTTATTTCGTAACACTGCCCCCTCCTTAGTTCTGATCGTCCCGATCAGACACGCCAACGGTGCCACTGTTATACTTCATGAGGCGGCCTAAGTGAACAATCTTCATATTCGTCCATTTCCTTATTTCTTGCTTCCATCTATGCGAGCATACCTATAATCTGTGTTACTTGTTCTTCCATTATCATCGCTGCAGTTGAGTCTCGGCAGGTATAAATTCTTTAGAATTTTTGTCCGCTCTACCCCGGAAATCGTCGTAAAACCAATTATTAATCTTCAATCCCACTTCTAACACCAGTGTTACGTTGATCGCTAATTTAAAATCAGCAATTTATTTTTCGGTAACTCAAATTTACAGGACTAATTACACAGCGATTATGTACAAAATAATTCCGGCGCAACCTGACTGGATTCTCTCGTTGACTGAATGAATCCTTCCCAAAGGTGGCCTGTATTTAAACCCATACGTTTTAAACCCATACATTCCTTTCTAGATGAATCGCGATCGAGGTTTTTCTGGAGTACCCATCGCAACTTCCGCTTCCAGGCTTTTCTGTAGCAGAACGCCGCTCGGCCGCCGTTACCGATGATGAATCATTCATCATTGCCGTACATAATAGAAAGGCCTCGAGAAGGCTCATAGGTGTCGTACCGGCGCGGCTTATGGGTTTATTTCGTAACAGTATGTGTCCCAATTATGATTAATTTTTTGTTGAAATTCCTTACACAATTTACAACATTTTATCAGTAACACAAACATTTGTGTTCAAACTCATTATACGGCTGGGCACCGTTTTCACCTGCTTTAATAATTGTTTCATTTCAGTGTGCAACTGGAAACAATTTGGTGGACTTATCTTTCTTTGTTCATTTGCCTTCTCTAAAGAATAAAAGCAACAATTATGAGGCCATAACTTCAGAACCCAAATTTATAATTACCTATCGACTCAAGCCTTTTTTTTTAATTTATATTTTTTGTTGTTCATACTTTACTTCTGTTTTCAATGATGTAACCTGTCAAATATATTTTAAATGCGAATTGTAGCACTGTGCCGACTAGGCGGTCAGAACTTCCCAGTGCTTTCTGTTGAACATGTACATGTCATTCGCATTGTTTTGGTTACCATATTTCAAATGAATGTTTTACACTCAACCGTCAAATTTCAATAATGTTCGATTTATAATCAAAATGATACAATGTTACTCAACATTCTTCAAGGCATAAAACTACGTAAAAAGAGTAATATTCAGAATGTTTCCTATGCCCGATTCTATCATTTGCAGCACCTAACCAGCACATTACATAACTTTTGTGTGTTCAAACAACTGAAATATATATTATTCGTGAACTGTTTCTTCATACTAGCCACACATTAGCGTTGTTGTAATTCCCTAATCATAAATACAACAAACAACAACAAACTGACAGTTTATTTTCAAACCGATTAATTTCATGATAAAAGTGGTAACCACATGACGTCATATACATATTATTGCTAGTATAAATCAGTTGTCATTTTTTCTTTCATTTACTCTCTTTTATTATTTAAGCTAAAATACATCGTTTGAACCTTTAGTTTTTGGAAATAAATTCTGTTTTAGCACTTGCTAACTAACGTACTGACGTTAGTATAGTGGTCAGGTTCGCACATTTCTTTTTTAATAAAATAGAGTAACTCTTATTTAATTACATACTGTATCAAATATAATACTTGGGTCGGCGATAATAAACACTGCTGTCTTATATTTTCGGATGATTCTATCTAGACACTAGCTCCATAATTTCTACTTAGTCTACGTCTGTAACGAACAAGCATATTTCGTCTTCGACTGAGCTCAGACTAGCACCTTTTGTCACCTTACAATTAAAGACTTTGTGCGACTTCATCAGGAAAGTTTATGCGGATGATACGGCATTTCTGTAAATTGAAAAAATCGAAATTGTGTTGTGATTGCAGTTTTTGATTTTTATTTTGTATTTACTGCTACAGTTAACCGCAAAATTGAAAGAACGATTAAATTGTCGCAAATTAAAGCGGGCTGCATCCTGACTGACATGAGCGACAATAATAAATTAATTTGGCAAAATTTGATCAAACCGTTTCAATAGTTGTAACAAGCATGATGGTTAATTTTGAATCAACATGGCAAGATAGTCGTGATAACGTTAAGGAACGAGAGGTGGTCACTTTAACAAAATGCCAGTTTTATCTTAAACCTACCTGTACTTTCTAATACGTTCTTCAGCAACACTCCTGATAAAATCATAAAATGATATCACAACAATAAAACACTATGGTGCATGGAAATCGTTCACTGTAGTAGAGTGATATATGGAACATTCAATTTCGAACAAGAATAAGATAGTCAAGGAGATACAGGATCCGGTCAAGCAAACAATAGATTATTCTTTGCCTCGATCTCTGCTAATCAATTGGTCGAATCCATCTCTGTCTGGGTTGGATTGAATAGAAAATTGATTTTTTTCGATTTTAGTATTAATCTGCATCTTAATTATTTTAATTGTCATTAAACTTAATAAAGTATAAACATCTTAATATATTTAATTTCTTAATATATTTCACACTTTTTAAATGTTAATAAACGAAAATTATGATTTTTGTGTCCCTTGTTAATTAGAAGCCATTTTATGTCCATAAAATATGCTTAGCTGTAACGTTTTTATTGAGTGTTGCATAAAACTCAAGCGTACATGACTTACAGGGTCCTCTGTCATAGAGGCTACAACACGATAAAATAGTTGACTAATTTTAAAATAATGAATCATAAAAAATGTCCTAAGCGGCTTGTGACGTCAGTATATCCCTGTTTTATAAATACTCTTTTGCATTACCGATCTGCTCCATGGCATATCTGTTTACGTAGAACCTGCTGCACACAAATAAAACATTCTCTCTCCTAATGAAACCGTCCGCGTATCTAATTAAATAAAACACCACAACATCTCCGTCTTCCTCCATCGCGATAAAACAGCACAGATCGTCCCTTTCGACTAGGAATTCTTTCGCTACATTAAATTATCTTCTCGTCCCTTTCAGCGCTCATTTATCGGCGATCACTCTCTTTATTTGGCGTGTCGTCCTTATTCAGAAAGCAGTCAGACGCACCGTTATTTTTGTTCGCTTCGTTTTATTCCAGATAGTTATTCATGATTTTGACTTTGAGTGGATGATCCTGTTTTATGAACATTTTCGCAATTTTATGATGCGTAATACAGTATCTGAGTAACTTATTTACTGTAAGATTTGATTAGAATGCTTGTAAGATTGTGTTGATATATGGCTTGTGTGGAAATAAGTCAAGATTGTGGGACAAGGAGAATGAATAGGTTCCTTTGAGACTATAAAACACTTATTTTCGAAATGAAGCGTTGCGGATAAATACTTGTGATTTTTTCATGTTTGTGTTTTTGGAAGTAGTGTGCATTATTCAGATGGTAGCATGTTAACAATTCTGCTCAAGTAAAGAGAAGTTTAACGAAACGGTGAGATTGCTTCAGGCTCCTCGGGGAACGCCGCTGTAAAAAATAACGTTGCGATTTATAAAGACCTGGCAAAATCCTGTATTTAATGTGAGAATTTTATAAATAGCACCAGTGTTACCATTGTGTTGCCTCTTTTTATGTAATACCCATAGGTACAATGTTGTTAATTTTTAGCGATACTACATGTTGACTTGTTTAAAATTAACTAAATTGAACTAGTTAGTAGGTTGAATAATCTCTATGTCTCTATATCTCATCTTAGAAAACAGAATGTTATCATTTCGGATGAGACTATACTAAGAAAAAGATATGGTGAAATGAAATGAACCTTCTCACGCCGTTAGATTTTAGCATGTCCCTACAGAGATCATTGCAGTCCAGAAGTATTCACTAGCTTTGTGTATCCCAATCTAATGAGCGTACAAATCTGTCGAATTCATAGTGAACAGGAAATTTTATAGGGTTAAGGATTTTGTTTTAGCTTGGTTGGAAAGTTTTGATAACTCAGGACAACCCAAGTAAGCTATCCAGTTTCACTGGCATTATACCCTCGTCTTTCGAAATTGTACCTTTATACCCATGTACATGAGAAAATGATTTCTTAAACATATTTGCTATCTACTTTTGGGATCCATTACGTGGGGGGAAGCAAACTACTCTTGTACTCTGGCTTCATTGTACTGTCTAACCACATAAAGTCCTCAAAACCCTTTGGGGTTCCTCCTATACCAATGTCCCAGATTTGTAGTCCCGAACTATAGCCACTGGTTAAAGCAGGACAAATCCCTGACTGTGAAGCAACCTGTTCTATAAAGTAGGTTGACTCGAATAAGAGAGGATATGTGGTCGTTTCTCCGACTTTTTAAGTTGTATTTTCGTACTTTTGCCTTAACAAGGTAGCGTACCAAACCCAGTTTCTTAGAACTCACGAGTCAGGTCAAAGTCAAACTTTGGTAAATTCTTGTTATTTATCCAACTTATTCTCATCCTTAAGAAGCTAGTAGTAATATATTAGCCTTAAATTTTAACATGTTTTTTAAATATTGTGTCCAAGGTACTTGACCCCATGACTCGGCAATGTTTTATAGAACTACTAAACTATCTTCAACCTGTCTAGGAATTGTGGAATTTGCTTCGTTTCAACTAAAGTCAATAAGAATAGTGAAATTTTACCAAGGCCAATAATGGAAGTGAAGCTGATCATTGTAGACCAAGGCCTGTAATAGTATTTTACATTATAAGTAGGAGAAAATGCTATATTATAAGCGAACGAGAATTTAGAAGCACGAGCGCATTAGCGCACGTAATATAATGGCACTTCACTCACATATGATATACGATGTTTTATTTTACAGAATCAGTTTTTACACACCAGTAAGAATAAGATGAATCCAAATTGAATACACATTTAACATAAAAAACATATTGTCATTGGACGTATTAGTAGTATAAATCCTCCCTGAAATATGCAAAATATTAAGACTTTATACTTGTGGTTTATCAATGGACTCATTGTTTTTAGAATTATTTATGCAACGTGAGTCAAAAAATAAATATAACCTTCGACTATTTTTTTTTAATATTTCGCAGAGATGTAAACATACGCCTGTTTACATATGCTCTTTATTCACAGAACCTTGCATTCATTGCATGTTATTAAAGATTCAACACATGTTTTACCAACGACCATTTTGTAAAAGTAGATATATGATTCCCTTTATAAACTTAATGCAATTAAGTACTTACATACCTACTTTTAATAGTTATTTATCTTATTAGTGGGATAGAGCCATTATTACAGCACTACGAGTGTGAAGATTGCAGAAGACGAGGTCGTTAGACCGAGTCATCTGTAATCACACGAGTTGCTGTAATATGCTCTAGCCCACGTATGAAATACAAAACTTTATCTACAACTGCCCAAAAATGAAAAAGAAAAAAAGCCGATTAAATTTTTTTATTAATTAAAAATCAAGAATCAAGAGAATTTTTGCAGTGTTATGACAACCGCTCAAATTTGTTGTAAACAACGCGTCAGTTTTTAGAAAAAAAATGTTGTTCAATCGAGAAATGAGTGATTCTGAAGCAGAAAGCTTGCCTTTCGAAACAGAAGAAGTTGCAACAAACCTAGTGTCTTCATTGTTCCCTGATAAATCAAAAACTAAATACGAAAAACGGTTCACTGACTGGTGTGCATCCAAGAAAATAAATCATGAAGCAAGATAGAACGTGCTGTTGCCATTTTTTGAAGATTTGTCGAAAAGTTATAAATGCAGCAGCCTTTGGGCTGTATGTGAAGGTACTGAAGGTTATATCGACACTTCGATTGAAAACAAGAAAAAGACCGCTTCTGATATTCTTGGAGGTGATCCTGGAGCCAGAACAAGTACGGCCAGTAGCTACAACCGAGATTCAAGCATTGTTAGAAGAGAAATCTTAAATACTGGAGCTGTAACAAACATTTTGTTAACAAAACCTAAGCATTATGGACAAAGATACAAATAATTTCATTTCATCTGGTATTAATATCAGTAATTGTAAGAAATGTATTATCGACGTGTATAGCAAATAAGTTAAGAATTAATCAATGTAATTTGTTGTAATTTACATGTTAATAAAATTCAACTAAGAAGTGGAGACCTTCATTACACCACTAGTGGTGTAATCTTTCTATTACACAACTAGTGGAATAAGAGGGTTTATTACTCAACTCAAACAGTGCCGAATGAGTTGTGTAATAAGGCCTTTATTAAGCAGTTGTAGATAAAATTATTTATAGTTCATATTTGAGGAATTCTACCGACTGAGCCAATCATGTGTGTTTTAAGTGTTTCTACTCCACAAAATATATTTTGTTGTTTAGTTTTAGCTCAGGCGAGTCATGATAAGGGAGACGAATCAACCCTGTCAAAATGAAATATCACCGGTGACCTCTTTGCCTTTCTTTAGACGTTTTTCAGCTTATGCTTTTTACACAACATCGAAAAGGAAAATGTTCACATCTAAATCGGGTTTTTCTCTACTTACGTGAACATTTCCCCTCCTACAATTTCTATAGTTCGTGCTTCCAGGTCTGGAATACTTAGAAAATTGGCACGTTTTTCTTTTGTTTGTTTTGTATCGGGTGGAACGGTGGCAGCCGAGCGTTGGCAGATACGTCGCTTTGATAAAAAGTGGACAAATGAAAATACACAATCTCTTCTATTTTGCTGCTTTAAAATAGGTTTGTTATACGGCCACGTAGTGACATTTTTTATTGCATTCAGATATGGTAATTTGCTATCAGCCCAGTCGATTAACTAGAAAGACAGTCAAACAGAAATAGCAAAGTGGAGCAGTGGAATCTATTTTTTATTGACCCTCACTAATACAAAAATTGAAAAACTATTACAGAATTTTATCGCCCTCATATATCTGCCCAATTAAAATAATGAAGGCCTAACCGTAAAAGAGAACAAATGTGTACATAAACAATGATAATGTAGAAATTTTATAAAATTACTTTTATTCACAATCACAATGGAATTTATAATTATTTCAATGAATCAAGTTTAGAAAATATTTCACAAAATATAGATATATTTTTACTGACCGAGCGAGCGTAAGTTAAAGAACTATTGTTTCCGTATGTCTAGCTGGTTGTCATTATCATTGCAATAATATTTTTTTAGACTTGCTTATACAATAGGGTGACTTAAAAAAAATAATGAATGAGTCAGTTTATTTTATTGATTAAATCAGGAACTGCAAAACCAAATGCTTTGAAATCTTGTAGGCGTTTCAAATTTAGCGTAAGCACGGTAAATGTTTAATCAAAAAACAGCCTGTTATGGAATTGAATGTAAAAAATTTGCTATATAACATTTTTTCGAAAACCTATTTTTTACCTTTTTCTCCCCTTCGCTTTGAGGAGCCGGTTAGCGTATACAGTAATAAAATCATTTTCATTGAGACAGAGAAGTTTTATAGATAAACACATTGCGCAAGATTTTGACGCAAAAAGTATACGACCAAAGTCTAAGCTTATGTGGTCGTGTGCCAGTTATAAAGAGCTCTAAAATTTTTACAAAAGAAAAAAAGAATGAAATAATGAAAAATAAAGAAATAAAAGTTATAGAACATCAAGCCTATTCTTGAATGAGTTAAGAGATGGAGCTTCAACGGTGGCGGCGGGAAGGTTATTCCACGAATTAAAAATGCAGTTTGTCTGTGGCGTGTCCTGTAGGTTTCTTTCTTTATGTTAACCAGTGTTAAATGTGCATTTTGAAAGTAACTGGATTGATAAAAATGGACCAGTGTTGTGGCCTCCTAGTTCTCTGGACTTAACTCGTTGTAATTTTTTTTTTGTGGGGACAAGTTTACGCGACCCCCGGGAATTCTGTAGATAAACTAACTGCACCTGTAAATGCTGTGGCTGAAACAATTCTTCAAAATCTAAAAACTATGAGTGAAAGGATACATATTTAAATGGTCCGGCGAATTGTGAGTGAGTGAAATGCAATACTGCAGACATCTACATATTAGATGATTTATTGTTGTTGTAGTGAAGCCATTTATCGTGTGTTAAGTTTGCAAAACTCTGTGTAATTCCATGATATATATATTATGTTTTTATTGTGTCAACGCACGGTATTACAGTGACCAACATGTTAAATGAGCCCTTTGGGGAATTAATTGGGTTTTCTTGTATTTTTATTGCTTTTTCATGAACACATGTGAGCGACGAACTTATTACCGAATATAAGCTGCGTTTTTGTGAACCGCGAATGGTTTTTGTTGCATCGAAGAAGGTAGGTACCAATTGCACAAAAGTAGGTAGCGATTTTCTTAATCCATGTTTTTTCAATTTTAATTCTTAAACAATAGAGTTTTGAACAAAATGTTATATAGAAAAGTTTACACTAATGATGAGTTCTATGCCTGGTTAAATTTTTTGCATTCAATTCCATAACACCCTGTATATCTTTATCTTCCCCAAAAAACTGATGATATCATTTCAAAATTTTGCCGAATAAATCCTATCGAAAATGTGTTAAATCTTGTAAGTCTATACTTGTGATTTATCAGTGCATTCATATTTTTTACAACTGCTTATACAGGGTGAGAGGGATAAACAGATATATTTTGATTGAAAATTTACCATGCTTACGATAAGTTTAAAACGTCTGTAAGATTTCAAAGCATTCGGTTATGCAGTTCCTGATTAAATCAATAAATTAATTTTACTCTTTCATTAATTCTTTGAGTCACCCCGTAGAACTAAAAAATTGTTGTTGAAGAAGTAGTTTATGTACTGTTTAATAGTTATTTAATAAACAAGTGTATTAATGACGGCAATTAATAATCGAGACTGTTTAAAGCACGAGCGAACGATTTCTTGAACAATATCATACGTTAATGTAGTCTTTAAAAAGTGGTCAACGAAACATTATTTTAGTGAGTAGATAGTGAATAGATAGCCCGAAAATATCCGGTTGCATATCCGGATAAATATTCAGCTATTAAGGCTATTTTTGAAAATAGCCGGCTATTTAACAACGCTACTATGAATAACGGTTTCAACGCTACTAACATCAGGTGTCTAATTAACAATCTCGTGAAGAGAGTTATGTTACTCGGTTTTGTTTTTTCCGTATGTCGTTTCCGAAATAGATTTTGAGAGCTGTCATCCACTTGTCACATTGACTGCTATGAACTTTATCTTTAAACTGAATTTGACATCAACATGAGAATTTTTACGACAAACGAAAAAAAAATAGAAAGACTCTCGACCAGATTTTTAATTAAACATCTATTATAAGTAATCTAGATTATAATTTTCTACAACGTAATCAGAGCTGTTCAGTACTTCAAGTAAAAGTACTTGTAATACTTCAAGTACTTTAAGTACTTCAAGTACTTTACTTGAAGTACTTTTATATTTAGGTACTTGGTACTTGGTACTTGGAGTATTTCTAAAATGTACTTGAGTTTAGTACTTGATTTTGCCAAGTACTTTACTTCAAGTACTTCACTCAGTATTTTAAATACTCTTGAATTACTTGAAGTATGGAAGTGGAAATTGCAAATACTTTAGTCTCTATTTTACGAAATTTTCACATCTCAAAATAGGGTCTGTTAAATACTTGAAGTTATTAATTCAATTATTTGATTAGATGTATTTTTATAGTAAAATCGTGTTTGTTTCCTGTGAGGTTATATTTTGATCTGTGATTGTGGATATCTTATCCACAATATGACGTAGATTTCATAGGTACTTGCATAATGCCGATAGATAGATAGGTAGGTAAGAAAATTGATGTCTTAAATATGTCATTTGAGAGTGGATGACGACAGTACATCTGAAAAGTACTTGATACTTGAAATACTCTTGCTGAAAATAAGTACTTGGTACTTTACTTGAACACTATTTCAAGTAGTACTTTGTACTTGATACTTCAAGTACTTTTTTTGAGTACTTTGAACAGCTCTGAACGTAATATATAAACATAAAGCATTACTTTTTTCAAAGTAACAGATAATTACAATAAATTAATTTAAAAAAATAACATTTCTGATCACGATTGGGGAGTATGCCTTGTTACAAGTGCGAAACATGTTTTCAATGTTTTCCAATTGTTTTATTTTATTTAGTTTGTTTAATAATACTAGCAATAAAATTAATAATGGAGCGAGCTGGCGCTAGTTCTAAACTATTAGATGCTGCGTTCTCGTTGTCATTAAATTATATTGGGGGGTTGGCCTTAATTTAGTTTTTTCCCACCCCCCCACTCCCCCAAAATAATCCTTTATTATATGAATTTATGGTTGAGGTATGAGGTTAATGGAGCTAGGTAGTGATGGAACTAGACAATCTAGAACTAGCTTTTCACTGACATTAAATAATTTAAATAATGCCAGGAGGCTCTAACTAGATGGTGCTAGCTTTTGGATTGATAATGATGGCTGGTTATAGGTTAGACATTAGCTTCTGAGTATTTTTTTTAAACACTCATTTCAGTTAATGATTACCATATTGGCAGCTAAAATATATATTTCTTATACATATTAGCATATTACAAATAATATTTAACAGGTTGCGGTGAATAAAATATGTATATTTTCTTCAAATCAACTAGAATAATTGTCATCGATATTCACTGAATTCTAACCTAAAAGTCTAGAAAGTTGCCGTGCTATTTACATGTCATGTCTACAAACCTCTGTTTCGTAATTTTCTATTTATAGCTTGTTCATCCACATAAAAAAATGCAACTACAAAATTACGACATTTACAAATAATCATCAATAATTATGAACCGGTTCAGTGGAGTCTGAATGCCAATTCCATCATTCTCCCAAAGCTCCCCTTAGCCGTATCTTCTCAAGTAGAATCCTCGAAGCGGTCCAGCGGCCTCCTTCACAGATATACTTAATGGCGGCTAACGCTGATAAGGTTCGGCAAAGAGGAGGATAAGGGCTGAAAAGCTCTCACCACGGCCACCCGGGACAATGCGGCCGTCGGACAACTGTAAAGTTGGGACCCCTCTTTGTAGTGGCTAGCCTGATTAGTAACTCCATTGTGTGTGTTGCAAATACTTTGTCCCTAACGAGACGCGCTTCATCTCGTTCTACCGTTGGGCAAAGCGCGAATAATAAATTTCAAGAAACTGAAACAAACGCCGCCACTTCGCCAGGTGACACGTATTTATTGCTTCGGCTAGAGGGGCAAAACGCGAGGGGGGCGAGATTGCGTTATTTTTCTGCCTCTCTAGTTTTGCTATAAATTCTCGTTTCGTTCTTTAGAAATTGTCGCGGCAGCGCTGTGGGTTTGTTTCTGCAGGTCTCGGAAGGGCTGCAGGGAGGATTTTTAACACAGACGATTTGGTAGGGGTTAAACGTGTTATATTGGCGATCGGAGTGGATCCGGACGGGATTTATTACAATGCTAGTAAAATGTTGTAAAGTGTCGTTCTACTGTACCGTTCTGTCATCGTTTATCGACTTATTGTTTTAACAAGGATGTTGTTTGATATTTGATATTTTTAATATGTGACATGAATTTATTAGTTACCTATATATTTTGCATTTGCTTGCCACAAACATGAGAAGTGTCAGATACGAACAAAATTAAACGATAATGAAAAACTTACATGTACCCTGCTTTTTCAACAACATACACGTAGCATTAATGAATGTGCACAAGTCCGCTTCAGAAGAACACCAGTACGTTGTCACTTATCAGATAACATTTTCAGCAATAAGAACTGGTGTTTATTGAAGGCAGTTAACACGAACAAGTAATCAATCTAAAGTGTATGTACTACCTACATTACTTTATTTAAATATTTTGCACGTGTCTAAACATTGTTTACCCTTTCTGAAATGTATTCGTAAAAGTAGGTAGGTAAATTATTTACGGAATTTCTGTCATGGCCCACACGTGTTTACCTTATAAATTATCTAGAGAGGTTCTAGAATGCAATATTGTCCATAGTGTTTGCAGTAGAAATTGATGCGAAAGGTGTAAATGTTAATAAAACTTATCAAAATGTAAAATTCTTGCTACGAAAATCTCTCCTCTATATTTAGATATTAACTTCATCAACGTTAAGTCAAAAAAAATGTCAACACAAAACAATATGACCCTTAATCTTGCCACTGGTGAGCAACGTTTAAATATGTGCATGCCGAGATCTCGGCAAACCACTCCTGTAACACACACACACACAAATTTTATGTGACCGTACAAAAAAGTCACAGAGATTTAACTCTGGTAACCAAAGCGGCCATTTGATCCATTTATTCCAATCCACCTTTTTGTAAAATGATTATTTAACCAATTAACGACGTTCTTTGTGTAGCGCGTTGGAGTCTCGTCGTGCATAAACCGCAAATCATGTCTTCTGTGAGTTTGTTGTCTCAAGGTAAATACATGTTGCAGAAAATCCAAACATGGATCACCAGTTTACCGACTGTGAAATGTGTGACCCGAGTACTAGATCGTCAGCTACTCTTAACCTATTTTTTAGAAGCTCATATAGAGAATTTTTGACCCAGCGTATAACTTACAGCCGCGCCCCGAATGTTTTGCAGAACAAAGTATGTGTTCGTTTTACAAACACATGCTGCATGTGTTATAGGAAATTAAATGATAGTACAGACGTTCTTCAAAAGACTGTCTGCCATGAGCAGTCCCTCTAGATATTACTCTGTATAATTCCTGCGAAGTCTTAGTAGCTGTTCACCGAATTTTTAATTCGATCCTTCTATGAATAACTTTGAATAGAGCACATTTAAAGTCTAACATTCTTGCAGATGACATAGAATTGTACATTCTTCGAGTGTTTTTTATCATTTTATATGTTTTCAAGACTTGGTCTCATCTGTACGTAGAAAGTTCCAATCCGTGTATTGCCTGGCTGTATGATGTAAGTGTCTAGGTATTCAGCAAAGAAATACTTTCTTGATACGACCTTACGGAACAGTTTGGAAATTATGGCTACTCCAACAGTAAAACTTGACAAGAGAAGTGCAATCATCGTGAAGAGTAAAGTTGAATCGTTAAATGTAAAAATAAATGCATTTGAAGGGGTACTATTCAAGAGCGACCTAGTCTCCTGAACGTGTGACGCGACTGAGTGTCGCTTAGGTGTCTAGCCAACGTACCTTAATTCGACATATCATTTGATCCTCAGTAAGAAACAGCGAGACATGGATCATTCCATTATAAAGATATCAATGTTTACCACTCTACTGGAACATCATCGTAAAAATTAATTATTGATTCAAATTGCTAATACATTTTGCGACGTATCGAGTGTTTAGTTGAAAAAGTCATTAAGTTGCCATTGATTTTTTGTAAACATTGTGAAAGATGTCTACAATAAACCTAAAATTTAATCGGCGACAGCTGACAGCGTGGAAGTGTGTTTTATACATAAAAGTATGGATCAATAAAACATACGTTTTTCGCTACGTTTTCTTCTATTAAAAAAGCAACGACAACTTGATGACTTTTCAACTGAACACCCGTTATGTTTTCACTAAAAGTAGTTTTTCCAACACATTTATTTTTGGGTAATTGAGAAAAATATTGCAGCTGATTTCATTAACAACCGTAACGGAAACCGTGAGAGGTAACATTATATACCAAATCCATACAATGACGTATTTGTTTATTTGTTTTAAAAGTAAGCTGTAACAAACATTTGTACTTTTTACTTATAACTAAGTAAAAAGCGTTGTGGTGAGTGCATAAACTGTGGAAACGGCATATGCGTGCACATGAACAGTGCGGTTACGGTATCGATCAGTTAGATGGCCGATTGTACTGTACTGCTCTGCATTGGGTAGATTTATTATCGCATATTTTTTAGATGTGATTAACACCTACCTGTACACCGAGTTGTCAAAAAGATTTCTGTAGATAGGCGTACCCATTACACATATCGAAAATCTCGGCCGAACAGTTGTGTATGCAAACGCGCGACTTTGAACAGAGTTCGAGCAAATTTGTGCACGTCTATAAATTAAAACCGCCTCAACATTTTCCAAACGAATATAAGTACCAAAAATGGTATCTATTTTCAAATTTATTTATGGAGTCGCCTCTTTGGTCACATTCGATATACATTTTGTTTTATCATCAGACTTGGACATTGCGGAAGTGATGCTCATTACCGTCCAATCGCTACCGCTATTGCAGTCGTGGTCGACAACTTATACGAGTTTTTCTAGATGCTAAAATGCTTTAAAAATCGAAAATAACTGTTCAACATCAACATTTTCGTGATGATCTTGATCAGATAAATCCTGAATTGCATCAAACGCCACTGAGATTGAGACTGCACAGTCAGCCCATCAAATTTATTGTCTCACGTCGCGCCGTCGTTTTTAATATTTGTTTGATTGATTCCCCATCACTTCGGCTGTGCCTAACTCTGTTTATCATATACACACACATTACTTTGTTGTGAAATTTGATTTTTTAAATGCCAAAGGCAGTTGAGTGAGACCCCAAATAGAAAGGTATGTTAACAATCTACCTGGTTTTGTAAACTATTTTGAGTTTTTTATTCCATTTACCTAAACTACCGATGAAATTCGTACATCCAGTAGTTTGTAACTTGAACACTAAAATTAAATTTAAATGTTAGATGTAAAAGCCGCAAACAAAACTTAACTACAAAGTGGATTCGCACAATAACCAACACTTGATCTGCAAAATTTTGAAGCTTTAGTCACTACATTTAAGAGTCAAAATAGAGTAACACAAGTGACAGATATAAAGTGGATATGAGCCTTCACTTGACGTATAAGTGACACTATGATGTTAACCAAAATTTCTACCACATTGAGTTGTGGTTAAAACCACGTCGTAAACTTGTAATATACGAATCTCCTGATAATTTTAACGCAAAAGACGTTCCTTTGCCGTTTAGTTTTGTCTGCGACTATAAATATGTATTTACTATGTGAAACTTAATTCCCGCCGAGTTCTAATCGTAAGTAATAGGTGATAATATTGTTTTAAAGTTTGACAGAGTGTCGCCGTTCCATTCTGTAAAACGTGTTACTTCGCGAGCGTAAGCTAAGGAAGTATTGTAATCGAGTCCATCGGACGACTGGTTACCCTTACCTTTTCTCGATGGCTTATGACCTCTAGAGTACAAAAACATAAGTCTCCGATTTCAGTCTGTTTGCCTGTCTATCTGTATGTCTGCATGTCTGTCTGTCCGTCTGTCCGCCGTTTGTGTCAATTTTTATTAAACAGAAATTCGAAATTACTGGATCGATTGTTATCAAATTTTATACGTGTATTATAAATATCATGTAGGTGATTAAACGCTACTTTGTCTAATCGTCCCCACCAACAATGCGATGACGTCACCTCAAAATTGTACATAGTAAATGGGTTTTAAATTGTATAAAATAACATAGTCCCACACGTGTAGTTTATGAATCCGTGTTGAGGTTTTACATGAGATATCCAGATCTTTGGAAAAGCTAAAGTGTGAATTCCAATTGGTTGGGTTTTACAATGTTCCTTCATGTAAAAAATGAAGACTCGATTGTGTGGTTGGGTGGTGTGTAGGCTGGTCGTATGGTTAACTATTATTGATAAAGTTATAAATCAACGAATGTTTTATCTACATAATTTTTCCTGTCACTAATAACTGAATGCTTGTCGCTTATGTGGTCAAGTCATTTTTGTTAACTCTTCACGCTTGCATACTCCTGTGATACACATCATCAACACAACTGATAATTTACATAAATAGTTAGGTTTTATAGAAAACACTGGTAATACGTACCTTCACGGCTAAGAAATCATCATCAGGAGTTTCCGTGAGAAATTTGTTTCTATATTCCTTAGTAAAAATTATACTTATATGTTTTTCGTGTGCTAGTTCTCTTCATGTACGAGTTTACTTCATTATATTTGGAAATTTCTATATCTCGTTTCAAATTGAGCTTAGAATGGTGGCTCCACAAGGTTTACAAATTTTACTTTTTTCTCCGATGTATACTAGCACTACTTGTACAATTATCTGCTTCACTTTTTTTCTGTTACACCATGCTCCAAATTCCCGGATTTTTTTTTATATCTTTCCCATGATACCGAAGGTATCAGGTTGTCACAATATGCTTTAAATTTGTAAACAGAAACATCGTTTTCACAAATTCAATAGTATTGGTTGAGTGGTTACTAAGGCAAGGTACAGGTGATATTATTTCAGAACCCACCACAGGTTTTATAACGGTAAATTCTTTAGTTAAAAGTGGGAAACTTACAAATTTACGATTGCAAAAAAAATGTTGTGCGCATTATGACCGGAAAGTTAGATTTTACTGGTTTATAATTTGCCGGAGACTCATCAACGACTCGTCCTGGTAAATATTTGCTAACTTTATCAGTAAAATCTAATTTTCCGGGCTAGATACGTAAATAACTGTTCTCCAGTGGCAGTTTTTTTCAGGAAGAATATAAAGTAACGAATGTCATGTTTGAATTTTGAAAGGGTGCCATAAAGTTCTAGTAAAACTATCCTGTCTTTCTATAAGGACTATAATAAACAAAATACTGCTGAAATTTTGATATTACATTCAAACTAGAAGTGAACCAATATACAAAGTTTTAAGTATATGTCTATGAAGAGCTGATTTCGATATCTGAAACATCATAGACACAAACTTGAAGCTGCCCGTTATTACAGGAAACACTATGTTAACAGACAAAACTATTAAGTAGCAAAAGAGAATATTATATTGACTTTAAAGAGAATTAAACTCCATTTGACTTTTAAGGCTTCAGTACTAATTTGTAATTTTTTCCTAGAATTTCTCCAAAATTATTTAATATGCAGTTGTTAAGTTTAATAAATGAATTCCTGGGATTTCTGTCGAGAAACTTACTGAAAATATCTTCTTTTAAACATTTTACACAATCTGGCGTCATCTTACATTTAACATGGAAAAAATCAGTTGTCTTAAATAAAGAGTACAATTATGTTGCTATTATGAAAACATACACACTATGAAATTTCTCATCGGTGTGTTTTTTTCAAGTGTTGTATTTAACTTATTACAAGTTATGCGTGGTATGCGGACAAACGAAGCATTTTTTTATCAAATCTAATTTAATATCAAAATTTGAGCATTGTAATGCAATTATGGTGGATACATTGTTTTTAATTGAAAAAAAAAAAAAATGAGGAAAGAAATAATAATTTAATAAGGAAACGGGTAAAAGGAAGAGTACAAATCTCCAGAGCTCGTGGTCATACAGCGTATTAAGCAGTTCAGAAGCACTAACTAAATATAAATAAAACATAATTAAATGTTTCATAAACCAAAACCCAATTTATTATTCTCAGGAGCGAAGTTTTAAATTCAGTGTGCAAACATTTTATAGGACTCTAAAAAATGTTGCTGTGACTTGGTAAAGGAAGCTAAGGCTTTTAAATTAATCTTATGATGCATGAATTGCAGTTAAGAATTAAAATTATAGACCCTGAATTATTTGAGAATGGCTTAGGTGACGCATCACAAGTGGCATCGGTGTTTTACATTTGGAGAGGCAAAATGAACGATGAACAGCCAACGAACGCCACTGGCACAGCTACCCCACATGTAATTTGAAAAAGTTATTCTCAAATAATTTCGACTGTAATAAACATGGATAACGTCATTTATCAAAACTGTAATATATTGTAATGTCATAAATATGTAAATTCAATATAAGCATTTCTAATTTGCCTTGCCTGTAGTTTGATTTGTAAAGTAAAAAACTTTAAATAGTTTAAATTATTTTATTTGTAGACACTGCTACGCACAGTACGTCTTTAGGCAGAAGAGAAACACGTGTAGCAGTGATGACAAATAAAATAATTTAAACTCTTTAAAGTTTTTCAGTTTACTAATTAAGTTAACATGAACTTTAAACAAGTAAAAGACTGATCAATACAAGTGTTGCCCGTGATGTTTACGATTTTTCTTAAAAATGAAGAAACTGTCATAGAAACTAATTTTCTTGCTCCTACCAAAACAGTCCTAATATAAAAAGGTTGTATGTAACAAATTTACTATAAGCAGTAAATAAACATCTTATTTTCAAAACTTCATTCCACGATAATATCATCTAAAGTTGCATCATCTGGAGACGAAAGCTGAATAAAAAGAGCACCTAGATTCTACTATAACTTTTAAATTATTCAATTTTATATTGATCTCTGTCATCCTCTTCCACCTACAAGCCAACATTTATGTGAAAATTGTTCCTTTGTTATTTATCGTCTGTATCATATATGTGTTAATCATTATTTCTAAGTGATCTCAAAAAATTCCGAAATCAAAACAGCAAAACAATATATCGTACCTCTTTATTAAGGTAACAGTGTATTGCACAATTTGTTTGTTTTTAAGTTTTGTAGTACTTATTGGTTGATTTCAATTACGCGGGTGCGAATCGGCACCTCTTAATTGAAACCTTATCTACATTAAACAAAATTTTCGTGGATTTCGAGTGCTTGCAAATTAATTTTACCCTGGTTGCTGCTAAAAATTTGTTAAATTTAAATGCATGATGTTAGATGGTTCAATTACCTATTGATTTCTGTCATCGATAACACATTTTATGTTGTTTTTTTAAGCAGTTAAATGTAGTACAACAAGATATTTAAATAATACCTTCACTATTAAATAAACACATGAAAATTAATTAAAAACTTAAAATTCCATTTAACATTACTAAATTAAGATCTAATAAATAATATCATTAAACAAAAGTCTAATTAGTTTAAATTTAATTACTATCTTCATCACGATGAAATCATTTCAACTGACAGCAGTTATTATGAATATATTCGCAATGACGATTGGCCGTAATAAAGAGAGGAAACAACATCTTTCGTTTCTCTTTGATCATAAACAGCGTTTGTTACTAGTTTGCGAATAGTTTACAATATAGCAGTAATAGGTACAGGGATTATATCAACCTACTACGTATAGAAAGGGACAACAAGAAGTTCTTTGTTATAGGGAACTAACATTTTATTACATACCTCCATGTAGCACAAGAATTCCTTTATAGTGACTTTATTGAATTTTCAAATACATTAGCAGCATCTGCATCGCTGAAATACAAAAACATTACCAAGCTTCTTTGAACTGAAGCGACTGAAAAAGAAAACGTCGTTTAAACAAGTGATTAAAAGATTCATTTACACAACCTATGAATTTGCTATATGTACGTACACATTTTCTGACTCATATCTAGGTAATAGTATATTACATAACGAGAATAGTAAACAGCCTATTACGCACGAGTTCAAAAATTGCGCACGAGCCTCGTAGGGGCGAGTGCAGTAATTTAACGAGTGCGGAATAGGTGTTTGCATTCGAGTTATGTACTATACTTTTTCTACGACCACCAAAAAAAGCACATTTTAACAAAAAAATGTATTCCATTTTATCATAATAATTAACATACTTCGCAACATTGAATAAATATCCCATAAGGACGATGCTTTGAACTGTTTCGAAATTTCGTCAAAATAAGCGAGAACAACATTTTCAGAAAACGATTTCATTTTGTTCTTTAATCTCCGGTCCATAAAATTTGTAGCGAGATTATTTCATATCGCTTTTGAGATTTTGCTGCCACAAGGTAATCTGTTGCCTCATTAAGTCATTATCATTAGCTTTGTCGACAATATTTGGTGGTGTACAAACAATCTCAGAATCTGGTTCAGATGACATTATGTTGTTGTAGTAATAGAGAAACTCACAATCCACAAAATACCTTTTTCAGACTTTTCTCTGACATAACTTTTGTATTTTGTCAACAAAAGTCAAACGCGCATGCCTACCACTACGCATATACTAAAGAAAAAAGTTCTTATCTCCAGATAAAAAAAGGATTAATTTAATACAAAAAAGAAGGATGGTATATGTAGAATATAATTCTTAACTAGATTTATCTTGAAAATAAAAAACATTTTCATATTATCACTGTAAATGGTATAAGAAGGTGAGATATACTGCCAACATATTTTTAGTAAAACAAATAATTCCGTATTCCTTACACACAGCCATTACACACAACTGTGTGTAAAGAATCATTTATACAGTGACTAGATTGTACAAAATTAGCTATTTACAATAGTGGGAGTAGAAAAATTACTTTACACTTGTGTACGCACATTCCATAAAAATTAATTTAGAACATTCAAGATTTAAATTAGCGCAACATATGAAAAATCTAACATTTGTGTACAATTATTGTCATACATTGAATAACGGCAACTAATTCCCTGTAAATATATTTAACGAGTGATTTCCTAATTACCCATGTTTATGTTATCTACATCAGCGTTACATGAAAAAAGACCTGTCTTCTATGCACTCTGCTGAAATATTAAATCTACAGTATTTTCCTTACTAAATTGTAAAATACTGTTACGAAATACACCCTTATGCCGCCCCAGTACGACGCCTATGGCGGTCGAGAGCCTTCTGGACGTACGCACGGCGCTGATGGGTGAATCATCGCTGTTGACGGCCGAGAGGCGGGCGCATAAAGACAGGTCTGGAGCGTCTCGAAGCGGCGTCCAGGGGAGTCTCGAAGCGGAGTCGCGATGGATGTTCGTGAAGGATCTCGATCAGAGACTATGGGTTTAAATAGAGGCGACCGTAGGTAATGGATTCATTCAGTCAGTGAAGACAGTCAAGAGCGCCGGATTAATTTCTGTACATAGATAGTGTTGTAATTCGAGCTAAAGAAATAAATATTTGAGTTTCACCAACGCCCGATTTATTATACGCCCGTCAAGCGTAACACTGGTGTCAGAAGTGGGATTAATTGTGAAATAAATCGGGATTCGAATTTGTGTTGGTGCTACTAGGGGAGACCGGAACAAAGTGAACTTTCGAGAAAATTCTCTCGCGCGACGTCCGTCAAGACTCTAGAAGTTTCTAGAAGAAAATTTTATGCCGACTACCACAAGAGCGCAAACAGCCAACATGGAGGAACAACTGACCAAAATGATGAAAATGTTGAGCGAAAATCAAAGAATAATGGAAGAAAATAGAAAAGAAGATCGCAGAATAATGGAAGAAAATCAAAGAATAATGGAAGAAAATAGGAAAGAAGATCGCAGAATAATGGAAGAAAATCAAAGAATAATGGAAGAAAGTAGAAAAGAAGATCGCAGAATAATGGAAGACAATCGAAGAATAATGGAAGAAAATCAAAGAATAATGGAAGAAAGTAGAAAAGAAGATCGAAGAATAATGGAAGAAAATCTAAAAGCTATGCAAACTACACTTTTGAACAGCCGAAGTGAAATCCTCCAAGTCATGCGAAATGAAGTGGACGAGGTGAGAAATGAAATGGAAAACAAGATCAAGGAGCTCGAAGAAAGGTTGCAAACACCACGACCTACAATTACGACCCCTGCAAAATTCAGTCCGGTGAGAGTTCAACCCCCTATTTTCGATGGGCAGACGTCGTGGACTACTTATAAGAAGCAATTTGAAGCTGCGGCCTTGTCGAATAGCTGGAATGACCAACAGAAAGCGACCGCTTTGGTAGTAGCACTACGAGGTACGGCCCTGGAGATTCTACAGACATTATCAGAAGAGAACCAGAAGGACTATACCGCCTTGACGACCGCCCTTGAACTCAGATTTGGAGATGAACACCTCCGGCAAGTTTTCGTAGTGCAGCTTAAATCTAGGATTCAGAAGAGTAGTGAATCTCTTCAGGAGTTTGCGGCTGATGTTAAACGCTTGGTACACCTCGCCTATCCTGAAGCTCCGCAAGACTTCCAAGACAGACTGGCAGCAGAAACCTTCGTAAACGGGGTAAGAGATAGTGAGGTAAGAAGAGTCCTGCAGATCTCCGGGTTCAAGAAACCATCCGAGGCGCTGATTCGAGCGTTAGAAGTGGACGCCGCATACAACAGCTCACCTCGTTCCAACGTTAAGATACGAGGTATCGGGGTTGAGGCCGAAGTAAACCCTATTCAAGAGAGTCTCGACAAAATGAACGAGAACTTTGAGAAATTCGCCCGCGAAATAATTGCCGAAATCAAGACGGGCAGTTCTAGACAACATGGAGGGCGCCTAGAATGTTACAGGTGTGGGCGTCAAGGGCATATTAGGAGGGATTGCCGTATTAGATCGCCAGCGCCGATGAGGAGATCGCAGCCGCGACCTCCTCTACATCAGGAGCAGGAAAACTAAAGGCAGTCGGTACCTCGGGGCGCGTACTGGCTGCTAAAAGAGAAGCCCCAACTACTATAATGGTTAGAAGTATCGCGGGGAGCGTCGACAGTCCGACAATCAGCGGAAAAATCAATGGACGGGAATCGAAGATCATCATCGACACAGGAGCCGAAGTGTCCCTTGCACGCAGATCCAGGTTACAAAATTGCCACATTAAATCAGTATGTACCGCCACGAATGTAATGACGGTCACAGGAGAAACAACACCGGTTCTGGGTACAGCGGTGGTGAATGTAGAGCTCGGTCGACTCCGAATAAGGCATGAAGTTCTGGTGGCGGAAATCGCTGACGATTTCATTCTGGGTATGGACCTAATCAGCCGGTATGGTTTAATGATCGACCCAGAACAGAAAATTCTGCGTTTTGGAGCCGAAGAATTTGTGCTGGGACGTCCGAATGTGGAAGGTGCAACGGTCAGACTAGTGGTCTGTCAGACAACGAAGGTAGATGGTAATGCAGAAGTCATCGTCCCCGCCAGAGTAGAGACGAACCCCGGATACAGTTTGGGGATGGTACAGCCGGCACGTGACTCGACCCACAAACTCCTGATCGCGAGCACCCTAGTCAAAACCGATCGTGACATACCCTTACGTGTGGCAAACGTGTTTCCCAATGCAGTCAATATTAGAAAAGGGGAGATTATCGGAATGTGTGAGCCAGTCGCCCGAGTATTGAACTGCGAGGAAGAAGACGTTGAGAATGAATCTTGGGAAGGGGATACCAAAGGCTTGGAGGTCAACTGGGACCAGCTGTCTGCTCGTGAGAGAAAACTGGCCAAAGGACTCATTCGTAGGCACCGTAATGTCTTCGCCTCAGAGGAGGAACCATTCGGGAAGACCAACATCGTAGAACACCGAATAAACACTGGTGACACTCAACCGATCCGTCAGGCTCCTCGAAGACTACCCCTAGCCAAACAAGAAGAAGCTACAAGACTCGTGGACAACATGTTGAGAGATGGGGTAATTGAAGAATCCAACAGCGCGTGGTCATCTCCAGTAGTCTTGGTCACCAAGAAGGACGGGACTACCCGATTTTGCGTCGATTACAGGAAACTGAACGACGTGACGAAGAAAGACAGTTACCCCCTTCCTCGAATAGACGATACCTTGACGACCCTATCCGGCTCGGCGTGGTTTTCGACTTTGGACTTGAAGAGTGGCTACTGGCAAGTAGGCTTGCACCCGGACGACAAAGAAAAGACTGCGTTCTCCACCGGAAGTGGCCTCTATCACTTCACCGTTATGCCCTTCGGGTTATGTAATGCGCCAGCAACATTCGAGCGGCTGATGGAGATGGTGCTAAAAGGACTGACATGGAAGACCTGTCTGGTATACCTCGACGACGTCATGATTATGGGCAAAACGTTTGACGACCATCTGAAGAATCTCGAGGAGGTGCTAGAACGAATGGAAAAGGCTCGTTTGAAACTAAATCCCAAGAAATGCTCGCTCTTCCAGAAAAGAGTCGAATTCCTGGGCCATATCGTGTCGGAGAAAGGAATAGAAACCAACCCGACGAAAGTTCTTGCTATCCGGGATTGGCCCATACCAAGAGACAAGCATGAACTACGAAGCTTCTTGGGACTCTGCACATATTACCGACGATTTGTAGAAGGGTATGCCGACATCGCAGCACCGTTACACCAACTGACGGAGCAGAAGGCGACTTTCAAGTGGAGCAGTACATGTGAGATGGCCTTTAAGAGACTGAAGACGGCTTTGTGCACCAGCCCCATTTTGGCTTACCCCAGGGACAAAGGAATGTTCGTCCTCGATACCGATGCGAGTAACTCGGGAGTTGGGGCCGTATTGTCGCAGATACAAGATGGGGAGGAAAGGGTTATCGAATATTTTAGCAAATTACATTCCAAACCAGAGAGAAATTACTGTGCCACAAGGAAGGAACTGCTAGCCATTGTCAAAGCCGTCAACCACTTCCACAAGTATCTATACGGACAGGAGTTTCTGATCAGGACCGACCACGCTGCCCTCTCGTGGCTACTGCGGATAAAGAATCCCGAGGGCCAAGTAGCGCGTTGGCTGGAACGACTACAGCAGTACCACTTTAGGATCAAACACCGAGCGGGTCGACTTCACAACAACGCTGACGCTTTGTCAAGACGTCCGTGTGGAGAGTGCAAGCACTGCGACAGGATCGACGCGGAAGAAGGGAACCTGCCCGTTCGTCGGACGATTTTTGAGCAAGATGAAGAATGGACAACGGCGCGGTTAAAGCGTGAGCAAGAAGCAGACGACATAATCGGACCAATACTAAAGTGGAAGGAGGAAGGAGTCGAACGACCCGGCTGGGCAGAATTGTCCGACCAATCCCCCAGTTTGAAGGCGTTATGGGCCCAATGGGATTCCTTGGTCATGGAAAATGGGCTTTTGAAGCGAAAGTGGGAGAGTCCTGATGGGCGTACCTCTAAGACGATGCTGGTACTCCCCAAGGTAAAGGTTTCCAAGGTCTTAGAGGAAGTTCATGCCGGAACATCTGGGGCCCATTTCGGAGTGAATAAGACTTTGTTGAAAATCCGGGAGAGGTTTTATTGGGTAGGCTATCGTGACGACGTCGAAAGTTGGTGTCGCAAGTGTACGACGTGTGCGGCCAGCCAAGGTCCTCATACCAGGGCGAGGGGAAAAATGAAGAAATATAATGTTGGGGCACCTTTCGAAAGAATCGCCATTGATGTGGCCGGTCCGTTCCCTGTAACAAACGACGGCAACAAGTTTATCCTGGTGGCTAGCGACTACTTCAGCAAGTGGCCAGATGCCTATGCCATTCCAAATCAGGAAGCCGTCACGGTCGCGAAAGTACTGGTTGACAATTGGATCAGTAGGTTTGGCGTCCCCTTGGAACTTCACTCAGACCAGGGACGCAATTTCGAATCCAACGTCTTCCAAAGAGTGATGCAGCTACTGGGAATACGTAAGACAAGGACAACGCCACTACACCCACAGTCCGACGGCATGGTGGAAAGGTTCAATCGGACTATGGAGCAACACCTTTCGAAAGTGGTAGAAGAGCACCAAAGGGATTGGGACCAGCACCTTCCACTATTCCTGCTGGCCTACCGCGCAGCTATCCACGACACCACGGGCCAAACACCTGCTCACGTTGTATTTGGGAAGGAACTGCGGCTGCCCTGTGACCTAGTCTTTGGATTGGCATCCGAAGAACCAATGGAAGTACGTGACTACGTGGACGAACTGAAAGAGAAGTTGGTCAACGTGCATGAACTAGTGAGGGGCCGGATCAAGATTGCCAGTGACCGAATGAAGACCCGTTATGATGTGAAGGCCAACTGTGGCGGATTCCAGGAAGATGACTTAGTGTGGCTGTATAACCCCCGACGGAAGAAGGGACGTTGCCCAAAACTGGCTCCTGACTGGGAAGGTCCATACACTATCGTCACTAGAATAAATGACGTAGTTTATCGGATCCAACGTGGACCAAAGACGAAGATGAAGATCGTTCATCTCGATCGACTAAAACGGTACGAAGGAAACAACGAAGACGCTTCCGATCGGGACGATCGGATTTGAAGAGGGGGGCAGTGTTACGAAATACACCCTTATGCCGCCCCAGTACGACGCCTATGGCGGTCGAGAGCCTTCTGGACGTACGCACGGCGCTGATGGGTGAATCATCGCTGTTGACGGCCGAGAGGCGGGCGCATAAAGACAGGTCTGGAGCGTCTCGAAGCGGCGTCCAGGGGAGTCTCGAAGCGGAGTCGCGATGGATGTTCGTGAAGGATCTCGATCAGAGACTATGGGTTTAAATAGAGGCGACCGTAGGTAATGGATTCATTCAGTCAGTGAAGACAGTCAAGAGCGCCGGATTAATTTCTGTACATAGATAGTGTTGTAATTCGAGCTAAAGAAATAAATATTTGAGTTTCACCAACGCCCGATTTATTATACGCCCGTCAAGCGTAACAATACTTTGCAGTTTTCAATACGATTTCAGGGGTGTGGGTTTTATCATATAATACGGACATCTGAACACAACCGCACAGTTTTTTTCGATCAAACGCCCCCACATTGCAGTATATTTCACTAGCAGAACTCGTTCGCTCTGTTGTATAGAGCGAATTCTCTCGCCATATCCAAGAAGTCGTCAAGGGACAATGATCATCAAAAGAAGTTCTAAAATGTCATGAAACACTTCTTGCACCATGTTTACATTATTTACTTTATTTACAAACAACCCTACTCGTCACCACCATGTTGAGTTTTTGTGGTTCCTTCTGTATTTATCCTTTTTCGCTAACTGATTTATTACGACCCCATACATACATAAATACAATTTCTTCCCCAGCATTGTACTCTATCTATCGGGTGACAGGCTATTTTCATATTTTATAGCTGTATCATGACCAGAGTTAGCCAAAGCCGAAGTGATGAGGAATCAATCAGACAAATATTAAATACGACGGCGCGACGTTAGGCGATAAATTTAGCTACCTGACTGTGTAGTCTCAACCTCAATGGCGTTGGATTCAGTCCAGGGTTTATCTGATAGAAAATTGTGATGTTAAACGATGATTTTTAAATTTTAAGGCAATTTTGACGTTCAGGAGAACTCGTATAACTAAGGAATACCTAGAAAAACTAGTAATTGTTATTAGGATCTCCCGACATTGTAGCAGAAAATGTGGCCACAACTGCAGTAGGACTGGCAATTGGACGGCAATGAGCATCACTTTCGTGATGCTGAAGCCTGATCATAACCCCCAGTGTACGAGAAATATGTTTCCCGTTTCCGTCTGTTTATCAGTCGGTCGGTCTGTCTGTCTGTCCGCCCTCTCTATCCATTTTTGTTAGATAGGTAATCTCCGAAACTATCACACCCATTGTTGTTGAATTTTATACGTGTACTAGGATCATCGAGTAGATGATAAAACGTTAAAACATCGCCACCAACAATAGGATGAGGTCATCTCTAAAATTTACATTAGTAAATATTATTTAAATAATCCAAAATAACTGGTACGAATAAGTTACAAAGCCAAATGCTCTGAAAAGCGGTATAAGGTTATCGTAAGCATGATAAATGATTATCAAAATTTGTTTGTTTACACCTCCTAAAAAATGATTACATCAGTTTACAATTTTGCCGAAAAAAATTCCCTTAAATTTTATAAAATTACAATTTCCTGCTTGTGTGATTTAAGAATTCATATTGAGTTTTTATCCCAGACATCCAGATTGTTGTGAAAAAATTCAAAAGTGTATTTAACAATTTAACTTTGCAATTGCAAAAGCGAATGCTCTGAAAAATTGCAAATGTTTTAAGGTTCTAGGATAAATGATAAATCGTTAATCAAAATTTATCCATTTATGGTTTCCCCAAATAATGATGACGTAATTTTACAATTCCACCATATTAATTGTCTTTAAATGTTATAAAATATCATACTCTTGCATATGTGATTTATGAGTCCGTGTTGAGTTTTTACCCTTGGCATCCAGATTTTTGAGAAAAAATAGAAATTTTATACTTAATAAATAAATTACAATTTAACTTTGAAATTGTATAAACCGAACGTTGTGAAATTTTGCAAATATTTTAAGGTTACTGGAAGCATCGTAAATCGTTAAACACAATTTGTCCGCAAAAGAACTTCAAATTCCAGGAGAGGTTGATTATGTGGCCAATAAACCAAAAACCTACTTTGTTAATATTGCCGCAGATTTGGTCAAAAACCTAACTAAAACCACCTACGTCTGACTATGATTTATCAAAAATAATTCATTCAATGTATATTAATTCTACAACGTTATAACAAAATTTTGGACATCATTATAAAACTCAAAAATACGAAAAATTGTGGGATTGAAGGCATTCTAGTAAGAATCATTAAACATTGTAAAGATGAGCTAAGCGAGTCATCAATTTGTTGACAATTTTTTCTAAAATATTTGAACCCGGTATGCATTATAGAATCTGTCAATTCTTAACAAAATTACAATATTATTAATCATAGTCAACATGGTTTCCCCAGAAGAAAATCGGCTGAAACAGTTATTTTTGAGTATGCAAAAAAATGGATTTTATTGAGGAGAAAAAAGTGATTATGGGGCTTTCCAAGGATCTTTCAAAAGCATTCGATACTTTCTCATAAATTGGAATGTTACGGTATCCTAGGGATATGCTTAAAACGGAAAATCATATTTTGAAAATAGGAAACAAAAGGTCGTCATTAAGGAAAGATATAAAACAAGCTAATTCTATTTATTAAAAAATAATCTAGGCATTCCACAAGGTAGTATTTTAGGGCCTATTTTTTGTTATATTATACATAAACGATCTTCACTGGGTTTTGAGAGATCTAGGAAAAAAATTGTTATAAATTCTGCCGCTCTACTAATCGCTAACAACACAGTACTTTCGACCGTTGACCGTGGTGAAAATCTAGAAAAAAGAGTGCAAACGTGGTTATTAATGAATAGACTTTCATGTAATAAAAACAAAACCTACTGCATGTTCTTTAAAACTAAAAATTCAAAGATTTTCCGACTAACATTGTACTGAATGATAATAATCAGACATGTTTCACATCAAATACTAAATTTTCAGGTCTTAGAATTCATGATACTTTAAGCTGGTCTTAGCATGTCCAGAAACTTTGCAAGAAATTGGACACAGTTTTATACACAGTATGATGCCTTAAAATCGATCTATTTTGCAACCTTTCAATCATTAACGACAAACCTACGGGTTGTCGTTCTGGGGCACAGTACAGATATAAACAAAATATTTATTATTCAACAACAAATGATACGAGCAATCGTAAATTTACAACCGGGAGATAGTATAGCTTTTTTAAGTTGCTTTATTAGTATGCTTGTTCATGACAGATTTTTTTGGATTTGAACTCTTAAATCACTGTGCTCTGGGATTCCAAATAAATATTCCCCATTGATGTGATGATGTGATAATTTAATTCAGGATTTTGTTTACCAATATGAAGTACTGTACGTTAAGATTTATTTTAGACCCCGGTCGAAAATAAAATTTATACGTTTTTATAAACCAGTTGCACTAAAAACATAGTTATACAACTTAACATCATCTACATACATTGCATAGGGTGAAACAGTACATTTGGGAATGTCGGCAGTGTAGAGAAGAAATAACTTGGACCCTAAAACAGATTCTTGGGGAACTTCGGGGAACTTCACTAAATACATCTAAAACATTATTAAAACCATTCCTAACTCTTACAGAAAATTGTCTATTTGTAAGAAAACATTCGATCTACACTATTAACTTTACGCCGATGCCATAAGAATTCAATCTCTTTATAAGTGACTTCAAAGGTACTTTATTGAACGCATTAGAAAATATAAATAGACGATATCTACAGCTTCAGATTTATCTACAGCTGATGACCAATCATTGAGACAAGATAACAGATTTTCTGCATAGATCTACCTTGAATAAATCCAAATTTCTGGTTACGAAGAAATGTATATTGTTTTAGACAAATGTCTAACTGTTGAACTGTTCCACTAATATACTTTCCATAATTTTCACTGCTGAAGATTTAAGATTTATAGGTCTTACGTCCCCAGCAATGGAAATTATGGGTCTGTATGTAAATTTGTTACCATATTTATATATAGGCCGAATATATACGGTTTTCCAGGTAGTTAGCTATGTTGACAATTGAAACGACTGATCCATTATAATATGCAAAGACATTGCATTGCAAGTGGACGACTGTTTAAGTACAGAAGAGTGTATTTTGTCAGGTCCTGGGCACGAATTTGGTTTAATTTACTCTAGCTTTATTAAGATCGTATTAGTTTCAAATCTAGTGTCAAACATGGTTCCATCAGTTTTTCCATTGTCTGTTAAAGGGGGAATGTGTCTGACATTACTATACGACGGACAGAAAAAATTCGCCAACAAATTAAAAAAAAAAAAATTTAGAGTTATCAAGCCGGTTTAATCTCAGTGCCTTGGTTCCCGCAGACAAATTACATATTTAAAAACTACTTTAGGATTCTCACTAGACACAGTATGTTCTTCATCATTATTTCTAACATTCTTAATTTCTCTGATTAACGTATTAGAAAACAAGTTGTGTAATTTGTAATCAGCTGTTAATTTTGTTCTCCTATATGTTTGCCACAATGCTTTTTTACGTTACATTAAGTAAACTATTTGTTAATCCAAGGCTTCAAAGGGTTTGTTAAATAAGTTCTTTGACTCGAACATTCTACTTGTAATTTGGGTAAAATATAACGAAATATTTGCCCGTTATCTTCCACAGACTCTGATGAAAGTTTAGTACTCCACACAGTATCTGCTACTATTGTCCTAGATCCTTCTTACACAAAATGTTTATCCCTGTATACAGGTGATTGCGAAATATATGCAAAAAAAAAGTTCCAAAGTGGCAGCAATGTCGAGAAATAAAGATAAATTGTTATACGCGCCGCTGGTAGGATCTTGTGACCTACATAATTACTACAATGAATGACACAGAGCGACGAGGCTTAAGAACCACAAAAAACCGATAAGGAAGGTGCAAAAAGAGGATACGGGCAGTCATGCTCATGACTCATGAACTAGCGCGTGGTGTGTTTGGTTATGTTTGACAATCGTGAATTGTACCAATTCTGAGCGTATTGACATTTATGGCCGCGAATTGTGGATCGAACGCTTTCCAAATCGGGCAATCCATGTGCGCGAACATTTGCGTCAGTGGTACAGCATCTCCAAGATCATGGTACCTTCGAGCTTCAAACTCACGATCGTGGCCATAGTACCGCTGAAAAACAAATTTTGGAACGCGTCGAAGAAGAGCCCCACATCATCCCTCGCCGACTTGCAGCTGAGGTTGGAATTTCACAGTTTGTAGTGCATCGTACATTAACAGAACACATACATACCATGTTCAAAAAGTGCAAGATTTCGAGTCCGCTGATTGTCCACGTTGTGTAATTTACTGCAAATGGTTGTTACCGCAGTGTCGTAAACGCCCTAACTTTGAAAGTGCATTTTGTTTACGTATGAAGCAGGATTCACTCGCAATGGTGTTTTCTGCAGCCACAACACTCACATTTGGTCCGATGAAAACAAGAGTTTCAACATTTGTTATAAAAAGTTAGTAGCATTCTAAATTGCTCTTATTTTTGTTCTAATAAACAGTGTAGAATCATTGTGAGAAGGACCAAACATCCGTCAGAATAAAACTCAATCATCATGAAGCATTACCAACAATCGGTCCTTCTCAGAATGAATGCATGAATGAACAAAAAGTCGGTTTTACTTTTAACTGAAAGTGTTTACATCGTTTTTCTTCGAACGTTTTTCCACCTAATATTTACAAGATGGGTCAGTGACCTTGTATCGAGGGTGGTCCATGGAGGTTTTGCCCCATTCGATTTTTAATTTGTTTTTTCTATATTTCGACACTGCTATGGTAGGGGATGCCGTGGTTAAAATTATTGCATATATTTCGCAGTCACCCTGTATTCAATATAAGCACCGCATGATCCGATTTGCCTATTGGTGGAAGATCTTGCAGATCAGAGGTTAAGTTAGTATTCGAAACCAATATCAAATCTACAAGACTAGGATTTTGCTAACTTCGAAAACGAGTATATTCTTGAAATACTTAAATGGCGTGGGTGCTTCATAAGAAATCAGTTAAGAGTTGGCAAGATGCAGGTACATATAGATCATAACGCAGAGACCAAGAAAGGTCTGAAAAATTAAAGTCAACGGTGATGACAATGTCAACATATTGAAGAAACAAATCTGTAAAAAAATAAAGAGCTCTTGATTGTTCTCCAAAGTCGAGCTAGGTGGGCGGCAAATACACCCACAAATAAATACAGGGTGACCCAACTAAAACGAAACAGACGGGACCCTAGGCGCTGCACTTGATTATGTAAAAAATGCTCGAACAGGTCGATTTTTGATTCAAGGGGGACGTATAACGTTGCTAGTTTCATATGTTTATATCGAAGTGAATGGCGGTTATTTTCAACATTTATTACGTTGACATTCTTAACGAGTAAGTAAAAAGAGGTTCTATTTTATTGATTTTCCATAATACAATTTTTCAGGAACCAATCCACCGATTTTAAAAATTCTAACACTGTTAGAAAGAGAATTAATAAGGCTTGCACATAAGATGCCTTTTGACCCATGGTGCCGTTTAAGATTTTTTATATGTTATACGTCCCTACAGGGCCGACAGTCCCGTCTATTTCGTTTTCGTTGGGCCACTCTATATACATTTTTTAAACGCTAGTAACAAAAAAAGGCATTCTAACTGACGCAACGAGTTAGGAATAATGTCAATACGTAATTGGGAAAAAATGTCATTACTCAAATAAATGCAAACTACTTCATACCAGTCTTATCGCATCTATAGACCGTGCACCCCGGAAGATGAAAAAGAAAATCGCTGAATATCATTTAACCAAGTTTCACCCACTAATACCACACTACGGGGTTTGTAAAAAATTTTAACAGCTACTAATTCAATTTTCGCCAGATTCTTAGTGTTCTCGTTCCACACCTCGTTTCGACACTACAACCGTCTACATTTTGTTCGGTCTCGGCATTCTCGAATCCTACTTCTGAACTGTAAAATCCTTTTTATTTCTCTCGATTGTGATCTCGTTACTCAGTCCTTGCTTCCGAAGAGAAAAATAAAAAGCGAACTTGATATGAAAAAAAAAAACTACACATATTCACATTTTACCAAAAATACAAAGGCACAACCACTCACGAACGACACTCTGACGGAAGTGTCTGCAAGAAGTGACTCTGCCCTAACCTCGTCCTTCTTCTCCTGCTCTTCAGCTCCGTTCCGACGGTGTGTGGCATTCAAATTTGGCGCACACCAACATGATTATGTTTCAATAACTGATGAATCGTCAAGCAGAGCTTACTTAAAATTCATAGTAACACATCGTGTTTACTCGTGTACTCCTCTTTTTAACCTTATTTATTTATTTCTTTAATTATCTCAAAAACGTTTCACCTTATTCCCTTAAAATTCTGAGAACCTTATATTGTGGACATCAAAGTAAATCTAGTAAAAAAAAAAAAAGTAAATATAGCGTCACATCACCAGGGGACGCTATTGTAAAGTCACCTATGGTGACAAACGAATAATAATTTTAAGTTTTCATGTTGTTTATTAAAAGAAGAAAAATAAAGTTTTTCTTTCATAACCTAACGCTTCTTCAACTACATTCATGCTCCTTCGACTAAAATACTCATTCCCACTGAAACGCTGATGACGTGATTTCAAACATCCTATATCTCAAAAAAATTTGCTTTAATATTGCAAAGCCGAAAGTTTTCTACGTAAATATATTTCATAGCTTATGGTTGGTTTTATAGTTTTTTAGGTACCTTTGTTTCCAAACATAAATATTTGAAGAAAGTTCGATAAATTCTGATCCGAACCTTAATGCAATAATTATAATGCCGATAAAAGCTAATCAGTTGACAGATGCTACAGTAGGCATATACAAGTTCACTGCAAACAACTGTAATTTGTCGCGATAGATCTATACGTTTGATCTTGAGATTTTGAGAAGTCCATAAGAAAAATTTTCAACACAAACGATTTCAAGACGACGAAAACGTGTTATATAGGCGATCGGAGTGGATCGAGACCGATTTATTACAATATTCCGTGAAAATGTAACATGGCAGAGTCGGTAGGCTTTTCCTTAAGCGACGTTTTTAACGGCAAAGTAAGCAACAATGTTATGTTATTTAATGTTCCGCACTATAAAAACCGTGTGCCGCACACAATTTCAATTTCTCTCGTGTACGTTTTTGTCACCCTCAAAGAAAAATTCCTTTATTACGTTTTTCCCGTTATATTTTAAGATACGATCTAAGCCAAAAACAAAGCAAGCTGCTCGCTTCTCACGGCAACAACTCAGCGCATGTTCGATGAACCGAGTAAAAACACCATTGTCTTAATCCTCTTAATTAAATCGAGAATCAAGGAGATAAATTCACAAAGACTAAAACAAAATTGACTGATACCGCCACATCTTCTCGAGTCCATAATTAAGAGCGTGTGTTCTCGGTTTTCCCAGCGGGCTAATTTATTTGGAGTCGACAAGCGTACAAGAAAAAAATCAACAATGGGGTGGCTGAAGTCTTGTGGCCCCTGTCGACGAACAGAACAGATGACAACTTCAGACCTAGTAAATTAATTGAAACGTTAAGAAGGCAAAAGCGCTGCTTTTAGACCAAAATCGACGTGACGCCTCTTTCTGAAACGTTAACGAGACGAATCAATGTTTTACTTAATCTCGATTTAATTATCGAAACGTCTTTGTTTATGATGAAGAGGGCGAAGAGAAGACCCGTCGATTATTTTTCCCCGTTCGATTCGAACTAAATCACCTTATTCTCGGATTTAATTTCGATTTTAATTTCCAGCCAGTCCATTTCCGTCTTATAATGGAGTCGTTGCACCATTGATTATCAAGACATTTTTTAAAAAAGGTTTCAGAGATGTTTCCTTCAGAAGTCGTCTTACTTGTTTTCTTGTAGGAAGTCGCGAGAAGCGTCTTCGCAACAAAACTAATTTTTGAAACTGCATTCATTGGCAATTCTCGCGCATATTCATAGGGATGACGATAATAAAAAATTCGGAATGAAGTCGGAGGGAATTATAAATGCTAATACCTTCTAACTTCTACTTTAACTGTAATTTGCATCATAATGTAATAAGGGCTGAACAGGTGTTGAAGAAATTAAGAAAAATCGTTTGAGTAAATTTTTACGGAGGAAAACGGCGAGTCTGAATTAGTCGGATCGTTTGAAAACGAAAATGTGCTCGTGTTTTAACAAAAAAGTGTACTTATGATGAGTGAAGTTGGCTAATTCCACATAACTGAACTAACAAACGCTTATGAATTTACCGCTTTGAAGTTGCGTACATTTAAATTAATAGTTTATTTTATTTTAAGCAATCCTCCCGACTGCGCCAGTTGTAGAAATGTGAATCAATGATCAATCTTATGCAATACTAAAAACTAAACTAACGAAAGTGACGTTTTCGTCAAACGCTGTTGAAAATATAGAACAGTGCTTTCATTTTGAAATTAGTGTGCTTGTTTGAAACGTTTTGCATTTCTTTCATTGATTTGAATGCTACCAACTACGCCAATTTTGAATACATATTCACTTGTTTTCCAACCCAAATTAAATCGAACGTTAAAATTTGGCCTCAAATCGCTCCCGTTTGTCCACTCACCGCGCAATTGAGGCATTTGTGCTCACGATATCCGCTTTTCATCATCATCCCTTCCTGTATTGTTCAGGTATGGTTTACAGCCACCCATTCCGATTTTATTTAGCACTATCGTTATTTTCTTTTTCGATACGATGTTCACGAATCGTCGAAATTTATTTCCCCCGAAGAAAATGCGGAGCGTTCTCTCCCGTCAATAAGAATAACGAAATATAATTTATAACCATCCCAACAAATGCACGAATCTGTTTCGAGCATCTCTCGCAATAGTCGATGGTAATTAAATTTGAGCCGCAGTGACGAAGGAAAAATTTTCAAAGCTGAAACTGAAAGGTCGACAAGTCTGTCTCGGAAAAGAGGGAAACAATATAACCCTGGAAGCTTGTCACGCCGTCAGATAGGCAAAATCCACGTCTAAATGTGAGAAGATATAAGCACTTCTTTAGGTTGACGTATTAAAATAAATACAAATTTATTTTGAAATTGTCTGTCGTGTAGGTACGGATGAACGGCTTCGGGATCCCTCAGGGGCCGGATTTACTCCGGAGTAAGTCCGGGATCGGAGTCTCTTTTCCTTCTATTCGCAGTTGACGAGCGGAGGGATTTTTTTAGACTGTTAATTGACTGCCAGCGCTTGGCCTATAGCTGCGTTAATTGTTAGAAAAGTAAAAACGGGGTTTAATGACACTTTGCGCTTTCTTACTGCTTCGTGTGTACTGAAAAAGTATGCTGCTTTTGAAGTGTAAATTCAATTAACACATTATTTGTTTTTTAGGTGGAAAGAGAATATTATTTAACGCAGCCGGTGGAATTTTGAAAAGAAATATTTTAATACCAAAATAATCGTCAATTGATGAAGATTATTTACTAGCTTTAAAGGAAAAGGACAACATTTGAGGTGAAAGTTTCTGTCTCTGTTATAAACTACTGATTTTTTATTTTTTAATAGTTTGATAGTGAAATAGCCTTCCGTATTGATCTGAAGAAAATTTAAATTTCGTAAGATTTCAAACCAATCTGTTGATTTTTCAAACAATTACAAAGAGAACGTCCTTAGAAAACATTCTGTATTTGCGTGTTTTTCTTTGCGACAAGTACGATAGTTATAAAATCGCATTTTTGTGTATTTTAATCACATTGCAATTGATTACTAGATAAACTCCATCGAATACACAACTAATTTAAACATGATACGACAAATTTATTAGCCGGTTTTTCGGTTACACGTGAAAATAATTCCCTTGTATCATCAGGTTTACAAACAACTTCATAGCAACGCTTAATTAATTTGTAACTTTGTTGTAAATTTGGGGAGTATAATTTGGCTTCAAATTTTATGTTTGTGTCGCGAGACTCACAAATTTATTTTTTTTTTACTTTCACCCATATCCTAAAATTGAAATGTCCGCATTTATTTTATCAAAATAACAAAAGAACGAAACACAAAAGTAAATAATTTAAACAATTTTGCCTACCAGCACACCAGTAGTACACAATTTAATAAACCATAAAACATTTTAACTGACCATTATTTATGATTTAATTAAAAATGGTATAATAATAATATACGATATGCAAAAGACGTGGAATAAATTCAGTAATGCAAAAATTATTTGTCGACCTGAAGTTTTTATTTCTAATTCGTAAATTACGCTTTTTTAGGTTTCTTTACTTGTCCCTGACGTCATCCACTTTTGAACTATGACGACACACTAATGTTTTTTTAATGAAATGTGAATGTGTGGTCATACTATATTTTTATTTTTGCGTTGGATAGTATTATAAGGACCTGTTTAACAAATCCTACATGATATCTCTATCTTCAATGGTGTCAAAGAATATTGTACATAAAACATTACGTTATCGTCTAAAAATTTCTTAAATAATAACAAAAATGAAAATTCGTTATAATTTATAACACACTGATTTAGTATATTTTTTTATCAATAAACAATAAACAAATTTTCTCGTGTTTCTAACTTTTTTTGAAATTGTGTGAACCATTTGTTTGGAGCACAAAAATACAAATTTGGGTTCCTTTAAAAGGTATTTTGCACTAAAATGAGAATGTTTTCTAACCTACCATAATTTGGATGTTAAATGTCATTTTCAATAACCGCCAATTTTAGATGTGACTCTTTCTACATTCTAAAAAAGTCCTAAACAATTGGATTTTCACCGCATGCGTTAAATATATTTTTTATTGTGCACCCGTTACATACATAATATGTATGTACAGTCCCGACCACAGAAAACTGGAGCACTCTGATATAACAAAGCTGCAATTGTTATTTTTTTAATATCAAAATAACAATTTGAATATACGCTCCTGATTTGAAAAACGGAACCAAATCTAGTACTCCAGGTTTATATATGGCCGTGGGCATACAGTTCATCAAACAGAGAGAAAATAAAAATAAAATGATTAAAAAAACTCGCTGCACTTTAAAAAAGCTGTACAATTAGATTTTCGTACTCTAGAAACAGCAATGTGTGTACAACCACCCATTTGATTAATGAAATAAAACTTCGCATAGGGAACACACACAGGAAAAACATGAACATGAAGGTCAAGCAATCACTCTGGTAAACTAATAAGCAGACTCATATGTAGCAGGATGGATCCTAAACATTTCGACAAACTGTGATACAGTTGCAACCTGATCTAATGCTTAAAAATCATAATAGCAACATGGGCGATCTACAGGAATTTTTATTGAACTGTGTTCTGTTTAATTCGCCCAGTAGTAATTACAAAATTTGCCGTAACTTGTGAAAATTTAAATTAAATAATTACAACCCATTGGTGTAATGTATAAACGCAAATCTAAATTGGCGCAGTTAGTAGAATTTTTGCACTTTCTTATTAAAGAAAGAAAGTATAGCTGCCTGTATCATCGCAAACATAACTGCGAACATTACAAAAATCACGCCTTGTTTATTTCCGCTCCCCAATCTAAAAATCTTCTTTGTGTTCCGGGCACTGTGAATTCTCAAGCGAGACAAGACTCGCCACCTTCAAATTGGATCACCACAGGTTTGCTTTGATCTCCTTTACATGCAAATACACTAGGTGCTCACTCAACTTTATCCTGTTTATCCAGACCAATTTGTTTTTCCGTTAAGAGATCAGAAACCGCATTCCCGTCCGACTGTAATTTTGTTACCGAACTTTGAAGGTATTAAACGATAAGACAAAGACAACCTTAGAGTTTTAGTACATTCCTGGGTTAACCAAACCGGTTGCTTCGCAAATATTCTTCGGGTCTCAAGGTAAATCGCACCCTCCCTATCGGCAATTGAAATATTTGACGAGAACTGCAAAAATATTTACATATTTGGTTAACCGATCGCCCACTACCCCTGTTCTTCCTTAATTATCAATGTGTTCACACTCAGTTCCTGGATAAAGACGGTTCGCCCGGAAACGGCCACTGACCGGATTTTACGAACATGCACGAGTTGAGATCCCGGAAAAATCAATTTCGGAAGATGTTACCGCAATGCAAATATTTGAAAGTGTGTGTGTATGTTTGCTGTTGTGGTTTTGAAGAGGATGGAGCAGGAATAATTTTGTTATTAAGTTTCAATGGATGGATTTGGGAAGGTCTGACCCGGCATTAGTGAAAAGTAAACAGAGGTTTCTATGAATTTGAGATAGATGGTTAGGTCTGAGTGAAATTGTTACTAATTTAGGTTGCTGGCTCAGTTTTAATCGTAAACAGAGCGTCTTGATATTTGTAAAAGTAACGCCTAACAGGTCTGTGTTTATTTTGAGATATTTTCTCTAAGTGGATACAACCTCCCATAAAATGCTACCGTCATTACACAAATTGTCGAAAAATGCTGCGGTGCAGTGGTTTCGATTTTTGTGGAAATTTTTACACTCGTAATATATCTTGACTAAATCCATAAAAAAGTATTCTACCTAACTTCCAGTTTTCCTGTATTTACAGGTTTTTTAATTTTATCATATTCGCATTACATTTCCGGATCTAACTGCAACAACTGTAAACACTCCAACTACTTATTATTTCATTTTTTCATATCTCTTTCAGTAACGAAATTATTCCAACCCAAGAAATGACGTCATGGATGAAACAGCTATACCTGTTAAACCATTTATAAAGAGCTTTGTGCATGAAAACAATTTATTTCGATAGAGGTATTTGTGACGAGTGTCAAAATTGACAAAACAAAAAATTATTCATGTCTGGCGAACACACGGTGAAAGAGTTTTTCCCGCTTGAGAGATATGCTTGTATTGGTGAGACAGGAAGGCGTAGCGAGAGAATATTTGAGAAATGACAATTTGATGTTTGACGAAAGTGACTCTTAATTACATTCTACCCTAACCATCACGTGTGTAAAGTTTAATTTTAGACAAAAATCAAAAGTAACGTTAATTGGTACGATGAGAGCCAAATATCATATGCAGAATCCATAAGCTATTATTCATTTTATTCAAGAAAAACTACTAAGAATGAATAATAATAATCAAACCATGTACTTAGATCTTACATTTCAGATTTGTGTTGCGATTGTCTCAAGCACAAAATACTTCATAGCAACCTATTGAAAACTTTTATTTTTTACAAAGTCACTAAAATCACTACAAACTGTAATTCTACACCCACTTTTTTATTTAAATCTTTAATCTACCTCATCATACATACGAATTATTGTACTAACTTGTTTGCTGATTCAACAATTCGTCAAATTATTATATCCCTAGGCATTTATTTACATTACGGTACTGAAATAATTCAGAAAGGAAATTTAATTTCACATTTCACACAACGTTGTACTTCAAATTTGCCTGTGGTATTACATATTTTAATATTAAGTAACTATTAAAAAAAATAATTTTAGTTTAAAAACATCCTTAAAAAAAATTAATACATACGTCGTGAGGCGCTGCTTGATGATTATTTTACTCCAGAATCTTCTCCGTCGATAGCCTTACAAATAAATTTACAATTCGGACCCCATTCAGAGAAGGACACTGGTGAGAAAAAGGAAAGTTGTTATATTTTGTGAAATTTCTTAAATATGGTTTGAAAATGAAGCACTGTAATAATTAATGTTTTACAATTTATAGATTGGATAAATAGTGAAAAGCTGTGTTATCAGATACAAATATAAATAGATTGAAACTTCACTTTTTAAACGTCCTCATATAAACAATTTCAGAGACGTTAACTAAATAGCGAAATCTGGTCATTGATCCTTAAAATAAAAGGAAAAGTAGATATAGAGAGTTAAAGAACATCGATCTATTTTTTCATGGCAATGTCAAACTCTACGACATCCTAGGCGTCTGTTTATGAAGCTAATTAAACGTATTTAGCAAAAAATTAGAACAATGAGACATCTGGCATGACCATGCAAAAACAAAATACATTGGGCTAGAATAATATTCACTTGCAGATACCTTACAAACATGTAGCTGCCATAAGAAAACACTGACACATTACATTTGAAATGAAAACATGGACATAAGGTATGTTATGTACATGAAACCCCATAAAACAATGCTATACTATGTTAATGACAAACAGTGAACAATGAGAAGTAAATGAATCATTCTCTGAATGGGAAAAATTCCTGAAGCAATTGAATACATACAGGATGTTCATTTTATCTGTTCACGCCTAAATATTTCTGCATAGCCAACCCATTTTACGTTTCATCAACAGCTTTGATTTATTTTTATTTTTAAATAATAATGAACGCATAGTTAGCAATGATCAGAACCAATATTATGACAAAGTATCTCTGTCAGCCAAATATTTTCAATTTTCGTTTGCTATTAATATTGGGAAAGTGTGACAAAAATTTTGATGCTGCTGTTCGTCTCTACGCCAGGCAATGTCCCAATAGAAGAACTCTCTCAATCAAGCGTTTAGAAAACTTGAAAAAAATTACGAGAATTTGGGCAATTGAGTCAAAGACAGATTGCAAGACAAATGGAGATTAGTTTGGGTTCGGTTTTCAACATCTTAAAGGCTAACCGATTTCGTCCATAGCATGTGACAATTGTCCAACATTTAACAGAACGCGATTTTATCCGACGGTTAGTGTTTTGCGAATTCCTGAGGGCTCAATTACGAGACGATCAAGATTTTTTATTTAACGTTTTGTTCACGGTGTGTAAACAGACACAACTCACTTTACTATGCCCAGCAAAATCCCCATTGGTATCAGGAAAACCACTTCCAAGAAATTTTCAAAGTTAATGCTTGGTGTCGAATTGTTTGTAACCACGTCATTGGTCCATATTTTTTTGCAGGAAACTTAAACGGACCTATGTACTTAAATTTTTTTAAGAATATTTTACCTGAACTGTTGGAAAACATAGAGGTAGACATACGAAGAATCATTTGGTTTCAAAATGATGGAGCTCCCGCTCATTATCAAAGAGACGTTAGGAACTATTTACACAGAGCGTTTAGACCAAAACTTATTGCTAGAGCAGAAGAGTACGCTTGGCCTGCACGGAGCCCTGATCTAACGCCATTGGATTTTTTCTTTGGGGGAAGGTGAAAAATGAGGTTTTTTCACTAGCAGCCATGACGCATGCAAATGTCGACTCATTTAGAGGGAGCAAATTCAACTTTTGCGACCACCGGTTCAAAAAGAAAAATTGAGGTTATGTACGCAATATTTGATGTGATTATTTCTTAAAAAATGAACAAATGTGTGCTACAAACATTACTTGAGTATACGCATGGTAGTTGGTAGACGATAGAAGATAAAATGATTAACTCAGCGACAAGCATAAACGGTTTTCTTTGTGTTGAAGATTTAGATTAAGTTTGATTAGGAATCAAAACAAAATCATGTTGCGTCAAAAAATTTAACGTTTATTTTTTCAGTTTATTGTCTTATGATTTCTACTAGTGAAAAAAATAGTATATTAACCACGGTTGCAGAGCCACTTCTAGACCTCGCGCTTCAGAGCCCTCGACGTCTACAATGCTTGGCTCTGCAACCTTGGCTAATAATATACTATTATAGTGTCCCAATCGAAAATGAAAACCACTTACGTGAAAGAATAATAGCGTCATGCAGATCTATAATTCCCGACATGTTAGAGTTCGTAGAAATTTTGAACGTAGGATAGGAATTTGTGAAGATAGTGGAGGCAGGCATTTTGAACATTTATTATAACTTCGTTTTCGTTGTATGTATGTATGTATGTATTCATAAATTGAGTATTAATTTTTCCAATTTTGTCATTATTTGGCATTGACATCTTTATCATTTTTTTGTGGTTGCTATGATTTCTTATTAAAAAAAAATAAATTGGACGAAGTCGTCTCTGAGGTGTACCATATGTTGCCTATGCACAAATTGTCAGGCGTTAACAGATAAAAGGAACATCCTGTATAAATTTACCGCCACATAAGATTCATAATAAATGAAAATTTCAGAGAGGAATTGATCGCCTACAACAGTTCAGTTTTTATATTAGATCTTTAATTAATAGCCACAAAACAACCACAATTTTTGTTAAAAGTATAAATCCAGCATTTAAGTGACGTTTAATTATAAAAAATTACAAATTATAACAAAATTACAACAAGACGGTTTTATTTTTGACAATGAAGTTGCACTTGTTTAAGCACAAAGAAATGTTATGTATAAAATGTACATAAATATTAGGAGTAGTAAGTACTACATTTAAATACAAATGTTTTGGTGTGTGAGATAACAAGCTATTGCAATTAAAATGTTTAAATCTCTTAACAATTTTTGGTTAAATGAAATTCTCACACTAAACAGAATCTCCAGTAAAATTTATTTAATGAGAACATAAAACAATCCACAGCTTATATGTTCATGAAACCAGAGATCCTGAATTCACTAATCCCTACGTTAAATAAACCAAAATACGCTGTAATGTAGTCAGTGTTGGGCATTATCTAGATATTTGTATCTAAATAAATTATCTAGATAGATATATGTGGTTATCTGTTATCTGCATACAGTTAAAATCAAATTTAAGCACAAAATATCGGTATCTAGATAAAAAATAAATGCCACAGATACATGTTTTTCCTTCTCGAACGTAAGTTAATCGAGTCCATGGGACGAATTGCCACTTTCGTAGTTTCTCGACGTCTCATGACTTCTAGAGTACGAAAAAAGGGCCCTCCGTTTCCATCTGTCTGCCTGTCTGGCGTCTGTAACCATTTTTATTAGACACAATGTCCGAAACTACCAGACCGATTTTTGTTAAATTTTAAATGTGCATTACGAATATCATGTAGATGGTAAAACACTAACCAAACATTGTCTAATCATCCCCACCAACAATGTGATGACGTCACCTTAAAATTGTACGTAGTAAATTTATTTAAATAACATACTCCAATACATGTAGTTTCTGAATCTGTGTTGAGTTTTACCTGAAACGCCGAGATTTTTGGAAAAAAATGAAAATATATCTAATCATCCCCACCACCAATGGGATAATGTCAACTATAAAACTTTCATCAATAAATCTTATTTTATAAGATGCTCCTGCACTTATGGTGTATGAAATCGTGTTGTGTTCTTGTTTTCACCCTAGACATATAGATTTTTAGAAAAAAAGTCATAATTGTATGACAACATTTTGCAGTTTAATTTTGAATTTGCAGAACCGAATGTTTTGAAATCTTGGAGATGTTTTCAAGTTATCATAAGCATAGCAAATTTTTAAATGAAAATATATTTGCTTATCTCCCCAAAAAATTGATGACGTCGCCTCAAAATTTTACCGGATAAATCCTATCTAAAATGTGTAAAATATAATGAGTCAATACTTGTGAATTATCATTGCATTCATATTTTTTTAGATTTGCTTCTACAGCGTAACTCAAAAAAAAATTAATGACTCAATTTATTTTATTGCAAACATTTTAAGATTGTAGCAATCATGGTAAATCGTTAGTCAAATTGGGTTCATTTATCCTTTCCGAAAAAATGCATGATTTCACCTCAAAATTTTATAATAAATCCTCTGTGAATTATGCAAAATATTATCGCTCTATACTTGTGAACTTAGCATTTATATTAAATAAGGAAAATACATTAGTTCAGGCGTTTTTAAATTGATTCACGCACACAAATTTAATTCCTACCGAATAAAATTTTTACTAAATAACAATAAATCTTGCCAAATTTTGACTAAGCGCTTCAAAAATAATTCGGATTTTATCTGCAAGGTCTAGTTTTTGAGTAAATCTACAATTTATTTACCCTTTCGGAATGTAACTATATTTGTAGTGAGTTTATCTACTGATTGATAAAATTTTGAAAGACCATATTACAGAACAGCTCTATCTACAATAAGCTTTGAATGCTGACATTTGTCTAGAAATATTGAGGGATCATTATTACTGAACTTCTTGAGCAAAATCTAAAATTATGCAAAAATAAAAACCCTCTTTTTACGAGCATATTGGTTTGAGTCATATTTTTAGACAATCATTTCTTGGGGTTGTCGATTTGACACAAAAATTCTCTAGAACAGCCCCCAAAGTCACCGAATGTAACGCCACTTGATCATTTTAATGGGATATTTTAAATCAAGAGTTCACACAACACAGCCAACCTGTTTTAAATGATTAAAGGAAAGAATCATATCGGAATGTCGGCAATAACTCCGACAGTCCTGCACAATATAAGAAAAGCAATTAAATCACAGCTGTGACCTTGCATGGAAGTCAGACGACGTTGTTTTGAAGATCTCATAAGATGAAAGCAAAATAATTAATTAATTTTATTATTTACTTAGTTAATAAATACCAAATTAATTAACATCTAAAAAAGTTTTCGACTTTCCTAATACAAATAAAAGTAAAATCTTGAATTTAAAAATCAAACGACTTTTGATGTGAGACGTTGATCATAAACAAAATAATACATACGACTACATGGAGCTTCAAAATAAGTTTGAAATGACGAATTATCCAAACACCAAAGGAAACAACCTTAGAGGTCAAGTTCAACATTACTATATTCCCAGAAAAGAAAAATTAGTGGATGTTAAGATTATTTCCAAAATAAAAGATCAAATGCGTTAATATCCAGATTGAACTTGGATTCTGTGTAACCGACAAACTTCGTGCGACTTGTCCCTGTGTATAGTTAGCTATAGCACTCTACTCCCAATACCGGAAATCTCAAGATTAAGTCAATACGCGGGTGGAGTGAGCTCTCCATAAAATGCATAAAGTATTCATTACGAATGCATATCCGCGATATCAATTGTGCAAAAGCTTCCCGCGGAAAGAACAAACAAAAATAAAGTTTCGCGAAGCCGAAAACCGATTTAAATCGACGCTCGTTCCAATAAACGCCACGTAATTTATAAATAATTTAGAAGCAGCAAAAACCACCCCTAATAACAGCGCCGGTTAAAAAAATCCATGAATAAAGTGACAACGAAATAGATTTCGCCGGTAAACCGGATCCGTTCAAAATTTAACGCGACACACGTAAGTTAGTTTCGTACATGAGTGCTTTGAAAATTTAAAGAGAAGAAGAACGCTTTCTATACAGCAAACATCACGAAGTTACCGTGACGCATTACTTTGCATACAAATAGTTGTGTTCTGTGGTGAAAAAATTGGCAGGAAGAGACGCGAAACAAGGAAGAGGACTGAGACAATCCTTTGTGGTATTTGTCGTGAAGGCATAAGAGTAGGATTTGCGTTTTGTAATAATTAAGAGCTTGTTTGAATTTCGCATCCTGTAATAATTAATATTTCCGGAATGTTTACGGCTAATAAATCCGGATGATCAATCAAGGCCTGGCAGCATCACGGAAAGCTCAGGACTCAAAGCAAATTTTTCATTAGTATGAAAAACGATTTTCGTGTCGAGTCTTGTGTTCATTAGCTGCAGATTTTACTTTGATTTTTAAAATCAAAGGCAGGTCTAAGTGTGTGGTTAATTCAGAGAAGTTAAATTAGTGGAGATGCTAGGATTACTGTAACTAATTGGCGATTCTCTAAAGTCTACTTTTTCACTTCGTGGAGGGATATTTTTCTATCCTTAGTTAAAACATCACAGAGAGTGCTTTTCCGTTAGCAGTGTGGCGTCAGTGTTACATTAAAGCCACTTTATTCGATTTCAATTTCAAAAATAAATTTCAATTTTTTAGTTAATTGAGGCAGCCGTTGGGACTGGTAAACCAGTGACTTTTCAAAGTCATCTTTTCCATCTTCGCACCGAGATAATTTTTGCTTCTTCCCTTATTTAAAAGCTCACGGCGAGTGATTTTCTTCTCACTTTGCCGCGTCAAATCCGGCATTAAAGCTATATTAGGAGGAAAGGTCAGCATAAGGCCTAACATATTGGCCGAAGCGTGTGAAAGAAATCCCGTCCAGCATTATATCTAAAGTAGAAAGAAATCTCCAAAGTCAGCGATCCTAAATCGGCAACCAACACTATCCACCGCCAATAATAAAATATGTCATTAGCGCTAACGTTACATTCGAAGAAAATCAATTGGTTTTTTCGTTTTATCTCACTATGAGAAATTTCGGGCTCCATAAAGCCTGTTTTATAGTTTTATAATAACGTTATTTACCGCCTTGGATAACGCTCAATTTAACACAGGCACTGAACCGGTAAACTGTAAACTGAACGGTAGAGCTGCAGCACTAGCGATACAAACAGATACCATCAACAAAACTGACTACATTACCGGCATTTCGGATGCCTTCCTTACTTTATCTAGGATCTTACTCCTTGATGATTAATAGCAGATGGAAGAGCTGTCTTGACATTTTTTATCACGAATTTACCCGAGTTTGTTACGCGTGCATTATAGATTTAGCGCAGTTGGTAGATTACGGTAATTAATGAATTGTTAGCAAGTGCAAACATACAGTTTTTAGTATCAAAGTATTACATGTAATTTTTAAGGTATCTGCAAAACAGAGAACGTCATTTTTTTGTAGTAATTAAAAAGGTGTACGGCTGCTAACTAATTCCCACAGTCAGTAGACTGAATTAATGGAATGCTATCAACTTTAATTTTTGCTATTCACGCGACAGTTCGACAGTTAAAATGTTTGTATAATTAAAAAGTCTGTACGTCTTTCGACATCGTACGCCGATTGGCATTTCATTTCCTGTGCCAGTGCATTCATTCTCTTCCTACTACGTGTATAGATTTTTAAATTATTCACCAACACAGAAATCGAAGCAGTTTTGAAATTGGATATGTCGACAAAAAAATTAAATTCATAAAACGATAGAAGTAAAGTAAACAGACAAAAAAAATGAATAAAACATGAACGTATATTTCCCGAAAACGGCTATAAATAAAAAGGGTTTCATCTAAATTCGATACAGCCGTGTCGATGATTATACCAGAGCGGCGGACAAATTATATTCTATAATTGGAAGGGTGTGCGATTTTTCTAATGAAACATGATGGCCAATAAAGTCAATAAAAAGAAATACAACGGAAAACTGGTGTGAAGTAAAACGACCAAAAAACTACAACCGACAAACGCTCGAACGTGTCTGAACAATGACCAGACGTGATTATCGAAAAATATTTGCAGTGGGAAACTAACAGGGAATTTATGTCCGCTTAGCAGAGATGACAGTCTGCAACATTTCAATATGAAAAATGACGAGAGAGAGCAAATTTTGTTTGAGTACGGCGGTGGCATGGAGTAATCATTTCTGTTGTATTTAATTATCTATTGCCTTCGTCGGATATTTCGACGTGTTGCCATACACTGAAGATACTTTTTGAATAACGGTTCAGTTAGTAATAATAATTATCATATTATGTGTTTTATTAACACATATGTAACAGACGTCATCTGTACGCTAATGTTGTGGAAAAATTCTCTGACCAAAGACACTGTAATATTTACTACCTATCGTTTGAAAATTAAATTTACACACGTATTTTATTAGTTTAAACTAAACAATAATAAACTTTCAGTGTTAATGTAAGTGAAAGTTAAAAGGAGTAATTTATAATTTCTAAAATCCGTACTAACAAATAGTGTTAATAGCATCAGTACAACACAAAATAATTTAAATATAGTTGGATTCATGTATCTTTTTACACACGTGATCAAAAGCTAACGTCCGAACTAATAACTGGCACTTTGTAGTAATTAGTCAAAAAGATGACAATGTTCATAACGTCAACATGACATAAATGTATAGGCTCAGGCAGGTCTTTTGGTCTTGGTGCTTTCCGTTTGGGCCTTGATTTTGTTGGACTGAGAAGAACGCCGAGTCTTTCTTTTTGAGTTTTAATCTTCGAAACCGTTCCGCGAGTAACGCCTAGAGCATCTGCAACTCGCTAAAAATTTGAGCGAAATTATTAACCATGAACCTTCAAGTGGTTTTTTCTTACTTGTTCTGTGGCTTTTAATGATATTAAAGGACCACCGTTTTCCTTCTCAAGAGCAAAATACTCTATAAACTGGGCACGGGAACTCAAAGGTTTGCCCGGCATGTTGTAGACCAAACACGAACAAGAATTAAGATTACAAAACATAAAATAGTACAAAGGAACAAGAATATTAACAATCAACGAGCTTTACGAAGAACTGAATAGAAAACTTGAATAGAACAACGGAAAACTGCGATTAACCACTCTGAGTAAAACCAAAAATGACAGTGACGTTTGATGAAAAATCGATGAATTATTAACAGTCACTAGATTGACTACCTCAGTGCCTGTCGCACTATGTGGACGCATTTATTATGTATTTTATCTTTTTCTAATTCAAGGAACTTTGTGGAAGAGAATAACTGACGTAGACCTTAATTTGGACTAATTTCGGTAGACATACTATTTGTCTGGCTCTTCGTTTTTGTAATCCTTAAAACAAAGATTCCTATGGTAGGTGCTGTCTGAGCTTGCCTGATACTGTGGTCACGTGTGTAAAAAGATACATGAATCCAACTATATATTGGAACATAACGTTTCTTGTCGGTTACTATAAAAATAGTAGAATTTTTACCAGAGACCGGATTCTTGCCGATTATTCTTCAGATGATTAAGAGGAGTCGCTACGTTTAGCTCTTATGGTGTTGTCAATATATTTTAAAAATGTAATATCTCCATTATTAACACACTTATTGTTTTGAAATTTTAAATATAAGTTGTCCACAACTTTCACTATGTATTATATTTAGAGTTTTTTAAACAGTTTATTATAAAATATTTTTTTAATGTTGTTGAAATTTTTCCATGGCGTATTTTAAAAAATCAATATTTCAATTATTTATGGAAATGTTGGAAAGCGGTTTTCACTACTGTTTTTAGTTGTCTGAATAGGGATATATTTTCGCTTTTATTTGTTGGAACTGAGATATAGTAAAAATAAACGTTTAGTAGCTTCTACGACAGAAGTTTTTTTACTGTGTACCGCTTCTAACAAAAAAAGTCGACAATATATCTAGTACGATTTCTGGAGCTTTCCTTAAATAATTGAGATATTGATTTTTTAAAATACGTTGTGCAAAATTTCATTAAAATTTAAAAACAGTAGGATCACACACTGTTTTTAACAAAACTACTCCATAAGTTATGAACGGCTTATATTTAAAATTTCACAACCATAAGTCTGTTAATAATGGAGCTATGTATTACATTCTGAAAATGTACCGAAAATTCCATGCTGAAAACGTAGCAACGTTAATGTACAATACAAAAATTTCGACAGAACTTTCCTCGCTCCAGTGAGGTTAAATAACACTCTTTCAGCCCCTGCACCGCGAGAGTGCCAATTCCAGGGGGGCACGGTCTGCACAAATGCGGACAATATGAAACAGATAATCAGTGGTGTAGCGGTTAACGGCCAGGCGCTTAGGGATTTTTGAATGCTTAGGTTTATAGATCGCAGCGCCATGGAAAAGGGAATCCAGCCGTACGAGAGAAGCGATCGCTCTTGAGTTTCCACCACCAGCACGAGAAGTCGATCCGGCCGTGCACCCGAACTTTCGTAATAACGTGTACATATATTCCAGTCATCAAATAAACCACATAAAAACCCATAACTGGTGACCAGCCGACGTGACAGCAATTAAGATGACTAACAGAGAAGATGGAAACAGCCAAAACTACGTGAACCGCGTTACGGCCATAAAAGTATCGCCACTTTATCCAGAAGACCCTGCGCTTTGGTTTCTTCAGCTAGAAGGTCAGTTCCAGCTCAATAACATAACATCGGATAATACAAAATATTTTCACGTGTTGGCGAATCTGGAACCAAGCTACATGCCCGAAGTCAAGGATGTCCTAGTAAATCCCCGGTAGACAGACAAGTACCTACGGGAAAATCAAGGCCGAAATTATAACACGACTGTCGAGCTCACAAGAACAAAATACAAGAAATTGGAGACAGAACTCCCTCGCAGTTCCTACGACATTGCGCGAGTTAGTTGGCAGCGCAGTACTTGACCACTTTTTGAAGACAATAATGTGGACAGCACGCCTACCATAAGTGATGCAAGGTATCCTGGCAATACAAGACCCAAGCCCGCTTGACCAAGTGGCAGTCTTGGCCAACAAAATTTATGAAACCGACCAAACACATGTAGTCGCCGTTGCCTCATTTAGCAGTCAAGCAGACAACCGAATCAGCGCGCTCGTGAAGCAAGTTGCCGAACTCACGCGACAAGTGGCAACTCTGCAAGTGGAATAGAACTCGGCTCCTTAACGTAGCTATCAGGGCAGGAGTCGGAGCAGGACCACAAGTCGTCCGTGAAATGCGAACAAAACCTGGGACACCTGCTGGTACCACTACCGTTTTGGCAGCAAGGCAAAAAGGTGCGAACAACCGTGTGGATACCAAAAAAACGGGACCAGCGACCAGTAGTCGAAGCAACTGGCCGCCCATCTAATAAGTGTCGCCTATTCGTGACTGACCGCGACAGCAAGACTAAGTTTCTGGTGGACACGGGTGTCGACGTTTGTGTGTTTCCCAAGAAACTGGTGCATGGGCCGCGCAAGAATGACGAATATAAACTGTTCTCGGTGACCAGTACGCCATTTTGTACTTATGGACTTGTGACACTGTCACTCAATCTTGGGCTGCAGCGAGAATTTCGTTGGACTTTCATCATAGCCGACGTCGACTACGCCATAATCGGTGCCGATTTCCTACACCATTTTAACCTCGTGGTCGACATATGAAACGGATTCTTGATAGACCCGCTAACAAATATAAGTGCAAACAGACAACTGTGCAGCGTCGAGGTGCCAACGATAAAAACTCTGGTGAACGATCCGCGCAACAAATTTCTACAAGTACTCGCGAAATTTCCGGAAATAAGGGGACCGCAAGTCACACACGCGACGGTCAGAAAGCGAAAACGATCCATTTCAATAAAACAACCGAAGGGCCGCCGGTAACCGGCAGACCTAAACGTCTCCCTCCAGGGAAATACAGCACAGCCAAAAAAGAGTTCGAAGGGATGGTCAAGGAAGGAATCGCCCGGCCATCCAAGAGCAACTGGTCGTCACCCCTTCACGTTGTTCAGAAGAGAGATGGGAACCTGCGACCATGCGGAGATTACAGGGCTCTGAATGCCAGAACAATACCTGACTGTTACCCAGTGCCTCACATTGAAGATTTTACACAGACACTTCACGGGAAAAAGGTCTTCTGCACGATAGACTTGGTAAAGGCATGCCACCAAATTCCCGTCAACCCAGAAGACATCCCAAAAACGCCCATCACAACTCCCTTTGGCCTGTTCGAATTTCCATAGATGACTTTTGGACTCCGAAACGCAACGCAGATATTTCAAAGGTTTGTAGACGAAGTCACCTGAGGCCTAGACTTCTGTTTCGCCTACACTCAAGACATTCTCGTCGCACGGAGGCAAAACAACAGCATGCCGAACATCTTACGCACTTCCAAAGGTTTACCGAATATGGAGTCGTCGTAAACCCAATAAAATGCTCCTTCGGACAAGCCAACGTTACCTTCCTTGGCTATCGGATATCTCCCGAAGACACCAAGCCACCTGGTGATAAAATTAAAGCCATATTGGAGTTCAAGATGCTTGAAACGATAAAGGAGTTACGACGCTTCCTTGGTATGATAAACTTTTACCGTCGTTTTATACCTGCGGCAGCAACGATCCCAGCGCCACTCACAAGGTTTCTGGGCGGGCCAAATGCCAAGAACAACCAGAAAATTATCTGAGATGAACAGAGCAACCAATCGTTCAAAGCAACGAAAGCTTCACTCGCAAAGGTAGCACTATTAGCGCACCCCTCGCACGACGCCCCTCTGTTAGTAATGGTGGACGCCTCAAACGTGGCCCTGTTTTAGAACAGATTCAGGTTATGTGTGACACGTCCACCGGCATGATTCGCTCATTTCTGCCAGCAGCTTTTCGAAAAGTAGCGTTCAACAATTTGCACAACCTGTCACACCCCGGCATTAAAGCTACTGTCAAGCTTATCAAGGAACGATTTGTGTGGCTCAGCTTAGAGAAAAATTGTCGCACTTGCGCTCAGCAGTACCTAGCTTGGCAACGTTCTAAGATCCACAGACACACGAAATCTTCGATGGACAACTTTCCAACTCCATCAGGTAGATTCAAACATATACACATCGACTTAGTTGGACCACTTCCATTTTCACATGGCTTTGAATACTGTCTGACATGCATTGATCGGTATAGTCGATGGCCGGAAGCAATACCAATCACAAGAATTACAGCAGAGAACGTGGCTCACACGCTACTATACGGGTGGAATTCGCAGTTTGGAATACCAGACGTCATCACTACAGATCTGGGCCGACAATTTGAATCAAAACTTTTCCACCACCTAATGAAGTTCCTTGGAGCCAAGTCTATCTGAACTACTGCGTACCACCTGGGGGTGGTGCTTGGGAGCAAATGGCATGGTACGTCACAATACCGACAATTGGGTTGATTGCCTCCCGATGGTTTTGCTAGGAATTCAAAGAAGATCTACAAACAACTTCCGCAGAGATGGTCTACGGGGAATAACTGAGCTTACCAGGAGAATTCTTTGAAAAAAAGGAAGCAAGAGTCGCTATCAATTTTTCTCGAAAACCTTCATAAACAAATGCGGACCTTCTGATACAATACATAAACAGACTGCGTCACCAATAATACAATTCAAGCCGCTTTAGAACATTTACAATAAAATTGGTAAAAAAAATGAAACAAAATATTATCTTTGCAAGATCTAATTTTTCTTTGCGAGGATGGCATAACACGTTGAATAAACCTCTCGCGTTATTGGGTTTAATGATTTAAAACCCAAATAACGCCCTTGTTACATTAATAGTTACACTACCCACAAAAATTATCCTACCACCTCCGGTTCTAGTAAACCCAACTACATGTAGCTACCATATACATATAAGGGATAAATGTTTGCAAGACAATGCCAAATAATGACAATACTGAATGTGATTTCGACCGATATGTTTCTTCTACCTATATTCAAATTGGAAATATACAAAATTTTAAAGGTGGTGCGATCATTTTTGTGAGGAGTATATTTTATTTTACTCAATAAAGCAACAACTTTTGGTTTTCTAAGCATTCTTAGTAAACAAGTGTAAACAAAATAGGTTATAAAATGCTTATTTAAAAAAGATTGTAAAATTCGCTTTTTTTAAATAACCTAATTTTTTAATTCATTTAAAAATATAGCCCTTGAATTATGTACGTTTATACGTACCGTACGCATCATTTAAACAATACTTATGACGAAAATAATATCAATTTTTACCTCCCCTGCCTAAGCTAAGGAAGTATTGGCTACCACCGAAGATGAAAATTATGAACTCGTTCCATTCCCGTGTTCCATACTCGCTCTGACATTTATTTTGCTTGGCATAAAAAAATTTAGACAGGATACATTTTTAGTTTATCCACATTTTCTTTTGACAGTTTTGCACCAGTTTAATATGTCCCGATTATAAATAGGTTTTAAGTTCTATAAAATAACATACTCCTACATGTGTAGTTTATGAGTTTTTACCTATGATAGACAGATTTTTGGAAAAAAAGGTAAATTGTGTTGTTCATTTTGCAATTTAAATTTGAAACTGCAAAATCCAATGCTCTGAAATCTTGCAGACATTTTAATTTTATCGTAAGCATCGTAATTTTATTCAAAATATATCTATTTATTCCCTGCCCAAAAAATTTATAACGCCTTCTCAAAATCCCATCTAAAATGCGCAAAATATGATGAGTCGATACTTGTAATTTATCAATGCTTGCAATTCATCTTTTTTAAAACTACTTGTACAGAGGGACTTAGAAAATGAATAAGTCCATTTTTTTAATGGCAACATACTTTTATTTAAAAATTACGTGCATAATTTTACATTAACTTATAGAGGTTTTCATAAAAAAAATTTAAATCGCAAAATTAAATCTTGTATTTTTTCGAAAAAGCCGGAGATATTAGACCTTATTGCAGGGGCGAGGGAAGTTCTGTCTAATTAACCGTAAATCAATTTTTCGAATTCTGTTTATTATTCCTATGGAAAATAGAAGAAAGCTACAAGCCAAAAATTTGATTATCTCATGGCTAAAAAATAAAAGGTTTATGAATATATATTAAATATATTCATTTTGTAAATTTCTTGTGTGTAACATTCGCGTTCCACGTTATGAATGGCCTCATAAGGAGATCACCGGAAATGTACTACAATTTCCTCTGATTAATTAACATTGTGTTCAGTTTGGGGTTAAGGGATTAAATTAAACAACGTACAGGAAGGTCCCCAACATTTCAAGTTGTCTTATTTACAACAATAATATGATAAGATTGTAATAACAATCATAACTAATTGTATCTCCTTAGGACTTACAATACAAAATCACAAAATTATTGATCGATATTATTCTCCACAGGTTTTAAAATATTTTTCGTAATATTGATTAAAAATGTTATATAATTGCATAAACATTAATTTTAAGCTCATTGTTTATTAATAAATTATAACACTAAGGACAAAGATAAAAATGAAAGAATTGGTTGTTACTTCTAAATCGAAATTTGAAAAAAATTCCAAAAAGTGCTCTTGAAACCAGGCAGACTCAAGTTATTGACTACTTTATAGTTTTACCCTCTGCAAAGTAAAATTGTTTCAGATTTCTATCACGTCCAGCCAATCGTATCAAGCTTCCCAACTCTTAGAATAATATTGTATCTCTCATTAGGTATTCTTAAATATTAGAGAGATGATCTAAAACGATGACAATCTTACTGAAAAAGAATAGCGGCAGGACAAAATTTAAAAATTCAGAGCTGACAACAACTCCTGGTAGGTATTAGGATCAGAGAGGTTATATTTTATTAATAATCTGGGATCAGTAATTACTAATTAATATTACAAGTCCGGGACCACATGTTTTACAGAATGACTGAGACATTTAAGGACGAGGCAACCGTAGGGGGGCAACTCCTGAAACTCGAAACGAATACTGTAAAAGGTGTTCACAGGCGTGGGTCGTTGTGTGTTTTATTTCATATTCTCACCAATTTTATTTAAATATTTTGACAATCATCTATCTAGCAAGAAAATGTCAATTTTGCCACTTTTTATAACTTTCCTAGAAAGGGCTCTTCAGCAAATGGGTTGAATAAGTATTTCAGTACATAGTTATTAAATCGCTGTATTAGCAGAGCAATACTTCACAGAACTTGCACCTTTTTGTACGTTTTCCCGTGAAACTAGTTACGCAGAATATTGCAATTTGACACAGTATGACATAATAGTATTTTGTATTATAAGAGAGAGAAATGCTATATTATATTAAGCGAATGCAAATGTAGGGTAACGAGCCCGTTAGCGCGAGTGATACTGCTCTCACAAACTTATAAAGGCATTTTGCTCACGTTTTATCTGACAGTGGTAGCTTTTGTTAAAATTTAAAATAAGATGAATCCAAATTGACAGCTCATTTATTTAAAATGACTTTATTCTAATAAATTAATCATCTTATTAATAAGCTGAATTATTTTGAACAAATCATAGACGTCAAAAATACATGTGTATTGGGAATTAAAAAAAATTTTGTGGAAAAAAAATTAAATTTGGATTATTATATTTAAATTCCTCGGTAAAAACACAACCGAATTAACAACAACAAAGGAAATGGATCCTCACATGTGTATCTCGGAACGTGATAAAAAAGCGGCTGAGAAAATGTACGCTCTAGATTTTATTGTTAACGAGTTTGAACCGAAACTCCCAAAATAAAGATTTCAACTTACAAAACAATAACTTTTATCAAGTTTAAAAGTTCAAACAAATCAAATTGAAATTTATGTGGTGGTCACACAACAGATGCACCCTTCATTTCACTATAAACAAAATTAAGATATAGGATAGTCATGAGCGTGACGTCGGTATATGTATTAGTGGCTATAAAAATGCATTTTTGTTGTAGTTTTAGAAATAATTGTAAAAGAGGAGAATAAATAACGGTTTACTGTCAAAAGTAACGCAGCTAATTTAGTACACTAATTTCTTTACAACGACAGTTCTTTTATTAAATATGTTGCTAAATATAATAAAATCGATACTTATCTGAATCCACTTTGAGATTATTAACACCACCCAAATTGCCGAAGGATGTATCTTTTGTCTTCATGATTCTTAATTGAAAGGAATGCCACTCCTCTGACCCCACAGACTATTGTTTTCCGGTTTTTATTTTAAAATGTCATTTACTAGTGTATGTATTTTAAGCAAAAAAACTACATTAGACTCTTGTCGAAGGTTATATATCGACTGACACATAAGTATGTACGGATGTGACCGATACCAGTTAAAATAGGCAAATCTGAGACGACTGCATTATATGACGGTTTTAGTTCATAGATCATAAAAAACTTCAAAAATGTAGTGGTGGAGGTTCCTACAAAAACTTTGTAGAAATACGTAAGACACCCGTTTTTCGCTTTAGTCTTATAAAATTTTATTGTCGATAACGAGACGGGCATGTATATGATAACAATGGTTTGGACTGTTTGCAACTCAAAATTGTCGCGTGATGATAGCCACTAGATATTAGAGTGTAGAACAGTCCAGGTCTGTGGTGGAAACAATACTCAATAGCCAAAATGAAGACATATTAAGTTTTAAGTATGTAGTCCGAATAAGATATCCAGAATATGTATTTCTAATATTACAAATAACTATATACGTAGAAAATATAATACAAAATAAATGCAGTACACAAACCAAATATCAGCCTGATTCCAATTCATATGAATCTTCATTATACGGGTAAAGTGGTGTGAACCATAAATATTTCTTACCACTGTACTGTCCGTTTCATTATTACTACTACATTTTTATAAGGTATATTTTTATTTCATAAACTATACTGCTTCACGTATGAGTGTCAAGTTGAGAAAATCAGTAATATTTGATTTGTTGGTCATAAAACCACGTTACCACGGACAATTTTAAAACCTGATCCCTTGGATGTAACAGTACAAAAAGTTTGTTTGTTAACTTTGGAACAATGTCATAAAATTACTTTTTTTGGTATTTCTTTCATTTCGGTTATCATAATTTTCTTTAACGATACACGTATTTTTCCATTTATCAAAAAAGGTATCTGCATAGACACCTTTTTCACCTTCTGCAGAGTTTTTCCCAAATTTCATGACTGTCTTTTTCTGAAAAAAAAAGACAAGAATGTAACTCTTAATATGCTCCCATTTTGTCCTTCAAAACACTTTCACAGTGAGACGGTGTTCGATAGTGTTCTTAAAAGTCATTGAAATTTTGTAAGTCCAGCGTGTCCTTATTTTAGTCATAACTATATGCATTAAATGTTGCTGCATTAAAAAAAAACAACTTTTCACAGTCAAAGTACAATAAGTTCAAAATTAATTTCATGTCTCCAATATAATTTTTGTTGGCATTTATTTTCACGTAGCAAACGAACTCATTTATATTAACTAGCTTTTTTAAAAATACTTTCCATATATTCCTACATCTTGAAAGTTTATACTTGATTTCAGAAACTTTTAAAAACGACAATACCATGAATGAATACCATGTAGTTGGTAAAAAACGAACCAAACTTTGTCTAATGATCCCCTTAAAAATTGTAATTGAGTAAATGATTTTTAATTTGTATAAAATAACTTACTCCTGAAAGTGTAGTTTATGAATACGTGTTCAGCTTTTACCCGGGACTCTGCAAAACCGAATGCTTTGAAATCTTGGATACGTTTTAAAGTTATCGTAAGCAGGTAATCAAAATATATTGTTTTATTCCCCCCAAAAATTTTTTATTTTTAATCAGGAACGCCTCCCTCTAATTTTCTGAAAATTTGGGAATACAATATATATTATTAGTATTACACTGCACCCAAACGTGGTATACGTGTCCCTACAAAAACGTTGACGACGTCATCATAAAATTTTGTAAAGGAAAAACTTATGTGGAACATACATGTAGCATGCTTGTTTAAATTTAATTTAACATGATACACATATGTTTATTTTACCCTCACAAAGAGTAAAATTGGCAAAATCAAATAACTTTGGACCAATTTTTTAAATTTAGACTTCTTTGATAGTTGTTTTTCATAATTCCGGAAACATATAATTGTGCTTTTCCGTTTTTCGCTTTATTTAAAATGTTACACAGCTTTCTCATATATTATTTATAGCTTTAATGAAGACGAAATAAATGTCAGCTTTAAAAGAGATATTTTTTTCGTATTGACGCAACAACAACATTAATTCTCTGCAAGCATTTCTAACCATGATATTCCGCCTCATTGAAGCTTCAGATTTATGTAAGAACACAATTTTAAAACATGTTTTGTATTATAAAACTCTCATTTTCAGATTACAAGACTTTCACTAACTCTGAAATAAAATAGAATTAAATTCCACAATTTTGAATAACAATTCTCCTCAAAAGTACCATGTAACAAGAGATTGTCATACTACTCCTGCATATCATAAATCTGAGATGTGTGAGAGAAAATTCGTATACAATTAGCAGTTAGGCACAGCCGAAGTGATGGGCAATCAACCAGACAAATATTAAAAACGCCGGCGCGACGTCAGGCGATAAATTTGGCTGCCCGACTGTGCAGTTTCAACCACATCTCAACCTCAGTGGCGTTTAATACAAATCTAATCAAGATCATCACGAATTGTGATGTTGAACAGTCATCTTTAATTTTTAAAGCATTTTAACATCTAGGAGAACTCGTATAACTAAGGAAAACCGAGAAAAAGTAGTAATTGTTATTAAGAATTCCCGAAGTTGTAGGCGACGACTACACTAGCGCTGGCGATCGGACGGCAATGAGGATCACTTCCGCAATGTCGAAGTCTGGTAATGATAAGTTAACGATTACTTAAGTCCCATACATACTAACAGGTATACTATAACAGGAAAATATATGTACTATAAAAAGTGGTGCTTTTGGAGGATCAGTTAGTAAGTTACTATGGACATATTCTCACCAATAAAAAAATGTTTAACTTTGATTACCAAAGCTCACATTTGTTTTCTCTAAAATTGACTGAACTTTTAAAACATGTTTGTAGAAAATTTTCTTACCTTCGCGGGAGATCTAATTGTAGACAAAAATGAATCGGAGTGATATAAAATCTTGTACGATATCTTCATGGCACTCGGTGTTACTTTCTTCATAAACTCACCTGCGCCTACAATTATTATACGTTGTGAATCTTACTATGTAATAACACTAATAACCAATATGAAGGATATTATCTGCATAGAAAACAATGACCCTAAACTAAAATTTATGTGCAATTTACAAAATTTCAAATTAAGAGAGATATTTTTAAACTGAAATATACGAAGTTAACAAATTCATTCATTAAACCAAAATCTCAATGATGAAGTTATACGTAAAATTTTTTGACGAAAAGTATAGTATCTTTAAAAACAATCAACAAATGCATAAACCAACAGTTATTCTAATTTTCTTGCTGTCGGTGACTTCAACCTTCCAATAATCAAGTAACCAGCAGAAGACAAAACCATTCGATGGTTGATCGTTCGGCAAAACTATTATTAGAATTGTTAGACAATAGCCACCTTTTTCCTTTTTCAAATTGCCCAAAGTCCCACAAGATCAAATTTAGACCAAGGGGTTCCGGTTGGTATATTGGACCACTGCACTGTATTTGTAAACTTTCAATTAAACTGTCGCTCTCGCAGGAAAATCAATAAAGCTATCGTTATCCTATCCTTCGTTAATTATTATGATTCGTTAGACCAGAATTTTGAAGGAACAAATTGAACTGAATTACAGAACAGTAATTCTATAAATGAGAATTGTAGTAGTACATTATTTAACGAGCATGTAATGAAGGCTATTATTACACGAGGATGAAGAGTTCATGCGAGTATAATAATAGCCATTACATGCGAGTAAAACACACTATTTTATCCATGACTGAATAAAAATTCTGGAGATAAAAATTAATTTTTTATTTTCCAAAATTGATTTTGACGTTACGGTTAGTAATGTTGATGCAAGGGAGAGATAGAATATTAATATTACTATTCAATTTTGATATTCCGGCTTCGGAATTAGGTCTTGATTCCTTCGATGGCAAAGACCCGTATATTTTCAAAATTTATCAATTGCAATTATTTATGCGATGCATATACCTTTCTGAAAATTAAAAACAAATAATTTATAGTTAATTTTGATGGCCACAACTAAATCTACTTTTTAACCATACCATAAAATGAACCAGGAATTGAAAACTGACGTGTTATTTTATTTTTTATTTCCGGAATGTAAACAAGAAACGCTTTTGATGGTCATGAACGTGATCTGTTTTCATTAGATAAAGTTCAATTATAATCAGGGCAACCTTCAAAATGAAAAATGTTTTAAATTAAAAAGTTGCTACCTTAGTAGCCAGGTATTTATCATCAGGAGCTTTGTCAATGACTTTTTCTTATTTCTTTCGCTGTGAAGACTGCAGCTTTCTTCGGTTCGTAAACATCGGATGTTCTTTTTAAAAAGGAACGGAGTTTTGTGTAATTTTGTATGTTTACTTCTTGATGGCTACTTAACGTTGCCCTTAAGACTGAGTACATCTTTAGCGTAGCGAAGAAGACTTGTATTTTTTTGACAAATCAATAAAATACGCTAATATATTATTTTTGGAAAAGGAATTGATGTTTTTCTCCAGTCCATAAATATATTGTAAACGGCTTTCAGTTTTTTTTGGATTTTTCGGGCAACAAATTTAAAGTAGCAGCTGGAACAGCTTCCCTAATTTGAAATGAAGTACAGACCATTTCATCATCAGTTCATCACTGTCGTTCTCCATTTTCACAAAACATAGGGAAAAGAAAACACTTAAAATACCGTTTGAAATAATCTTATTTCTGTTTGTAAATTTTTATTTGGTTACCATTATTTAAAACAGTAGATAGTTTCGTATGCGAAAATATTATGGTTGTTATGTTTAATAGTGTGATTTACAGAGGTCTATCAAATCTTAATGATCCCGGTCTAAGCATGCTTTTGTCTCTCAAAAGTTAGTAACAACTACTAACTTATTGGGCGTTAGAATTACTAGGGATGTAATTTACTTCGATTTCTCATTTTCAAACTTGAGTGGTGTGGGACTAACATTTTTTTCTGACAGATAATTTCCAGTTAAAGTTGGTGAGTTTTTCAATTCCAAAAAAGAAGTAGTTAGCGGAATCCCTCAAAGATCAATGTTGGGTCAATTCTCTTCATTATGTATATTGCAGATCTTATAGCTGAGATCCAATCTCCGTGTTAGTTTTTTACCGACGATATGAAAATTTACAGTGTTTTCAACAAACCGAACTATTTTGCATAATGATCTTATAGAACTTATTCGTGTCCTATGAAATAGTTACTTCTGTTGAGAATCGATAAATTTAAAGTGTAACAGATTGGAGGGCAAATAAATGGAAACATTATAAAAGAAGTCGATACTCAAGCTGATAGAAGTGGCTATTACCACGTACCATCAGAAAAACAGACACCACCGTTTATTTAATTTGAAGGAATTTGGGAAACCCAGCTTCACATGTGGTTAAAGTCTCTAAAACTTTTGAGCGACCAACTCTTGAGTTTGCTAAAGTGGCGGGGTGTTTAATTTTAATTAACATGATGCGCCTTTTGTCGTTAACTAATGGCCGTAAGAGAAGAGATGTTATCACAAAATTCACCTACTAGAGGTTACAGTTTAAAACTCCAAAAGGAAAAATTTTACAGTGCAATTGTTTCAATCTTAATATTAATTTATACCCTAAATGTGTATTGTAATATTGATATATGCAACCAGGTCGAGAGGTCTCCACAATGGGTACGGAAAAGATAAACTTTTTGCATTTCGTATTAATGTGAGATGCAACAGGTCTGTCTAGAGTTCGTGTTATCATACCGAGAGAACAATTATATACACGATAAACACGAGCCAAGAATTTTCAACTCAAATTTTCAAATTAACGGTAATCTGATAAGAGGAAAATTCTATCAAGTCAAATCTTCAAAAATCCATAGCTGTCTTTTTGATTGTACAAGATTCGCTTCCGACTTCCGCCTTGTAGAGTTCAGAATATGCGGCAAAGATCCAAATAATCTGGCTTCATATCAGGTCACCAATATACCGAGTGACGTTTTTCAGTCGTTTATATTTGACATCCCTCATTTTCCTGATATAGGCAACGACCGTTGTTTGTCTAGCCGCCAGTGTATACTACAGTTTGTCAACTTTCAACTAGATGTTTGGAGGCCGTAAAGTACTGAATTATTACCGTTACCCTATGGCCCCATATTACTACAAGGTTCTTGCTAAACGGCAGTGAGTTTTCACTTCCAGAGAGTAAGCTAAGGACCATCTACCGAATGACTACTTTCATGTTTCTCGACGTTTCATGAATAGGAGAGTATGAAAAAATAGATCTCCCATTTCCGTCTGTCTGTTATTATTAGAGAGATAATCCCTGATACTAGTGGATAGATAACCTCTATAAAGTAAAAATCAGCGGCATAAATAACACCCCCCACACCAAGGGATGATGCAAATTGGACAAGTACGGACAGTGTAAAATAACGCTATTGGTAAACCCTTATACAGTGCAAATGTTTTTGCCAAAATTTGGACGGTTAGGGAAAAACGCAATGCGGATTCGTACATCAGGCGGATAAAAATATATTGTTATAATACATACATACATGCATACATCTTAATCATGTAAACATAGAATTCTTTGAAATAACGTCAACAAATTGTTGGTGGGGATGATTATCAAAATTTTGGTTAGCGTTTAACCATCTACATGATATTTCTAATATACATACAAAATCTGACAAAAAATCGGTCCAACAGTTTCGAAGATTGCACGCCTAAAAAAATGGATATAGACACCAGACAGACAAACAAACAGCAGAAAGACATACTGACGGAAACGGGAGACTACTTTTTTCGTACTGTAGGGGTCATGAAAGATTGAGAAAATGTAAAAGTAGAGAGTCGGCCGATAGACTCGATTACAGTACTTCCTTCGCTTATGCTCGAGAAGTAAAAATCAAACTTGGGTAACAACATTCTGCATTTTGCAATTTAATTTGAAATTGAAAAACAGAACGCTTTGAAATATCCCAAACGGTTTACAGTTATCTCAAACATATCTGTTTATCCCTCCCAAAAAAGTTGATGACGTCATATCAAAGTTTCACCGTAAATCTAAAATATGCGCAATACGTATTAATAGTCTATTCTTGTGATTTATCAATGCATTCATATTTTTACTTCCTGAGCGTAAGCTAACTATTCTAATCATGACCTCCAGAGTACTAAAAAATAGGTGTCCTGTTTACGCTTGCCTGTCTGTCTGTCTGTCCTCTGTCTGGGTTGATTTTTGTTAGACAGATAATCTCCGAAACGACCGTACCCATTGTTATCAAATTTGATATGTGTGATGTATTTTGATTATTATGAATATCGTCTAGATTCTAGATGGTTAAATCATCCCCACCAACAATGTGATAACGTCACCTCAAAATTGTACATAGCAGATGAGTTTTAAATTGTGTTAATTAACCTACTCCTACACGTGTAGTTTGAATTCATGTTGATTTTTTAACAACATTTTGTCCTACTTGTTTAACTTTGACCGTTTATGTTTATACTTCGTAAGAATTCGACCACTACCACGTATCAGCGCCGGTATTGAAGTATATAACATCGACATTAAATACATGCATATGTGTTAAAAGAAACTGAAATTTGATTGATTTTGTCTCTTAAACACAGAAGAGAGAATCAATTCATTAAGTAATTAATTAATTAATTAAGTAAGCACTGCATGATATTTCCAATATACAAACAAAATTTGACGACAATCGGTGGAGTAGTTTCGGAGATTACTTGTCAGACAGATAGACAGACGGACACGGGAGATATTTTTTTTTCGTACTATAGGGGTCGTGCTGTGACAGTTGCAGACATGTGAGTCGGTACATTATCATGATGAAACAGAATTTTTCTTTCGACAAGTGTTTTATCTTTAATTCAGCAGCATTAAATTTTTTCAACAAGTGGTGGATGTACGAAACATTTATACACACTCTGTGTTATGTATCAGTTAACATCGTTAATGAAACGGTCTTCATTGCTTATTTCCAATAGCTGATATGTTTTACGTTACTCATGAAGTCATGAATAATAATAATTTTTAAGATTGTTTTCATTATTTTAATCAGAACAGTATTCTCCAAATAGCTTTTGGACTCAGTATATCCATATCAATTAAGTACATATTAAGTACATATGATTTGTTAAAGAAAACACTAATTTATCAAGCAACTGAAAGTTAAATCAAAAAGGTACGTCTCCAAAAATTCCAGCATCTTGGAGGCAGAAAAAATGTTGCTTGTTATTGTTGCACCAAATGATAACGACATTAAAGACAAAGGATTTGTTTTGGTGATTAAAACACAAAAAAACTAAGACTGGCACCTCAAAAAGCTTCACAATCCTAGAAGAGTAGCGTAAAATTTAGTTAGATAATATGTTATCCCAATAGTAAATGCAGAGATTTACCTGTGGGTAAAAATACCCTAGGGAATAACTTAATTTGGAAAATCCAAAGTGTTACTGTCTAGCTACAACGAAACTTGTCCACATGGTGCTTCCTTTGAGACATTGAAATTACATGGGAAGTGTAAGAGTTCTTCTGTGACGGAAAGCTACATTGAAGAGAGTATTTCCTCCAAAAATCGAATTGCTACAATGGAAAATAATTCCGTTTTGTTAAAAGAAAACCTATGCGTTGTTGCTGAAATGCCAAACATAGTTGAATCCAACACGTCATCAAAAAGTTTGACAACTTCCTTAATTTGTGTCGCCTTCAGAAAATTGCCCATTCAATCTATAAGAAATCTAGCAGATATGATGACTATGAATATTTTAAAATCTTAAGGACCCAATGTAAAGAACTTAACGAAAATCTATATAATTTCTACCTTTCTAATCTCAGCGACAGCATTACAAATAATCCACAGTTCTTCTGGAAATTCATTAATGATAGGAAAAAAAGTAGTGGTAGATAAGGATATATACAGGGTAATTACACTTATGTAATGTGTAATTTTCATATTACTTCACTCGAAACTCATCGCATAATTTCCGATATTTCATTTCTTCGAGGACTTATTAATGGTGTGGTAGATATTGCCTGCCTACTAGAAAAATTATTATCTTTCATTGTTTTGCCTGCAGTTAGCAGATTGACTCGTAGTCAACTGATTTTCAAAATTCCTTTGTCGATAACAAAAAGATCGCAAAACCATCCGATTAGACGAATGATGAACACAGCCAACTCGCAGAGAACCAGAGGTTCAACATATTTAATATTAATAAAATTGCTTTTAAGAATTTAATAAGGAATATAAGCTATTTTATAAATTTTTAATTAAAATTTTTTAATTTTATTTTGCACCTATTTATTAGGAGTATTTAATATTTATTATATTTAGTTTTGTAAGTCTGTTTCTTGTGTTATTAATAATTTAATTAATATTGTAATAGGGGTATCCCGTTAATAAATATTCTATTCTATTCTAACCATTTTATTATCCGTTTATGATTTTTTTTGTCATTGAAATATATTTATTTATTTAAAAACCTATTTAAAAATATCACACCGAACATTACATTCATGGACCTAATTTTTTTCTCGTGTTCGCCAGACACAACAGTTTTTGCGTCCATAATTCACTCATTTTTTAGTTCTACGGAACTACATATATATTCCAAAGTTCTTCCTTTATTATACTATATACATATAATATTTAAAACAATTAAATACAATAATTGTTTTTAGAGAACACGAATTTATTCAAATCATATTCAGTTATAGCAAATGTAATGATCTTAGTGATCCAAATGACCGAATTTTAAGTGTAATGTTAGACTGTTAACAAAAAATTGAACCTGTAAAAACGATGCCACAATTATCGAATTCGATGCTAACTATCAATAAAAACAGTCATTCACTAATACATTCCTCCTGGGTAAGTTGCGTACCTATATTACTATACATTACAAAACTGAGAAAAGTTTAAACTTCCCAATATCAGATACAAAACGGTGATCAGCGCCTCTCATCTGATTACGTTAAAATTCTCAGTTACCTTGGCGCCTGAAGTAGCCGTTAAAAACTTTACAGCCCCAAAGTTAGCTATCCCGCGAACAATATCCGTTTCAAAATAAGAATAAAACCTCCACGGCCATCTCTATCCGGGGAAATTTTCTTGAAGCATTTAAAATATAATGCGGAAAATCGAGTCGGTGAGTGCCTAATAAAACGCACCTGTCCGCCAATTTTGGCGGTAACAAACGCATAAGCTGTCAAAATATATCCAAAATCCAATATCGGGTGCGGCAGACAGAATACTCGCTTCTCACTTCGACTATTTTATTACTTCTTTATGCAATCCCGACGTGGAAGGTATAAGTTTGTGTGTTTGCGGCTGCTAAGCAAATTCGATCAATTAGGGTGCGCAGGAAGGAAATTGTTTATTTAAGTCGGGTGGTTACCCTTTTCCGTTTCATTCTTAAGGGAATATTGGAAGAATTCGTTCGAGAACTCTTTATAGCTAGTAGGTTACAACAATGTAATAAAGTAGTATCTAAATTCCTTTCAAGTTTCTTTGTAGCCTAAGTTGCGCTTCCGTACATTTAAATGTAGATCGATAATACAGCGGCACTCAAAATTTTATGGAAGCTATTTTATACACCGTAGTTTCTTTTACAAGCAATAGTGCTTGTGGTGTCTGCATATTTATTTGTTTAATACTAAATTCCACGCAAAATCACCAATTCAAAGATCGCTGACAACGCAATTCAGAATAAAATGCGTTGATTTTTTTCATTTGACAATTTCATCCTACCGACTGCGCCATTAGAGGTGCCAGGTATAACAAGTTTTGCACTTTCGGGAGTAAAATTACCAGAAATAATTACAAGCAGAAATTTTTATAAAAAGCACCTACCACGCGTCACAGCCCCTGTCAGGATAAGGGAATATGTGGTGCATTGATTTGTTTGACACTGTATTCCGAAATAAAACACTATCTTTAATGTGCTAATATATAATGTACATAAATACGAAGAAGAAACGTTGCTTCTAGTTTAATCCTGCATTCTGCGCCACTAGAGATGTTACCTGTGAAATTCCGCAATTTTTGCAAGCAAAATTACCAAAAGCAATTACACATGACCATTTCCCCTTACCATCCAATCAAAACTTCCCGTTGTCAAGGGTCCCACCGCCATCACCAGGAAATAAATATATTTTGTAGAGGTTTGTTTTTGTGACGTATGATTTATTTCGCAGGCAAAATAATGGCCACACATATATCGTGGTCGTGTAATTTTTTATGAGACCATAGAGCCTGGAGGGCTTGTACACCACGTTAAGTGACAAACGACTGGGTTGCACTCTTGCGAATCATTTTTTACAAATATATTCAGCTCGCACACATATTATGTTAGCAATTAAAAAAAATCCGGCACAAGTTTACACAGGTGACTTAACGAAGGGCGGCCACCACTTGTCGACATTCCGGAAACGTCGACTGTCCCTGAGGGCGTTCCGGTTTTATATATTGTCCGGAGATCGGGTTAACAATCGTTATTTTGCACACGTGACGATAAATCACGATGTACCAGGAAAGCGGAGAGTTTTGCTGATAGAGGACGTAAGTGGGACATCAGTATACGTTAAAATAGAAATTGAGACAAAGCGGTGCTCTCTGCGCTCGCTATTGGAAATTACGGACGACGAAAGAAATTCGCAAAATGAGTTGGATTAAACATAATAGACTGTATTCGTTTGTCAGTAATTATACATATTAGTTTAATTTGTTGTTGGATATTTCAGCAGAAAGACTGCAGCAAAATATCTAGGTCACGCAGATCGCTTTGGTGGCTATAAATTTTAGTAAAAACTGATTGCTAAAAGGAAATGAACTTGAAACAACTATTCCTCTAGCGTATGACATCTTACGAGAGGCCGAAGGGTCGGAAATCAGGTGCCGCAACCGACCGGAAACTACTCTGCCTGGCCAGACCGACCTTCTCCCTGTCTTTATTCTGAAACTTAATTGGTCCATTCGTTGTCCAAGGACGCGATAGGAATCAACTGATCCTCGGTCAAGATCTCTTGATAGACGGTTCGGCCCGAGCGAACATTAATAAGGGTAGAAAATAAACAGTTGTTGTACTATCGGAATATCTAATTTTCTGAGCTTGTCTGAGTTTTCAAGAGGCCTTTCCTGTTATTTTATAAAATTACCTAATTAGCTGGTGAATGAGTGCGTAAAGAGTATTGTGTTTGTTTCTAATTAAAAATATTTAAAATGGTTGTAAATACGCAGTCCCTTTCATTGTTGGCCAGTATGGAGTTCACAAAGGAAGGAGCATCCTACATCAAATTAAATTAAATTATGGCTGAGAAGTGGCTCAAAAACAAAGACTCGATAAAAATAAATGGGTTTGATCAAATTTATACGGTCCGTTTTTGACTTTATTCCGACAGTTTTCGTGCCTTTGATGTGTTATCTGCCCACTGGCCAAAGGATTTTGCATGCGGAACAGCGGATGCCAAAATGTTTGGCGAAAATCTGAAATAAAATAAAAAAGGGGGCGTTTAAATATAACTTCTCCTATTTTATTTAAATTAGCATAGTAGGTAGGATAAATATTCATCAAAAGAACTCCGCAGTAGCGTTGAAAATAACTTAAAAATAGACACTAAAAAACATAGTCAATTTTAATAACTTCCGTTTGTAAAGTTTTTCATATACCCAACATTTCTCTACACCGTCTTGAAATTTTGTTTAAAACGCCAGACGCAAATTACTCCTGTTTTTGCGCCGTAAAATCGCGTAGGGTCTTATTTCCATAGATAAAAGCAATAATCGTTAGAGTAACGATGAAACCCGTCCATATCTTTATACAAAACTTGAAATACTTGTTACATGTGTATAGAGAGAACGTCTGCAGAGATTATACCGCACAAAGCCGGCACTAATTAACTGTTTAACAGTACTTAAAGCTACCTAAAAGTCATGACTTGTGTTTTAATTAAGCGGACGAACAATAATTACAATCAATTTTGAAAGCATATCGTTTTTATTACCATCACAAAGGTTGATAAATTGAAACATTGTCGTATTTCCTACCTTTGAGTTTGTGGATTGTTGCCACTACAAGTAATAAATTAGTACTAGAAGGCAAACTTTGTTCGCTAAATGGATTAGGTGTAAGTAATTGATTTGGAGTGAATTGCTCTAAACCCTAAGCGAGTTAAGTTCTCCCGGTTTTTATTGTGAAGTTTGAATTACCCACATCTCCATTGTTTACTTGAGACAAAATACACATAAAAATGGAACAGTCGGTGGAATTGGTGGCACAAATTAACTCTTTGTTTGTACCTTTATTTGGTTACATTTTCTTTGTCCCACCTTTACAGAGCTGTTAGCACGACCATGTAGGCAACCCATTATACCTACATCTTTAACATTATTACATTTTGAATTAATGTCAGTCAATTTTGCAATGATGTGCCAAATATTACGGTTAATGAAAAATAAAATGAATTTTGATGTGTTATTACGAAGCTCGCTGCGCTCACTCGGGCTTAAAACAGACATTAAATCAGATCGGCTCTCTTCAATCCCGACTGATTCCATTCCACGATTTAATATTAGGCGACGAGTCAATATTGCATTCTGAATACCCGAATCCGAACACTTGTGTTACCCAAACCAAATACATTATTATTTGATTTATGCTGGCCAATATCCAATATCTACTCTCACCGTCTCTAAGTTCTTACTGAGAAAATGTTAAGTATCTAGAAATTAAATTGTGTTCGTGTGAAATGTGAAAGTGAAGTTCCAGTATTACGAGCCGTTGTTTACTCTTCAGGAAACAATAAGATTAGAGAAATTGAAAGCATGATCGATGGTACAAACTTTTGTGAAGTTGAGACGTTGACTTGTTTACCTAGGGCCATTTTTCATTAAGTTATCACTTTCGTCTAAGCCTCTAAAATTAACCCAATTTTCCAATAGCGTAATTTTTCGCGCTTTAACAAGTACCTGAATGTAATGCTGCGTGATTGATGTAACATTTTCTAACATCTAAACTTTTCCGCAAATCTCATCTGTTTCGGCAAAGTTATCTTAAAACTTTTCCTAATCCATAGCAGGAAAATCATAAGTGACGCCAGCGAGAAAACGCGGTCCACTCCACTTACGAATAAATCCGTTCCGAGATTAAAAGCAAGTGAAGAGGAATTATCAATTACCTCGGTCGTATTCAGGCGCGGTTTGGGCCTAGAAAATTGAATTTTTCCACAAATTGTTTCATTTTATGCATCATAAATCCGAAAAATCGCACCAAGTCACGAACAGGCGTTCTTGTAAAAACGGAAAAATTCAATCAATCCGGACCGCAAATTAATAATAACTGCGGCGGAGAGATTTTAAAGTGAGGAAATGAATTTGACACACGCGGAAGAATTTGGAAAGGAAGGCTGAGAGTGGGAGATAAGGAAATGGATACCTTTGGAGTTATTAAGGAGGAATTCGGAATGTTTGAATTTTTAGGAACTAATAGGACGGATGATTCATTTTGGTTATCAGACGCACGTATAAACACGTTTTAGAATAAATTTTGCACACAAAGTGGCGCAGGCAGTAGGATTTTTCTGAAGGATTTCGATGCCGTTCTTACACCAGATTTCATGATTTCTGGAAATAAAACGTAAAAATAAATTAAACTAAAGAACTAGAATGCTGGCTGTGAAATAATACCGGATTTTATTTTAAGAATGTAATTTATCATTTAAGTATTTCATGTGCCCCATATACCTTTTCAAAAAAAAAAATTACGCTTCTGGACAAGATCTGATTTTTTTCTATTTTTACTTCTCGAGCGTAAGCTAAGGAAGTATTGTAATAGGGTCCGTTGGACGAATTGCTACTTTCATGTTTTTTTCATAACTCCTGTAATATGATAGAATAGGTCTACCGCTCTGTCTGTCTTCTGTATATATAACCAAACTTTTTCTAATCATCCCCACCAACAATATGATGACATCGCCTACAAAATTTACAACAGTAACAGTTATTTAAATTTTATAAAATAACATACTCCTACACTTGTAGTTTATGAATCCATGTTGAGTTTCCAAAATTTTATAACATTTGGCAATTTAAATTTAAAACTATGAAACCGGATGCCCTTAAATCTTGCGATCTTTTTAAAGTTATCGTAAGAATGATAAATCGTTAACAACAATTTATCAGTTTATCCCCTGCCAAAAAAATAAAGGGGATAAACTGAAAATTTTGCCGAATAAATTCTACCTAAAATATGCAAAATATTATGACTCGATGCTTGTGGATTATCAATGCATTAATATTGCTTAGAATTACTTATACAGGATGACTCAAAACAATTAATGAATGAAGCAACAATATTTTATTGATCAAATCAAGAACGGCCCACCCAATTTTCCCTAAAATTCGAATATACAGAATTGTTATTACTGGTATTACATTGCTCTCATCATAATTTATGTTCGTGTCCTTGCTAAAATGTTCATGTTCATTACACAATTTTTTGATGGAAAAACTCACTTGAAATAGACGCATAGCATATTTATTTATGTGCACTTTACCAGCCCACGCCTAACTTTACTTTAACTTAAAGAGTTTATCGTAAAAAAATAAAACTTGCAAAATAAAATTTTATAACTTTTCGAAAAAGATGTATTTGTTCCCTTGTACTTCAGGAATTAGGGAAGTTTTGTCTAAATAACTACCAATTTTTTTAACTCTGAACATACGAAAATAAATACAGGCGTAGAAGCTTAATTCCTATGGTTAATTTGAAAAAAAAAACACATCAATACATTGGAAGTGGAGCTGTACTCAACAAAAGTACTTGAAGTATCAAGTACAAAGTATTGCTTGAAATAGTGTTTAAGTAAAGTACTAAACACTTACCTTTAACAATAGTACTTCAAGTATCAACTATACTTGAAGTAATGAAACTACTTGGAAGTACTTGAAAATACTTGAAATACTGCAAATACTTCAAGCACGGTCTTTGAAATACTGCAGAATTACACAACTTTTTATTTTCTAAATAAATAAGTTTAATGCATTTTGAAGTTTACTCGGAAGAATAAATAAATAACATAAACATTGGCTTCAAACGATATTTTCTCAGGCTTTCTTTATCTTTTCTTTAATCCTTAATAGCTTAAGTATACTAATATTACGCCAGTTAAAAATTCATTAACATCAACACGTTAAGCACGCGATGACATTAACATTGTGCCTCACTGTCCGATGATTATGTCTGCCATTAAAACAGCGTCGCATTAATATGTGCCTCATACTTATACAGCCTGTTATTAAATTGAATGCAAAAAATTAAGTGGTAGTGGAACTTATCAATTTATGAAACTTTGCGACCTAACATTTTTTCAAAAACCCATTTTTTGGCCTATTCTTCTTTCGTTTTGACGAGCTAATCAGTGTTTCAAAACAAATTCACTTTCGTTGACACAGAGAGGCGTTTTAGCTAAACACTTGCGTTGTGATTGTAATCATAGTGTTCTGGTAGTTTTCTCAATGTTAAAGGTGCTACAATGGTTTATAATCTTTTGAGAACTTATTGGTAATTCTATTAACTGATTTTACTTTATTAAAGCAATTAACAATTCAAATATTATTACAATTATTAATAGAAATTATCATTTATTTTTCTACACGTAAATTGAAAGTTCCGATGTTACAGTTGGTTAAACTGATGCCAGATCCAGTCCCTCGAGTTATCGTAGCTTCTATTTCTGTATGTCCAATGAGACTGGTACTGTAATTATTCAAGTTTACTCCGCAGCTTGTATTACTGGTAACTTCCGTGAGCTCTGTTGAAGATTGTAACATTTTATTTGCTATCGAAATTTTATTTTGTACAGAATATTCTATATATGTCTCTGCTACCATAGTAGAGCGCCACCCCCCATGTCGTTAAGTGGTTGTAATATTGGCTCCTAAGTCGGCTAACAGGGTGGCGGAGAAACGCCTGAAGCAGTGCCCTGTATAATTTTCCGGGTGAGGCAATTTGAGATACATTGCTATTTATTTTGCTACATTCCTTATTTTGTTGACGCCAACCACTTGATTAACACATTTTTCCCTGATATATTTCACAAAAAATCTTTGACTGGTAGTAACTGTCGGATGTAAATCACAGTATTTTCACAATACCTTCACAGTTCGTCCCTTCTATAAGCTCCGCAAAGGCCAATTATTAAGATCATCTGAACAATGGGTCAAAATTATTTCAATAAAACTATTTATATCAATTTGAATTACCTACCTTTTCTAGCAGAAATCTATTATCAGGTGCCTCTTGTAAAAATCTCTCTTTTTCTTCTTTTGTTAGAATCTTCGACTTTTCTGGTCGGTCCTCAATTGACTTGTTTTTTCAAATATGGTATCAGTTCGGAAATATTGCTATATTTACAGTTTCTTTAAGGTTCAGTGTACTTTTTAACATCGAATATATCGACCATAAAGTTGAGGGTGCTACCTTTTTTATTTTATGCTCGCAATATGCCAATAACACAGATTCGGACACTTTTTGGATTTTCTTGTAACTGCACCACTCTTTCAATTCCCTATAGGCAAGTTCGTATTGTCTTAAGGATTTTTGTGGTAGGTATCAATTGCGACACCGCACTTTGTGCCGCTTCGAAAACTTCTTGGGGTAACTCATTTTCACTTTCAGAACCTCGTTCAGAACCCATTTTTTTTAATAAAACACTATAAAATTGCAGCTCCAAAACGAGTTTTTGAAACAACTGATTTTCATTGTTTGCTATGTTGCTATGGATCGTCTTGTATCAAAAATTTACTTGATTTGATTTCTTTGCTTTGATTTTATTGGATTCTCGTTATTCATTTTTGAGTTTCCACTAATATGGAGCTATGCAGTTTTCAAAAAAACATTGTTTGATACTCGATTGCGAAATTCATTTGTATTCTCGAATGTTTTTTTGCTCGCGATGCTCGAAAAAAAAAACTTATTCTTGAAGGCAAATGTAGCATTTCGCAATCTAGATTCAAAAATACAGTTGGTTTCAAAAAAAAACAGGACAAATGACAGTGAGATGAACGTCATATTCCCATTGCTTTTCATTGATCTACGAGAACCTGATTTGCTGATCTTGACCCGCTTTTTTTAAACCATCAGCTGGAACTATTTCTAGACACTGCTACCACTCAGGACCGTGAATTTTACACAGGGACATAATCTCATTGTGAGCTATTCCTCTTTTTTTTTGCATATATTTCGCAATCACGGTGTATAAACACAGAAATTAAATACGCTCGGCTCTGGATCTACTGAATTGATGCTGTGCTACGTAGCTTGAGTTTGGTGGCCCAAAGTCAAACAAAAAACAACAGCCCTGCAACTTGAACACCTTCAGAGAATGGCGTGACTCAGTGTCACAGGAACAGTGAGAACCACTCCCACAGCGGCTCTGGAAACACTTCTTTGCTTAGCACCTCTCAACCTTTACATAGAGGAAGCGGAATGAGGAGGTCTCTCAGACTTCACTCTCTGGGAGTATGAAACAAGCAAGGTCGCATAACGAAGCACACTCGTATCTTGACTGAGGCGTTCAACAAAATACCTCTGTTAAGGATAGGTTGTGAACAAATGGGCACAAAATTAATATATGAGAAGACATAATTATAGAATATCAATACGTCTATCTTACAAACAGAACTGATCGAAATAACGCTGGGAGGTAGAATAGTTGCTGCACGTGAAATCGACAACAAACCAGTACGCATACTTACCGACAGCAGGTCGGCACTACTAGACAGCTGCGTGGTTCTATTCGGGCTGGTTTGGGATTGCAGACAAACGCTAAGGTATGTAACGCAGAGGAATAGGGTGGAACTCTGTTGGTTTCAAGGGACAAACTGCGTAAACTGATAGAATTCCTTACGGGACATTACCAGTTTAACAATCACCTACAAACGATAAGACAAGTAACAGACGCCCTCTGTCGTGGATGCAATGAAGAAGAGGAAACAGCTGAACACATTCTTCGTGTGTATCCAGCGCTAACCTCTTTGAGGAAATCCATGCTAGGGGACATCTAGCATAGTATGACAAAAATAAGGGAGTTCCCACCGTCTGCATTATTCAAGTACAGTCAGGTAGTTTGGTGGCTTGACGATTAAAGGAGTGGGAAGACACCGTGATATGGACTTGGTGAAGGTACAATGGGTCCAAAGGCCCATATAATTAGAATCCAAAATCCAGAATCTATTGGATAATAATTTTGGTGATTACACGAAATCGAAAATTTCCAATTTTGCAACGATTCCATCAGTACCGCTGCTCAAAAGTGTAAAATAAAGTTCCAACAATTTAATATATTAATATAAAGAAGACATGTACCACAGTTACAATGTTTTCTTGTAACGAATGTAGCGACCAGCGACACATGTGCAAGTTTAGTTCTTTTATGGGTCGTTGGTAGCTCTCCTAGGGGAATTTGTAGGTAGTATCTAGTGAGAGGGTTGGTAGAAGTTGGCTGCTTGGTAGACGGGTAAGATGCGTTATTCTGTGTCACGGTTATTTTGTTTGGTGTAAGTGAAAGGACGAGGTAAAGTAGTTAGGTTAGAGGGAAGCCTTTTCCCCAACACGCGTAGCTAATTCTTGAGGTTTTTCCAAGCGGAAATATGCGAACTTTTTACGGACACCAACATGTGGTGTAAATGTGTTTTATTGTTTGTAAATTCACAGTCCATGTTAGGGTTTTGATCGTTAACTGGTTCTAACACAATTTAACGGTCCTGAGATTGTTCAGATAAAGAACTTGCTAGGAGACATCATGAGATTCACATAGTCAGGACTCCTTCTTTGTTTATCAAATTATGAATAAGGTTTCTGGATGCTTATACTTAAGTGTTACATTATAACACTTCTTAATTCTTCACCAAGATTGCTGATAGTTCATTTACGGCAATTAAATTAAACTAACGTCGTCCCACTCTGGGAAGACGACCGTGAAAGTGCGGAAGAATGCACAACATCGTGGACTGAGGTACATCACCGAGACATTTTTCTCGCAACGTTGAAAATTACACCACCGAGAAGCATTTCTCGAGACGCTGAATGCATTTTGTGTTTATTTATCATGTGTTTTGTTTGGTATAAGTTGGGGACAGTCCACGGTAAACTCTCAAAGCTAATTGTTTTAAGTAACCAGTTACTTGGATCAAGGCATAATTTAACATCCTATAAATTCTTTGTTTGAACCGTTGATAAAGTGTGGTATAATTTAACTTCATGTAAATTCTTTGTTTGAACCGTCGATAAAGTGTGGCAAACATTAAACCCATGTAATTTCTTTTAGCTTTGCAATTTTTCACCTCATGCAATTTTTCTGTATCTCACAATTTTACCTTCAGTAATTTTCTCTGTTGTATAATTTAAATTGAAGTATTATTCCACACCAGATCTTTTTTGTATTTATAAATCTTTGCTAGTTTTTTTTCATGTAAATATGTATTTTGTTGATTAATGTTTCCATCATTAAATTGTCTGATGTCCAATCTTAATCTCAGATAACAATTCTTTGCTGTTTCAAATTTCACGGGAGTGTATGGTGAATTTAAATGTTTACTTTTTTTTAACTTTAACACTTGTTCGGTTGTAGTTTAATATCAGAGTCATAGAAATTGAACATTTAAATGGGATTGAGGTAAATAACACAGAAACACGTGGCGGAAGCGGAGTGCGCGGTTCTTTGTCGAGCTGGCGGTCGCTCCATCTGCACAAAGGACGCAGATATTGAATAGAAGTCAGGGGAGCGGTCGGGATGACGTGACGCTCCCGACTTGTCCCAAAGGCCGGGCTTTCCAACCACGAGTTTGCGACCGTAACGACCCTTTAGCGCGGGACGTTTCTTCGTTAGAGAGAGGGGTGCTGGGCGGCATGTGCTTACCAATAGCGTAGAATCACCGTCGTGGTGGGAGAACAGCCACAACCAGGAGCCCCAAATTCCGCTCGTGCTACAACGTACCCTGTGGGTAATTTTGCTGTGCTCTAGAATGGAATTGATATAGTTCGATTACCACACTCTTATAGCGATCTGGTGTCGCTGTCGCTGCATAGAGTTTTTATTACAATTTTGTTCTCTTGTTGACTGCCATAATTTTTAATTTGGTGCCACACGCCCGCTATAACTTCTGTATTTGCATGCAGTTACTTCAACTACTTCAGATTTTTTCTTAGTTGTTATTCAATTTGTGATATTCAGATATTTGCATTGATTCAGAACGTCTAATTTGATTTCATTCAAAGTTAGGCAAGTTTTTTTTGTAGCTGAGCATTAAGAGGTGTCTTCAACCTGCACAACTTAGCCGCAGCTTTTTTTTTGTCAGGGGAGGAATAAATGATTTTGTGTCCTCCATATATTTTGTGTTTTATTTAGCGGTACTTTTCCAACCTTGGGGTCCACCACTTGCATCTGAACGCATTCCACCTCAAAAAAAAGAAACATAATGTGGGATTCCATTTTGTCAGACGATCACAGCCAAGGCCTAATTTTTGAATTTTTTAAATCTTCGCGGGCTTTCAATTTTTTTTCACATGTCAATTTAAGGCAGGATATTTAGGTTATCACAAGAATAACATGTTTTTTTTGATGAATAAATAAAGGCGCCAGAGGGGAGTAAAAACTGCAGTTAGTTGAGGCACAACTGAACAAGAACAAGAGGAAGAAAGAAAAAATATGGAATATTTGCTACGAAAGTAAATTTTAGGATTAGACATTGAAATAAAGAAGGAGCAGCTAAAGAAACATAATAACATGGGAATGTAATATAATATGAAATTAAATAGTAATATAGCATCTATGTGTTAAAATTATAAATTTCCAAAAAAAATTGTTATAAAACTTCTTCGAAATTCACTTCTCGTTCCTCGGTTTTAAACAATATTGACCTGCTATTTGACTTATAAGTCCATTTTTTATTAAACACACAATCAACAGCATAGACAATTAATATCAACACTATTTCAACTACACAACTACAAACTAACCTAAACTATTTGATATTCCAATACAAACAAACGTTAATGTTGCCAATAGTGTGATAACCCAAACTTCCCGCCTTTAATTGACTTTGAAAAGGTTTGAAAGGCCCGCGAAAAATTCAAAAATTCAAAATTTAGCCTTGGCTGTGATCGTCTAACAAATGGGAACCTACGTTGTGTTTTTTTTTTGAAAAGTGGCGGGATGACGTTCTTTCATACAAGTGCATACAGTGCGTGTGAGTCGAGAGCGCAAGAAATAATAAACAAAAGTTTGGGAGGGGCCGAAATGGCACCCTTCCTTAGGAGGAAAAGAAATGAAGAGCGAAAGTGACTCAGCGTGCCCTACTGGCGGTCCCGCAGGGCCAAGTCGTCATCGGTCGTCATCCCCAAAAACCCCCTAGGGCTCTATTCACAGATATATTACATTTCAAACACCTTAAGATATATGAAAGAAAAACACTCGCGAATTGACAGACATACATTGAATATCACAAATTTAATAAAAACAAAGCAAAATCTGAATTAAGTAACTGGATGCAAATATACAAGTTATTACGTTCGTGTGGCAGCAGATTTTAAGGTTACGGCAGTTAACAAGAGCACAACAAAAGTACCCCTGGGGCGTGCTAGCACAAGTGGATTTTTGGGCTACCGGTCTGGAGCTGTTCTCCCCCCCCCCCCCCCCACGACGGTGATTCTATCTATTGCAAAGCCTACCCGCACGCACCCCCATTACGATCATGCTGTGCGAACCTAGGCCATTAAGGTCACCAGACCCTCAGTTAGATCTCGACTATTGGTCCAAGTCGAAAACACTAAAACATCGGCGGCCACCCCTGAATCTATCCAAACCTGTGGACTCGTACAGGTGACACGTTAATCTCGCAAGCCCGACAAGGAACAGCACTCCGCTTCTGCCACATTTTCTGTGTTATTTGACCTCAATTCCATTTTATGTCCAATTTAAATGTTCAATCTCTTATAACTCTGGTATTAACAACAACTGAACAAATGTTAAAGTTTCAAAGAGCAATAAACAACATTTAAATTTGCCATACAATCTTGTGAAATTTTAAACAACAAATAAATCTTATGTGAGATAAAAATTGGACATCAAACAATTTATATGATAGAAACATTCATCAACAAAATATTTACAAAACAAAACTTAGCAAAGATTTATGAAACAAAAGATCTGGTGTAAAATGAACTTGTGCAAATAAAAATATTATGTGAGGTCGAAACTGTAGAGCATGAAATTTACGTTCAATTAAAATTATACAACAAAGAAAATTACTGAAGTTAAAACTGTGAGATTAGAGAAATATTGTATGAGGTAAAGAATTGCAAAGTTAACAAAATTTACAGGAGACTGATATTTGCCACACTTTATCAACGATTTAAAAAAGAGTTTACATTATGTCAAATTATATCATGATCTAAGTGATTGGTTACTTCAAAAAAACAATTTGCTTTGAGAGTTTAAAATACCACGAACTGGTTACCCCAACAAAACACATAATAACAAAAATATCCAATCATCGCTCCTAGGGAAAAAGCGTCTGGGTGATGTAAATTTTGAAATCGTTGCGAGGCAAAAGCGTCTCGGTGATGTAATTAATCTCTAGCATTGCGAGGACGAACCTCGATGAAGTAATCAATCTGTAGCGTTGTGAAGGCATGCCTCGAAGAATTAATCAATCTGTAGCGTTGTGGGGGCCGGCCTCGATGCATTGTTGCGAGGGCATGCTCCAGTGATGTGATCATGATAACGATGATAACGATGATAACCATCTAAGGGAAGATTTATTTTACTCCCGCCAGTTCACAGTATAATAAACTTTGTTTAACTGCCGTAAATGAACTATTAGCAATCTTGTGTGAAGGATTAAGAAGTGTTATAATGTAACACTTACGTATATGCATCCAGAAACCTATTCGTACTGAAACAACAAAGGTGTTTTCCTGACTAAGTGAATTTCATGAAATCTTCTAGCAAGTGATTTATTTAAATAATCCTGATTATTAAACTGTGTTTGCACTAGCTGACGATTAAGAAAAACTAACTTGATGGGTAAATTTACAAACAATGAAACAAATTTACAGCACGTGTTTCTCGTTGAACGGAAGTCCGCAATTCTTGATTAAAAGGCCGCAAGAATTAACCGCGCGGGTTGGGGACAACTGTATCATTATGAAAGTTACGATGGATTATCGTTAAACAAAGGCTTCCTCCCATTTTATTAACTACCAAACCAACTAATTTAAACTAGATCTTACCACGTGGTTACACTCACACAAGCACATTCAGACTGACTCTACGCCATGCATAACTCAATACTCATGCAAAACTAACCCCTTAGCGCTATTAATTGTCCGACTACCAAGCAAGCGTTTTCGTGCACCAGGTTGCCTATGTTTAACGATTTCTTTTTTTGTCTCTTTCAAATTCAAATTATTCGAATGTGATTTCGCGCCGCTGTTAATTAATTTCAGCGCGAAAACTTTGATTCAAATTCGGTCACCACAATAGAAATTAAACTTTTATACATTTCCCAACTATGTATTACTTGGTTAAGGAAAGTCTAAGCCGTGACGGTGCAACAACTGTATATGCTACTAAATGTTTCGGATATGTTGCGGTCCAACAAACTCCGTTCCCTCGACTTTGTAAATATAGCTTATCTTATCACCCTATACACCCAATACACTAGTAAGTTTGCTGCAAGTTATCTTACATTAAAAAAATATTAGGTACTTCTAACTAATTTTAAGAGAAACGCACCTTTTCCGACTTACTTCTTGCTCCAACCTGTAACTTTTTTTTTCTTTTCTCCGAAAAGGGGTAACTGTTGCAGTCATTCTTCAGTAACTTAAGTACCAGTAGTTAATGCATATTTTGTCATTTACACTCTGCATTTGAATTAACTGACAGTCTGTCAAAGTTCTGCTAATTTGTCAACCACTAAAAGGGCATATACAAAGACAAAAATCCCACAAAATTACTTAGACATATTTATTAAAAATAAAATTTTAATTCAAGAACCCTAACAACAAACACATATTTTTCCAAATTGCAAGTTAACATTGTATATATTTTTCTAAACTATAATTCTCCTACTACCCTTATTTTTCAATCGAGGTTCAGCTGCTTGAACGTCCCCGCCACTCCGAACATATCACTCGGTTTATTAGTTCCCAATCTCAGATTCTCGTTCGAAACAATCTTCAGATTCTCTTCAAACACGGGCTGATTATGTTCAAATACTTTATCCCATTTCGCTGGAAAATGCACATTTATTATGATTCCCGACCGTTAAATTTTTCTTACCGATTAAATTTTCCACAGTATCAAGATCGCCGCCGTAATCGTGCGGCAGACACTCTTTCGGAATCACTTTATGGAACGACTTCAGATCTTTGTGAATGCGAATCTGGAAATGTATTTAACCATGTCAATCGGTTAGATGAAAGATCAAATCAACCTACCCTTCCGTACAGCTTAGAAGGAAGCAATTTTTTTAGTATTGAAAGTAAGAGGTTGATAAAAGGCGGAGCGTTAATAAAATCGCAGCCGACGAAACGGCCAGAATAGGCGCCCTGAAAAAGATTACTCATAAAAATTCATAGGCATTCAATAATAATTATCCACTACTAAAAAATAATAAATTAGTAATATTTTTATCACATTATTTAACAGTGATGCTTAAAAAAAATAAACCTAACATCAATTTCCTGCCGGGGCGACTTCAGGCTGTTATACTCTCTTCTGAGAAATAAACAAATTAGTGCCCCTCTGCACGATATCAAACAAACTAAAATAATAGAATAGCCTACTTAGGTTAGGTAATCTTCCATTTCTTCTAATAAGACTTTTATTATATTTATGTTAAGGGAGGTATTTAGCTGAAAAAAGTAAAAAATCTCTAAAGTTCCGGAAATCGTTTGAAGGATGACCGCAATTTTCCATATTTAAAAAGGATTCTCAAACACCTGTTTATTGAGTTGAAAATGTTAGGACCACAGATGAAAATTGATGAATAAAGAATGTATAGGTGCGTCAAAATTTTGGGGCACCGTCATCCTTTTGTTTTTTTTTAATCAGGACGTTCCAGATAAAAACTGAACACGAATTCATAAACTACACGTTTATGACTACACGTGACCCATTATGTACAATTTTGAGGTGACGTCATCACATGATTGGTGGGGATGATTGGACAAAATTTGGTTAGCGTTTTACCATCTACACGATATTCATAATGCACATGTAAAATTTGACAACAATCGCTCAGTAGTTTCGGAGATATCTGTCTAACAAAAATCGTCATGGACGGCGGACCGACAGACAGACAGACAGACAGACAGACAAACCTTTTAGTGGAAATAAAGGAAGACGTGTATTACGTTGCTGAATACAAAAAGATGCTTTTTTTCAAAAATATTAAATTTGACTCTTCATACGATTTCAAAAAATCAAGTTGGCCTGGTATCTCCAAAACAAATGTTGATGGAAATTTGAATAATATTTTAGGGGATAGAGTTCAAATAGTTTTACTTGTGTATCAATTTCAATGAGTTCTGATAAACCGTTCTGGAAATATTTAGCTATATCTACACTTTTTAGCAAACCCGTGTAGAGAATCCACATATTATACCAGAGTAAACTGCGAAAAAATTCAAGACAGTTGCAGCCTTGAAAACTACAATAATATTTTGATTTTATCGCGAAATATACCATCAACAAATACTTATAACCACAACTTCACGTAGGAAGACCGCCGCTAAGGCAGCGAATCAAAATAGATGCATGTAGCGGAAGCTTTCAAATCATTTGCAATGGTAATCTCTTTAAATTTCTAACCACCGATTGTGTTAACGTGTAAGTCGGTAATTAAAAATTCATTAAAATTACATTAATTGTCTTACTTATTTTAATTAGTTCTAAATTTCATATTTTGATTTAGAGCCCGAATAATGCCAAAGATTTATCCGCCAAAGCATTGTTTGTAACAACATCGTAATATTAAGACAAATTTATTTTTACTTTAATCAGGATCGAATTCCGATAACCAAAACCTGGCGTAGATCAGTTATCGATGATAAATTAAAAGCATTTAGGATCATTTATTGGGTAAAATCGGAAAAGTTTTCAATTTAAAAAGTTTTCTTTGTCCCATATGTGTATTTTTTATTAAGTCGTAATGTAAGGTTTAGCGGGTAATATTATGATGTATTTTCTCAGATTAAATACGACACTTATTTTAAATTGTTAGAAGGATGTCTCAATATTTTAACTTTTATTTTGTTTACTTTTTCTTTCCGTGGATACAGATGCCTCGTTACATTGAATGTATACATAAACAGCCAACATTTTGTTTGCACTTCATTTGTGTGTCATTAAATATAAATTTTCTTCGGCCACAATTTTGTACGCAATATTTGCGTTGAAAACTTTTTTGAACTCGTATCCCTTAACGCACTCGTCACATTAATAATAATTATTGAATTCCGCAGGTACATTTGTATTTCTTTACGAAACTTATTTACTGTCACAGTTATTCCAATGGATTTAACGAATGGACATCCTTTGTTCTAGGAGTACTAAAATATCGAAAGTGTTATTATATTATTCATACCAGTTGTGGCTTCATGGCAATAAAGAAACCTTTAAGATCCTTGAAAATTTTGTCACCAAGCCTACTACGATTTTATAAAGAATACACTTTGGAATCAGAAAAATGTCAACGGCACGGTATGATGTACAAATACAGGTTTAAATTTAAAAACCTTATTATGAGGTGTAAAAAAAGAAGAATAACCTATTGAATACGTCTAGGATAAAACACTGAAGGATACAATTTCTGAAAAGCCCCTATGTGTACCAAAAATACGATTTTAACCTAGATACATTTCGAAAGTTGCATTGGTGCAGTGTAATACTAATAATAACAGTATTACATTCCCAAATTTTCCAGAAAAATAAAGTGAGCCGTTTCTAATTTAATCAATAAAATAAATTGACACATTCATTTTCTTTTTGAAGCACCTGTAGAAGCAAATCTAAAATATCTGCACGATAAATCACAAGTAAAATCTCAGATCTTAGATAGGGTTCATTTCTCAAAATTTTGAGGTGACGTCATAGATTTTTTTGGGGCGATAAGTAAATATATTTTGATCAAAAGTTTAAAAATTGCTTAAGATAACTTTAAGACATCTGCAAGATTTCAAAGTTATCGATTTTGCAGATAATTTTGATTTATTCCAAAAATCATTACGTTTCAGCTAAAAATTCAACACGGATTCATAAACTACATGTGCAGGACTATGTTATTTTGTACAATTTAAAACCCGTTTACATTGTTGCTAGGGATGATTAGACAAACTTTGGTTGGCGATTTACATTTTCATGATATTCATAACACACGTATAAAATTTGACAACACTCGATTAGGTAGTTTCGGAGATTATCTGTCTAACAAAAATCGACACAGACGGCGGACAGACAGATCGACAGGCAGGCAGTCGGAAATGAAACATTTTGTCATACTCCGGGTGGCATGACCCATCGCGACAATTTGAAAGCAACCAGTGGCCCGATGGACTCGATTACAATACTTCTTAGTTTACGCTCGGGAAGTAAAAACAGTTAATAAAACTAGAATGGGGTTAAATAAGCACAACAAAATCATAAGTTAGTGTTGTTACAAATCTTAATTTAAGTGGGCCGTTTTCTTAAAAGGAGTCTCTACGTTTGGCTCTTATGATGTCAATATATTTTCCGAATGTAATATCTCTACTATTAACAAATTTATTGTTATGAAATTTTAAATCTAACTTATCCATAACTTTCATCATATAATTGTGTGAGCAGTTTTTTTTTAAACAGTTTATTAAATTATCATATTCATATAAAATCAATATTTCAGTTATTTATCGAAATTTAGGAACGCGGTTTTCACCACTCTTTTTAGCTTGTAAAATTAAAATTTTAAACATCGTGCGAGATCTATTTTCGACTTTATTTGTTGGAACTGGAGTTTTGAAAGCTGAAAACCCTGTTCTGAAATTTCCTTAAATACTACACTGAGATATTGATTTTTAAAAATACGTTATGCAAAAATTTCACCAAAATTGAAACAAAAAGTATGAACACTAACTAACTTTAACAAAACTGCCCTTGCGTTATATAAAGAAAGTTATGGACAGTTTATATTTAAAATTTTAGATCCGTAAGTCTGTTAATAATGGAGATATTACATTCTGAAATGAACTGAAAATTCAATACATTAAGCGTAGCGAGTGGCGTTAAACAGATTAATTTAATGTTTTTCATTGCAAAAACAAAACTCAATTTAATTTAAGGAAATATAAGGTTAAAAGTAAGTAAGAAAAATGGTAATAGTATCCACTTTACGGTGAGCTAATTTCGTGTTTGCGCAGTGTTTCATAGCTAACAAAATATGAAAAAGTAGGTTTCCGGTTTCTGTTTATCTGTCTCTCTGTCGTCGACATGTCACTTTCTTGTGTCTTTCTGCTAGCGATTTATTAAGTTAAGTTAAGTTAAGTGAAGATTTTAAGGTACTTTAGTGTTCCCGAGTCGATTTTAAAGCTCTAATCAAAATTTGTCTCTTGTGTGCTGTCATCTTGAAAATTTTGACAACTCAATTTTATTTAAAATATACAAAATATAATACTTCTGTGGCTGCAGTTTACTAAACGGCAATGACTTTTAACTTACGCATATAGATTTTTGAGAAAATAAACGTACAAGTTTTACAATTTGTCTTAGAAATTAAAAAGCTGATCCCTCTGAAATTTTGCACGTGCTATACGATTATTGTGAACATGGCGAATTGCTAACCAAAATCCCAGGAAGATATTCTATTAAAATTTAAAAATATAAATCTCATTTGAAGTGTACAGAATATAATGACTCTTATTTTTATTTATTTGGCTGTTTGTACAAAATCTTTCAAATAAATTAAGGAATTGATTTTGCATGTATTGTATTTACCAAAACTAAAATATATATTTCTTCGTGCTAAAATTTATCATGATGTTAAATGAATATAACTTTACATTTAGTTTAAAACTCGACCACTACTTTTACTTTAACGTGTGTATAGTAGGACTTATCACAAAAACATAAAATTTGTAAACTCAAATTCCACGACATTCTCTCAGACTAATTTTCTTTTAACTATTATTATAATTTTCCGTAAAATTTACCTGTTTTGGAATCTAGTCGACAATAATGCCTAGTTAAACAGAAAAAGGCAATTAAATACCTTCAGAGACTAGTGTAAATTATATCCACGAAATGTGTCACTTGTACATAACAAAATGTCAACTTCTAATTCAGGCAAATAAATTACAGAGAGTAATTTTGTTAAAACGACGATCTAATTAATGCAGAGAAAAATGTGTCTATTATAAACAGAGCGCTGCGTAAAATATATCTCAGACAATCGTCCAGTTAGATAGGTCGCCCTGTTCTCGCGTGATATTGATCAGTAGTGAAGCAGTTTGCTGGCATGTACTTTTAAATATCTAAGAAAGCTAATGTGAACACAACAAATCGGCTGAGTATCATCTCATAAAGTAAACAGGTTTACAAGGAAGCCTAAATTAAAGCAGCTGAAGCATTTCTAAGGAATAGTAAGCGCAAGTTACTGAAAAAATATAATTTTCGGCGTGCTTTGTCTATACAATATCTTCTAGGCTGGTGCCCCTAACACTTTATATTATTTATTTATGACTGTGAAACTATTATAAAGAAAAAATTAATTACATCATCTAATTAATTGTACCGTACAAGCATGTCTTAGTTAGGCTGTAATTCTATAAAATTAATTTCGTATGTGAATTTGCAGTAATAAACTGATGTGATTTACTAAACTTCGCTACGATTTAAAATATCTTACAACAGAAATTTTAGTTGCTATTATATCACACATTTTGCACAACACAAGTTCTTACTAAGGAAAAACGTATACCGCTTCTTAACAACTTTGTTGATATATACATACCTACTAAATAAATTCAGAGGAAAATAATTTTAATAACAATAATTGGTACGCTGCGTATAAAACAAAAAAAATCTTTTGAATATAAGAACTTGTTATAACTGATTCACTTTGATCCATTTTTGCTTGAACATACAAACAAAGGAAATAAAGGAAATAAAAAATGTTAGATTTTTCATCACATAGCTCCACATTACCTTTGATTTCATTTTTTAACCAAATTCATACTTCAAGAAACTCCAAAATATGTCAACCGCAGACTAAAAAGAATATAAGTATAGAAGGTTCAACTGCTCGCGCAAGTGAGGTCAAATGCAGTTGTTTATTAATGTTTACAAAACCGTGCCTTTAAATTTATCGCATTACGAATAACTATTTATACTAATAATTATATACTCTCATGTAGTGATATCGCTTACTTGATACAAAGAGAGAAACTTGGATATAATGAGTGGATTATTCCTCGCTATAGTCGCAGCAGTATGTCCAGTAAAATCCGCCACGAACCTGTCTCCCACAGCATAGTCATTCCTAATCAAAATTTCAAACAGAAGTAGATTATACTTCACAATACTGACAATATCATAATCATTAGGATCTGAAGACCTGAGTTTCCAAATTATCACACGTTCCAAAGTCGGCGTCAACTTCGGTAACGGCAGAGTTATCCTAAAACAAACTTTTACCACCTCAATACCTAAAACTATTTTTTTTACGTCAGTTCTCGTGACGGTATAATGGACTTCCAGTCCTCAAACATGTTGAGGTGAACACCCCGCAGAGTACAGTATCCATCTAATTTTTGTTTGGTTTGTTCGACACGAAATTTATTTCTTAATAAGCAACGCTCGATGAAGTTTTCGTCTAAAATACGAAAGATGCAAAGGAAATTTTGGGGGAAAATACGTACCGTCAATTTTAGGTAAATGTTGTTGTTGTTTTAACCACTCGATTATTATCTTCACGTCGCGTTTTATGTCATCCTCTTTCACTTTGAAGTGTTTTCGCACTTTGACAATTTCGTCGTTCGTTACTTGGATGGCATCCATTGTAAAACAAAGACACGCAGACACAATAAACTTCTAAATTGAATGTTTCTGGTTATTTACCATCTTGGGGTCACTCGAGTTATCTGTTGACACTAAACAGAGATACTAAAAGTCGAGACTTTCAAAGGGTACCGTAGCTCGTTATTAAGGTATGTGGATCCTAATTGAATTATTCGGGGCTGACAATGGGAAAGAGGAAACGAGGAATATTGGACTAAAATTTGTTAATTTTAACGTACCTTGCTTTTAATTTTCTTCTATGAAATAAGGCGAAGGCTTAGTACATCTGCACTGGTTTGATCAGTGACCATGAGACAATAAACGGAACTGCACGAATGCAGAGATAATGCTATTCTATAGGAAAAATTATTCAATTGAAAGGTTCGTCTTGTGTGTTGTGATTAATATAACTGGGGCGTTCGTTTCGGTTGTCATCTGTTGAGCACACTTGCACAGCAATGCAGTTTAAATAGGTAATGATAATTAAAACACGGCTAACAGTTCTAGCGCAAAGGTCAAATTCTTTGATTTATTTGTGTTTTGACATGAAAAATAATCAAGTTTCTCTTTGATGTGATAATGCATACTGGTATTTTCAAAATAAAGTACATATGTATCATGTGTAAATTAAGAGACCACATGCTAAAAAATTATCTTATCGTGGGCAATGACCTTAACAGAAAAGAGGAAGAGATGTATCTTAACTGAAAGAAGTCTGTATATTTTCACCTTAAAACTTTAAATCTAAAATAATCGCTTCTGCTGATATCAGTTTTAACTCTAGATCACGTAATAGTTGTTTATGTATTAAGGGCATAATCAGGGAGACTGTGGCACGAGGGAATGTTTAAAGCCCGACGAAGGAGGGCTTTTAATTTCCTGAGAGCCACAATCGACAATTATGCACGTGGTACATACAACGTTTTATTCTATTTTAGTTTCTAAACTAGTTTTAACGAAATATTGAGTATTTTCGGCAAGACTGTGTGAATTGTGTCGATGCGAACTTTAATACATAGCTGGCTATTATTTAGATGTTGTTATGATACCACGTTGATTATTTGATAATTCGTTTTTCAAAATGCAAATTAAAGAAACGGAAAAAGTTTATTCAAAAGAAAGTTTAGAAGAATTTGAAGTCGATCAGGTAATGATTTAATAGAATATTATTTTTCCAACTTAAAAAAAATGTTGAATATCGAATCTTGTTTGAATAATTAATTAATTAATGTAAATGAACAATCAATTGTTGCTTGGCAATTTTTGATAGATTTGTACGATAAAGGCCAACTTACGCTCGCATTTGGGTGCTTATAAACAAGATTACGATTCTAAAATAGAATAAAGTAATTTAAAAATTATTGCCTTATTAAATATTTCATACTCCATTATGGTTTGATCTTGAAAATTTGATTTGTTGGATCACATCAAATGATCTATTAATGAATTGATTAACTTTTATTACTCATAAAGCAGTCTTATTAATCCCCAAACCTCTATTAAATTTTTTGTTTAATAACTACGTAGCATATTCTATGACCGCAAAAAAACAAAAGTTTGCGGATCGATATTCCACTAAGGTTTAAAGTCCACAAGAGAATTTACTCGTAGTTTTTTCAGAGCTGCAATCCTATAAAAAAATTACATTATTCTAATTTTAACATGAAAATTGACATTTTTACAAAATGATTAATGTTTTGAAATGTCTCGCTGGGTTTCGTTATTTAATATGCCAAACATTGAAGGCTTCTTGTATGTAGTATACCTTGTTTGTTAATTTTATCGTTTCTTATGGTTTCCTCTAATAGCACACAAACAGCAATGTCGATAGTGGATCTCTTATAAAATTTGATAAAATCCTATCTCCATAACAAGAAGTATTTAATTTTAAGATTTAATAAAACTGAAATTAATTATTTTCACCCTAACAAAAGTTAACATGGGGTCTAAAATTTAACATGGGAATCCCTATGGCCACTTTTAAAAAATGTGCACTGTATACTGTAACTTCATTTGAGAAAAACCTGTTAAAACTTTTATGACTTAAGCGGCTTAAGTTAAACCACCCTTATAAGTCAAACTGGCTATTGTAAGCGTTGTGGACCCGAACCGCAAGATTATTACTGTCCACTGTTGGCATAATGCAGCTGTGAACTGAGTTAAGTAATACAATAGCCAGTTTGACTTATAAGGTTGGTTTGGCTTAAGCCGCTTAAGTCATAAAAGTTTTAACAGGTGTATCTCAAGTGAAGTTACAGTATAAAAGGCTATGTTCCGACTGACCTATCAGCACCTAGCCCAAACCGCTAATGCTAGAAAGTTGAAATTTCTAGAGAATGTTCATTTTATACTGGAGGCATCGTTTAAGAAAGGATTTCTCGAAATTTATCCCCCAAGGGGGTGAAAAGGGGTGATAAAATGTGTATAGGATCAATATGTCTACTGTAAATTTACATTGTTACGTGAAACCTGGTATTAATTCTCTTCAATACAAATAATGAAACACATATTTAAGTATTTTCCGATATTCAACCCCTAAGGGGGCGAAAAAGGGTGTGTATGGCAAAAAAATTTTTCGGTAATGTTTATTTTTTAAAACCTAGTATTAATGCTGTTCAACACAAATAACGAAACACGTATTTAAGGATTTTCGGAGATACGACTCATAAGGGGGTGAAAAGTGATGTCTAACTTTGGGCGGCTAGGTTTGATTAGGAACAATATTTCTACTATGAATTAAAATTTTTACGTGAAACTTGGTATTAATGTTCTTCAACACAAAGAATTAAACCCGTATTTAAGCATTTTCTAAAATTCAACCCCTAAGGGGGTGAAATGTAGAATTTAAGTTTTTATGGAAAAATATTTCTATTGTTTTTTTTACATTTTTACGTGAAACTTGGTATTAATGTTCTTCAACACAAATAATAATGAAACACATATATGAGCATTTTCCGGGATTCAACTCCCAAGGGGGTGAAAAGTGGTGGCAACCTTTATATGGGAAAATTATTTCTATTGTAAATTTTTGAGGTGGAATTTAGTATTAATGCCTAATGAAACACGTATTTAAGCATTTTCCGAGATTCAACCCCTAAGGGGGTGAAAAGTACTGGTTAAGTTTGTATGGGAAAAGTATTTCTATTGTAAATTTAAATTTTTACGTGAAACTTGATATTAAATTAATGCTCCTCAATACAAAGAATGAAATTCGTATTTAAGCAGTTTCCAAGATTCAACCCCAAAGGGAGTGAAATGTGGAGGTTAAGTTTGTATGGGAAAATATTTCTATTGTGAATTAAAATTTTTACATGAAACTGGGTATTAATGCTCTTCAATACAAATAAGGAAACACGTTGTGGTGACCGAATTTTAAATCAAAATTTTCGCGCTGAGATTAATTAACAGCGGTGCGAAATCACATTTGAATAATTTAAATTTGAAAAAGAAAAAAAAATCAATCACAAAAAGGAATCGTTAAACATAGGAAACCAGATGCACGGTGACGCTTGCAGGGTAGCGTGACAATTTAGCGCTAGGGAATTTTTAGTTAGAGGGATGGTTGGTTGGTAGAGAAGCTGCATTTACGGCAGTTAAACAAGTTCATTATACTGCGAACTGACGGAAGGGGTTTAAAATGTTCTCTTCCCTTAGGCGGTTATCATCGTTATCATGATTAATTCATCGGGGCATGCCATCACAACGCTACAGATTGAATAATTCATCGAGGCATGCCATCCCAACGCTACAGATTGATTAATTCATCGAGGCATGCCATCACAACGGTACAGATTGATTAATTTATCAAGTCGTGCCCTCACAACGCTACAGATTGATTAATTTATCAAGGCATGCCCTCCCAACAATTTAAAATTTACATCATCGAGACGCTTTTTCCTCGCAACGATTTTAAAATTTACATCACCGAGACGCTTTTTCCCTCGGAGCGATGATTGGATATTTTTGTGTTTGTTTATTATGTGTTTTGTTGGGGTAACCAGTTTGCAGTATTTTAAACTTTCAAAGTAAATTGTTTTTTGAAGTAACCAATCACTTAGATCATGACACAATTTAACATAATGTAAACTCTTTGTTTAAACCGTTGATAAAGTGTGGGAAATATCAATCTCCTGTAAATTTTGTTAACTTGTAATTTTACCACCTCATACTATATTTCTTAATCTCACAATTTTAACCTCTGTAATTTTATTTTTTGTATAATTTTAATTGAACGTAAATTTCATGTTCGTCAGTTTTTAACCTCACATAATATTTCTATTTGTACAAGTTTATTACACACCAGATCTTCTGTTTGATAAATCTTTGCTGAATTCTATTTTGTAAATACTTTGCTGATGAATGTTTCTATCATATAAATTATTTGATGTCCAACTTTAATCTCAGATAAGAATTATTTATTGTTTAAAATTTCACAAGATTTTATGGCGAATCCAAATGTTGTTTATTGCTCTTTGAAACTTTAACACTTGTTCAGTTGATGTTAATATCAGAGTTATAAGGGATTGAATATTTTAAAATGGAATTGAGGTTAAATGACACAGAAAACGTGGCAGAAGCGAGGTTCGGTTCCTAGTCGAGCTGGCGAGATTTATCGTGTCACCTGTACAAGTCCACAGGTTTGGATAGATTCAGGGGCGGCCGCCGATGTTGTAAATTTCTCGGCTTCTGCCCATAGCCGAGATCCCTTGCGGGTCTGGCGACCGTAATGGCCTATTTTCGCACAGCATGATCGTAATGGGGGTGCGTGCGGGTAGGCTTTACAATAGATAGAATTACCGTCGTGGGGGGAGAACAGCTCCAGACCGGTAGCCCCAAATTCCGCTTATGCTACAACGCCAGGGGTACTCTTGTTGTGCTTCTGTTAACTGCCGTAACTTAAAAAAAGATCTGCCGCCACACGCCTGTAATACGAGCCCTAACAACTAAATGTTCGGACACGTATTCTTTTATACAAAAAAATGTAATTTAATGAAAAAAAATGTATTTTACAAAAACAAAACTAGAGTAATATATAAGTAGGTATCTTTAATGCAATATTCTCAACAAAAATTGTAATATTATTAACTTAACAAAATTATAACACAACAAGAAGCTGATATGAACGAATAAACTTGGCAACTAAATATTCGGACATGAGTATTTTTTTTTACTTAGTATGGTGTAACATCTCCTTTTGCTTTGATTACTGCGCGTATCCTTGCAGGCATAGTACTTACAAGACTTCTGCAGTATTCAGGAGTAAAACTTGCCCAAACTTCGTCGATTTTTGCTTTTAAACCTAAGAGTGTTCGTTGGGGGTTGTTGCGCAAAACGGATTTTATGTCGTGCCAAAGTGTCTCAATGACATTTAAGTCAGGGCTGTTCGCAGGCCATGAAAGGACTCTTATATCATGATCCCCAAACCATTTCTTAGTACTTTTTGCGGTATGACATGGTGCATCGTCCTGTTGAAAAATATAATCGTTGTCCGGATACAGTTTTTCAACAGAGGGCAACAAACTGTTTTCTAAAATTTGTTGGTATTTCATGGCGTTAATAGTCGTTTCCACCAATTCATAATTCCCCAACCCTTTGGCTGACATGCACCCCACCCCATTATTCCTTTAGGAAACTTTACAGTTCGTTTTAAACAGTCTTTATTGAACGCTTCACTTTTTGATCTTATCACTCTTCTCCGCAAATCTCCCACGCCCACATCAAATTTTGACTCGTCACTAAAAATGACCTTTGACCAATCTTCCATGGTCCATGCCAGCTTAGACTTTGCCCAGTTGTACCTATTTTTCTTTTGATTTGCCGTTATTAAAGGTTTTTCTTTGGCCTGTAACGGCACGGTGGAACAAATGTAAACCAAAAACTTAAAAATTACCTTATAAAAACTTAATCCTGACTTGTGAATCAATTTCCTACAACATTCTCGTGACAGCTTATGCCCTATTGCATCCGTCCATTGTGCTGTTATGTCCCGCAATGTATTTCTTCGATTTTTTTTACAAAGTTTTACAAGGAGCCTTTGACTTCTTTCTGAAACTAATTTCGGTCTTCCTGAACTTTTTCCTTTAACGTCTAGTCCACCAGTTTCGCGATAATGTGAGATTATATCCGCTACAGTGGACTTTGCTAAATTCAGTTCTTCACTAATTTCCCGAATTTTTTTACCTTGGCAATACTTCTTTACAATAAGTGCACGTAATGATTTTTTAAGTGGACGTCCACGAACCATTTTGTTAAAGAATATATATATTTTTCTATGGATCTTACAACACAGTTAGGTAAGGCAGGAAGAGGAGAATGATATTTATTAACAATCAAACAATTCACACCGCCTACTTAGTGAAAATTATTTTTTTTATTTATTTGTCCGAATAATTAGTTGCCAAAGTGTATTCACTTTTTCTGAAAAATCCACAGTCATATTTGAATTAAAATTCTATGTAAAGTAAATCATTCAACTTTTTTATTAAAAACTATTCTTTGAAATCTTAGCTTCCTATTTTTATGTGATTTGATAATAAAAATTAAAAATTAATTCATAAAGAGTGGTTTTTGAACGCTCCGGTTAGTTTGTCCGAACATTTAGTTGTTAGGGCTCGTAACTTGTGTATTTGCATCCAGTTACTTGATTCAGTTTTTGCTTTGTTTTATTAAATTTGTGATATTCAAATATTTGCATTGATCCCAAACAGATGTATAGAATTTTCCATGTGTTCGTTTTTCATATGTGTATGTCTGTCAATTCGCGAGTGTTTTTCTTTTATATATCTTAAGGTGTTTGAAATGTAATATTTCGGTGAATAAAACCCTAGGGGTTTTTTGGGAATGAAGACCGATGACGCCTTAATTCTGCGGAGTCGCCAGAAGGCCAAGCTGAGTCCCTTTCGCTTTTCGTTTCTTTTCCTCCTAAGGAAGGATTTCGACCTCCCTAATTTTGTCTATTATTTCTTGCGCTCTCAACTCACATGCAATATATGCTCATTTGTATGAAAGAACGTCTTCCGGCCATTTTTCAAAAACAAAAAAAATCACACAACGTAGGTTCCTATTTGTTAAACGATCACAACCAAAGCCAAACTTTGAATTTTTAAATTTTTCGCGGGCCTTTCAAACTTTTTCAAGGTCAATTTAAAGGCGAGAAGTCTGGGTTATCACAACGTATTTAAGCATTTTCCGATATTCAACCTCTGAGGGGGTGAAAAGTGATGGCGAAATTTGATTGGGAAAAATATTTCCACTGTAAATTTAAATTTTTACTGGAACTACCCTTCCACTGCACCCTTGTTACGTCATCTACGCACATGCATCCCCACCGCTCGTGGATCATATTCTGGATTTGCAGTAAATAGATACACTTCTTCATTTAGATAAATTTATATGACTGACAATTAAAGTTAATACAACACATAATAAGTGTTTTATATCACTGTACCAAGAAAAACGGTTACAAAAATATACGCTGCAAGTTCAAAAACGTCGACGTCATGTATGCCTCGTATTTGCAATGTACTAAACTGAACTTCCCTCTTCAAGCTAAAAGCAATGGCGTTTCAGAATTTCAAAATTTCCATCCATTCTCAGGAAATACATTCGCGGACACTTGTAAATATTAATTTATTTAAAGGTTTGTTCTTAACATTTGATAATTTATATTTTGTCCTGCAATTAAGTGAAAACTGGACAACTTTTCGGAAGCGATGAATAAAATATTTTGATAGACGAACAACAGTAAATATTATTTGCAATCACGAAAAATCGATGTTGGTTAATTAAGATAACCCGCGTGTACAGCGAAAAATAACAACGAGATATTCATTCGCAAATGACACTGCATTTTTCAACAAATACATATTAAGGAAAAAAATATTTAAATAATGTCATTACCATTACTAATTAGTTTCTTAGGCAAGGTGAATTACATTTTAATAGACCTTGTACCTTATTCAAAATAATATAAACTAAGTTTAAAATTTCAGCTTTGAACGAATGTAACTTGGGGGATAATAAAAAGTTATCAAAATAATTAATCAGTTCTACATTAGTTAACAATTAGGTTTATTTTTATTTTATAATAATTAGAAAGAATTAATAATTTATTTAGTAGAAACTTAGTTTTCATTTTTAGCAACATATTATCTTACACTAAGAACACCGTACGTTTTACGGACCTTACAGATCACTTTTCATGCTGCAGTGAACTTACTGGTAGCAAAAAAATTGCTTTTAAAATTAATAATTTTAAATTTAAGTCAAAAATAACTACTGAAAGCGCATAGATGCGTCATATAAGCCCTTATCTTGTCTTCTAAAAAAATTCAAATAGATATCGCAGCACAATTTAATCTGAGAAGGATTTTTGACAGTGACAATTGATAAAAATGATTATCAACAAATGGTTAAAATATAGTTATATTTAGACATATTTGTATTTAGATAACGTTTTTATTTAGGTCGAAAACTGTCAATCATTTTTTTTAATCAACACATAAATTCTTGAAAGTACCGTCGGGTCCAAAAGAATCGTTATATTTCACTTCACCAATTCTTTTACTTTCATCTGCTACTTCATTAATCAAGAATTGATCAAGGCTGTTTATGTATTTTCTCAATTCTGCTTTGAAACTTTCTACAAAATTTAGCGTTATAAGAAATTTAAAAAAATTAAAAAACAAACCATCCATCTCGGATAATGGACTCTGTAAATCTCCACCATATTCTTGTGGCAAGGAAGCCTTATTTACAAGTTTATGAAGAGATTCGTAATCTCTGTGAATATTAATCTAAAATTACGTTAGTAGTAGCAATAGTGGCAATAATAACCTTGAAATAGGCTTACTCTGTTTGCAAGTTTTTCACCTAGAACCATATTCATAGGTGGCGACTTTATCGACTTGACAACAAGTTCAAAAAATGGAGGCGCGTTAAGAAATTCAATACCAGCGATTCGAGCAAAATAAGCTTCCTAAAAATGTTTACACATAAAAAGATTGCGCAACTGAAAAACCAAACCCACGTTGTACGGTTTAAATATGTGTCCTATTGTCTTCGCACATTTCAGGAAAACATCTTTCGTAAGTCCTTCCAGATCTTCAACAAGTCGAACATTCAAGCTATAATCGCAACGAATTGCAAACTCGTTCATAAAAAGACAGTATTTAAAAAAATTTAAAATATCATTTTCGTTGGCAAGAGCTGCATTTTTCACCTTGAAGATGATGATTCTTTCAAGATTATCAGTGAGTTGTGGCAAAGGCGTTATGAAAAAACTTAAAAATAAAGGTTAAAGGAAAATCTAAAAGAAATTTACGTTTTTACAATTGTTTCTTTCCATCCGGTATTTCGGAAGGAATTTTTAAAATTTCGTCCACTTTCCTCCCCTTCAAAGTATAGTACTTATCAATATTTTCTTTCGTTGTTTCAATTTTGAATTTGCTACGAATCAACGATATCTGAATGAAGTCATCTAAAAATAAGGCGTTAAAAGGTTTGAGGACTGTTGAAAACCCACCTTCGATTTTTTCGGGTAAATGTGGCTGCTGTTTTACCCAATCTTTGATAATCTGAACGTCACGTTGTACGTGCTCGGGATTTATATTAAATTCTTTGTAAATTTTGAATTTTACATCTTCGTCTACTTTGAAATAGTTAGTTCTGAGCATGGTGACTGAATGTTTGGAGTCGAAAGAGAAAACATTTATTAAACTGAGGTAAACGTGATTTTGCGAAGGTTTCATAATTTGAATTTGTCACGTAGTGGGATTTAACTGAGGTAAAAATAAATGCATACATGTTTAATGGCTTTGTTTTGATAAAAATAAAACACACACACTTGTCAGCTTTTTCTGGAGTAGTTTGCCACTTTTTCGAAAAATGGTTTTTGGGCTTCTACTATGTGATCCCATATTTCTGAAAATGCACTTTTTATTGTTTGTTTTTAGAGAATGTTGTTTCTTACCAACTAGGGTGTCTGTGCTTTCCGATTCTCCTCCATAATCACTGGGAAGGCATTCTTTGGGAATGTTGTTAAGAAGGGTAGATGCGTCAGAATGTGTAGTTATCTAAAAATAAATATTTCTTAACTACACAGAATGGTGCAGTTTTCTCAGTTATCAATAATTATTTCATTCTTTAGTAGTAATAATGATTATTACGAAATAATTTATCTGATGACAAAGTTCTTGAAAAAAGTACCATTATTTAATTTTATTTATGAAAATAAATCAAAAGCTTCCCTAAACAGACTATTAGTGTTCTTGGAACTTCATCAGCTTTAAGATTATAACACGATTTTTTATCATAATATGAAAAACGATGTAGGAATTTGATGCACTTAAAATTGTCTAAATCTCCATTTATAGTTACGTGCGCAACTAATATCTGTAACAGTACTCTGGACACAAAAATGAAATGGGAAAAACCATTTAAATAATCAAATAATTTTTCAGACTTCATTTGTATTAAATTTTTCATGTAATGTCCACCATCTGCCTTCACACAGTCGCTGTTGATTTTTTAAGATAAGCACTTAAGCAGGGGCAATTGATTTTTTTTTTTAAATAAGCAAAAGTAATTATTATAGTAGCCTGCATAGATATTGTAGCCGTCCATAGAGTCGAAATTTGCGAATAAAAATAAAATAAAACCGGTTCAAACGGAGCCGACGGTGGCTTGCAAATTCTGACATCACTCTGGCACACGTTGCACAGAGACGTATTTAATATTAAATGTCATCTTTTCCGTTATGATATAATCTGTTTCATTTCTTAGCTCAATCTCGTCAATAAAAACGAAGCTCTGTTCACTGTAAACAAGTTGTGGTATGGTATATTCATCGTTGCGGAGGTAGGTGGAGCGAAAAACCTGGTCATCTTAGCAGCAAACGCGGGTATAAACTAGTCCACGTGGACTGTATGTTTCCTGTCATATTTTAGTTTGCTTGAACCAATTGCGTTGCACCAAACGGTTATTACACTTGTTGAAATACATTTTCACACTTCCATCTTTCTCTAGATCGTGGGTTTCGTAGCTGTGTGACAAATCGTTTGTCGTAGATAGAAAATAGTAAGATTACAGTGACCCTAAGATTTTGTGCAATCGGTCTTAAATACGCCCCTGTGTGATACGACGCGTGCCGTAGTGACAGAACTTGCAAGCCGTCGTCGGCTCCGTTTGAGCCGGTTTTATTTTATTTTTATTCGCAAATTTCGACTCTATGGACGGCTACAATATCTATGCAGGCTACTATATCCCTTCCTTTTACTTTGTAATGAATAAAGTTAAAAAACAAGTTATATTTTCACACAAATATTAACACAAAAAAGTTATTTCACGATTGCACAAAAAATTCGTTTTAATAGGAAACACATTAAAAAATTCGGGGAAAAAATTGGAAGACACAAAACACTTCCCAGATGAGAATTAGAAAAATGTTGTGTCTAATTTCAGTAGGTCATAATTGAGTTGCACAAAAGAAACTAATATAATCCAAATGTTCATGCAATTACCAAATTAATTTTACACGTATAAACTATTTCAACACTCTAACGTTTCTGACGTAAGGTAATATTGGTACAGATGCGTTCATATACTTAGAACTTCGTCCTACGAAACAATTTATACAGATTTTTCCGCACTGGTGATTTAAGGATAAAGTCATGCCTCAATAATGTGTTTGGAACAAAAATCTAGATACGGAAATCCATCATCGTATAAAATCTGATGGCACTTTCTTTTCAGACTTTTCTAAAAAAAAATTATAAAACTCAAAATAATATTCGCTAAAAGTATAACACCCTAAACCCCGATAAAAAAATAATAAGTTTGCGTAAAATTAGAAAATAATGAACCTGCGGCAACCACTTTCAAAGATTTGGGTACGACAAGCCCGCTGCATACGAAAAAAATATATATAATTACTTCGACAGAATTTCCCTCGCCCTTGGAGTACAATCCAACAAATTCCACTTCTTTGAAAACTTATACAAAATTTTTGTTTTCTGATAACCCTTATAGGTATAGTATACAGACGGATAATATGAAATATGTTCAAAGCAAATAACCAACGAAAAATAGTGTAGTATTATTAGTGTGCACGCTTAACTTCGATTGTTTATGTTTATACATTAAATTCGACAAATCTAGCTCTTTAAAAGATGATACAATTTGATTTTACCATTTTCGTTTTGTGATAAGCTCTATAAAGTAAAAATCGGCGGCATAAATAACACGCCCGCAGTCTCTGCGCCATACGGACAGTGTAACGTATATTTAAAACACACAATTAAGGCGATACAATGTCCTTCAGCACTTGGTAATAGCAATCTGAAGCTCACGTGTATATTTATGTTTATACATCGAAAGAATGTCACGTAGAAATTAGTTTGATTTGAATGAGTTTGTCTTTCCAAAACAGAGGAGTAAGATTATTAATTGAACCACAATCGAACAAAATTTTTTAAATATTATAATCCTTATTTTATGATTATTATAAAAAGACGTGCGTATTCTCACATTTTCGAGACAATGGGGTGACGCGTTCTTAATTTGACCAATAAAAAATTTATGACGACATCCTCAACGTGGAGACTACTAGTCACAGCACAAAAGAAAAGTAACCACAGCGCCTTACCAATGCAAGAAAAAAAAGTAAACTGCCAAGTTCGGCATAGAACATGGGTCGTGGGATCGCACTGCGCTACGGAGACTTGGTAATATAAGGTTATTATAGTTTGCAAATGTTTTTGGGAAAATTTGAACTTTTAGCAAAAAAACTGAACGCGGATTCGTACACTACAAGTATAAGAGTATCTTTTTGTATAACATTTTAAAATATAATTCACTGAAATGACGTCATCAAATTGTTGGTGGGAATGTTAGCCAAATTTTGGTTAGCGTTTAACCATCTACATCATATTTCTAATATACGTACAAAATTTTACAACAATCGGTCAAGCAGTTTCGGAGACTACGTGTCTAATAAAATGTATACAGACAGACAGAAGATAGACAGACACAGACGATAAGGGAAGACTACTTTTTTCGTACTGTAGGGGTCATGAAACATAAAAGTGGCCATTCATCCGATGAACTCGATTACTATTCTTCCTTAGCTTACGCTCGGGAAGTAAAAATGTAATAAACACACGAAATAATTTTTTTTCTACAATATTTCTAATTTGGACAATCGCTTTGCAAAGTCCAACTGTAATCATATTACGGGTTCACCGGCCTTGGATACCAAGGCCGGTATACATAAACATAAACAAGGATGTTGAATGTAGGATACATTCAACATCCTTGTTTATGTCTTGGTTTTCTCTATGCTCTTCGCTGCAATCGCCATGATTGTAAGGAAATTCATGCATGTAAGAAATGAGTTTTAATGCGCAGGTTAGCTCTCATATTTTCAAATTTCTCTAACAAATTGGCGACTGTGTCGCAATAGCCTGTTGGTATATAATTAGAGAGCGGATTTCTGTCGGGCTAGACAAGGCCAAACTCGGTACGGCTCGTACGGGATGGGATTTCATTGCAGTTACCGGCTGCACTTCGTTTATTTGAGATTAGAATAACGCTGCTTCGTTGCACTCTGCTGTTAATTCCAGTTCTCATTTACTTAGCCGTTTGATTAATAAATCGTTAATTGTATTTATGGAATAAAGTGACAATTAAATTCAGTGATTACCTATCACCCGCTACTGAGTCCCGGCGATGCAGCGCGTCCCCACCTATAATCGTGACGTAGCCCGACAGAAATCCGCTGTCTATATATAATACATACTGTAAATCTAATAAGCATACCATCTAAAATAAATAATTCCATTTTACAATGTTTGCCTTGTTCCTGATTCCTCTAAGTAATCTCATCCGTAACAATATTTATATTATTGATATAACATATATACTTTCACGTAACGTACTCGTATTCAAATTAACTATGATCCATAGCAATTTTCACTTCGGCCGAGCGATCTTAAGCACATTCGGTTTCTTTTTGTTCCCCTGTTTAATATTGATATCGCACCTATTTTTGAATACAATTCACTCTATTGATATATGATAGTGTACAATGTATTATTTAATCTCTTAGTACTTACATCATGGCACTTTATTTTTCTTTTAAAGATACATACCTAATTTTTTTTTTTTAGATTATAGATAATAATTGGATGAAAGGAATAGCGATTATTATTAATGTAGTACAGCTGTGTATCTACCTAAATTTAAAACTGTCAGTCTAGTCCATTCAGTTCTCATAAAATATGTTACTAGTTTTTTTCTAAGTCGATATTTAAACAATTATTTTTGATCCTACATCTTATCTAATGAATGTGTGTATTGGGCCTAATTTTTGGTCAGTAGGTAATTTACGTGAATTCTTAAGTTCTTATACACCCAAAATTTTAGAAATTGAATCAGTTCCAAACTTTACTCATCGTTTAATTTAGTTCCACCCCTTTTTACTTCCTGAGAGTAATCAAGTTAATTGAATGCTAACCAAATTTTATAGTCATCCCCACCACCAATGTAACACATTTCCTCAAAATTTTTGAGTGTAGGTAGGTGGGATTTGTTGTTTATTAATCTATTTTCAGATTTTCCCTGTGGCATCCAAATTTTCGCAAAAAATCGAAATTGTACAGCAATCGTTTATTCTGGTACATGCTGAGTTCGTACAAGGTTATTCTTGGCATACAACGTAGTGTTCCGCTTCCGTGTGTGTTCCGACACGGAGTTTTTTTTCACCGTTACTGGCTGCTATTATATAGATAATCAATAAAAAAATATAATAGTATATTTTTTTATTGATCAAATCTCAAGCAAGGTATATCCCCGTGCTTTATTATTAGTATTACACGGCACGTATCGGAATTAACATACTCCGCTGAAATAATGTTGGTCGGAACATTTTCAAGTGGGAAAACGCATTAATACAAGCTTGCTTAATCAATGCTTTCAAGTTTTTGGAGCAATTGTTAATCTGTTTTACCATAATAGGTTGACGACGAGACACTTTAGACCAAATATAAGCAAGTGTGATTTCGCAACATGTAATACGTTGGAATTAGTGGTCAATATGGATGATTAAAATATGATACATTAATGTATTCAGAAGAAAAAGCTCTACAACAATCTCTAAAAAAATATATAGTGTCATTTAAAAAAAAGTGGGAGGTCATAGACAAACAAAACAAATATAGGATACCAAAACACAATACATTTATATGATGTTATTTAACTTTTTACACTGTTACTGGTATTACTTATCTATATTTGTTTGAATGTGTAGAGGTTATCACAAATAAAAGTTCGCAAGATAATTTTTTTTAATTTTTCGAATAGGCGGAATTTGTTGGACTGTATTTCAGGGGACTACATTGAGATCTTTTAAAATTTAATCTTCTTTAAAATACAAAAAGTGTAACTTGCTTTGCATCATTGAGAAGCTGCAAGTATAAAAATTCTTGAAAAAATTAGGTTAAAAAATCGTCATTTCATTTCCTTGAAATCATTGAAACTGTCGACAAAACTTCACATTTTTCGAACATAAAACTTACCCTTGAAAACATTTTAGGCTTGAGAAGGACTCTTCCAATCCCCAATAATGCGGTCATCAATCTTGGTGCATTCAGCAGTTCAAACCCAGAAATTCTTATTCTGAGTATATTCTAAAGGTGAAGAACAATGTAAAATAGAGTTGCACCACATCTTACTATAATAGTTACTTCACAAATGGACACCAATTTGAACAAATCCCTCAGATTTACTTTAAACAGATCCAACATGGTAAAACCTTCAAAATCCAGAAGAAAACGTATGCTTGGTGTGTAATCGTTGTTGTACATGATAATTCCTGTTGTCACCGTCACTAGTATCATCTGATTAATGTCGAATTTTCTACTAGACATATTTTTTTGGAGGAGTTTCAGGATACCAATTCTTTCAAAATTAGGTGCCAAGGTTGGGGATGCCATCGCTACACTAAAAATGTATTCTTCCTAAGATTAAAGTTATTATTACTATGTATTATAACAATTACGCCAAAATTAATTCGATTTTATTATGGTGTGAACTTTGTAAAGGCATTTATAATTCCAGTTGTCAGGTACCTATGCATTTACCCACCTTTAGAACATGGTACACTTAATACTTGTTTTTATACAAACCAGTTTTATTACAATAAATTATTACACAAGGTGACTCTAAAGCAGCGAGACGTTATATGCATTGACATCTCTTCAAAAAGCTTTGGCATTTTTAAGATCATTTTTCATACGATTACTTACAACGTCTAAAATAAATATACACTATGGAGATCCTGAAATATTTCGCAAAACTATATTAAAAATTATTAATTTAACTAGTAATTGTTATTTTATTAAAGAACCACTCATTGTTGACACAGGATACACAAATTAGCTAAAGAAAAAGAGACAAGTAAATATAGAATTTAATTTCATTTAAGAAACAGAAATAGTACGAAATTTCAACGTGGCCGGTTTTTTTGCCGGTCAGTATATTTAGTATGGAGACTGCGTCGGGGCGTTATTTTATTAGTAGGTACTCTGTATACACTTCTGAAAAAATCTTACCCCACTTCTTCTGACGGCTTAAATTTTCCGAGCTTCTTAAAAACTTCGGGATATTTACTCATATACTTAAAATAATTCTCAATATTCTTCTTCACGTAGTCGTCCTTAAACTTGCTTCTCAGTAACATAATATCCAAATAAGCCTCATCTGAAATTTATAAACATTTACCTGTAAAACAACTTACATTTGCTTTTTTTCCTCTACCGTGGCTTTCCTCAGGCAAGTGCGGATTACTCTGGACCCATTTCTTCAGTTCTTCCACTTTCACTTTCACTTCATCATCACTGAGACCAAAAAGTGCTCGAATTTTCGTTCTGTCTTCCCTGCACACGTTGTAACCTTCTATCTCGATGACCATTATTAAACTAATAGAGCACTTGTCTAAAACTCGTTTATTAACAAAGCGTACTGCTCGATGTGAAAGTGATGTTTATGTGGGTATATAATCGTTGTTTTGATCTAAGATAGGTCTGAATCTTGTTTGTTTTTATCAATACTTTACCAAAATATCGTCACTCGTTTGTCCAAAAGAAAGTTGGATACTGAACTTGGTGGTCAAGGACTATTTGTGTAATGTAATTAAAAATATCTAACCAATAACACTATCTGATGCGTATATATTAAACGTACAATCATTATGAAATTATGTAACTGCTAGCCTAATAACATGCTTACTTAACTGTTATATTACAATGTGTAAAAAATCTCCAATTAATTTTCTTGAAGCAATTTTCATGAATCGTGTTTTACATAACCAATGTGACAGGGGTTTGTTCACACTGCAAATTCATTTGTGTTATCTCAAGCTGCTTGCATTATTGAACAAAATTGTGTATGTATTAATGTTTAAAAAGGATGTAAACAATAATTTGCATATATTTATGGCACAGTTAAAGCTAGTAGTTTGTTTTGGCTTAGTCATTCTAAAGTACAATTACTTTAGAATGACTGGCAATCTGTAGCGTGCTATCAATTTTGGACAACGTTTACCCTGTTTGTATAAAATATATCTACATATTAAATATAAATTAGTGACATTTCCTTCTTTTAAATATACCTCCATTAGATTACAAAGTCTATAATAACCAGTACGTGGAAATTTATCTCACCGCTGCAATCCCCCAGTTGAAGTAAGGTGTGTTTTACGGCGAATAGCGGGGACGCTTCCATCTGGTCCACAAGGTCGTAGCCAGGGCGTCGCTAGGAGTGTTTACACCTAGTAAAAAAACTACTTCTATATTACTATATTACTTCAAATAATAATACTCGATGCCCTTTTTAATTTTTCAACCACAGGACCACAGATTTGTGATCTTGAAATGTTATATTATGTTGAAATAGTCCAAAAGAAAAATATATTTGTAATCAAACTATCGCCGCGACAGCGCTTGTTCTAGCGTATGAGATACAGTTCCGCGCGTTGATAATAACAAAACAATTTAAACTAAGATGTCGCCGACTGAGTGCGTTATTTATTACAGTTTTAATAAAATGTTGATCTTGTATTTGCTTGCAGAATATAAAATAAAGTTTTCTTAACACATTTTTGCTATTATTTTTAAGACCCACCACTGACCCGGAAATGACCGGCATTCAGGCAAAACTTCTATCATTACTAAGACCAAGTAATGATATGCTTTGATTAGATTACCAAAACAACTTTCGAGATTCTAGAATTACAGCATACAAATTAGTCTGCTATTATTCTCTAATCTATACAGGGTGACTGCGAAATATGTGCAAATATTTTAACCACGGCATCCCCCACCCCAGTAGAGCCGAAATATAGAAAAAACAAATTAAAAATCGAATGGGGCAAAACCCCCATGAACCACCCTCGACACGGAGGCACTGAGCCACCTTGTAAACAGAGTTGGAAAAACGTTCGACTAAAAACGACCCAAACACTTTCAGTTTCAATTAAAAATAAAACCGACTTTTTGCTGCTTATCATTCGTTCATTCATTTACTCATTCATCGTTAAAGGTCAGTGTGAAAGTTTTTTGGTAATTTTGATTCTGACGGATGTTTGGTCCTTGTCACAACGATTTTACATTGTTTATTGGAACAGAAATAAGAGCAACTTAGAATGCTACTACCTTTTTACAAGAAATGTTGAAAATGTTGTTCTTGACTAGCAATATAGGCGTCAGAGCGTCGCAAGAGGTTTGTTGATATAGGCAAAAAAACACCGGAGTAGCGGCTGCCACTTTCACTTGTTGAAGCTCTTCAATAATTTCTGGACACTGTTGATTTCCACAAACGAATTGTTTCATCCAACCAATACACCTTTCTCGAAAACCGTCTCTTGAAATCGTACTTGTTGACGACTATGTGGAGTTCCATTGGACAAAAAGTGAGTTACACAACGTGGACAATCAGTGGACTCCAAACCGTGCACTTTGTCAACATGGTATGGATGTGGCCGTGTTCTTTTAATGTAGGATGCACTACAAACTGCGAAAATCCAAATTCTCCTTTCTGCCCCATCACGACCACGATCGTAAATTTGAGGTTGAAGGTAACATGATCTCGGAGATGCTGTACCACCATATCGACACACTCTGCATTGGAAAACTGGACCATACACCGATTTCAACGACCGCTCGATAATGACTGGCCCTTTTCGTGTTTTTCACGTTGCGATTAAAAAAGTGCCTGATAAAGTTACTTTTTTGGTTCTTACTCCGAGTCCCCTACCCATTCATTGCAGTAATTATGTAGGTCACGAAATATTACCAGCGGCGCGTATAACAATTTACATTTAATTTAAAATAATTTTTTCTAGACACTGCTACCACTTAGGACCGTGAATTTTTGCCAGTGACATAATCATATTGTGAGCTATTGCCCATTTTTTTTTTTGCATGTATTTCGCAGTCAGCCTGTATAACCCCATTCCCAAAAGTCTAGCGTAACTACCGATCATTTATCCGCGCATCACTTGGAAAGTGACCTACACTACTCACTACACTGACCTACTGGTGTTAATCTAATCTGACTGACATGATCAGACTGTTCGAAAAACTGACGAACAATATGACATGTTCCTAACAAAACAGCTTTTTGAATTTTGACAATTATTGAATCATTCAAATGCAAAAGTCTTTAAATTCTCAACTAAGCTATTTGGGACTACACCTACATTAGAGATAACTAAGGGCAGAATTGAATTTTTTTTAAGATTCAACATGGATTTCATTTCTATCGATAATTGTAAATATTTTGAAATCTTGGTGTGGTATGTTTGAATAATGTTGTTTGTGTTAGGAATAGCAATGTCAATGAGAATGGCTTCGTTCGTGTGTTTTTTTATAAGTATGATGTCTGGTCTGTTAGCTGTAATGTTTAAGTCTGTAAGTATTGTGCGATCCCAGTATAATTTGTATTTGTTATTTTCAAGGAACTGAGATGGAATGTAAGTGTAATAGGGTGTCGTATCTTCGATTAAGTTCATAAGTGTTGCTAATTCTTTGTAAATGATTTTGGCTGCGTTATCGTGTCTAGCTTTGTAGTTAGTTTGTGCCAGGATGTTGCACGAGGAGGTTATGTGCTGAATCGTTTCAGGTTTTGCTTTGCAGAGGCGACAGCAGTCGTTTCTTATATTCGGATCTTTGATGATGTATTTTCTGTAATTCTTGGTAGGTATTGATTACTTGGTCTTGAATAGCAAACACAAATCCTTCTGTTTCGGCATACAAACTTGATTTTTTTAACCAAATCAATGACATCTTCTTATTGACATGAGTTTCTTCTAAGTCTTTGTAGAATTTTCCATGTAGTTGTTTTTGTTTTAGCCCACTTATTATTTTGTCTATTGTGTGGGGGGTGTGGATTTCTTCGGTGTTCGACAGATTTAAGGGTGTGTGGTTCAAATCTGCTCTTGTGATGGTGCGAAACATTTTATTTCTTTCCGCTCGTTTCAAGAAATACTTCTTCAGATCTGAGATTTGTCTCTGATATAAGTTTTCTAGGTTCTGGAAACCCCATCCTCCCTTCTGTCTTGGTAATGAGAATCTTTCAATCGACGATTTTGGATGATGCCTTCTATACTGTGTGAAGATTTTCCTTATTGCGATGTTTAAATTTTCAAGATCAGTCTTGGACCATTTAATGACTCCAAAAGAATATGTTAGAAGTGAAACGCAGAATGTATTTACTGCTTTCATTAATTTTTTTCCATTTAACTGTGTCTTCAGTATTAATTATTTTCGTTTTGGTATGATTGATGTGGGAGGATTAACAGAAACCCAGATATTTGTATGTATCATTTCGTTCTTGGGCTTCGATTATTTCGTTATTCTGGGTTATATGTGGTACTTGATGTTGGACGCCTTTTCTGATTGCTTGGGTCTTACATTTCTCAATACCAAAACTGTTCAGTCAGATTTAATAGGTTTGTTAACTGATTTTGTGTACTTGCATTCTGTTTTCTCTTTGTTTGTTAATTCTTATATTGAACCCATAATAGCAGCTGTTCAGGATATCGGAGAGAGGATTTATTGCTAAGCAGAACCATAACGGGCTAAGAGAATCCCCTTGAAAAATTCCTCTTCGGATCATTATTGGATCTGACTGAATTGTTTGTTCATTTAAGGTTATTTGAAGGGTGGTCTTCCAAAATTCCATGGAGCATTTGAGAAAAGTGCAGATTTTAGTATCAATTTTGTATAATTCCAGAATTTTGCATAGCCAGGAATGAGGGACAGAATCGTAAGTTTTCTTATAATCAATAAAAGCAGTACATATGTTTCGGTTTTCTTTTCTAGCTTGTTCACAGATGATGGAATCTATGATTAATTGCTCTTTGCAACCAAAGGATCTTTTAATACATCCTTTCTGTTCTTCATTAATGATGTCAGAGTTAAAACAATGTTGATAGATTTTTTGTGTAATGCATGAGGTTAATATTTTATAGATTGTCGGTAAACATGTGTTAGGTCTGTATTTTGATGGATTTTTTGTGTCGTTATCTTTAGGTTTTAGGTATGTTACACCATGACATAAGAATATTGGAAAGGAGGATGGGTCTAGAAGGAACTGATTTAAGTGATGTAGTAAATGAATATGTACACAATTTAATTTTTTTATCCAAAAATTATGAATTTTGTCTGGTCCTGGTGATTTCCAGTTGTGTGTCTTATGGATGGTATTTATTAATTCGGCAAGTGTTATCTGATGATCATTCATTGGTGTAACTGTGGATAGTTTATGGGATATATGAGGAATCCATTTGGCAGATTGGTTAAATTCAAATTCTTGAGACCAAAGTTTTGACCAAAATGTTGTTACATCCTGTGAACTTGGAAGTTCACCGGATAATTGAGTTTTGTTTGAATTAGTTAAATGTTGATAGAATAGTTTTTCGTTGTTTAAAAATTTAGTGTTATGAATTTTTCTGAGATGTGATTGTTTGTATCTTTTAAGTCGTTTGCTATATAAGGAAAGTTTTTGTAATAGGGTATTTTTAATTTAGGATAGTGTTGTGTTGTACTCATTTTATTTTTATTGATTTTTGTCAACAGATTTCTTCTATTATTTTAATTTTAATTGATTTCTGTAGAAAAAAAAAATTAGAACACATTTCTTGACACATTTTCTCCGCGACTAATCCAACTTAATCTACTTTTCGTAAACATCCATTTTTATGCATGCTGATGCTCCCATCTTATTATTTGAATACACTAACCGGTAAATGGGAATGTTTTTGACGAGACTCAAATTCTCCACTGCCTCACCGCTTTTAGGCTTGTTCTGGAGTACCCATCGCGACTACCGTTTCCAGGCTTTTCTTCAGCGAACGCTGTCCGGCTGCCGTCACTGACAATGAGTCACCCATCATCGATGCACACAGAGACTTTAAATATTTAAAGTCTCTGGGTGCACATACTAGAAAACCCATAAGCGTCGTACCGGACGCCGGCCGTATGGGTTTATCTCATAACAATATGTTACATTAACTCCAAATTGATTTTTCGGGGAGCAATTGTAATATTACTCAGAATAACCAATAACGGGACACATACAATTGTACTAATAATTACACTATACTGTATTCACTGAAACGAGTCATCCGGTCAAAATAAACAAGTTGGCATAATCATCACGTGGACAGTCGAAATACGCATTTTCATTGATCACATCTCATTTTGATCGAGATGCTAACATTAAATATTTGTTATTTATCATGTCATCGACGGATTCTGTAGAGGAGGCTCTTGTGAATGCACTTTCTCCTCAGACAAGAAAAGAAAAAGGGCACCTGTTTTTGAGGAAAGCGCACTGGTCTGTTGAACGGAGCAACGGTAGATTCACGTGATGTTTTGGTGAGGTGACTTTTTTTAGTGAATACAGCATAGTTACAAATATATTTAATCTAGACAAGTGGAATCTTGCAGTAGTTTCTGACCTACCTTGGATAGAATAATTCCAACACACATAAACACAGGCAGCACATCAACTCTCATAGTCATAGATGATGTTTTTGCTTATGGGGAACGCTCTGGATGTCTGGTTTACTGTGCTGTTTTTTCTTGGAACCAAGCCTAACAACAGTTTGCCACAAATGATAAGGTCCTATTTAATCGATTTACAGTTTAGCGAAACGAAGACCCACTATTCGACCTCTCTCAAAGCCCCAGAGTTGCCTAAAATTTATAAGCCGACTCATTCTAGGCCTTGTGATAAACATGTTAAACATAATAATGTGCCAAAAATGGTCAAATGAGCCATACATACCAGGATAAATTTTTCTTTAGCGGACAAGAATTAGACTATATAAGTATAATGTTTCATTACAAAATCAACATTCCTTCTTGATGTTTTATTTTGGCCACTCAGTATAGGTTGACCGAATTTTTTTAAGCCACCATGTAGGAAACATTTATAATAAACCCTGCATAAATATGCAAAATATTAGAAGTCTGTACGTGTAATTTATCAACATACTCATAGTTTTTAAAACTACCTAAAAAAGAAAATAAATAAGTAGTTTTATTTAGTTCTTTACAGATTTCTTTAATATTAAATACACGACTTTATTATCCTCAAACTGAATTCCTGTAACACTTTTAAATAAAATAAAGCAGATAACAGCTTCTATTGCTATCAAGAGGTCCACGGGGTTCATATCGAGCGTTGATTAAGATTACATACTTTTTTAACCGGTCAATAAATATGTTTCTTTCTTTTTTTTTTGGTACGATGATTTTTTTTAAACGTTGTTATCATGTGTAGAATGAAATACACTCTCAAACGAGGAACCATTCGATCTCCATGTCATTTAAAATTTTTCTCTTCATGTCATAGTTTTACCATTACTGTTAGGGACACTGCATGGCCTAGTTGATAATAGCGAAAACTCGAATATTATCAACCTTTTTGGTCTTACTTATGCCATAGAAAACAATATGTCACCTACCAAAACATACAGTCTGATTTATGTAAATGTTGGTGTACCACGGGATCAGTCTTAGGACCACTGATATTATGACTTATATTAGTGATTGCCTATTTACCTGCCTCAAGTAGGCATGGCAAAAGTTTTGAATTACTGTTGCTGTATATAATAATTATATTATAGAAGCACCTCAACTAGGGTAATAATAGGTGATAGGGGGGCGGTGGTCAAATGTGTTTTCTCTGTATTCCTTGTTTGCAAATTGCTGGACCCTCTGTACATAATATGGTTATAATACGAGGTACTCTTGTACGGGAGGTGCAGTAATTAATGTAGCCACTTTTAGTTGATCATAAGGTAAATAATGGTGAACACCTTATCTCGTTGTTTTTTGGATCTCATTTCTGAATGATGTATGATTTTTGGTTACCTATCTAATATTTGGCCAGAATGACGTCTCACAATCCCGTTCCCTCTGAAGACCAAGCAATTATTATCATCGTGACCCCAAAAATACGAAAAAACTGGTCGTCCGTTTCCGTCTGTCTGGCATCTGTGTCGATTTTTATTAGACACGTAATCTCTGAAACTACTAGATTATATTAGATATTGTTACGTTGATTGGTGATTAAAAATCGGCGTGTGTAGAACTCAACAATTTATTTCTCAGTAACACAAATTTACACGATTAATTACACGGAGATTATATACAAAACAATTTCGACTCGACTGGAATGGATTTGACTAGTCTCAAACTCTATCATTTACTGGACTCGATTCATGACTGAATCCCCTCATTCCGAAGATGGACTATATTTAAACACATACTTCCTTTCTAGCTATTCCGAGGTTTTTCTGGAGTACCCATCGCGACTTCTGTTTCCAGGCTTGTCTTTAGCGAACGCCGCCCGACCGCCGTGACCGACGATGAGTCACCCATCATCGCAGTACATACTGGAAGCCCTCGAGAAAACTCATAGGCGTCATACCGGGGTGCGTATGGGTTTATTTCGTAACAATATACTTATTAGGAATATCATGTAGATGGTAAAACGCTAACCAAAATTTGGTTAATCATCCCCACAAACAACTTGATGACGTCATTTCAGCGATATCGATACCAGAACCCTACCGCTCAGAAAAACCGGATGCTACAAGAAGGCGTCATTGAACCTTCAGAAAACCTTTGTCCTGCGCCGCAAGAAAAGATGCCAAGCACCATATTTGTATTGACTTCCGTCGAGTCAACACCAAAAAAATGCATATCCGCTACTGTACATCAGAGGCAGATAATTTTCCAGTATTGATTTAAAGCAAGGATATTAGCAGCTTCTAGAATCCATGCCGAGTCCGGAAATTAACAACAAAACGTTCACCTACCTTGACGACAACATTGTTTTGGGCAAGACGTGGGACGAACACAAGAGCAACCTAGAAGCCATCTTTATGAAGCTTCGTGAAGCCAGTTTGGTGCCGAATCCGAAGAAGTGTAAATTTTTCCAGAAATCTTTGAAGTATCTTCGACATTTTTTTTTCAAATTTCCACAGCTCCGACAAAGAGCGATCTAGTATATATCGCTGCCGACGTCTGCCCGTAAATTACGTCGTTTCCTATAAGTAGCATCTGGTACCGAAAATTTGTGCAGGTGTTTGCACAAACAGCAGAACCTCTGAGCCTCCCACTTAAGAAGAATCACCGGTAGGAGCGACAAGTGCCACAAGAAACCGCGTTCCCTGAACTGAAGCACCGAGTAACCACAGCACTTGTGCTCGTGTGCCCGAATTTTTCCAAACCTTTTACGTTTCAGGTCGATGCCAGCAACCAAGGCTTGGGAGCTGCTCTAATCCAGGAAATATCCCGACAGGAACGGATAATAACTTATGCGAGTAGCAGCCAAGCCAAGCCACAAAAAACAGCTATGTTCGACCATCACTCATTGAAATGGTTACTGAGGAAACCGAATCCTGGGGTTGCCTTACACGCTGGATAATGTCACTGCAACAATACGATTTTGAGGTCATGTACCGAAGAGATGTCCTGAACCAAGTAACCGATATCAGACGACGTCGTTACCGCCGAAGTTGCTGTCGTTAGCTCCGCTACCGAATGCAAGTGGTACGATACAAATTGCCTGCAAACATCTGCTAATCCAGATGTATTTCCTGTTTTCAAAATCGAAGATGGAAAATTATTGCACCGCTTCCACGACCGAACCGAGTTGGGAGAAAACTGGATTTATAAATCCGTGCAGGCTGTGCTTTCCGAAACCGCAACATTTCGTCATCCTATCCGAAAATCATGATTCACGGCCAAAACCATAGCTCGAATCGCCAGGGATTTTCCGCGAAATCGCCGATTATGTCCACAAGTGCGGTTCCTGTCAGCGATTCAAGATTCCTCAGCGACCTACCGCAGGTCTGGATCTGCCAGAACCGTTTTACCAAATGAGTAGATATGCACGCCCTGAGAAAAGCTTCCACCGCCACGGTTGTTCGAACCCTAATCGACCACATTATAACGAAAATTGGGTGCCTCAGAAGAACTACCGCATTCAGCATCGTTTGACACCTCCGTGAACGCCTCACGGCACCCCCGTAGAGAGAACCAATCGCGTCGTAAAGACCATGAGCCCCTAGTACTGTGAAACTGATCACATAAAATGGGACGAAAACCTAAACAACTTTATGCTCGCAAGAAACTCTTTTCAACGCGGATCCACCGGATTTTCCCCCGGCATTCTTGAATTTTGCTCACGAAATCCCTATCCTGATATCACGACCACTATAGCAGAGAAACCGACGTTGCTACCGAAGATCCTTCCGTCAACCCCGAATAATATTCCGACCGTAGGTACCAAACGTACGAGTTGATCAAGCTGAATCGAATCCACGCGCTCCAGATACAGGATGTTTCTCCGCTGACGTTTAGCTCCGAAGTTCTCCGTCTCCTACCAAGTAACCAAAGTCGTCTCACCAGTTGTGTATTCGCTCAAAAACAAAGCGACTGGCCGCGTGGTCAAAATCTGCCACCTGAAGTACCTGAATCCGGCCTACTAATCTGTCTCTTTCTAGTAATCAGTTTTTTCAGTAGAGCCCCGACCACATGGATGCCCCAGAGATCCTCAACAGCCACCACCCGCCAGAAGAACCATCGTTGTGTTCCAGACTCCGTGAAGAGCGTCAATCCGAGTTTAGTTTCAGTTTGGTTTACCGGGTTGTTTTTAGTCTACATATATGTAGTTTTCCGTAGGTTGCTACAATTTTTTTGTTTATCTTAGTTGTTTAAAGGCAGGGCATGGTTAAGAAACCTATTTGGTAGTTTTGTTTTCGGTGGCAACAAAATCCTTCGAAGTCGAGGGGGGTGTAACGATGCACGCCCATTCGATCACCGAAGAGTGAGGGATCCCCGCCAACCGACGCACAAGTCCAGCCGCCACTCTCCTGCGGCCAAACCGCGACTGACGTGGCGTGAGGTGGTGATAAGACCGGTGGAATTGATAAATTTAGACTGGTTTTGGCAGTGACTCAGAGTGAGCCTCGACTTCAACCGTCTCTCTCTGCCTCTTCGCTCTACCCTCTACCTTTAAGCCTCTAGGCATTAACCAAAGAACTCCCCGGCCCTACCTCTATAGGCATTGACCGGAGAACTCCCCGACCTTACGCCTCCAGGCATTAACCGGAGGACTTCCCGATCCGACCTACCGCCTTCAGGCATCAACAGCAGGATTTATATAAAAAGGTCACCTACACTAATTGTAATTATTATTATTTAACTTTTACATAAGGAGCAAATTACAATATTAATCAATTGCAAGTTATCTGTAAAACATAAGATAAAAAAGTTAGAATCAATCAAACAATCAATATTTTTAAATATAAACTGGTCATAAGGATGCTGAATCGCAAACGATATGAATTTATGTATAAAGATCTGATCTAACATTATATATGTATATGTTACAGCTAATATCCGAAATCCGTTATTATGCATAATAACCGGAAACATTAGGAATTATGCATAATAAGTGAAATTTTCAGTTATTATGCATAAAAACGGAAACATTTAGGTAATATTGATAATAACTAACAGAGGAATAGGAATTATGCCTAATATTTTCCAAAAACCTACCCACCCTGCCTCGCTTTCCTCTACATATCACATGTACAGTTGATTAAAAAAAAAAGGGAGAAATTACAGTTATATAAACGTCATATTCCCATTGCTTTTCATTGATCAATGAGAATCTGAATTGCTCATCTTGTCCCGTTTTTTTGAAATCAGCTGGACATGTTACAGGCCAGTGCCGAAGCCTTTGAAAATGGTAAAAAGTGAAAAAAAATTAGAACAGGATGATACCTATTGGAAAAGGAAGAAAACATAACAAAAATAAAGGGAAAAATAATTTACGGGCGATTTGAGGTCCGGAAGGGGAACAGGGTGAGCTTTTAAGGGTAGAAAACGGTTTATGACGATTTCCGGCAAAACTACAAGTCCTATCGCAAAAAGTTAAATGGCAAAGTTGTAGGTAATAAAAAGATCTACAACTCTTGTATTTACACTTTCTTTACATAACCTCAAGATTTATGCGAAAAATGCAAATAATCGAGTTTTTCCCATAAATTTTTTTTTTAACGAAATTTGGTGAAAACTTACCTATATATGTCCCAATCTCACTGTAATTTTTTTGATTCAAAATATTTATTTTTTCCCCTTATTTTGATTTAATATCTAAAAACCACCCTAATTTTCAATCGAAAATTCTCACGTCAAAATATTTGCTTTTTTAAAAAAATCGGTGTGCTTTTTGTTCGCTGAAATCTCTACTTTCTGAAGGTGTAAAAAAAATTATACATTACTATGGAAAATTTTCACAGGAAATGCAAAAAAACGAAAAAACTCGAATTCGAATTATTTTTTTAATCATGTAAAATTTTGAGCTGTTTATTAAAATTTACACTTTAATTACCCGAAAAAAGTAAGATTCCATATTACGCTGATAAACTCAAAAATTTAAAATCCATGAAACAAACGCCTTCTGTTGGTGGGAGATTTGTCAATATGAAAGATGATTTAATTCTTACCAATTGATTTTCGAAATCTTAATTGATTCAGTGTTATATTGTCATTTTTACATTTATAAATATATTTGATTAATTGTAATCCATTTTTTACGATATCTTCTTTGTTTGCATGTTTTTTATAAAAATATTGGCCAAATTTGACAAATTTTTATCGTCTAACTAGCAGACCCAGCAAACGTTGTTTTACCATATAAATTATTTCTAGTGAATATTTTACTAGTTAAATAAAAAATTGAATCAAAATAAATAAATTATAATTAAATTAAATTATAAATTATACATGCAAATTATCGTACGATGATTATATTCAACAGCCATCTTGAACCCTGTTGCTTATCTGTGGATGCAAGTAAAGATACTAATATCGTTACTACAAAATGGGGGTTGGTGGTAGAAGGGTGAAAATTTCGGGTTATACAGGGTTAGTCACGAGAGAATTACTTCTGAAAATTAATTTTACCCAACCCAAAATACGAATACCATGTACCATTTGATACTAACTGAATTTAAAATGAAATGCTTAATCCATGATTGCTTTGAGTTTGACAATCTCATTTTGACAATTGTGGAAAAGGAGGTTACGCGAGTGTCCATGGTGGTACCGCAGCCAGTCGGAAATCTCCTCCGGCGCCGTTAATAAATTTGTCAGTGTGCCTCTTGATCTTTTGCAACCGATTAATCACGAGAAAATTATTTCTAAAATTTTCTTTTACGGCATTTTATTCAAAGATTACAACACAAACTCAAACAAGTAAGTAAATAATTTAACTACTAATCTGTTGAAAATGTTGGGCATTTTGGGGGGATGCTACTGCTTTTTTGTAAATGGATGGCCGAAGAAGTCCAGAGGCTGCAGATTTGCACTTCGAAGAGGCTCTAGGTGACGCAGACATGGTGAATTAACACATGTACATTAGCGGCGAACAACATTAGTAGAGCACTTACGGCTTCAGTATAGCCCAGATTGATCTGACTGTATGTCGTCGATCCAATGGGGCTCTAGAGGCGAGTCAACGATGAAAAAAAAATTTTTTAATTAATTAACGTCAAAGTGACACTGCCAAAGTCAAAGCAATCATAGATTAGGCATTTCATTTTAAATTTAGATAATATCAAGTGGTACAGGGTATTAGTATTTTGGGTTGCTTAAAAATAATTTTCAGAAGTAATTCTCTCGTGACTAACCCTGTATGTATTTTCTTCTCAAAAATTATCGGCCCTGGCCTATTAGGCAATATGCTTAATGACTAATGTTTCAGGTATTATGCATAATTCCTGTTCCTCTGTTAGTTATTATCAATATTACCTAAACGTTTCCGTTATTGTGCATAATAACTGAAAAATTCAGTTATTACGCATAATTCCTAATGTTTCCGGTTATTATGCATAATTCCTAAAATATCTAGTTATTATGCATAATAACGTATTTCGGATATTAGCTGTAACATATATACTTGGATGCGAAAATAACAACAATAAGGAATCTAGTATACAAGAATTTTATGTTTACTGCCACTAGACAAGACGAGTTATATAACTTTACAACAAAAATAGATACATTACCCACAGCGTAGAGAAAATTTTATGCCTCGTTGCTCTAAATTGCGTTCACATTAGTTAGAGCAACATGTCAAGTATTTTTAAATAATATTTTCACCAGTCTATAAAATCCACTGGTTCGCCAAATGAATACATTATTCTGCGACGGATCTCATTATAATTTAAATTAAACTTTAAGGTAAAGTGAGTATGTATAAAAACACAACGCATGAAAGACACTAACAGAAACAAACAAATCTCAAAATTAACCATCTAGTTTTCAAATATTTGCAGAGAAAGAGGCGAAAACACATCAGTTTGTTATTTGTGGATTTTATAATTAATTTCAGTTTTTCGGTCTAAACTAGCTATATCGGATGATCAAGAATTTCGGTAATCGAGTTATCCTTGATTTTAATCTGTATGTCTTTGATGTGATGGTACTGACAAATAAAAAAACAAATGTCTATATTAAAATGGCGAATATGAAAGTAGAGTTTCAAGATGCGCCTTTTTATCTTGTAACGTTCATCAATGGTGTTTAGAAACGAAAACATCCGACTCATAAAAAGTACCAATGTTTTAGGCAACAGAATTTAAAGTAAAGAGACACATCTGCACTTTCAGGGATGACTCGATTACAATCAATATTAACCACCCGATAAATAACATTTGTTTATATTTGCTAGCACAAAATACCGACTTTTAATTTTCAGGACATGTAGAAATCCGTTGTTGCGAAGCAAATCCACACTAGCATGAAAAGCATTTCGCCAGATATCTGCTCCGGATCATTTCAGTTCTTGCGCTGACCGAAGTGCTTCGAACCGAAAATTCCACTAATTAGGTTTAACGAGAAGTAGAATTAACGCTCATTTTTTTAATTTTAAATTATTTCAAATTAAATAACCTAACTCTAATTTTTATCGCTTTGCTCTCTTTATGAGAACAAAGGAAAAGTGTTGCACAAAGAACAGCAGATCGTGTCACAAGCTTCAGAGAGCATGTGGAATTAAAAAATGTATTTGGAAAAGAAGGTTTAAAATCATTTAGAGCAGTTAACAGGTATATTTCCAGATGTTCTACACTATTTATTTAAAAATAAAACCAACGTGATTAACGTTGGTAACACTTGTCAACAAAATAAAACTATTTATAATCATGAGAAAACAAAATATTGATTAGGTACTAATCGATTTTTGTGCTTCTTACGAATCTGCTTTTGGATTTTTTTGAGAACTTCTAGTTATTCTCAAAATATTATTATTTTCTTCATAAAATCAATTAGTCAGTTATCATTTAACTTTAAACATTAATAAATGAAAAGGAAATGGCATCTAATTCGTTGACATGGTCCCATTTTTGTAAAAGGGAAGGATTCGAATAACTCCAAATCATGAACGCATATTTTATAGTCACGTTCATTTAAGTAGAATCGGCACAATCTAAGTTCAACACAATCGTAAACTTGCGCAGAAGAAAAATGAATCGCTTATTAGGATCTGTTAACTCAAGCCGGAATAATGCATAGACCACAAAAAGTTCCAGATGTTGTAACCATTTAATAGTTTCCGCTGATAGTGTCACAGGCAAGATATTGTTGGAACTACATATTATTTCGTCGAATGTACTTTTTAAAATGTACTATGTTTTTGCAACTATTAAAAAAACTGTTCATCCTTTGTAGAAGATAGAATTTTATAGCATTTATATCTGTGAATTTAAGATTTATTACTTAAAATGTATCAGTGGTTAGTTATGAACTCCTACAAATACTTTCCAACCGTTTTGTCTAGGAGAGGGTTTACTAGGATTAGGCATTACAAATATTTGATAGATACACAACTAGAACAACGACTTGTTACGTCTAGTCAGAAAGAAATGTATCTGTTTTAATAGAAGGATTTTCTGAACAAAATGTACTGTCTCCACAAAGCCATGCACTACAGCAACCCCCTCATTACGCACGCAACACAATGAAAATAAATCAAAAGATGCCGGAAATCTCGTCGCTCGTGTTGCGGCCATTAATATCGACAAAACAAATGCAAATACCTAAAACAAAGCGTCACCTGTCGACGCCACTAAATTTCCCTCTCTAACTGTCGTTTATTTGCAAAGTTTTCTTAAACATGCCTACTCTTTAACTACCTGCAGGTGCTCCAAACTTGACAACTCTAATTATTACACTGGGCATTATAATCGTCATACCTCCAAGCGTTTTTGTTAACTTATAGGCAGGAAGAGGTGTTAGGTTGTTACCTACATCAGGTAAAGGAAATGTAGGAGGCTGGAACAGAACGGAGTGCTCTCCAACAATTTTTATAATTGTTCAATACATACAATCATCTAAAGCAACAACTAAAGCAGTGATACCAACTCAAATCACATTACATATAAGGAAATATACAGTGTATTTTTACATTGCATACACATTTTTTTCACAAGAACTACTGAGTACTGATTGGAGAAAATAAGAACTAATGTAAAAATGTACAATTTAATTTAATTTAATTATTATAAGTTCGTTACTCTAATTAGTGTGGCTGGTTCGAAAATATTAAAGATCGTGTGATATTTCACGGCAAAACACATCATGTTTTTGTTTTTTTCTGTATCTCGTTTCCGAAATGAATTTTGAAACCTGTCACTCGCTTGTCACATCGACTGAGTTTGCCTTAGAAATAACAAATGTCTCAATTTCGAACACAATGACAAACACTAGGACAACTGGAAAAAAAATAAAATAGTAGGCAACCCCCTCTTGAACTGATTTTTAATTAGACACCCGTTAGTATTTGTAGTGTTTTATGTGCAGAAATTACTTTTTCCTGGATACTGTCACATATTACATGAGTTTAGTACAGGGTTTCTATAAATGATTATAGGGTTGCAATAGGTCATGTAAACGAGCCGCCTCTCAGATTTAACTGTACAGAGATCCGTACTAAGTGCCCAAGGACTCATGACAAAGATCACACATGGACCACACACATGTGTATAACTGGTTGCCTGAACGCTTCATATGTTTTTAAAAAATAAAATTAATTCATTACGATAAAAAGAAACAAATTTATTGCGGTTAAACATCACAGTAAATGTTAAAAATGTTCATCATTCTATTCAAGGCACATGTTCACTCTCTTTTTAATTTCAAAAATGGTCTGTAACATCCTTTCGTCAATACTTTGGACCCGTTATTCAATTGTTCAATTCTGCTCAAGTCGTCTCAAATCACCAACAATTTCCTCAGATGAAGTCTTCCATGAGCTTTCTCCTTGTTGATACTGCCAGTTCGAACAAATCTGTTGATTACATCTCTAATGTGGGCCTTCAACGATGTTTCTTGAATTATTAAATCACGGTTTTTGGTCAGATATAATTGCTTACAAGCGGTTACAGAATGCACTCACTCTTCGTTTACGAAGTCCCATTGCGATAATAAGACATAACGGTGAAAGTGACTTCAACAGAATAAACCATTTTCAGTCTTCGCTTTCTAACACAGTAACAAAATTTTCGTACGCAACCACCAAGAGTTCTGAAAATGACTGTTTTGTTGTTTTGAGCTTGAATCAACGAGAATTACTGCAATTCGCACTTGAAAAACATTGAAACAATAAAAACGACGACTTTAAATGACAGGTTACAAATGACATTAGACATTAATGCGACAAGTGAGAACTATCATAATGATGCATAATCACGGGCATAATTTCAGCGAAGCGGGATTTTTGAAATCCATAGCCCTGTACATACCTAATTAAATATTCTGTCATGACTAACTGTCATTTATTTATATCCACTTTTATTATTCCCCATACTTGTTACAATATATGTCGATTCTCTTATTAATCGTTCATGTTGATTAGTTACAATGATCATAATTTTTTTTTATCATTTTCGTTAATTTCTTTAGCATATCAATTCACTCTGCACTCGTAATATCATAGAGGACAACAACTTGTAATTATTTTGGTAATCAAATAAACAAATTCTTCAATTGTAGATAAACAGAAAAACAGTTCTGTCGAAGGTTATTTCGACAGAACTTCCTTTGTTCCTGAAGTGAAATACAACAAATCCAACTTTTTCGAAAAAATTATAAGATTTCATTTTTGGAATTTTATTATTTATGATAACCCTTATAAGCAGAGTTAGATAGACCCAAAGTGGCGAACAATCAGTAAGACAAATAATAAATACTCGGGGGCCACGTCAGGCGATACATTTGGCTGGCCGACTGTGCAAACTCTGTGCTGCTGCGTTCAGTTCAGGGTTAAGTTTATCAATTTTTAAAGAAATTTTAACATATAGGAGAACTCCTTTAACTCAGGGAAACCTCGAGAAAGTGATAACTGTTACGCGTTTGTTTCAACTGAGTTTTTCCATTACAAAATTTTGTGATGACATCATCAACATTTTTGCAATTACAGTATCTATTTGGATAGATGTGGTGTAATACTAAAAATAATAGTACCGTATTCCCAAATTTTCGGGAAATCGGAATGTGTCGTCGTTCTTGAATTAATCAATAAAATAAATTACCTCATTAATAATTCTTCACCCTGTACAAGTAATTTTAAAAGTAATGAGTGCATTGATAAACCACAAGCATATATAAAGTCATAATATTTTGCATATTTTAGAAAGGATTTACTCGTCAAAATTTTAAGATGCCGTCATCAATTTTTTCAAAGAAATTAAACGAGTAAATTTCGATTAACGATTTGCCATCATTTTTAGGTTTTGCAGTTTCAAAGTTGCAAAGTATTGTTAAATCTTTTTTTCCAAAAATCTGAGTATCTAATGTGATCACTCAACAGGGATTCTTCCACCATAAGTGCAGCAGTATCTTAATTTATAAATTAAAATAATATTATTTTAAATTTTGGAGATAACGTCATCCTAGTGATTGCTGCTGGGGATGAATAGGCAATTTTTAGTTATCGTTTTGCTATCTGCATTATATTCCTAATATACATAGAAAATTTGGTAACAATCAATATAGCAGTTTCGGAGATTATCTGGCTAATACTCTGTATGTCGTCTGTGTCGATATATAGTCAGAGAGACACACATACGACAAACCAACATACGAGAGACAGACGGAAACGGGAGATCACTTTTTTCGTACTCTAAAGGTCATGAAACCTCGAGAAAAGATAAAAATAACCATTTGTCTATTGGCCCTATTCCTTCCTTTGTTACAAGTGATAGAAAACTAAAGTAAAAAACTTCAGTGAACAGTTTAATCAAATTTCTCTCCTCATTCTGCTCTTAACATACTTGTACTTATAAAATCAATTTTCTTTCTTTTCAAATTCTTTGTATGTTTCCTTATCATCTGTTTGAAATTTCGATTTACTTTCGCCACCTAAATTTGCTTGTTCGTCTTCGTCAACCATCTATTGACGTTATCTAAAAATTTTTACCAAGTAAATCGTATTAAAATTTTAATTATATATTACTCTTTTACCTTGGGCGTCTATTTTTTTAAGAACGTTTTAAACTTTAAAAAACGATTGGAAACTTGTCTTGAACAATATAAAACCAACTGATCTGAAATTTTGCAAACTGATGTTTATCGCCATGTTTATTCCTTTCACAAACTTGATTACATCATCTCAAAATTTCGCCATATAAATCCCATCTAAAATGTACCCAACACTATACATCTACACTTAACAGTATTTCAAAATTTCCATTTTTTAGTTCTGCGTGTGCAGATTTAAAAAAATCCAAAATTATAGGTAGTACAAAATTTTTCCATTTAGCTTTGAAACTCTCAGTCTAATTTGGCACATGTTTTCAAATTATCTTTAGGATGATATATCTCGTAACTAAAATTTCGAAATATTTTTATATCCATCCATTTGTAATCAAATTTTAAAGAAACATAAAAAAAATTAAAATGAGTAGTAACTACTGTCTAATGTGCGTTTACATGAAAATTACGACCTACAGTTTGCTTCATCCTTTACACCACAACAATGCATGTCAGAACATATGTATTGTTTAATGAATATTTATTTAATAATTTTGGGAAATAATCTCATCAACTTTATAGAGAGGCTGAATAGATACATTGTAGTCAATACTGTGTTATTGTTAAACCAGTTTTGATGTCTTGCTAAGAATGCCGTTTCCCTTATATACGTTCTAAGACACTTTGTAAAATTTTATTCTGCATGTGTAAAGAAGCACATCACAGTATAAATTAAAAAAAAATACTAGAAAAATATTAAAAAATAACAATCAAATTTTTAGGGTGGAGAACGAGTAAACACATTTTGTTCAACATTTTGTCTATAGGTACATTTCAGAGTTTCGAAAATTACGTGTCTAATAAAATCTCTAAAAAAAAACAGATGACACACGAACAGAGACAGGAGACCAGAATTCTTGTATTCTCCATACAAGCTGTGAAACCTCAAAAACATGAAAGTGGACGTTCGTCAGCATTACCCTATTATGTTATTCCTCTATCTTACATTAGGTAAAAATATCAGAATTTAATGTTGTCACTTTGTTCCGATTTCCTATACACAAACTAACGATCTTTTGATTGAAAACGACACTAATTAAGCTCACGAAACCCAGGTTGCAAATTTGAACGGGCCACTTGTCAGCAGTACAAACACGAAATGCAGCTGCTTAAACAAGATCGCGGTGTATAACATAAACAGGATTAGATTGCATTCAAAATCCATTACAATGACCATGTCATCGAATACATAACGATTTCAAGGTCCTGAATTTGTTCAATTCGTCGAACTATTGATTCAATTAAACCTAACAATCAAACTTTGAGAATCTCTTCGGCAAACTGAATATAATGTATTCGAGTTTTAGCTGAAGTGGATTTGGGGGGTTGAAGAGCCAAGGTATAACGTTTAATCGCGATAAGCAACTTTAGGCCCTGCTTTCAACTGATAACTTGGGCAATTGTGTGAGATTATTATGGCAGGGTCTAGAGGTACATCGCGCATTAACATATTCTAGTTCCAAGACCAAGAATCGAGAAAAATCGCCCGGTTTGTCAGTGGTTGTTGCTGGTCTTAGCCCTCAAAGTGGAATAAATGGACGGGGCGGAGTATTAGTCGAGATTGTCCAGTAGATCAGTGGTAATGCCTCTAAGCAGGAGTTATAGAGCTCTTAGTTTTCTATTTCCACCTCTGATTGTGGCGGCGCACTACAATCTCATTTCGAACAAAGCCTTACGCCGAATTAAAAATAATTTACGTCGATTTTCCGGCGGAAATTAAGCCGAGTAGACCGTATTGTTATGGCTCAAATGTATAAAATGATTACGCCAGAAAAAATCGGCTCTATGTGTGCTGTTGTGTGGTGTATGAAGGAAAATACCTTCAGAAACACACGAGTATTTTAATAGTTTTTGCCACTAAAAGCTCTACGTTAAAATCGAACTTACCCTCAATGTTCGAAAGGCAAATCGTTATTCTAAACAAATCGTTTACTGTGTGGTTATTATCTGGGATACGCAGTTAAAAGTATTAAAGTCGGCCCTTTGCAATCAAGTATCCATTCTTTCTCGCTCACAGTTAGTCGTCCCTAAATTTAGAATAAAAGGAAACATTATAGCAACAGTGATACATATTATAACGTTTGTGTTTATGAAACAAATGCAGGACATACAAATATGGGCGGCACTGATTAACCCAGAATAGAGAACTTCGTGTAATTACGATCGACCTTCACAAGTAAATTCGTTTGATCAAGTAATTACATTTCAGCTCGTGGTTGCCCTAAATTATTTATTTACTGTGTAGTTGTGTGAAGTTTGGTTACGTAATCTATAAGTAAATGCTCAAGTGCCAATTGTTTCTTATAAATAAATCGTTGTTGTGTTGTCATTTCTTTGTTTACTTTCCAAGCGTAAGATGTCGATATTTCACAGCTCTTACAATATGAAAAAGTAGGCCTTCCGTTTATCTATATGTATGTCGCCTGCGAGCGGTTTTAAAGATCGATAATGTTATTAATTACTGAACTGATTATTGTGACATTTACATTACATTTACATCCAAAATGCAACGTTGTTTACTCTACAGTTTACTTTTTTTTAGAATTATTTCAACACGCCTTTACATAATATGTATATCCCTCTAGTCTGTGAATTTTTTGAACATTTCAGACGATCCTGAACTGTATAGAATTCTAGACCGTTACGATGGACGCCCATGCTATTTTTCAGACAACCTGATCTGAATACGCAATAACATGTATTTTAAAAAGATTTAAAAAATCCAAATAAAATATAACAACAATTTTTATCTTCTCTTAACGGGCGCATACATATTATTTCCGTTAACCGTCTGTAGCAACAATCCACAAAATTATGTTAGTGATTCCAATTCAAAGTATGAAAAGCCTTTCAATAATGGCAGTTTCTAAAGAATATAGGGCTTTGGTAACCGGTAGCCAGGAGGTAGGCCGTCAGACTATAATATACTTTGCAACGACGAGAATATCGCATCAAAGACGTGAAGTTTATAGAGCGCTTAAATATTTTTCTTTCGTAGTTGTATACATTGCTCCAGATAAAAAGGTAAATATAGTGAAGGGACTGTACAGAACCTAGATGTAATGACATTATTCACATTCCAAAGTTTTACGTCAATTTGTTGAACCCTAAATGAGAAGTTATAAAGTGGCTTCGAACCGAAAATATTAACATTTTTTCCTCTTTAGGAACATGTTTATGTTCAATTTACACCTTTGTGTTGAACGTTTATTAATTAGTAATTTTTCCAAAAGAATACCATTGGATTTTATACAAACAATCTTGACAAATTGGACGATTCTTCTAAATACACCCTGACTTTGAAATAGGGGCGGAAAAAAATCCATTAAAGCTTACTGTAAATGAGGAAAATTGGCAGATTTCGTTTTTGAAATTGCTGCCTGAATTTCAAGAAAAAAATAAAACAAATTGAGTTCAATTTTCATGGGACGCCAATGATTATAATAATTTTTTTAACTTCCATAGTAACCTAACGATTTATGCTTTCCGAACGTAAGCTAAGGAAGTTTATCAAGTTACCTACGTTTTTTCCACCTTTAATTTCAAACCGTCAGTTTGACATAAATGAATTAATTTTCATTTTAAAATGGCAATGTACACAAATATTGAACGAACCGATATGGTTCTCATTTATGGTGAAGCACGAGGAAATGCTGAAGAAGCCAGGCGGATTTACATGGAACGTTTTCCCCAGCGGCTTGCTCCTGCTACCGGGACATTTATAAAAAACGTTCAGCATCTGAGGGATCATGGAACTTTTAAGCCACAAACCCAAGATCGGGGACGTGTTAGGACCAGGCGGATCCTAGACGTGGAATCCCAAATTCTTCACACGGTTGAAGCTGAACCGGGTATTAGCACTAGGAGACTTGCGGTACGTCATGGTATTTCTCAGTTCATAGCGTGGCGAACATTAAAAGAACAGGGCTTACACCCGTACCACGTTCAGAAGGTGCAAGCGCTACAACCTGGTGATCCTGCGCGTCGGCAAGTGTTCTGTCGGTGGTTATTACACAAAGCTGAAGAACAACCAAATTTTGTAAATAATTTGTTAACAACTGACGAAGCAGGATTTACAAGAGATGGGATGTTTAACATGCATAATACCCATGTTTGGGCTGATGAAAATCCTCACGCCATTTGGGAACACCGATTTCAACGAAAGTTTCACGTCAACGTATGGGCAGGATTTGTAGGTGGTCGTCTAATTGGACCTCACGTTTTACCACCTCGTTTAAATGGAGTTAGGTACTTACATTTTTTGGAAAATGTTCTGGTCGACCTTTTAGACGATATTCCCCTAGACGTAAGACAAAATGTGTGGTTTTTACATGATGGGGCACCCCCCCATAATGTTCGTGAAGTGCGGGATTGGCTTGACCATAATTACAACCAACGTTAGATTGGTCGCGGTGGTCCTGTTTTGTGGCCTGCCCGGTCACCAGATTTAAATCCTTGCGATTTCTATTTGTGGGGCCATTTGAAACAACTAGTTTACGCCACACCGGTCGACAGTGTCGAAGAATTAGTGGATAGAATAGGATTCGATGAGCTAGAGCATGTCTCGATAATAACGGTTTACATTTTGAACAGTTTCTTTAATGTTGTTTTATTTTTATTTTATTTTTTTCCTTTATTAAAAATTCGAGTTCAACTAAAATAACTGTTTACGAAGTTTTATTTCTATGAACTATTAGCAATAATTGCAGCAACAAGTTTTAACAATCAGGTTGCTATGCATATAATTTTTAGCTGTAGGTTGTTGGTAAGGTAATTTTGTGCATATCAATGGCGCCGAGTGGGGTCAGGATTTTGGAGTTTTTACTATAGCCACTATATTTCATATAGTAGCGACATCGGGTCACTAACTGGTCCCACTAGTGCTGCCAACTTAAAATCCAGGCGAAAAATGGCGCCTCCTTTAAATTAAAAATTGTGTAAAATTAAAATTTGATACACAAAACAGGAAAAATTATGATTAATATATTTATATACAGGGTTAGTCACGAGAGAATTACTTCTGAAAATTATTTTTACGCAACCCAAAATACGAATACCATGTACCATTTGATACTAACTGAATTTAAAATAAAATGCTTAATCCATGATTGCTTTGAGTTTGCCAATCTCACTTTGACAATTGTGGAAAAAGAGGTTACGCGAGTGTCCATGGTGGTACCGCAGCCAGTCGGAAATCTCCTCCGGCGCCGCAAATAAATTTGTCAGTGTGCCTCTTGATCTTTTGCAACCGATTAATCACGAGAAAATTATTTCTAAAAATTCCTTTTACAGAATTTTATTCAAAGGTTACAACACAAACTCAAACAAGCAAGTAAATAATTTAACTACTAATCTGTTGAAAATGTTGGGCATTTTGGGGGGATGCTACGGCTTTTTTGTAAATGGATGGCCGATGAAGTCCAGGTGACGCAGAGATGGCGAATTAACACATGCACATTAGCGGCGAACAACATTGGTAGAGCACTTACGGCTTCAGTATAGCCCAGATTGATCTGACTGTATGTCGTCAATCGAATGGGGCTCTAGTGGCGAGCCAACGATGAAAAAAAATGTTAAAAATTAATTAACGTCAAAGTGACACTGCCAAAGTCAAAGCAATCATGGATTAGGCATTTCATTTTAAATTTAGATAATATCAAGTGGTACAGGGTATTAGTATTTTGGGTTGCGTAAAAATAATTTTCAGAAGTAATTCTCTCGTGACTAACCCTGTATATTAACTTGCTGACCCCGTGAACTTCGTTTCACCTACAATTTAATTTTGAATCTGCAAAATCGAATGCTTTGAAATCTTGCAGATGTTTTAAATATATGATAAGCATAATAAATTTTTATTCAAAATATATTTACTTATCCCCTCCAAAAAATTGATGACGTTAGCCCAGAATTTTGCCAAATGAATCCTATCTAAAATGTCCAAAATAGGATGAGACTATACTTGTGATTTATCATTCCATTCATATTTTTTAGTTCTGCTTATAGGGCGTGTCTCCAAAAAATTAATCACTGAGTCAATTTATTTTATTGATTGAATCAAGAATTGCAAAACTGAATTTTGAAATATTGCAGACGTTTTGAAGTTACTGTTTGACATGGTAGGTTTTCAATCAAAATATATCTGTTTATTAAGCCCAAAAACTTGAAGACTTGAATATTTTTTAGATTTGGTTTTACAGTGACTCAAAAAAATATATGGATCAGTCAATTTATTTTAGTGAATAACTCAAGAGTTGCAAAAATGAATACTTTGAGATCTTGCAGATGTTTTAAAGTTATTGTAAGCATGATAAATTGTTAAGAATATTTATTTATTCCCCCCAAAAAATTGATGGAATGGCTCACTCGATTTTCGCAGATAATTTTGGGAATACAATACAGTTATTTTTAGTATTACACTGCACCAATCCAAGGTGGTATACGTGTTGATAGTAAATGTTGATTAGGTTATCACAAAATTGTGTGAAGAAAAGACTCAACTCGAAAATGCTGAATATGTTTCATTATACTTTTGGTGCGAAGGAAGTTCTGTCGAAACAACGTTCGATCAATTTTTTGACAATGGTTGATATAAATAAAACTCAGTAAATGCTCATACTCGAAATACGAAGTATCTACTCGAATATCAAATCAAAATATTTCTAGTTTTTCTAGATGATACTAATACTTCAGTAAGTAACAGTTGATGCTCAAATAGCATCTCGATACAACAAAAAAGGACAACAGTGACACTGTTCAACCATCAAGGCAAAAATCGAGTCACCAAAATATAAGTTAGTATGGGGTGGACACCTTGAGATGGGAATCTCTATGGCCAGTGTTAGAAAAAACGCACTGCACAATTTATGCATAAATAAAAGTTAATTACATGAAAAGTTTTTGGATATTCCTGCTCCTAATGTGTTTTTCAAACTGAATGCACCTTTTGACGACGTTCCACGTTCATGAAAGTCACCATGTTTAGTTAAAATTCACTCTTACAACGATCCTACTCGTTTTCTAAGCTGCTTTACAGACAGCTCAGTTATTTGCTACGCCGATGCTCATTTCTAAATTAAATGCTCACAAAACGCGTAGATGTTCAGTTTGTGTCTGGGGAGATACAATGTTTCCAAGTAGGTATTCAGTACATAGAGTAGATGCTCAGGTAATAATGAAGTAGGTACTTCGTACTTCGAATATGAGTATCTACTCAGTTTTATTCATACCACCCAATGTCTCGCTTCAATGTTTGATTATGTTGATTATGAGCACAACGCTGATCAACTTCCATATCCGAATTACCCATGAAATAAATCATTGTGGTTTGCACCTGAGGTAGTTCGTCGCACATTTGATTGACTTCGTGGACCTATGTGAGCTTGTCGTCTTCTCGGCATTTTAATGAACTTCATAAAACGACACAGAATTATTTTCACAGTCAATCAAATCTGTAAATTTTGTCTTGAGAATTTTAAAATATTGAAAACTTCAAATTAAATCCTCGAATAATGGTAAAGTTTGAGGTTTTGTCGAAACCAACAAAGTGAATACAGGTAAATAGAATGTCAGATCAAAATGAATAAGAAACTTTCGCAATGTGTAATTAAATTCACTTTAACCAAGACTTTTTTAAAAATAAACGACGTTTTTTTTACGAAAAAACAAAGAACGATTTGAAATGCAATATACTTTTCACAATGGCACGGAAGAATTAGTTTTGTATGACACGTCAGTTAGACGACAGGTCCGTCAGAAACGCCAACTATTGAAATTAATTCGAAATGGCGATTCCCATACAAAATTTTTAGAATTTTTTTTATTTTTTAACTGTTCTTTTAAGTTGTCCTTATTTTTTTTATTTATAAACCATCCCCGTAATATAAAAAATGTTTCAAATCGGTCAAGCCGTTTTTGAGTCTTATTAGCGAGACTAACAGGAACAGAAATTGATTTTTATTTAATAGACGATTAAAAAATGGGGGTTGGTGGTAGAAAGGTGAAAATTTAGGGTTATGTGTATTTTTCGACGCCAAATCTTAAAAAAATAAAAATAAAAAATTTTGTCCAAAAAATACACAAACATTTTTTCGGGTGGGCCACCCTTATCACTTAGGGGTTTAAAAAATAGTTTACAACCTATTGTCAGACCTACCGAATATACATAAAAAATTTCATACAAATCCGTCAACCCATTTCGGAGAAGTTCGGCTACAAACACTGTGACGCGAGAATTTTATACATAATGCATTATTATTTTAGAACAAATTTCATTACCATAAAAAAGGTTATACTGACTCGACCTTAAAAGATAGACATATGCTGTCGCAGACTTTTCTTTAGAACTTTTAGAGAGGAACAATTTCGTCATTCATTATTTTTACGTAACTTTAACCGTTTAAGCAGCGTAAGCAACGGAAACTGTCAAAGGAGGAATACTTTTCTCGTTTTTCCGAATTTTTCATTGCTACTTCGCTCCTAATAATCGTAGCGTGATGTTATATAGCCTATATGTAGATATGATACATGGACTATCGAACACAAAAAGATTTTTTGAATTTGAACCAGTAGTTTCTGAGATTAACGTGTTCAAATAAACAAAAGCTTCAGCTTTATTATATAGATAAGATATAGATATAGATATAGATATATAGATAAAGATAATAGATAAAGATAAAGATAATAGATAAATAGATAATAGATAAAGATAAATAGATAAATAGATAATAGAATATAGAATATAGATATAGATATAGATATAGATATAGAAGTATAGATATGTAGATATGATACATGGACTATCGAACACAAAAAGATTTTTTGAATTTGAACCAGTAGTTTCTGAGATTAACGTGTTCAAATAAACAAAAGCTTCAGCTTTATTATATAAGTATAGATTATTGATTTTAACGCAAATCTCCACACGAATAACAGAACATACTTACTTGCAATAAACAACAAAATGATGTTTTGAGTTTTGACAACAAAACAGGCTTTGACTCTGTGCTACGTTGTAGTATATGAATCTCTCCAAGAAAATGGGGCAAAAAAAAGCATATGTATCTCCTATTATTTTTATTCATAGACTTTGAACTGTACACTATCGTTCTGTTATTTTGGTTACGTTTTTTTACATAAAAATACACCCTACTTCTTATATATAATTTAACAATTTCAGTTGAACGCTCATTTGGTTGTAATGGTAATAAATCAGGAACACTATCGTCTTTTAGTTTCCTTCTACCATCATGTAGGGTTATAAATTGTTTTTCTGAAAAATGTATCTGCACAAAAATTATTAGTAATTGCTATAATGGGAATTGGCATTGCTTATTTACCTCATATATTCTTAAATTATTTAAATTAACTGTCAATTCTTGATAAATTGTTTTTACATAAAATTGTATACGTGCCAACCAAACTGTTCTTCTTTCTTTTTTCGCTGGAATTCTAACCAAAGAAAATCCGTTTCGGGAATTACTTTTGCAATTCTGAATGCAACACGACGGCATTTTTATTGAATTTAATGCAAATCTCCACACGAACAACAAACACACGCACTTGCAATTAACAACAAAATGGTCTTTAGAGTTTTGACAACAAAACATGTTTTGACTTTTTGTGCTACGTTGTTTACACCAGGGTAGACAACACAAAACACAACCAAAACATCTGACATTTAGTTACTTCAGTGCAACCAACACAATTTGGGACCAGCCAGGAGACCCAGGTGACGCTACTATATGTAATCTAGTGGCTATAGTTTTTACCTCTGCATTAAAATTAATAAAACAAAACGAAAACTTCTTCTACACATTTTCATGAAGCCGTGTTTTTTTTTTCCACCTCTATTTCAAAGTCACCCTGTATATAGAATATAATAATAAATATATAACACAATGTTGTATAATACTGCGACAAAACTCCGAAAGGCGGTGACGACCACGGTGCGGTCAGGAGTTTGGCCGATATCTTGGGAGCGGTGACGTACCTCAGCGCCGCGCCTTGGACCGACTAGTGCCGCCGAAAAGACACGCCTGGGGCCTAGGCGATGAGGTCACCTTCACGTCACGAGGGTGACGCCTTTATCGGCGAGCGGTGTGCTCGGGCCCCAGTTCGCTCTCCAGAGAGGGTACCTGGGTTGCTCTAAAACTGGAGACACGAATCTCCAAAAGACCTCGTCAGCGGACGCAAATCAGTAAATAATGCACCGGTTATTATTTAATGAACTAATCGTTTTTTATTGCCTGTGACCAGCTGCGTGGCTAAATAAAAAAACTTATGGGATACAAATACTGTTACGTTGAACAGGTGATTAAAATCGGCGTGGGTAAAACTCAACAATTTATTTGTTAATAACTCGAATTTACACGACTGATTACACAGCGATTATGTACAAAATAATTCCGGCGCAACTTAGCTGTACTCTCTGAATTGACTGCATAATAATCCTCGTTCCCGAAGGTGGCCTCTATTTAAAGCCATACTTCTGCGACCGAGGTTTTTCTCGAATACCCATCGCCACTTCTGGTTACAGGCTTTTCGAACGGCGCTCGGCCGTGTCGCCGACGATGAGTTACCCGTCATTGCCGTATATACTATACAGAAAGCTCTCGACAGCCCATAGGCGTCGTACCGGGGTGACGTATGGGTTTTTTTCGTAACAATACAAATCAAGAAAGACCAAATATCGATCACGGCAGTTCTGGGCTCCCTGATAATTGCTCCGCCCTGGATGGAGCTTCTGGTCCTGTAGGAACAGTGACTCTGGAACAAGGATGGCGCGAGGATGGTACACGATAAAACGGCTCGTACATTCTAAGGCAGAGAACGAAAGCGTGCAAGACTCAATTTAGTATTTACAGTAGTATGTTGGGATCGTTATCGGTCGGAAACTTGCACTTTTACTTTTACACTTCTTCTGCAACAAAAGTTCAAAAACTCCGCTTTCGTCGCCTTCTCATAATTGATGACTCAAATTTTGAATGATGGCAATTTCCAGCCCGTGAAATTTGCATAGTTACAATGCTACGACGCCAAGAAGAGAACAATTACTTGGTAAAGTAATTCTGATGAATACTTTTTACGGAAAAACAAAATCGCAAACAACCAAATCGAAACAAGAAATCTGCATTTCCGTATTCTGCAACAAGAAAACATAAAATTAGGTTTTCTTTAAAATAGGTTGTGGCTACTAAATAATAAGTTTCCCAAATATTTCTCTTGTATTTTGTTAAAGAACTGGTATCACACTAGGATGACATCGATAACGATCGTAAAGTCGCTAACTAATTGAACCTTTTCTTAGTTTTCACGTTTCAATCTTTTTTCTTCCTGTAGTAGATAATTTTCTGAATACACGGTTAAATAAATAAATAAACACTTGACGTCTGTTATTTAATATGTAGGTTCACATACCTTTATCATCTTATCTTATATTTGGTACATTTATCTCATTGTAAAATTCAGTATTTGTATTGTATTTCTATAAATTAGGGAAAATGTTCCAGATTTTACGCTCGCACAAACTGAAACATTTCTAAATGGTGCGCTTTAATTTTTACAAGCATCCAAACAACCCTTCTAAAATCAAAGCTCATGTGTTGATGAGCTGAATACACAGATCTGAAAGATTCAGATGTTCACCATTAACCCTAATCAGAGCGCCAATGCAAGACGATTAGAAACTTAATCACCGTTAAAAATTTAATCATGTTTGATGCAAAGGAGCATTACTATAAAAGACAGTTTAAAGGTAATGATTTATATAATACAGCACTACCTCTGACAATAATTATGTTTCTTTATAGGAGTAGTTCCTAGAATTAACCCCAACTTAATTAAACTAGAGTGGCATAATTTTACATACAACTACATTATTAAAGCCGAGACGTAGCTTACTTGCATTCTGTTCTAAGGAATTTTCCATTTTAAAGGAGGTCTGCATTCGTAGGGCTGGAAAATCGTTCAAAGCATGCAGAAGCCGCTTGACACGTGTGAAGTCAAAAGAAGCTAATGGCTGAGTTGATTTCAACAATGATAGTTTGTTTATTCTTCGAATCATAGATTCCAAAAGCAGATATTGCTACTAGACACAGCATTGTAGTTATTCAAATCAAAGTTTTGATAAACTGTCCGGTATAAACATCCTAACAATATCGATTTGGTTGTGGACGCTTTAAAGATACTTTTATCGATACGTAACCGCGAGTACCGAAAATTAACGTATGAATGGTAAATGAAACAATACATCACATCGTTTCGATAAAAAGAACAAAATGACCGGGAAAGACTGGCGACAGCGATTAATGGAAAAAAATTAGCCTGCGAAGAGCCGAAACAAAGTCGTCAGGTCGACTGACTAGATTTACGTAATAAAAATACCATTAAATCATATTTTGCTCTGTGACAAAGTGTAAAAGAAAATTCAATTTTGGTATTTTTAATATACTGATCGGCAAAAAAGGCAGGTCAACCTGAAATATTTCTCAAAATCGCTTTAAAAATTATTAAGTTAACTAGTGAATATTATTTTACTTAAATAATCATTCATTGTTGACACAGGATGTACAAGTTAGCTAAAAAAAAGAGACAAATAAAGACACTCACTAGTTAAAATATAATTTTAAAAATGGTTTTGCAAAATAAGTATTTCAGGGTGGCCGATTTTTTTGCATTCACTTTCATTTCAAAAGATTTCCCTATTAGAAAGAAACTAGTGATAGTAACAAAATCAAACCAATAAAACTCTTCAAAAGAACCTAGTTGTTTTTATGCACCAACAGAGACTCCAAAGTTGTTCTCAGGAAGGACTTAAAAGCAATGGTCTCATTCTGTACCATGGCAGTTTATATACCGCGTGATCAAAAATGACTGAGTCTGTTGGCGGTACTTTTTTTACAAAAATGTGAACCTTTCTTGCGTTTATGTTAGAATAACGAAAGTAACTGTATCACAGATAAATTTAGGTTATGTTTTCGACACATTTTGCAAATTAAAAATGTCAACAACCTGTCAATAGTGTCAATATTGACAGCTAACAACCGAAAATTATATAAAACATCGTGATATCAACTTCAACTAAAAATCCAGGATTGCCAACAGACTCAGTTATTTCTGATCACCCGGTAGTATTTACTCACTTTAGTTAGGATATAAAGGTCCATTCCTCCCGTCGAAAACCGCAATGAAGCACTAGGCCAGTACTGAAATAGAAACAACCTACACATATATGAAAACTGCTGTAGTCATATTCATAGCAGCTGTAAAAAGGAATCTTGAAGAAAAGAAGATCGAAGAAAGTTGATAAGTTCGATGCAGTGAATCGTATTCCTATCAATCTGTGCAGAATTTGATCAAGTATGGTAAGTGTGATTAAGTTGAAGCAAGAATAAGTAATGTAGTATTCTGGATTTGAAATTCAAATTTCGCGCTGAAATAAAGAAAAAAAATTGGTCCAAAGTAATTTTGGCAGAACTTCACTTGCCCTGATGCTGAAGTAACAGATGTTCAGTTGAAAAATCAGTCGGAATAGGCGTTGGAATTTCATTTGACACAAACCGGCATATCTATAATTTATAACATCCATTTACAAGAAACATAATCTTACATTTTAAAACAAACAGTTCCTGTATGTAAGATGTATGGCTTTACATTAAAAAAAATTGCGAATTTTATTATGTGATAAACCCTAAGTTAAAATAAAGATATGTATGTAATGTTATCCTAAATGCAAAGAGGCGTGCTACATCCCTACATCCTTTGTGCAGATGGCGCGATACATCCCGTCAGCTCGACTAGGAACCGCGCCCTCCGCTTTAGCCACGTATGTCTGTGTTATTTAACCTCAATTCCATTTTAAATGTTCAATTTCTATGACTCTGATATTAACGACAACTGAACAAGTGTTAAAGTTTCAAAACGGGCAATAAACAAAATTTAAATTCGCCATACACTCTTGTAAAATTTTAAACAACAAATAATTCTTATTTGAAATTAAGGTTGGACATCAGATAATTTATATGATGGCAACATTTATCAACAAAATATTTACAGAACAAACAACTAGCAAAGATTTATAAAAACAAAGCTCTGGTGTGAAATAAACTTGTGTAGATAAAATATTACGTCAGATTAGAAATTGAAGAGCATGAAACTTTACGTTCAATTTGAATTATACGACAAAGAAAATTACTCAAGTTAAAATTGTGAGATAGAGAGATTATTGTGTGAGGTGAAAATTGCAAAGCTAACAAATTTACATGAGATTAATATTTGCCATTTTATCGACGATTCAAACAAAGAGTTTAAATTACGTTAAATTATGTCTTGATCCAAGTGATTGGTTACTTAAAATTTAGCTTTGAGAGTTTGTAATACCGTAAACTGTTTACCCCAAACAAAACATAACAAATAAACACAAAAATATCCAGTCAGCGTTGCTAGGAATAAGCGTCCCGGTGATGTAATTTTTAACGTTGCGAGGAAATGCCTCGATGATGTAATTTTTAATATTGCTAGGAAATTCCTCGGTGATGTAATTTTTAACCTTGCGAGGAAATGCCTCGGTGATGTAATCAATCTTTAACGTTCCGAGGAAATACATCGGTGATGTAATGTTGATAACGATGCTAATAACGATGATAACTGCCTAAAGGAAGAAATTATTTTAACTCCCCGTCAGTTCACAATATAATGAAATTTGTTAATGTAATTTTCGTAAATGAACTGACTAAGTAAACTTCATGAAATTTCTTAGTATCTGCTAGAACCAGTTAACGATTAAAATCCTAACATGAACTGTAAATTTACAAACAGTGAACTAAATTTACACGGGTTGGCGTTGTTCAAAATTCACATGTTTTCCGATTAAAAAGCCGGAAGAATTAGCTACGCGTATTGGGGAAACTGTGAGGTAGCCGTTACGATTAATTGTCGTTAAACAAAGGCTTCCTCCCTTTTATTAACTACCAAGCCAACTAATTTAACCTAGCTAACTTACAGCGTCTTTTTCACCATCCTAACGTTGTTGCGTTTGGGGGTAGTTGGTAAAATGGTTGCCTATGTTTAACGATTTTTTTGAGTTTTTTTTTCAAATTCAAATTGTTTAAATGTGATTTCGCGCCGCTGTTAATTAATTTCAGCGCGAAAATTGGATTCAAATTCGGTCACCACATTACTTACTTAAATTTGTTGGGACTTTTCTGAGTTTCTGGTGGCGCACTTTCATTACTATCCATTGTCACAATAAGGGTATCCTGAAAAAAATATGTATATACACAACAGTAAAACATTAAAAAGCAAACTATGATGTAAAAGGGAGGTTAGGACATAATATTCTTTCTATGATTACTAGACAGCGGATGGCCGTCGGTTAGGCAAGGTCAAACTCGGTACGGGTCGCACAGAATGGGAATTCATTGCAGTTACGGGCTGCACTTCATTTATTTGAAAATAGAATAACGTTGCTTCGTTGCACTCTGCGTGTAATTCCCGCTGTCATTTACTCAACCGTTTAACTAATTACGCACCAGAGCAGCAAACATTTTTTCTTCACTTACCTACATATTCACACCAGTTTATCTCTCTCTCTCTCTCTCTTACTATAACGCGTCCTATGTTTAGACTGGTGTCAGTGTCGGTACGGAAAAACGTTAGCTCGTAGCTCGAACTCGACATCATATTCCGGCGCGCATCGTATACGTGTTCTGTAATAAGAAAAGAAAGGATTTAAAACTCCAAAAAGGTTATCCAAAATAGTTTAATTTCACCCCATCAGCATAGATTTATGGCACAAAGATCTGTGGTTGGCAATTTAGCATGATGGGTCAATACTTTTCCGCAAATATAGATTTCAAATAATTGTAGTTTACATGGATTTCCAAAAAGCATTTTATCTAATCGATCACTTTATTCTTTTTCACAAACTCGAAGCACATGGAGTTGTAATTTGGTATGTACCCTATACATGTTGAGTTTAAAAAGCAGCCAGTGTGGGTGTTCTCCGGGGAAACGGGAAAACAATCATTATAAAAATGACATTACAAATACAAGAATGTAAACTTGGGAGAAAGTAAAGATTTTAACTTCTATTGCAATATATTATTCAAGATTCACCTTAACCACCTCAACAATACATATAATATTTATACCCTCAGTTGGAATCCATTCAGCGGCGGTTTTTAAAATTGTTGTCGTATTTACGTATCCCCCTAGGAGATACAGTAATCATCTACTTTTAGGTAGATTTAACTTGGTATCTTTGGCAACGCGGCAGGTTAAAATAGTTATAAAATTTTCATCTAAACTACTTAATAATACAGAGAGTTCATAAATGATCGAGAACCACGTGATCAAAAATGTATGCAACCAAACATACACAATTGGCAATAGTGCAGATTAATGTCCCTAAATTCATTGGCGTCACAAAGGAGTTAAGAATAAAAAAATAAAGCATTTCATAAATTGTTTTTATTTAGGTATTTACAATAAATGTTGAAAATGGTTTCCTTCGTTAGCAATACACATATTAACTCTTCTTTTCATATTATCAAATACTCGTTGAAGAGTGTAAGGAGTTATATTTTCAATTTTATGGGTTATTGCTTGTTGCAGCTCATCAATGGTATGCAACCTATTTTTGAAAACATTGTTCTTCAAATGACCAAACAAAAAAAATCCGGCGCCGTGAGATCTGGCGATCTTGGGGGCCACAGTCCTTGACTTATAATTCAATCGTCATAAACTTCCTGCAAGAAACGAAGTGTGCTTCCTGCTGTATGTGCCGTCGCTCCGTCTTGCTGAAAGTAACCATACTGGCATTCGTCATCATGCAGTTGTTCGAAAAAGGGTTGTAGAATATTAGTGCGATATCTTTCAGCATTCACCGTATCGTGAAAAAAAATCGGTCCTATAATTCTTCTTCTTGAAATGGCTACCCAAACTCCAACTTTTATTGGATGCAAACTAGTTTCTACAAAAATATGAGGATTCTCAGTAGCCCACGTTCTATAATTTTGACTATTCACGTATCCACTCAAATGAAACCATGCCCCATCAGTGAAAAATGTTAAGTCTAATAAGGCATCATCATTTAAATTGTTATTAAACCATTGGCAATAATTTATTCTTCGCTCAAAATCCGGTGGAAGTAATTCATGGACGACTGAAACTTTATACGGGTGCATGTGCAGAACTTTATGTAGTGCTTTATGGCAACTTCCGACTGAAAGACCTGCAACAATTTAACTTTTAAACTGTATCATAAAATCTCTTTAATTCTTATGAAAATATTTAACGCCTTTAAAAAATAAAAAATCTGACAACCAATCTTTACCTGTCTGTGCTGATAATTTTCGTATAGATTTATTTGGACTTTGTTCTAACCGATGCTGGATGTCTTCTGTAACTTATTCAGTCAAAACAGTTTTTCTGCCAGTTGTCTTTCCTTTGCAAATACAATTTTTAGTCTCAAAACGATGAACAAGGACCCCCTTATGATTTGCAAATGTTTGATACCCAACATTGGCATCTGGAAAGGCTTCCGTAAATTGGTCAATACACGACTGCAGTGAATAAGACCAGGTTCCGTCTGGGTTTCGGGTTCCACTTCGAAAGTGAGCCATCAGAATGAAAGCATCCTGTTCGGGTGTGAAAACCATTGTTAAACAACAAGTTTTCCTGAAAATGTCAAAGTAAACGTACTTAATTTTATATAGACATTTGGTGTGAAACTTCACACAACGCACCATTCGCCTTCGCACAAACCATTTCCACAGAACTCTTCTGCAGCACCCCCTGAACACGTTTCTAACCTTCTGTGGGCGCGAAGAACCCGTGTGTCTATTAAAACTCAGACATTACCCTTCCGCGCATCCGCGCGTTGGTGACTGTAAAAAGTTAGGTTATATTAGCAACGGCTGATATTAAAGAGTGAAGGAATGCAAAATTTAACAATTTTTTGTGGCACTACATTTGAAGGTGAGGAACGTGATCAGGGGGTGCTCTAGAAGAGTTTTGTGCAAACAGTTTGTGTGAAATCGAACAGTGCCTGCGTTTTGTAAAATTTTACCAAATTTGATTACGTACCACACAGTTGTTAATTTCAAGTAGTTAGTTCTGAAAAGAACTGATTTGTATGTAAGTAAACAATTAGAAAACACTAAAAACAGAACGAGAATGGGAATTATTACTACAATGACGCTACTGATCGTAAATGACACTAATGGCAGATAAACAATAACAATTTAGTAAAAATAATTGATCATTAATCAATAATGCCAATCGATTTATTAGTTACAAATAATTAACTGGTCACGTGGTTCTCGATCATTAATGAACTCTCTGTAGAATGCACTATTCTTGACTTATTTCAAAGGTTCTTTTTAGAATACTGCGTCTCAGTTGTAGACTTTATAACACTTTCTGTTGTCCGACGGCAAAATCTAATGTACTCAAAACATCACCACTATTAATCATGTGTAAAAACTAGATCGTATTTTCAAATTAATGTGACACTAATTCTGATTCTTTTAAAACCATTACTAATTGTATCAACAAACTTATGGAATCGTAATTATTTACCGCCTTGGTATGACATTTTATTACATTGTTCAAGGGTCTATATGTATAGCTCAGCATTCACTCAATTTATATTCATTTACATATGTATATTGTTTACTTACATTTATTTTTATTTTTAAATACTTTATATTTCCTGTAATTGGAATGACACCTGCTGGGAATAATATATTTATCATTAATATTATTATTATTATTTCCTCCGACCGAATAATTTACACTATTACATGTTAGAGTGAGTGAGTCATTTTTTTTAACTTGACAGTGCTAAAAGTGATTCGGATTATTAGAAATTTCTTCTTCAGTTTGAGATATATAGTCACAATTTTTTTTTTTTTGGTCCAATTATACAATTGGATTCCACTACGTAATCTCTTAACATCAGCAAGCGCGAAGCGACAACAGCCTGTTACCGGTTTCACTATCCACTGTGTTAACCCTCTAACTGGCGGCAGCTCCTCGTTGATTTACCGTTTAATAATGCCAAACCGTTACTATTTACCGTCTTTTAGTTTTACTATTAAGTCCACCGTACCATTACCAACGTCCAATCTTAGTACGAGTAAAGTATCACCCAGGGTGTTGAATAATAAGTGCCTCTTTTAACACCATACGTTGCGGTTACGCAACAACGTTTCGCATCATAACTTCCGCAAAGTGGAGGCGGCTTCATTACGACCGTGCACCAGATTATCTCCGATATCCTTCAAGACAACTTCAGCATGGACGGCAGCAGAGGGAGCGAACCCAAGAAGATCTACGATGCGCGCATTTGCGCTACAAAACTATTTTAATTAATGACGTTCAACTTATTAGGGACGAGAACTAATTACATAGTTTTGGAGACGATTCTATAACTGTGGAATATCGCGTTATTATGTGATAGTTTGGGAGTTCGCAGACTGTTTGGGGACGAAAAAAGGTGTTAGGATTAGGAATGTAAATGCTGCGGCGAAAGTTGTAATTAGGTCTGTCTAAAGCGGTAAATTTTTAATGTGGTTTATCCGTAAAAGCTTCCATAATTAATAACAAACAGTATGTTACCTTACACGTTTACACAATGTAATTTAAGGTAGTATGAATTTTGTGCGCAGTGTAGAAAAACCTGTCTACCCGTATTTGATAAAAGAATGAAGTCATGTTTAATACTAGGCTGGTGACAATTTTAAATTATACTCTTGTTTAACATTATTCTATTTATTTAAATTGTTCATTATTATTAAATGTATAGAGTTTCTTAAAAAAGTAAATGAATAAAAGGGGATAAGTACAAACCTAACTGGAATATTGAAACTATTACTTATAACATTCTCTTAATAATAAAAATGTAATCAAAACCTTTCCATTTTGTCATACATACATATTATTAGTTGGTCTTAATACCTTTAATGATCATATTGCCTGAATGCAGACTCATGAAGAGTATAGTAAATTTCTAAGAAAACTTTATCAAAGACGAGTCTCGTAAATGATGGTCGCACATGAATATCAAATGAAGCGCTAGTGGAATACCTGCAAATATGACTTACATGAATAAATCATCAACATCCTCAAGAGATTGAGAGGGTTAATGAATTAGGCACATACGTTTTTTTTTCCCAAGAAAACTGCGTAAAAAGTCATAAATTTGAAGAACATTATTCGGCAATTATGCAGTTTGTATGTCTAGGATAAAAACTCAACACGGATTGGTAAATCACACATGAAATAATATTTTATAAAACTTAAAGGATCTTTATTCTGTTAAATTTTAAAATGACGTCACCATTTTTTGATGGATCATAAAAAAAATGATAAACGATTTACCATGGTACCATTGGGATTCATAAATCACATGTTATTTTATGCAGTTTAAATAATATTCACTAATATAAATTTTGCAGATAACGTCATCCTATTGTTGGTAGGTATGTATGATCGTCCAAATTTTGGTTAGAACTTTACCACCTACACGATATTGCTAATACATATTTAAAATTTGACAACAATCGTTCCAATAGTTTCGAAAATTATCTGTGTTATAAAAATCGAAACAGACGACAAACAGACGGAAACGAGATGCCCATTCTTTTGTCATGAAAGTGGGGGTCATAAAACGTCAAGAAAACACAAAATCCAATCATTCTAGTAGTGTCAATACTTTCATTAAAAACCATCACATTTTGTACCGTTAAGTTGCTTGCGTTACAGTCAATACAACAAACTTCGAGGTTATTAAGAAAAAATTCAGAATCGAGAATGTTACCCGCTGGTGAAATCTCCATTAGTGCAACAATATAAGCAAATAATTAACAAAACAAGTAACCAAATTTTATTTTTTTCACCAAAAGCAAGTCATTTATTGAGCTTATTATTTTGCTTATATTAAGTTAATTGCTTAATGAAAACACGATCAAATGATACTCAAATCTTGGAAAGTTTGGAAATATTGTTGAGGCAACTAGCATTCTATTATTGTAAATTAATTATTATTGGTCATTTAATTAGGATTCAAATTGACAACATACAACGTTATCCCTTATCTCGATACAAATTAATATTATATTCTTTAACAATGAAGACACTATAATTAAAACAATAAAGGATTACATAAAATTCCACAAATTTCCAAAATGAAACAGCGGACGAATTTAAAATCTCCCCAGAAACATGTTCCATATTAAATCCCTCTGCCACCATTTGCTTTCACAGCAATATTATTTTCAAATTCTTGTAATTATAGAAATAATGAATTATTTCATCCTACGCAAATATCTCATCTAATCTAATTAGGTAAGTAATTGTTTGAAGGCGTGCATACAATAATCTATTCTGTTATTTAATCTGCATTAGTTTAATAAATTCATAAAAGTACTAGGTAAACACATTAATCACATTAATTTTATTCCACACTGTAAACAAGGGTAAACTATAAAATTAATGGCATCGTAACAGTTAAGTCAAATATTATAATAACTTGGAAATGCACCACCAAAAAACTTAAAAGATACAAATAATCTAGGACAACTTAAAAAAATTCGCAGCGTTCAACCTCTGTCACCACTGGAAAGCTATTGCATAGAAAATTTATGAATACAGCTCTCTGGTCAAAATTCTTGTCTCGAAAATATCGATTTACTCGTAATTACTCTATGCAGTGGATTTCACACATCTCTCAAACACTCCAAAGCCAAACCAGTGAAAGTTTTAGATAAGAAGTTGATCTATCTGCACTCACATGCAGCTACTAAGGTATTTAAACCAACTAATTTATAATAGAAATCACAGTTTGCAATATTTTTAACGCATAGCAAAAAATATTTAAAACGAAAAGACAACGACGTACGAGATCCATCAAAACACAGGTTAGTTACATGTTTACCAACACTACAATATCTTGATATGAAATTTATGGACCCTGAACTAACTCGAACAAACTATATTAAAGAAACAACAAAAGAAGTGCATTAAAGGATAATTTGGTGGTAAAGAACAATTAATCACAGATTTAATCGAAATGTGATTTGACCCCTCACTCATGATTCCACATGAGAATGAGAAAGTTACTGATTTTCACTTCCCGAGCGTAAGCTGCAGAAGTATTATAATATGGTCCATCTGACAAAAGGCTCATTTCATGTTTTTTGACAAAGAATTTTTTTAATCATGTCAAAATTTAAGTCATCAGGCAACGATGAATAGCTTACTTAAAAACTATGTGATATGTAGCCACATTTCCTTCTGTAAATAATACGAAATTTACTGAAACTATCAAATTAAAATTGTAAAAGATATTTAATACAGACAGTAAAGCAGAAGCTAATTTTTTCATAAAATTCAAAGAGGTAAGAAGGATTTTTCAAATAAAAATAAGCTACTGAGATAACAGAAGGTCAGTCGTCTTCAAAGTGCTGAACGGAGCGGGCGAATCTTATCGCTCACGGTAACATCCACATACAAATAAAGAACTATTTTTTTATACCACCATTTTCCCACAGTTCGAACATAACTATGCTAAAATGACTTTTCACAGATCTTGTTAATTTTATAAAATGTGAGCGGTTTATTTCACCCAACTTTATTTTTTTATGTTTATAAATTTTATACCTACTTTTATCAACTCAAAATGAAATAAATATTTAATAGGTACATTTAAAACTGATGAAAAATAAACTACAGATTTCTAAAATAGTTTTCAATAAAAGTACATCGTAGCGCACCGCCTGTTCCAGCAATATCGCGTGACCCAAAAACTAATTAAACTTTCATTAAAAAATGTACTCCGGTGGAGCCTTGGTAGCACTTCATATTTATTTTTTTAGAATAGTTAAAATTTAATGAACTACTTTATTATTTTATTATTATATATTATACTGCATATGTAATTTACAATTACTTTACCCGTGGTTTAATATATTCTTATATTTATTTATCAAAAGTTATGATAAAAAGAGCTAATAAAATATTCAGAAACACGTTTTATAATTTATCTAAGAAAATAGGCTTGTTTAATTAATTGTAAAGAATGTTCTATCTAAAATTTACACCAATATTTTCTTCCACGTCTGATGTTAACAACATTAACTAACTCTATGTGTTTTTTTTTAACTTCTGGGCAATTTTTATCGTGTCGCTTAACATTATAAGCATGTCCCAAACATAAATAGCAATTATTCTCAATACTCGTAAAAGTGCCGTTTATGTACATATTTTAAGATTTTTTTAAAAAATGTAATATATCTGTCAATTACATCTTTTATAAAATTGACTTCGTCTATTGTTAATTATCTATATCTCTATACATAAAGCCGTTCAATATTTTGTGTGAATAGCAACATTCAGTTGAAAGTCTGTAAATAATAACTACGAGTACAAAGCATTTGAATGACTTTGGTTACAGTATTGTGTCGAATAAGCACCGGGGTATTATTTGTACTACATAAAATATTTTGCGACCTGTTTAAAATTTTCTGTTAAAACAAAAACCGAAGTGAAAAGTTAATATTTAACTTTGCGCGAATTGGGCTGGATAACTGGTGAAATAACAATCAACTTTCGTTTTAATTAATTACAAAGAGATATCACTCTCTACACAGCTATTGCCCATCAGGTACGTGTTTACACAGAAACCACCTACTTCCGTCTTTAGCGTACGTTTGTTGAAATTTTTGAAAAGAGAATTAATTTAAAAAGTAAGCAGATGCAAACTACGTCACAATTCTGTCTCTCAAAATTTTCACTGTACTTAGGCTAAAGATAAGCAACTGAGCATCGTCCCTGATTGAGAAATATATATATATGGAGAACGTTATTTCTTCTAATTAACTAAATCCATCACTCCACTTAGACTCTTGGGATCTTCATCGACATCAGCCTTGATTATAGCAATCTGTCGGTGGTTCTGCTTTCGTAACCGTGTCCCCCAACTAAGGGAATTTCTCTTATAAAAACGTATATATAATCGAATATAAAGATACAGATTTAAACCGAAAATCACTTTGATTTCACGACCTTTACACTTTACACTGAGAACTGGCATCAAATTTGTGTCTATAGAAGTGTTAGGTAATAAAATCCAACTCTAAAATGAGAAATAAAAGTTTAAAAATACTAAAACAACAGTGAAGATCCAAACCAATAAAATCAGAACTACAAATGCTTGATTATCTGCTTTCTTTTCGCCCATTATGATTATGTTTTAATTAAATTTTATTTATTATTTAACAATAGACAGTTTTGTCAACGTTTCGGGATCACATGTTCCCTTCCATAGGATCACTAAAATTAACATAAAAAATTAAAATTAAAAACTTGACTGCCTGGTTAAATGAATTAAAATTCTAAACTTTTTCGAGCAACGCTTTTTCCGTTGGTATAAATACACTGACCGACAAAAAACCAATCACCCTGGAATAATTCGCAAAACCACTTTAAAAATTATATTTTAACTATAGTGATTATTTTTATTTGTCTCTTTTTTTCAGCTAATTTGTAGGTCCTGTCTACAGTGAATGGTTCTCTAAATAAAATAACAATCACTACATAATAATTAATATCATCATAGTATAATTTAAAATTTTAAGTTCGTGAACCAGTCTTTATAGTCAAATTTTTAATTTTAATTTTTAATGTTAATCAAATAATTTGTATTTTAATGTAACTGTAAAATATGTAACTGCTAAATAAATCTGTCCAGCACCCCGAAGAGGAAATTTAATTAAAACATAAATGCTTCATTTAGATTTCCTTCCTTCCTTTGTGCGCAACAAGAGCACCACCAAAATTAGTTGCCTGATTTTGGTTCACTGAGAACAAAATTTTCTAAAATAAGCTAAAAAAGTAATTTTTGTCACATCTGTAATTTTGAATATTCAGTTGTTGCTAATTTTAAAATGTACGTTTTACAATGTAGTTTCAGCGTAAGCCGCTGAAACTAAAATCAGGCTTGGTTCATGTTACAAAAATCAGCTCCACGGGTGAAGACACGTCCTAACCAAAATCCAATATATTCTGCCCGGCGCCTCCACCAAATATGTTAACGCAGGAAAATGTTCTGAGACTGCATTGTTTTGGACACGACATGATTTTATCCACATTTACCTGAGTTAACTGTTGCTCCAAAATGTTTTACTTTTAAGCTTATAATTACCTCGATGACTCACATTTTACGTTTACTACAGAGTGTATTATAGCGCTTCACTAACACTTTTAAAAGTTTAAATATGAAAATGAACGAAATTTGAGTACACACGTTTTATCAAAATTAACTTTTTTTAAATAATAACCAGGTTTTTTTAAATTGTAGGGTACCGCTGCGCTAGTCCTGCATGTACAGAACGAGTAAATAATTTTTATTTTGCTTAAAATTGTTCTTTATTCAAAAGATCACACCCATCTGTTATGTATTTAGAACATAAAAGCATTGACTACTGAATGCTGACTGAGAATTTGAAGTCAGTCCTGGAAAAATTGAAAAAATAGAATTTTAAAAATATCTGCCGTAATAAATAAATTCTCAACAGTAAACCTACACTTCTTACTGACAGTAAAACTATCTCAGTGAAACTCAATTTCTGAAAATTAGCGTACTTGACGTACGATCTTTTACAAACACCCTTCATGAGAGTGATTCAGAAAGCAGATTCTAATGACTTTTTTTAAGACTTCATATAGAAACAAAAAAAATTGTTCGTATCACAAACTATTTCTCTATACAGTCATCAACATCTTTATTACCTACCTTGTTAACTGTCAGTAAAATAAAAGTTTTTATGGACCATATATAGACACAATAAAATTAAGGAAAATAATTGCAAAGTAAAAAGTGTGTTTACAGAAGTTTTAGATCTACTGCAAGCGCCAAGACATTGATCCTATTTTATCCCTTTTAACTTTTATTAAATATATCCGTTTTATCATCCAGTATAAAACAACGTAGTCCAATTTTTACGCAGGAAATGTTACTTTTCGAACTTTCACTATACTTAAAAAACTTAAATGGTGATTCCCACAGAATTGTATTTCCATAGCAGTCAAAAAACCACCCTGACGATAATTTCGATTTTTAGAGATATTTTTTATGGTAGCAAATTTTTTTATTTCCTAACACCAAATTGCTTAACCGACAAATTTAAAAAACTGTAAAGATACTTACCCAAAACTTTTTTCCTTTGAAGCACAACAAACCACACACATTTTAGAACGTATTTTGGTACCAGGGGAGGGGAGCGAATATGTACAATTTAATAATTTAATACGAAGCATATGTCACGTCAACTGTTTATCTGTTAATATATTGATTTTGTTGACATACCTTGTGTACGCACTTCTGAAATGTAAAAACAGTACTTAAGCCATAACAGTGCCTCCTCTCAAGCCATATCTTTGAATACAATCCATTTATAATTTTTCAGTGTAACGTTAACAACTCTGGTAGGGCTCAGAAAATACATTTTTTTAATGTTCTGTAATCCCTCCAGCAGTATTAGATTTTGGAAGAACTCTATTGTATAAGTTGTAAAATTGAATGGTCTAAACTCAAAGACCCATATGTATGAGCAAAGTTAGAAAATTGTAAACGAGCGTATTATGCTGCACATTTAAACTGAATTTTACTTAACAATATTGAAAAATTTTAGTCATGTCTCCTAGAAGTAAAACTTCTGGTATTACGTGAAATATTGGCAAACACACTCAGGCGACCGTCATCGCAATAAACTGTCTGATACAACGCAGAAACATCCACTATTTAAGCCGTGAACTTTTCAAGATCGCTATAAACACATCTTTACAAATTCAACACATTTTATATTGCTGTAAGTTGAAAACATAAATCAATTTTTATAAAACTGCCTAGAAACATGAGTTACTAAAAAAGTAATGAAGGGCATTACAACTAAACAATGAGTTTCTTATAACTAAAACTTAACCAAGAGTCTAGTAATAAATTAAATTCCTATAAGAAACATAAATTTAAAGAATGAAAAAATTATTTCTTATCTTTAATAATATGCCTCTTCTCATGAGCTTTCATATGATCGGATCGTCGAAACTTCTTCTTACAAACGTGACAAGAGTACTTCATCTCATTTGTATGAGTATGCAGGTGTTTAACAAACGCAGAGCGAAAACTAGTTTTTAAAGGTTTATGACAAATAGGACATTCGGACCTGTTTTTAACTGAGTAAAACTTTTTGACTTCACTTAATGCCATCACAACTTTTGGATATGAGTGGCATTTTCTGGAGTGTCTGAGCAATTCTAGAGGTGATCCGAACTCCTTTGTACACTCTCGGCAAGTTGTTTCATTTGACTCATCTGAATCCTCTTTGATTGATTCACTGCTACTTGAATCGCCTTCAGATTTTGGCTTTTCCTCATCTTCCTTTTTCGGTTGCTTGATTAAAGTCACTGCATTACTTTGCAGACGCTTAGCAAGTGCATTGAAATCTTCAATTGCCTCATTCTTTTCTTTCAAAACCAATGAATTACTCACAGTGAACTCGTCCGAATCGTGCGCCCCATTTCGTCGAATTGTTATTTTAATTGGAGGTGAATTCGATTTTAGAATCTCGCTCACATCCATCTGTTCACTCAATACAATGTTCTGCTGAATATCAATCTTATTTGCGGCTTTTTTAGGAATGTTTCTTTCATCGACAGACAAAATGTAGTCTTTCGCAGGGCATTTCTTTATGTGAAAAGTACGTGATTTTTTTATTGGGAAGACTTTGTTGCAGTATTGACATGGGTAAAAAATGCGACCATCGCTGGTTACGATTTGATCCTTAATACCATTTCTTGTAACTTGGGCGTTGTTTCCGTTTAAGTCTGGCGATTTTTTTGTATTTGTTTTGGAGGATTTTTCTGAAAATAAACATAACCTCAAAAATTGATCGAGGGGAGGAGTGATTACCCACCTTTTTGCATTGTTGCGAAAATAAAGTTACAAACTTAATGTAAAACGGGATAAAATAATAAAATAACAAAAAAAATAATATCAAAAGTAAATAAAACACAAACAAACGGACATTTCGCAGTCAAAATAAAAATGACATAACGGTTAAAACGAAAATCCCTACATCGGATTCAGATCAGCTATTTTAAAATGGAGCGGTAAGCCACGAGCACAAGGTAATTTTCACAAAACGAGTGTAATAAAAATGCTTTAAATCTTTCATTATTTGTAAGCAATATAAATCTGCTAAGTATTTTCAAGAAATGTCAAAATGAATTAATTAATTATGCATATTATATGTATTTGTTCTCAGGTTTTCCTTCTTTTTTGCTTGGTGACTATTAAAATTTTTTCTCAAAAATGTCATTAACTCCACATATTTGTTCATATAACACGTATATCAACGATTAGAACCGTACATTTATGAGAGTTTAATCTGCTTCGTAAAAAATTCTGTCAGTTATGCAACCAAATTAACGCGTCAGTACAACAACAGTCTATTTATCGATTTGTTTTTCCAATGACTGACGTGGAAAATTTACTAATTGTCAAAATGTAAAAAATAATTCGACTCTTAAAATTATTTTTGTTAAATATCAAACTGATAACAATATTCAAAATTTGACAAAGTGGATCATTATTCACTCTAGGTTGGCAATCGCGCAAGCGCGCTGAATTCAAACTTCCCAGTTGCTTAGCTACAATTTGAATGAACACAAAGACTTCAGCGTCAGAATGAGCAAAAGAACATTTTCACGACGAAGCTGCTTCTGGTAAAACATTAAAATGAGTAAATTATTATTTTGTTTTGTATTTGTTTCTTTTAGCAATAGTTGGCGATTTCGAAATGACTCTTCAAACATGGCGGCAGTTTTAAAACCGATACATTTCGAACCGGCTGACTGCGTTTGTTATTGTCACGAAAAGAAGATTCCTCCTCGACTCTTCTCAAAACCAAAGGAGTGTGTTTTTATAGATGACCTAGATGAACCTATGGTTCGTTTCGAAAAGCCATTCTCCTCCAAAGTCGGCTCGGGCGCTTTTAAAATTCCACAATTTTGGAAAAGTAACAAAAGTTTTAAATCCAGTTCGAAATCCGGAAAGTATTTTAGTGAAAGTGATGATCTAAGAACTGATACTGATAAATCCAAGCAAAATAAAACTTCGTTTAGTTCAGGACTGAGGGATCTCAGAACTGATAAATCAAAATTAAATAAAACTTTGCCTAGTTCAAGACTGGACCTTTTTGAAAATGAAAATTTCGCACCTCAAAAATCTGACGATTTTTCGTTAGCTAACAGCAAAGAGAAAGGTTCTACTTACTTTGATGAAAAACAAAAAACAGAATCCGCAATAGAAAATATTGGTGCATTATCTCCCAGTTCTTCGTTAGCAAGTCCACCGAGAACAGAAAGTGAACAAAGAGAAGGTGATAAAAATGGATCTAAAACGACTCAGTCTTTTAAAGACAAATCGACTAAAAGCACAAATAGAAACAGTTTTCAAGAGAAAAGTAAAAAATCAGAAACGATACTAGAAGAGGAAGATGGAGAATACCAAATAATTGAAGACGTTAAAGAGAGTAAACACGAATTCGACCAACCAACGCCGTCAGATTTCTCCGAGGGAGATCAAACACTTTCACCAAGTAATGTAGCAACTGTTGGTCAAGTTTCCACTAAATCTGATCTCCAAAAACTTAGTGATTTCCGCAAAGACCATTTTTTTGAAACGCATTCCACAGAAGATTTAATAAAACCCATACCTGAACATGTGTGTATACATAGATTTGGTCTAGATGACAGGTTTTTACCAAAACCTCTGTATGCTGATATATATGGTGCTAGTCGTTGTATAATCTGTGATAAGCCCATGGACAGTCCACCACTTAATAAAACTGATGAGCGAATTTTGAGGAAGAAGAATATTTTACCTAAATTTTATAAATACGGGTTGGCACCTAAAAGGATTTACATGGGGAATGATGACAAGGTGAAGATTGAGATGCAGTTGGACTGTAAAGATGAAGAGTTCGTGGTGAAGACACAAAAACCAAATTATTGTGATACATATGCGTTGAGGTATCAAAAAGGAGTTATGTAGATTAGAGATGTAATTTTTGTAATAATCTAATATACGTAAGAGAGATATGTGTATTAAATCTTTTATCATGTTCATATTTAATGTCTTTTAATAGCACGTTGAGCTAATGTAACACCAACGTCACAATCCATCTTGTCATTTTATAGCACTAATGAATGGTCAGTGATCAAAGCCATGTGTAAGCAATATCATGTAGGATTCTGATGTAAAAAAAAGCAGGTTTTATCAGAAAAGTTTAGTTTGTCGTTCTTCTCGTCTCCCTCATCGGATAGTAAAAGAAATAAGTGTTGTATTGAACTCCTACTGTACCTAATACTCCTAACTGATTTCTTGCTATATAACGTATTAAACTTTATTTCAAAATCTTTTTAACTTTTTTTACAAATTAATTATGACATTACAACTACTGTTTTCCTACTTTGTATTTATGCACGCATTCCGCCATATTATTTTCACAATACAACAGAAGTCCTCAATTTCCTCAGGGATTTACAATCTTTTGCTACATTCAGCAAATTTGACTGGTTTTTACTTTTAAATCATGGTAATGAGTAATGACAAAAAACAAAAGGAACGGAAATAGAGGACTAGAAAGGGCATCACGAGAACTCAAAGTAATACCTAAACTCTATTCACATTCAACAGATCCAACAGCTGCTTAGTTTATCTACAAAATACATTGCAACATTAAAGAACTTTTTTATGAGAACTTAATGAGTAGAAAACTTGCTAGATAAAACACTATTTATGGCTTTGCTAACATGAATCAAATAGTATCTTTACATACCATATATTACGAATTTTTTAAAAACATTAGACAATCATTACCATCAAGGCTTGTTAGCAATAAATTATTGATTCTAAAATCACTAATGATGGCCTCTGATGTTGACTACTGATTTCACTACATACTATATTTTATCGATATATTTGTTGGATATCTTATCATAATTTTGGATACCGTTGGTTTAACAAAGTTTGAAGACGAAAACAAAACGAGAATAGAATATTTGAAATACCAAGAAAATAGGAATACCAAGGAAATAGAAATTCGAAATATAAATTATTATTTGCTTTGTCAACTTCTCATAATATGAAAATTTTGAGGACGATGTCTACGGATATTAAGGTTTTTCACCTAAAGTTCTTAAGTTGTTTATATTAGTAAGTAAGGAAACAGTAACATCTAAAAAATAGATTCCTTGATTAATTAAAGAAGCAATTAGATTTATTGATTAAATCAAAAACTGATCATCTAACTGTCCCAAAATTCTGGAAACACTGTTGTTCGTGTTACAATGTATCAAAAGTGATTCCGTCTAGAATACCGTCCCAAAAAAAATATTAAGAAAAGATCATACTGAAAAATGCACAAAGTATTTTACCTATGTTTAAAAAATCCAACAACGTCGCAATTTCTCGCCGTAAAAAAGCGGCAACATGAATACGAATTTTTAGTAGAACACAAAAACAAAATTAGGTTACGTTTCTTGTTTTGTGACATTTGACAACGTGGTACCTACTGGCTTTCTTACTTAAAAATCTGTAGTTAGAAGACTTTCATTAACCAGACTAGATTAATCTTATACAAATGACTTCTTTTTCTATATTTCATGCGACATTTTTTCAAAACCAAAACATGCAACTAGATTTCCGCAGAACTCGAACTGCAAACTTTAATCTTTAAACTGGTGGAATAATTTATTTTTACCTACGACAATTTTTTTAATGAAAACTACTAGTCTAAATTCAATATTTTCTGTAATTTTTGCAAATAAGAAACGAAATATGTAAACCATAAGCAAATTACTCCAATCAAAGAAATAGGTACAAATTTAGTGCATAATTAAGAATTGGAACATACGGTACCTATACCAGACGATAATTTTCAGTAAATTAGATAATACGTACCGTTTTCAGACATACCACATACTTTTCATTATAAATATAACAAAACCTGCATACATGTTATTTGAAATTTTAACGTGACATTAATTAAGCAATTTTTTTATCGGAATTATTTAAGTACATCAATATAAACATATGATGGTACGTCGCTGCGTTTAAAATCCGCCTAAAATCAGAATTATGATGTTTAAGGTGATAGTAAAACCGTTGTTTGAAATATGAGTGAGATAACCAATGAAGATATTCACAACAGAATATCTTGTGTGCGATAAATCAAACTTAATTTGTTATCGTTTGGTAACTGCGAATCAAAACAGTAATAATCATATATCAATATGTGTTTTATTTACACCATCTTTATGCCTTCGTTTACCCAAAGATAAACTCAAAATCACCACGAATCTTTGACTCAGACTCCCATAAAACCACGTTACATCCGATTTTACCGAAAATAAAATCAGAAAAAATAGACACACGCCCAAATCGACCAAACATCTTTCGGCTTTAATGTTAAAATTTTACAACTTTCCGCCACTTTGGTTTTATTGGATGGCAACTATTTAGTTTCCTGTTACCAAGAATAACCCGACGCTATATTTCAAACAAAAATTTCGTGTTGTTTACTTGTTCCTTTTGTGATGGTTTATTATTGGAGAACAAAAAGTTTGTTTTCTTTTCACACTTTTAATATAAGCGGATCTAAATCGACTGCTGCACGGTTTTCTGTCCGTCGATTTAGTCTATCTTTAACGAACAGACGTTGTACAGGCTGAAATCCATCATCACTGGTGATCCGTTTTTCGTTCAACGACTTGTAAATAAAGCTGCATTGTTTCCAGCAGAATTTTGATTGAAAAGTAATATAGTTTGATGAGTGTCGGGTGGAAACGGACGGATTCTGGTGGATATGAGTGTTTCTTAGAGTACGGTATGCACTTTTAAGTATTTTCCAAAACGTCGTTTATGAAATTAATCCAGCCTCTTTATTAAAGCAAAAACACGGTTTTCTTCGCCTTACGTCCATTTTTTAAAGCTTTATTATTTTAAAACTTACTGACATATCTATGTTTATTTTTGGTTGAAGCTTGGTGCATTGATATAATAATAATCTACATACTGTTTTCCCGATTTGTTTTTCTGTACCTGGCTGTTTTGAAAAGTATTTTTTATGTTTCCCGGATGTATAATTAATTTATAAATAATTTAATCACACCAAAAATTTATCGGTAATTTAATAATATAGGTATATTATTGTCATATTTTTATCCTAGCATATGGATACACCTTAAAGTAACAAAAAATAAAACTTGTAGAATGAAATTTTATAATTTGTTTTAGATTAGAACCACATAAAGAATATTTTTTGAAATTTGGTAAGACACTAAAACTATATTTATTAGTCCCATTTAAAAACTTAATGACATCTCAAAAATTTATGAAGTAGTTGGTTAAAACATGTACCAATGTAAATGTATTGTAATAGTGTATTCTGTTGTGTCATCTTTTTGAGAGCTGTTTATATAGGAGACCCAAAAAAAATTACATATAAGGTAAATTATTTTATTCATCAAATTATGGCTTGTTTTCTTTTCCGCTGCACATTTTTCGTAACATTGTAAAACTAAAATAAAATATAAAACATGTAATATACAATAACGCTTTCATTGCACACAGAAATGATTAATATCGTAGTAGGGGTCTTTTTTTTAGAATATTTTTTATTTTGTGGGCAAAATTTGACTGGGACAATGCAATTATTTACTTTGGGATATTACGTAGAAATGAATTGTCTTAGGAACTTTTTATGTATATGTATTGCCTTTCGTGGTCTATTTTAAATGTGAAAATAACTTCTAGAATAATAATAATAATAATATATATAATAAATCTAATCTGAACTATTAAAATATTGATATGTACCTATATTGCATGAGAATTGTCAAGAAAAAAACACACATACTGAATATATGACAAACATAGGACTACATAAGTACATACGATGGATACATTATGTAACTTTCACTAGTTTAACAAAAAAATAGCAAACGATAGTAAAATATGTATATAATGTATAAAATCTGTGAGCTGTTTTTCGGAAGTATTTTTGACATAAATATTGTAAAAATGTTAAGACTGAAGTTTTCATAAAACGCAAAACCTGATAAAATGTTAATTATACATTTATCAGTATTCATTAAACAAAGCTTCTCTCTAATGTTGCCCTAATTTTTCAGTTTTACGAACAGGTGTTTTAATTTTAACAACTATTTAAGCAAAACACCGGAAACCTGGCGTTGGAACTTGAGCTGGCAGGTCCGCTTCTAATAACTGTATACAATAATGATGGAAATGCGCTCACCTATACCAATGGATGCGCCCATGGTACAACTTAGAATAAATTTAAACTTTCAAAATTGAACATCTATTCTCTCTTAAATAATATTCCTAATTATTTTTACAATGTACGTTTATTTAAAACTAATCGATTACCCTTTCTTTTTTAATCTTATTGACTAAAACGAAAACTACAAAGAGGAGCAATTGTAGAGTCTTCGACGATCTATTCTGTGAAAGTATAAGTATACAAAACTCATTTGACATAGATCTTGTAAATATTTTATTACTTAAGCGGCTTAAGCTTAACCTACATGACCTGACCTGACCTTACCTGACCTGACCTGACCTGACCTGACCTGACCTGACCCGACCTGACCTGACCTGACCTGACCTGACCTGACCTGACCTGACTTGACCCGAACCGCAAGGATTATTACTGTTCATTGTTGCCATAATGGAGCTGTATAGTTTTACTAGATATATGTGAACTGAGTTAATTAATAGAATAACCTATTTGACCTATAAGGGTGCTTTGGTTTAAGCCGCTTAAGTCATAAAAGTTTTACAAGGTTTTTTTTTTTTATCTTCAAGTGATTTTGTATATGTATGTAAGAGTTCAAAAGTAGAAAAAGCTAAATGAAGTAATTTTCTAATAAGTGTCTTGGCTCTTTATTTGTGTTTTTTTTTTGTTTATCTTCAAGCTATCTTTTTTCCTTTAAGGTACTCTCGCCTTTTTTTTAATTTTTAATATTTTCAAAAACTTGTTTTAATCTAATTACTTCATTGCCTTTTCAGCATTACTAAATATCAATATATTTCCAAGAAATTTCACAACTGCATACCAAAATTTCTCTACCAGTCCTGTGAATTTTTGTTTTCATCTACATGATGAAACATTATAGTTATGTAGTTCTACTGCCTGTTTAAGATACTTATTTTGAAATCAGCAGTAAATATTTTATTTATTCATCAATGTCATAAGAACGTGCTCAACGAACAAACACCGGAAATACAAAATCTAATTAAAACTCATAACAAGTTTTACAAACCAGGCAATCCCGTTACTCTTGAAAGCGGTGTTCCAATATTATTTTCCACGTGAAACTTCAGCCACTGTTACACACTTACTCAGGTCTTTATATGAGAACATAAAATTCGTCAACATATAAAAGTTATTGATCAGTTTTTCACGAAACTTACATTCAAAATTAAATTTTATTTTGCTGAGTACTGACAGTTGCAATATGCTACCTTTCTTATAAAAACCTTTATTGTTGAAACTGATGAAAATAAGGAAAGGAAACCACCTTTTCATTTATTATGCCTTAAAGCTTACTACTTTTTATAAGTGATGGATGTCCCAACCACTCCAAAGTCTACATAGTGATGCATTTTGTAATCTTTTTATTCACTGTAGGTATTAGTCATTTGCAAACGTCAAGACACTTACATTTTTCTTATATTTGTTTGTACAGAGTTATTAATATTTTTCTCAAAACGAACAGCTACGAAACTGCTATTTCTAATATGTAAAAAAGTGGTCGAAGACAGAACTTCCCTCGCCCCTAAAGTTTACTCAAACAAATACAGCTTCGAAAAATTATAAAATTTAACATGGAGAGTTTTATTTTTTTTATGATGACTCATATGAGCTAAAATTGATAATTATATAAATGGATTCTTGGAATACAGGTAATGAAGCATCGTATCCACATATTTCTAACGAGTTTTCCCATAAGCAAATTATTTAATGACTTCATCAACATTTTTGCGATTTTTGTTTTGTAATAACCTCTGTTAAGTAAAAACCAGTGGCGTAAATAACGCCCCACAGCTTCTGTGCCGCAGTGGCGCAAATTCCAAGGCCCACACAAGGACCATTATGAAGCATTATTATTTACAACAGATAACCAACGGGAAAAAATGTATTCTCAGTTTCTCGGCACATGCTTAACTTCAACTGTTTATGTTTATACTTCAAAAGAATTCAATTACTAGCACATTCAGATAACAAGCGCCAGCAGTTACATGCATTTACGTTCAAAGAAAACAAAATTTGATTCATTTAATCTCCTCAACACAGAAGAGAGGACTAATTAATTAATGAAGCACATTCTGTTTTTTCCCAAAAAACTTAATGTCTAGCGTAAAGACTACACGGATGCATAAATCACACATGAATTTTTTGGGAAGATCATAAACGAATAAATTTAGATTAACGATTTATCATGGTTTCTAACTAAAACCCTAATAAAACACGATTTCAGTGCATTCGATTTTACAATTTCAAAGTTAAATTGTAAAATGTTGTAATACAATTTTGATTTTTTGCTCAAAAATCTGGATGTCTAGGGTAAAAACTCAACACGGATACATAAATCACACATGAGGAAGTATGTAATTCACACAAACGAAAAAAATTTTGTTTAATGACTTACCATGCTTACAATAACCTTAAAACGTTTGCAAAATTTCAAAGCATTTTAGTTTTGCGGTTTCAAAGTTAAATCGCAAAATATTTGTATACGATTTATTTTTTTTTATAACACCTATAAGTTAAAATAAAGATGTGTAGACTATTAAAGTACGGATAAAGAAGCATGCTATGCGTATATTTATGAGTGAGTTTTTATGTAACAAAATTTTGTGATGACGTCATCAACACTTTATCAAGAACACATATATGAATTGGAATAGATGCCGTGTAATACCAATAATAATAACTGACCCCTTCTTCATCAATAAAATAGACTGCCTCATTCATTTTTTTTTTTTCAATCGACTTGTAAGTAAAAGTACATAATTCTAAAAAATTTGAACGCATTCATAAACCACAAGTATAGATTCATAATATTTAACGTACTTTAGGTAGGATTTATAAGGTAAAATTTTCAGATGACGCTTCAATTTTTTGGGAGGGGATAAACGAATATATTTTGATTAACGGTTTGCAATACTTGCAAGATATCAGAATGTTTAACGGTCTCAATGTTTTTATACTTTTTTTTTTCCAAAAATCTGGATATCTAGGATCAAAATTCAACACGGATTCATAAACTACAAATGGGTATCTTATTCAATAAAATTTAAATAACGTTTATTATTGTAAATTTTGTAAATGACGTCCCATTGTTGGGGGGATGTTAGACAAATTTTGGTAAGCGTTTTACCGTCTACATGATGTTCCTTATGCATATATAAAATTTGACGACAATCAGTTCAGTAGTTTCGAAGATTTTTTGTTTAATAGAAACTAGCACACCACAGGAAGAATGTTAAGACTGCGTTCAAAATCGCCACCATTCTTAATTACCGTTTAAAATGTAACAGAAGGATATTTTTTATTTTATGCTGTATATCGATGATTTTTTAGTTCCTAAGCATAAGTTAAAGAAGTATTGCAACGAGTTTATCGGGCAACTGACTACTTTCATCTTTTCTCGACGTTTCAGGACCCCTAGAATACGAAAATGTTGATCTCGCATTTCCGTCTATCCGTCTGTCTGTTGTCTGTGTCAATTTTTATTATGCAAATAACCTCCTAAATTACCGTACCGATTCTCGCCAAATTTTTTATGTATATTAGGAATATCATGTAGATGGTAAAACGCTTACCACTACCGCCAACAATGGAATGACGTCATCTCTAAAATTTACAATAGCAAATGTTATTTAAACTGGATTAGATACTCCTGCATTTGTTTACGAATCCATGTTGAGTTTTTATATTTTGTTGAATTACTTTTGCAGGGTAACTCAAAAAAATTAATGAATGAGCCAACCTCTTTTATTGATTAAACCAAAAATGGCCCACCCTTTTTTCTCGAAAATGTGAGTATGCAGTAGTGCTATTAAATTGGTATTACACTGCACCAATTCAAAATGTTATGTGTCTTTGCTGTTGATGACGTTATCACAAAGTCTTGTCATGTGAAAACTCGTTTGAACATACGCATAGAATTTAATACTTTAACAGTCCACACAAATCTCTGTTTTAACTTTCTCTAGACGTTATCATAAAAAAATAATTTCGCAAATTAATTTTTATAATTTTTCGAAGAATTTGTGTTGGTTCGCCTGTATTTCAGAGGCTAAATAATTTAAATCAGTTTTTTAATTCTTTTTCTTGAAGCAATTACCAATGAATTTTAATTTCTTTCTAAAATTTAATCTACACCTACTAGAAATTAGAATCACTAGAATAAGTATTAACATCTTCCAAAAGAAAAAAATCTTTTCATTCGTTAATTTAAGAAGGGTAATTGAACGAAATCTTATTCAACCAAAATTCTATCACAGGATTACATCTTTGTTTATCACTATCACATTAGATTATTGTTAAAAATATAATTTGTCATTAATAATTTAAATTTTCTTAGGTAATAAGATTTTGTAATGCCGTGATCAAAATTTTAGTCAAGTTGAAGTTTCAGTTTTGACAACTACAACATAATATAACAATGATAACAACAATATCGTGTTCCCAGAATTTCAAAAAACAGTTAAATATGCCGTTAAGTAATTATTCAAAATAAGAGCATGCTATTAAAAAAGAAACATCAGGGTATCCTGTGACATGTTATACAATAAACACATTTTTAACAATTTGATGAATGAGTGAGTGAGATTAACAAACACATTATAATAATCACTCTTCTGTAATCCACATCTAATCAATAAAGTCATTGAATAAAGTCTAAGAAAAATACAGACGTTCATTCTATAGGAGGTTTTTTTTATATACATTTTTGAATTGCAGACACAGGGGCATGCCAACGTATAATTTGAAGTTAAAATCACTAAAGAAAATTTTTAAATGAAATCATTATTGGTTTTATGTCATCATCTCCATGACACTGAAACTAAATGTTACCGTCTTTCCAAATCATTTTGTTTCCTTTTGCATCTTTTTTTTTAAACAGCATATATTATTCTTTGTATAAATATGAATCACAAAAAATAATTATCCTAAATTATATTCATTTATGATACACGTACACAAATTTTAACACCTAATGACCACACATTGTGTTCTAATTCTCCAAACAACTCATCTAAAAATTAGAGCACAACACACTTGTCTTTGCAGAAAAGGCTAACAGTATGGGATGCGTAGAATACGCAGCTACCTTTGGATCTGTGATTCTTCTAGTCATGACTCTACCTTTTTCGCTATTTTGGTGCTTCAAGGTAGGTATTTTAACTACCAAACAATTTAAACAAAAATAAATTGTAGGTGGTACAAGAATATGAACGAGCCGTCATTTTTCGCTTAGGACGCCTTCGAACAGGAGGCGCCAGAGGACCAGGAATTTTTTTCATCTTACCATGTGTCGACAGCTACTGCAAAGTAGATTTAAGAACGGTTTCTTTTGATGTTCCGCCACAAGAAGTCTATATTTTGGAATATACACAAATTATATTTTTACCACCTGTATTTATAGGCTCTCACTAAAGACTCCGTAACCGTAACCGTGGACGCTGTTGTTTATTATCGAATTCAAGATCCTTTGAATGCTGTCACGAAAGTAACTAACTATAGGTTGTATACATTGTTACATCAATAATTTCTTTGAATATGATTGTTTGCAGCAACTCTACAAGACTGTTGGCGATGACGACTCTGCGTAATATTTTAGGGACGAGGAATCTTGCAGAAGTGCTATCAGATCGTGAAGCTATTTCTCATGCCATGCAGACGAATTTGGATGTTGCTACCGATCCTTGGGGAGTCAAAGTTGAAAGAGTGGAAATGTAAATGCAATGCCAAAGTGTTAAATATATATTTTTATAATAAGGAATACAAGAAAGAACGATTTCCGCTACAAACCATCAGTAAAACGGGAATAAAACGCGATACAATATCATCTTGAAAAAATACTAAGCAGTTTCTAGTGAATTAATACGTTCGGGGTTACAAATTTTTAATTTTTAGAGTTGAAAATTTTATTATACATATATATATTTGGAACAGTTCTGCTATCTACCATAGATAAAAATTTGATACGTATAATTTCATAATAATGTATTCTAGAAAAGACGTTAGTCTGCCTCAACAACTTCAAAGAGCTATGGCCGCTGAAGCTGAAGCTTCCAGAGAAGCCAGAGCGAAAGTTATAGCGGCCGAGGGGGAAATGAAAGCGTCAAGAGCTTTGAAGGAAGCTGCCGATGTTATTAACGAGTCGCCAGCGGCGTTACAAGTATTCAATTTTTGTGCATCTATTTGTACGAAACGAATTAACTGTGATTGTTTTTAGTTAAGATATTTACAAACTTTGAATAATATCTCGGCAGAGAAGAATTCAACCATTATATTTCCGTTACCCATAGATTTAATAAGTTATTTTATTAATTTTCATAACGGTACTCAGATTATTTAATAGGCGTATGTTGTTATTAGAAAAGAGTGTATATTTACTATATACAACATGTCTATATAGATAATAAAATGTATGCAAAATTGGGTTTTTAAATTTAATTAGTTTGGTGAACTGTTCCTGTTGTAGAACTTCTGCCTGCAAGTCTGTAAGTTGCTCTGTTTGTGACAAACCTTTTAAACTTAAATGTGTAGGTACTTCAAGCACCGAAGCTAAGCGAATTCACCTTAATCAGGTCTTCTTTGAACATGCAAACAATGTATTCGTGTTTTCCGACATTAATAGAATAGCTTAAGACATGTAATTTTTGACCTGCAAGATGAAATAAAAACGTTAAAATCATATATTCTTACTCATCCGCCAATAATTTCAGCAGCTTCTATGTTGGACATTGAAAAAAATTGTTCAAGAAGTTGCTGAGTATGAAAAACGCAAATGCAACATAATTATATGGTTATAAAAAAGAGAATACAACGTTAAACAAAGATCATATTAAACAGGATATGGATGAAATACCCAAGAATTGTTCAAGTTTTGATATTAAAGAAGAACAGTTACGTATTATCAGACTGACAAAGTTAGACCCTACAAATGGGACAAAATATTCAAGTTCAAAACATAGTACCTGCTGTGGTATTTCCATGTCATCTGATCGCACTCTAATGCAGATTCAAATATACCAAAATGTTAACACTGAATTAGTTGCTCGTCAGACCAAAGGTTAAATCATTGTTAAAATTCGAGATAAAAAGAGATTTCCACAATAGTTAACTTATTCATCGAAAAACCAAAAGAGCCAAATGGATTCTTCGACAGTAATCTTTCAATTTATTATCAAAACAGTCGTCGATTGCACTCTAAAACTCACTGTTTTTATGTTAGTGTCCATGAATTATCTTTTAATGTTATAGTCATTGTTGAATCCTGGCTAAATGACTCTATCAATAAGAAGTGCTGAGCTATTTCCTTCTAACTATAACGTTATAAGATGTGTCAGAAAATTCATTAGCGTCAACAAAGTTAACGGTGGTTGTGCCGTTCTTGGTATTTAAAAAAAATATATTGTAAAAGCGGTAAATACTATAGATCTCAAATGTAGTAACTGTGATTGATTTTCTCATTTGTAAATATCGTTTAAATATATTACTTTTTTCTTGTATATACCTCCTAATACTTCTGCTGATGATTACGAACTGTTTTTTGAAACGCTTGAGGCTTTTCTTCATAAAAAATAGTTTTGCTAATTGGTGATTTCCATTTGCCAAATTTTTGTAATAATAGCTATGCGTGTTTGAGTTGTAATAATTTTGCATGTAGTCTCATTCCGTAGTCTATGGTAACATCCAATTATTACAACTATATTGTAAATAGTACAGAGAGATCGAAAAGGAAATTAGTCAAAGTTGGTCATGCACAAAAAGCCGTTTGTCTTAGTTTAAAATAATTTTTCATTAAACGTCACGTTGACAAAAGTAATTTGCAATATTATCAAACGAAATTAAAGCTTTTTTGTTAGAATCTTACTTCAGAAATGGGACAAAAGTGGAAAACGGTGATTTTGATTCATTTTTATATGTTTTAAAAGTAGTATCAATTTGACATTTAATAAAAAAATTTAAATTACGACAAACGGCTGTCGTGTATGGCCAACTTTGATTAATTTATTATTGGATCTTGCGGCATTAATAAGCAGCTGGATTTAGTTTTTTCGAATCTTCAACAGAAAGTAGAAGTCAGTCATGACAGGCATCCATTTGTTTCAAAAGACCTACATGACCCAGCCTTATCCATTTCAATTAAAACGTCGTCTTATCCTAGGATTTCTACTTTTCCATTCGCTTTTAATAAAAGCTTCAACTTTCGTAGAGCTAATTTTATTACACTAGACAACGACGTTATCAATATTGACTCGACTTTTTTTAAAATTTGATGTTGTTATCAAGTACTTAATGCGTGATTAGTATTTTGGAAATGTCTGTATCTCACTACAAGCCATACAAATGTTGTCCTCCCTGGTTTACACCCAACATAATCTCACACTTAGAAATAAAAAACTGGTCGAAGATTATTTCGACAGAACTTCGCTTGCCCCTAAAATACAGTACATCAAATTCAGTTCTTTCAAAAATTAAAAAAAATATTTTTCGAATTTTATTTTTCTTATGACAATCAATAAAATAACAAAACAATTTAATCACATTTCTGCCGTGAGAGAGAAACAGAGAAACTAAGCTATAAGATATTTTCTAGGATTTGCAAAAAACGGATCACAATGCCGATATTCCAGACTTTTGTATTCTCTGACTCCCGCTCACTAAACAAAACATTGCATTTTATTTTGATTTTCGATGTTGTAATTCACATTTCATTATTTATACGTCCTTAGCTTGTGTCACGTAGAAATTAGTTTGGTTTGAATAAGTTCGTCGCCTCCAAACATAGGATTAAAATTATTATTAAGCTACAATCGTACAAAATGTTGTAAGTATTAATATTATTATTGTGTAGGTATGTTTATCGAAGAAATGGTCATAATATTGCTATGAAATGTGAGCAAACCGATCTCTGATAAAAGACCGCGTGACACGGTAAAAAGCACAGCGTGTTACGACGAAGTGTATATTTAGACGAGCATAGAAAAGCCCAACAGATGTCGCTCGGTGTAGCTTTGGAGCATTAAATGATTTGCTGTCGTGTTCACATTACGGCCACACTTACGTGTGGCGCTTTAGTTCATCGTTTAGTTAGTTGCATACGAGTCAACATTAGGAATTGTTTAATAGTCAGTGTTTTATTCGGCGTTTACATAAAGGATATGTCATTTTCACATGAAAAAAGTTACGCTCGCCTAAAATGCATTTTAAGATTAAATGTCATGTACAAATTTTTCGTTCATAACTAAAATTTATGAACACAAACAGGTGTTAAAGAACGAAGTTTTGTTTTTATAGCGGGTTATATTTATAGTTTTATTCATTGCATTGTTATAACATTTTCATTTACTTTTATTTTAAATTAAATAAAATGTTTGCGGAGAAAAGTAATTGAAAATCTATTTACAGTAATTTCATCCAGAAAATTGTAAGAAAACAAAACAGTTGTTTTTTCTGAAATGAAAACAAAATTTCGTACTGTTTCAAATAATTGTGTTCTGAAATATAAGCTAATTTTACAAATGGAAAGTTTAGTTTTAATTTCGACTGCATAGTTGACAGTCAACATACAAATTTATAGATTTCAAATTTTAATTATGTTAACTTCTTCAAATAATGTGCAATTCATGAATTTCGGTTTATTATTATGTAGTCACTTTACGAGAACACTGATCACAATATTTAGCCAAGACATATTTTACCACAGACATGTTACCACTGTAAATATCTTTTTTTAGTTGAATGGTAATTTAATTGTCCATTATAATTTCAGTAAATTTGCACATACATGTGCTCGTCTAATTATCTAATGTTACCGTTATTTTAGGCGGGCACTGACTATATTATGGTTACTTTGCTCGGGCATTAAAGACATTACGGTTATTTTAATCGAACACTGACAATATTACGATTACTGTGGCCGGGTATTGAGTATATTGAGTAAATTACAGCAACTTTGGGGCGGCACTGAATTATATATAACATTCTGTTTCATACCAAACTATCAGTCAATAAAAAAAATTTAATGTTTTTTCTACGCTACAAACTAATTGCTTTTAAAATCTAAGATTTATCATTTATAAATAAATTTACTGACATTAAGTCATAAATCACGCATTTAATAAGGCGTTTAGCGATATCTGATTGGTGCATCACTTTAATGGCGCGTTTAAAATTTAATCACCATCAGATATTTAACTGAGCTTCTGTAAACCGGCTCATAGTGTCATTAGTCTCATTAGGCTAACACGTAATCATGAATCCATGATACATATATTTAATCTATAATTTAAATTTTATTTCCTCGATTATGCACAAGCTGAGACAAATTTTTGGCAGAAGGTTCGGAATTTCTAACTTCAGTTGTGTTAAATTCAAAATACTCAAACATTTTTAAATTATGACATTGATTTCGTTATTAAACGGCTATCTTACGAGAGTACTTATCTTTTTTTAAGTTAAATGGGTAATTTAATTGTACAATTATTGTTTGATTAAATTTACACGGATATGTGCTCATCTAATTAGGTTTGTTACAGATATTTCACGCAGGCATTGCCTATAATACGGTTACTTTGCAGGAGCATTGATGATATTACAGTTACTTTGCGCGGGCACTGAATAAGACATTCTGTTTTATACCAAACTCTCAATTTATATATATATATATTTATATATTTCTTTTTCGCTAGAAGCAAGTTGGTTCAGAAATGTAACATTTCGTCTAATGGTTAAATGAATCAATGAAATACCTAACGTAAAAATTAAAAGTTAATTTCATCGAATCAGGCACAATTGAGATAAGGCACTTTCCGAAGAAGGTTCGGGTTTTCAACGTCAACTGTGTTAAATTCGAAATAATGTACATGTCTTAAATTACGACCTTAACGAATCTGTAATTAAACGGTTATGGTACGACAGCGCCTATGAGTAAAACCTTTGATTAAGTCCTCCAAATTACTCGAAATGAATATAACATCTAATTAATATTGGTCTGTCTTTTCAGTTGAACTGGTAATTTAATTGTAGCAGTATAGTTTGATTGAATTTGCTTGATATGTGCTCACATAACTCGCCATATTACCGTCAATTTACGCGAGCATAGATTGTATAACAGTTACTTTGTGCGAGCATTGACTATAATTCTGTTACTTTGGACGAGCATAGCCTTAAAATATTGTCTTTCATACCAAACTGTCAATTAAGAGAAAAATATTAGCTCGTGTTTCACACATCGTAAGTGTTGTTAAATTCAAAATATATACTGCAAAAGTTTAAAATTTTGATCTTCATTTAGTTATTAAACGGTTACTTTACCAGATCGTCGATTAATAAAACACTTTATTAAGACATGACCTACTAACTGAGGGAATGAATATAACATCTAATTTAAATGGGTGCTTTTATTAAGTAGAATGATAATTTAATTTTAGTTTGGTCAATTGGTACCCACGTATGCTCACCTTATAACCATATTACCGTTAGTTTGCGCGAGCATTGACCATATTAAGGTTACCGTGTGTGAGCATTGACTGTCATACTGTTACTTTGGACGAGCATTGATTTATTCTGTTTCATACCAAATTGTCAATTAAAAGAAAACTGTTAGTTCGGTTTTTATGACGTTAGTTATGTTAAATTTCCAATACTGTTAAAGTTTTAATTTATGATGTCCGTATCGTGATTAAACGGTTACTTTACGAGAGTGCCGATTAATTAAACTTTTTCTGAAGACATGAATTAGTAATTGGGAGTAATGATATAACATGTAATTTAAATGGGTCTTGTTTTTTTAAGTAGAATGATAATTTAATTTTAATTTGATCAAATTGACACCCACGTATGCTCAACTAATAAACAAATTACCGTTAGTTTGCGCGAGCATTGAACATATTAAGGTTACCGTGTGCGAGCATTGACTGTAATACTGTTATTTTGGACGAGCATTGATTTATTCTGTTTCATACCAAATTGTCAATTAAAATAAAACTATTAGTTCGGTTTTTATGACGTTAGTTATGTTAAATTTCCAATACTGTTAAAGTTTTAATTTATGGTATCCGTTTCGTGATTAAACGGTTACTTTACGAGAGTGCCGATTAATTGAACTTTTTCTGAAGACATGAATTAGTAATTGGGGGTAATGATATAACATTTAATTTAAATGGGTCTTGTTTATTTAAGTAGAATGATAATTTAATTTTAGTTTGATCAAATTGACACCCACTTATGCTCAACTAATAAAGAAATTACCGTTAGTTTGTGCGAGCATTGACCATATTAAGGTTACCGTGCGCGAGCATTGACTGTAATACTGTTACTTTGGACGAGCATTGATTTATTCTGTTTCATACCAAATTGTAAATTAAAAGAAAACTATGAGTTCGGTTTTTATGACGTTAGTTGTGTGAAATTTCCAATACTGTTAAAGTTTTAATTTATGGTATCCGTTTCGTGATTAAACGGTTATTTTACGAGAGTGCCGATTAATTAAACTTTTTCTGAAGACATGAATTAGTAATTGGGGGTAATGATATAACATGTAATTTAAATGGGTCTTGTATTTTTAAGTAAAATGATAATTTAATTTTAGTCCGATCAAATTGACACCCACGTATGCTCACCTTATAAACAAATTACCGTTAGTTTCGCGAGCATTGACCATATTAAGGTTACCGTGTGCGAGCATTGACTGTAATACTGTTACTTTGGACGAGCATTGATTTATTCTGTTTCATACCAAATTGTCAATTAAAAGAAAATTATTAGTTCGGTTTTTGTGACGTTAGTTGTGTGAAATTTAATTTATGATATCCGTTTCGTGATTAAACGGTTACTTTACGTGAGTGCCGATTAATTAAACTTTTTCTGAAGACATGAATTAGTAATTGGGGGTAATGATATAACATGTAATTTAAATGGGTCTTGTTTTCTTAAGTAGAATGATAATTTAATTTTAGTTTGATAAAATTGACACCCCGTATGCTCGACTAATAAACAAATTACCGTTAGTTTGCGCGAGCATTGATCATATTAAGGTTACCTTGTGCGAGCATTGATTGTAATACTGTTACTTTAGACGAACATTGATTTATTCTGTTTCATTCCAAATTGTCAATTAAAAGAAAATTATTAGTTCGGTTTTTGTGACGTTAGTTGTGAGAAATTTAATTTATGATATCCGTTTCGTGATTAAACGGTTACTTTACGTGAGTGCCGATTAATTAAACTTTTTCTGAAGACATGAATTAGGAATTGGGGGTAATGATATAACATGTAATTTAAATGGGTCTTGTATTTTTAAGTAAAATGATAATTTAATTTTAGTCCGATCAAATTGACATCCCCGTATGCTCACCTTATAAACAAATTACCGTTAGTTTCGCGAGCATTGACCATATTAAGGTTACCGTGTGCGAGCATTGACTGTAATACTGTTACTTTGGACGAGCATTAATTTATTCTGTTTCATACCAAATTGTCAATTAAAAGAAAACTATTAGTTCGGTTTATGTGACGTTAGTTGTGTGAAATTTCCAATAATGTTAAAGTGTTAATTTATGATATCCGTTTCGTGATTAAACGGTTACTTTACTAGAGTGCCGATTAATTAAACTTTTTCTGAAGACATGAATTATTAATTGGGGGTAATGATATAACATGTAATTTAAATGGGTCTTGTTTTTTTAAGTAGAATGATAATTTAATTTTAGTTTGATCAAATTGACACACCGTATGCTCGACTAATAAACAAATTACCGTTAGTTTGCGCGAGCATTGATCATATTAAGGTTACCTTGTGCGAGCATTGACTGTAATACTGTTACTTTAGACGAGCATTGATTTATTCTGTTTCATACCAAATTGTCAATTAAAAGAAAACTATTAGTTCGGATTTTGTGACGTTAGTTGTGTGAAATTTAATTTATGATATCCGTTTCGTGATTAAACGGTTACTTTACGTGAGTGCCGATTAATTAAACTTTTTCTGAAGACACGAATTAGTAATTGGGGGTAATGATATAACATGTAATTTAAATGGGTCTTGTATTATTAAATAGAATGATAATTTAATTTTAGTCCGATCAAATTGACACCCACCTATGCTCACCTTATAAACAAATTACCGTTAGTTTCGCGAGCATTGACCATATTAAGGTTACCGTGTGCGAGCATTGACTGTAATACTGTTACTTTGGACGAGCATTGATTTATTCTGTTTCATACCAAATTGTCAATTAAAAGAAAACTATTAGTTCGGTTTATGTGACGTTAGTTGTGTGAAATTTCCAATAATGTTAAAGTTTTAATTTATGATATCCGTTTCGTGATTAAACGGTTACTTTACGAGAGTGCCGATTAATTAAACTTTTTCTGAAGACATGAATTATTAATTGGGGGTAATGATATAACATGTAATTTAAATGGGTCGTGTTTTTTTAAGTAGAATGATAATTTAATTTTAGTTTCATCAAATTGACACCCACTTATGCTCAACTAATAAACAAAATACCGTTAGTTTGCGCGAGCATTGACCATATTAAGGTTACCTTGTGCGAGCATTGACTGTAATACTGTTACTTTAGACGAGCATTGATTTATTCTGTTTCATACCAAATTGTCAATTAAAAGAAAACTATTAGTTCGGTTTTTATGACGTTAGTTATGTTAAATTTCCAATACTGTTAAAGTTTTGATTTATGGTATCCGTTTCGTGATTAAAAGGTTACTTTACGAGAGTGCTGATTAATTGAACTTTTTCTGAAGACATGAATTAGTAATTGGGGGTAATGATATAACATGTAATTTAAATGGGTCTTGTTTTTTTAAGTAAAATGATAATTTAATTTTAATTTGATCAAATTGACACCTCGTATGCTCTCGACTAATAAACAAATTACCGTTAGTTTGCGCGAGCATTGATCATATTAAGGTTACATTGTGCGAGCATTGACTGTAATACTGTTACTTTAGACGAGCATTGATTTATTCTGTTTCATACCAAATTGTCAATTAAAAGAAAACTATTAGTTCGGTTTTTATGACGTTAGTTATGTTAAATTTCCAATACTGTTAAAGTTTTAATTTATGGTATCCGTTTCGTGATTAAACGGTTACTTTACGAGAGTGCCGATTAATTGAACTTTTTCTGAAGACATGAATTAGTAATTGGGGGTAATGATATAACATGTAAATTAAATGGGTCTTGTTTTTTTAAGTAGAATGATAATTTAATTTTAGTTTCATCAAATTGACACCCACTTATGCTCAACTAATAAACAAATTACCGTTAGTTTGCGCGAGCATTGACCATATTAAGGTTACCTTGTGCGAGCATTGACTGTAACACTGTTACTTTAGACGAGCATCGGTTTATTCTGTTTCATTCCAAATTGTCAATTAAAAGAAAACTATTAGTTCGGTTTTTGGTGACGTTAGTTGTGTGAAATTTAATTTATGATATCCGTTTCGTGATTAAACGGTTACTTTACGAGAGTGCCGATTAATTAAACTTTTTCTGAAGACATGAATTATTAATTGGGGGTAATGATATAACATGTTATTTAAATGGGTCATGTTTTTTTAAGTAGAATGATAATTTAATTTTAGTTTCATCAAATTGACACCCACTTACTTATGCTCAACTAATAAACAAAATACCGTTAGTTTGCGCGAGCATTGACCATATTAAGGTTACCTTGTGCGAGCATTGACTGTAATACTGTTACTTTAGACGAGCATTGATTTATTCTGTTTCATACCAAATTGTCAATTAAAAGAAAACTATTAGTTCGGTTTTTATGACGTTAGTTATGTTAAATTTCCAATACTGTTAAAGTTTTGATTTATGGTATCCGTTTCGTGATTAAAAGGTTACTTTACGAGAGTGCTGATTAATTGAACCGCTAACCGTTAAGTTTTAGTGATTACAAGATTGTATCTGAATTAACATTCAAATGACATCTTCGGAAACATCAAATTTACAGTCATCCTGGATGTTTACCACCCGGCGTGCGTAAAAATTGCCCAAATTGTCCACTCTTCCTAGACGTTTATAAATAAAAATCTCTTTACACAACGAAAATATAATGATTAAAACGCCAAATACATAAGTTATTTATTGTTGAACAGCAATGTATCATATAATTTCGAATATTTTTTAGTTCAAACGGAGCTACGCCGTCTTGTGTATTTTTGTGCACCAGTTACAGATCACTGTAATTGACATATTCATTGACAGTTATGTTTGTTTTATTTCTGACTTTATGTGAAATTTAATAAAAAATATAAATAACAAGATTTTTCCCCCAAAAAAACTAGATTTTTACCCCAAAAATCAAGATTTTACCCCAAAAAAGCAAGATTTTTCTCCCAAAAAAACAAGATTTTTCAAGATTTTTCCCCCAAAAAAACAAGATTTTTACCCCAAAAATCAAGAGTTTACCCCAAAAAAGCAAGATTTTTCTCCCAAAAAAACAAGATTTTTTTCAAGATTTTACCCCAAAAAAACAAAAATTTTACCCCAAAAATCAAGATTTTACCCCAAGAAAGTAAGATTTTTCTCCCAAAAAAACAAAATTTTTTTCAAGATTTTACCCCAAAAAATCAAGATTTTACCATTTTCAAGATTCCAAAATTTTCAAGATTTCCATAATTTTCCGAATTTTCCCCAAACTCCAACCACCAGACAAACTATCGGGACCATTTGGGAAGTTGGGGTTTTGGTTGGGGAGAAAAAAGGTTTTTTTGAAAATTTTTTTCGAGATTTTTGAAGATTTTCGATATTTTTCAAGATCAAATTTTTCCAAGAAGGATGAAAATTTGTCGAGGGTAGTTTTCTTTGTCTTCGGAGATCATTTTTTGGGTCGGGGGGATGAAAATCTGAAAAAAAAAATTTTTTGGATTTAGGGGTTGAAAATTTTTTAGGGGTAGTTTTTCGTGTCCGACTATCACTCGATGACGTCGAAATGACGAAAATCGAAGCGGGGTTGATTTTGGTCGAAGAGGGACGTTTTTTTCCATTCGAGGGATGAAAAATGGGTCGGGGGTGGTTTTTTTCATCTCGAATGATCTTCGTTTGGGTTCGAGGGAAGAAAATGGGTCGAAACTTGATTTTTTAATTTGGGGGTTGAAAATTTTTTAGGGGTGGTTTTTGGGGTGAAAAAATTATTTGGTCCTTTGGGAAGGAAGAAAATCGAGGTGGGGTGTTTTTTGGTCCAAAATTGACGTTTTTTTCAATTTAAGGGATGAAAAATGAGTCGAGGGTAGTTTTTTTGCCAAAATTCAAAGTTTAGATGCCGAAGGGACGTTTAGGGCGAGTTTCGTCGAAATTGGACAAAAAATGTAAAATTTGATTTTAAAACGAGCTCAGATCAAGAAATAAATGCAGGTCCGTTGTTAGGACGAACCTGGACTTTGTCGGCCAAGTCGTGGCAGCCAAAATTTGCAAAAAAGACCTTAAATCGTTCGATTTTCCAAATTCGGTCGTCTTTAGGCTTAATCTATCGTTCCTGATTGTTTATAACTAATTTTAACGATTTTAAGTCAAAAATATCGTTTTTTACGTTTTTCGAAGAAACGAGGGCGAAAAGGCACTCGGTTTTTTTGAGAGGGATGAAGAAACGTTAGCTCTTTCGTTTGGGACCGGAGTGGTCAATTATAGTTAACCATTTCCAAAGATATGGGCAAATTAAAAAGTCGTTTTGAGGTTAAGTCTCGGGAGCTGTTTGTGGGGAAAAGGGGGCTTCCTGGGGCTAAGTTGATCATCGGGGTCTTTGATCGTGGAACGTAGAAACTGTTTCTCTCGAATTTGTCGATCGATAAGAACAATCGACAAAGTTATCGACAAATTAAGTTGTCTCGAGAACGTCGAGTCTTTTGGGGGCTGTCGGGGGCGTCTCGGAGGGAGATAACGATGGGGCTCTTTCATTGTCGACCCTCGAAGAGATTGACGTTTGGTTTATCCATTAACAACAACAAACAACGAAGATATTAACAAATTAAATTTATTTCAAGGTCGAATGTTTCTGGGGGCTATCGGTGGTGTCTTCGAGGGAAGATAACGATAGAGCTTTTTCGTTATGGACAACAGAAACAATTCATGTATAGTTTTATCGATCAACAATGGCAATCGAAATTGTTTTTCCAAGTTTAAGTCTTTCGGGGGCTATCAGAAGTGTCTAAAAATGTTTGTAAAATTGGTAACAAAAATGTCCATCTTAAAAAAACTAGAAAATTCTTCATCCATTTATATATTACATAACATTTAGCGATAATGAATATAATGATTTATGCAATTTACATAGTGCGTAATTTAAATCTTCAGCTTATCCAGGTAAATTATGTTTTGATATATTAAACAAAAAATCAACCTTGGCAAACGTGGCACAAATTAATTTTAGTAGAGAAACAATGATATTATGAATAAATAATTTTTTTATATTCTATCTTAAACACAATTTAATTTTTAAACTTGCGAAAATAGTATTTTAAAAGAGCTTAAAACACAGAGGATAATATACACATCTAAAAAGTGTGTACAACTTTTGATTTAAATAATTTTATTAATTTAACGTGGCATTAACTATACTTCATTCTCAATTTTTTTTCTAAATATACCTACCTCCTAAAAATGGAATTTCCATGTATTAGCGCGCGAAGCGAGCATCTTAGCACCTTCGATTGCTAAGATGAATCAGAAACATTAACCATTCAGCGATGCATACATACTCAGCGTAAGAAATATGGCAACAGCGTAATAGTTTTCGTATGCAGCGCAGATGGCGCTGCTTTCCGGTGGGTCGCAAAGTTGCCATAACCATGCATGTACGAACACATATACAGGTCCCGATTTGTGGCTACATACACACATTCGAAGAAAAATATATGTGGAACGATTACTTTTCTAGTTACAAAATAGACAGAGACAGCGTTACAGACGTGACCAAAAAGTTCATACAACAGTTAAATATGAGTAGGAAAATCCACCAGGAAGACTTCAAATTGGCTAAAATAATTGTGGCAACGCATGTAAGGTGCCACAATTCTGGACGTCGCCAGAGTACAGGATGAGGCACACACATGTTGCGACAATTATAACGAAACCTACACACAATTTACAACTGTGCGTTTGTCTTATGACCTGCTCCATCGTCGTCTTCACAATACCCTAATTTTACAACACCCATATAACCTTGTAGTATCTGAGCCACTATACAAAAACAACTTAAACGGGATAAACAAGTTTTCTACACTGTACCATATACAGGCAGGCCCAAACTAAACTGCATGTCTTACATCTTAAATTGAGCACGGATATAAATACTGAAATTCTATGAACGCTGCTGTTTTTAATTTGAAAGGGGAAGCTTCAATTAGTACATTCCAAATATGACGCAAACCACAAACCGATATTTTTTTAAATTGCATCGTATATTATATTTTTTTAAAGATTTGATCACAGGCTTATAAGAAAAAAAAACACATAAGTTATATATGTTGTAATATGTAGTCTCATTTATATATTTAAATAACCCTTTTTGGAACATTTCGAAAGAGATTAGGTAGTACTTTATTTAACACAACTTCAATTTGTTCATATTTAAAAAATATTTTTTTGTCGACTATAAATAAAATAAACACCAAAGTGTTATACATCTAGATATATAATATACCGGCTGTCTGGAAAATGGCAGATTAACTCTTCAGTACGTTATATACGGGGGTTTCGGGAGTCCCAAAAAAATAATAAAAAAATTCTTTATAATGCAGATAACGAAAAAAACGTGATTTTATAAAAGTAAAATTGGCAACACTGTACACACCTAATGTGTGAATACCTCCGGTTTTCTTTCTGGTTTCCTAGTAACGATGCTGACTGAAATCCACCTTCGCTTTATATCAGGCAAACATTGTTGTCAAATGGAAATTTATCAAATTATTACAAAAAGAGCACATCCATATCTTTGTGCATTCTAACTGAAATGGTAATTAAACACGGTCATGGGCGAGAAAAATATTAACTAAAAGTATTACTACTAGTTATTCCGATAATGAATGAGTGGTTTAGTTGTTAAACGTAGCAAAAGAAGCAATTTTAAAATCATTATAACTCATCCAAAATGTGAGAAGGATTTTTTTTTACTATTTTTCCCAGACTCACCAGTTGTTTGTTAAGAGCGTAGCGGAGAGTTAATCCGCCATTTTCTAGACACCCGGTATAATAAATGCGTCGTATTTTCAATTGTGCTAAATTAAGGTTTCTCTTCCGGGCCAAAATATCTGTATCCATTCTCCGAATATAAGGTCGTAGAGTTTTATCTGGGACACCTTATGGACACCTACTAAAAAAATTGGTCTAAAATTATTTCGCTAGAACTCATGAAGTACAGGAGAACCAATACAGCTTCTTCTAAAAATTGTAGAAGTAAAATTTAATTTTGCGATTTTTGTAAGGTACATAACCCTCATAATTTAAAACAAGCCAAACATTAAAAAACGAAATTATTTATTTTCGATCATCCACTCATTAGCAGTGTCGATATGGATTATTTTCAAAATTCAAGGAATTACCAACATGAAAACGCAGTCATTTGGTCCATGAAAATGGGAAACGCTGGGTAAAGGGTCAATTCTGAATCAAACATGTTAATATTTAAAGTTTGTTAAAAAATAAACAGCCAATCAGATATACGAATTTAACTTGTTACTATGGAAATTTGCAATTTAACACCCTTTAAATTTAACAGATTTGATTCAGAATTGCCCCTTAAGTCTGCAATTCAACGAACGCCGCTGACTATGCGTGATATTAAAGGAAACACTTGTAATTTTAACCGAGACAAAAATCAGCACGGCTGCGTATGTTGTCTTTATTTCTGATAAGTGTTTTGCTAGACATAAGAATCGGTCCGTTCAACTTGCGTATTCTGTATACAGGTGACTCATTAAGTGCGCGGTCCTTGATATCGCCTTAATTATTTGACATAGAAAAAACGTAAAAGCCAAAGTTATACGGTTCTTTAGGAAGCATACATTAAAATTGATTTCGAATGTACAGAGTAGTACCTTTTTGAGGCATAGCACATTACTTGATTTTTTAAATAGAATAGGTACATATATACTTTTAAATATTCTCATTACCCTGCGTCTAGGTTTTACAACCAATGTTTATTTTTGAAATTTTGACGCGACGTTGCGTTATTCCAACTCCATTGTTTGGCAAAGCAAGGTTTAAAAAAAATCACAATGTAATCTTATGTTTAAGAGTTACGTTGCAATATTTTATGCAGAGATAAACAAATATACGCGCTTTATTATGGCATTTATTAGATACGATTTTAGTATGCGGAGTCTTTATAAAACATATCTAAAACTTCATAATATTCAAATATCGATATCTAGATTTTTTCAAATAAAATACCTGTATTTATTATCGTATCTGACACTATATTTTGTTCTTTCCTTCGATGTGTCAGTGTGTCTTTTAAAAAGTAAAAAGTCGCAAAAATATCATCAGTTAATACAGAAAATATTTTAGAAAACAGAAACAGAATAATAATATGCAGTAATAAAATACGGGGTGTCCTGAGGAAACTCAAATATAAATATTTAAAGATCTAATAATTAAAAAATGTTTTACAAATACTCTATATAAGAAGATGTAATTTTACTATATACCACAACAAAGAGCGTACCTTTTTTATGTCTCCACAAAATATTTAATCGCAGATTTTAGAAAGAACCCTATTGCGTTTTTCTCACCGCTAAAAAATTTCAAGAAAACTGAAATAACGTGCCAACGTCGCAATGGAATTTTAAATAGAAATTGTGGATATAAAGTCTAAAGAGAGATAAATTAAAATATCTAAAAATATATAGGATGCACCATTTGAAAATACTAATTTTTCTGTTGCACCTGAAAAATAGAACACTCTGTGTAGGTGAAAGTAATTTGCGTGTATGGTCCTCAAAAAACCGTACAACTTCCCTGTAGCTTCTGATAAGTGATAACTAATGAGCAGAGTCCGAAATTTATGAGATTTGCATATTGATGACTGTTCATACTACACCTAAATGCTTTCGGATCTAGGCCAATTAGGTAAATAGGAATTGATTGACACATATTAAATTTTGCATATTTTGCATGTATCAATATTTTTCACATATTTTCGTATCTTTTGCATATTTTCACATATTCTGCCAATTTTTAGATTTTCGAAGCATACCGCAAATTTTTTATTGCAAGTGTCGGCGCTTTTAACTTCTAAAGGTCGAAATCTATATACATGACAATGTCTTTGGTTAAATCTCGAAAATTGTCAAAAACAATCGAAAATTTCAAAATGGGGTGTATTGAAAAATTGAGTTATTAAAAAAGTTGCTTAAAAAATCCCAAACAATTCTCAGATATACATATATTTTAAAAGGAACTAGCCCCGCCCACCCACCCTCTTTTTTATTAGAGGGCATGTCATTTGCCAAAATCGGTCTTATTTTAGCAGGTACTAGCCCCGCTCACCCGCCCTCTCTGTTCTTAGAGGTATCTCATCTGCCAAAATCAGTTTTATCTTAGCAGGTACTAGCCCCGACGGCCCACCCTCTCTTTTTTAGAGGCTATGTCATTTGCTATAATCGATATTATTTTAACCCGCCCACCTACCTTCTATTTTATTAGAAGGATCACGTTTGTCAAAATCAGTCTTATCTTAGCAACTACTAAGTTTAACTTTTTCTTACAGAGTTCTAACTTAGCATTAAAAAAGTAAAGGGAAATATAGGACAACTTATAAATAAAAATTTTAAGGAAGTACTAGAAAAGAATCAATTTTGTTATCAAAGGTAGCTAAAATATATAATGGAGGTTCTAGTAGTGAGGTTAACAGCACGAAATTTAATTAGCGCTCTTGTTTGCACCCATTACATCAGTGGATGTAGAGAGGAGTTTCTCCACCTATAAACAAATTTTGTGTGATAGGCGACTTAATTTTTTAATTGAAAACATTGAAAAACATATAGTTGCAAGTTATAAGTTATAATATTAATGCCGACATTTAAGTGTTTTTTGATGTATCATTGTACTCGTTTTTTTTTACAAATATTTGTTATTTAGTCGCGTTTTTTTTTGTAAAATAAAGTTTTTAAAATATGGCACAATATTGTTTTAAATTAAACCTATTAGACTTATGGATACACTACCAGTTTATTGTATGGTCAATAAAAAAAAAGTACAAAATGTATGCCTATTTTTATAAAAAAATTTCATATTTTCGTAAAATTAAAACATATTTTCTTATTTTTTCTGCACATATATACCTACACATATTTTGGCCAAATTTCGTGCATAAAATTCCGGACTCTACTAATGAGGTATCAAGGAGCGCAAGCTTAGTCACTTCCTCTGTAGAAACTTATATGTATGTACATTTTCAAACCTAAGATTTCAAAGTATTCGGCTTTGCAGTTTCTGATTTAATATATCTAATATTTATTTTTTTGTATTTATTTTATTAATAACAAAATTTTGAGGAGATGGTGTGAACGTTCTTGATTTGGCCAGTAAAATATATAAATTGCTTCATTCGTTAATTTTTTCGAGTAACGACGGGCCTTCGCTAATAAGTTATTATGCCATTGGCACGACGTTCACAAGTTACAAAGTTATGCGTCCGTCTTTTATAAGTACAATGTTCAGAATTTACAAAGCACGGTGTTTCTTTTCACATTTAGTTAAAATAAATGAATACTGAATAGAAAATCGTACATCATTTTAAAGTACAACGTTCGTCCACACTGCTAATGTATCATAATCTTTTATGGTATATGGTAAAAAATCCTAACGTTTGTGTAAAGTTACCTAGACAAACTTTCCCTTAGTTAAAAAGAAATAGGTATCGACTGTTAAAATACATGGAAAGGGGTATGCTATGCGTATCAATAAAATACATTGCCTAATTCATAATTTTTTTTGAGTTACCCTGTATAAGTAATCCTAAAAAATATTTATACATTTATAATATGATAAAATTATATCGTATTTATAATATGATAAAATTTTAAGATGATGTCCTCATTCGTTTTGTTGGGGATATACGGATAAATTATGATTAACGTGCTCGTGACACCCTTAAAAAGTTTGCAAGATTTCAAACCATTGGGTTTTGCAGTTTCAAAGTTAGTTTGCAAAATGTTACTAAATTTTGATTTTTTTAAATCTTTATGAATAGGCTGAAAACCTAACAGGGATTCATAAACCACAAGTGGATTTTATAAAATCTAACTTTCAGTATTGTAAATTTTGGAGATGACGTTATCGCATTGGTGGTGGAAATGGAGAGGCAAATTTTGGTTGACGTTTTACTATCGAGAATTTACATGCTATTCCTAATATACATACAAAATTTGACAGCAATCGGTCGAGTAGTTTCAGAGATTATCTGTGGAAAAAAAACGACATAAACGACAGATGGAAACGGGAGATCATTTTTATCGGGTTCTATGGATCATGAAACGTCGAGAAAACATGAAAGTGGCAATTCGTCCAATGGATCCTCTTACAATACTTCCTTAGCTTACACCCGAGAAGTAGAAATCAAAGCTGATTCATAAACCTGAGCACATATAGAAATGTGATACTTTTCAAAATTTAAATAATATTTAATTTGTAAAATTTTGAGATAACTAGACAAATTTTTCTAGTCATCTACACAAAATTCCAAAAATACATATAAAAGTTCATATCAAAATTTATTTAAATCAGTCCAGTAGTTTCGCAGATTATTTGTCATATATATATATCGACATAACTAGAGACGGACAGACAAATTTTATAAATAACCTGCTTCTAAATTTGCGGTTTATGAACCAGTCTTGATTTTTTATCCTTAACGTCTAGATTTTTGGGAAAAAATTAAAATTTTCTCACAATTTACAACTTATTCATGAAACTGCAAAACACGAATTCTCAGAAATCTTGCAAATGTTTCAAAGGTATCGTAAGTAAAATTGATGAGGTCATCGTCATTGCCGAATAAATCATAACTATCTAAAATATGCAAAACATTATGAGTCTATAATTGCAGTTTATCAATGCGTTTATATTTATTAGAATAGAGGTCACATGGCTAGATTTTGTGATGAAAAACTCCTTTGAAACATACGCATAACATGCGGATTTACTAGCACTTGAACACTCTATACAAATGATTATTTTAATTTGTAGGGCGTCATCATAAGAAAATCATTTATTTTTTAAATTTTTCGAGAAGGCAGATAGGTTGGATTGTGCTTTAGGGGCCCGGGAAGTTCGGTCTAACGCCTTGTGTGCAGATTTTTGTGCACCATTTTTTTTATTATTCAGGATTAACCAAAGTCTCGGAATTGATAACGTGTATTAAAACTGATTAGAATATGAAGTTAATTCTTCAATATTGAAGTTTAGTATTGCTAAAATTTGTTCTTCAGTGGATTTCCAATGTAGTACAAAATAAAGAATTTATTAATGATATCTTGAATATTTTTCTCTACTTCGTTTTTTAAAAATTATTAATTTTGGATTATTTCCCGGTAAACCGGAAGTGCAAAAAAATTGAAATGTCATAAATAAGTGTTTTACACTGTATCATGTACAAGATGTCTCAAACGAAACTACGTGCCTTACATCTTTTCTTGACAACAAATATAAATAAATTCTGTGACCGCTGTTGTTTTTAACTTGAAATGGGAAGCTTAATTTACTACACAAATCCCTATTTTTTTAAATTGCACGGTATATAATATTTTTTTACGGATTTTAATATACAGTAAAGTAGGGATTGCAGTGATGTAAAACACATATATGTGTTGTATTAGTTCCGATCATATGCGTAAATAAATCTTTTTCAAAACAGTTTGAAACAAAGTACTACTTTATTTCATTCGTCTTGGATTTTTTCATATTTAGAAATATTTTTTTATCGATTAGAAATAAAATAATATATTTATATTATTGGATTCGCAATTGAATCATCTGTTAAAATGCTTTCAAAAATATATACCTTGCAATTTAAAAAAATAGAGATTTGCGTCACCCGCCAAAACCAATTATGTATGTGGTCTTATTTGTAGTGTACTGAATTAAAGTTTCAAACTAAAAACAATAGCGTTTACGAAATTTCAATTTCTATCCGTTCTGAGGACATGAGGCCTTGGATTTTATTTGGGACACCTCAGAGCACACATACTAAAAAAAGTTGATACGAAAAAGATAACGGCGTTCCGGAAATTTTGACCAATCGTATATAGGTATGCCTTACTTCCTTTAAAAATTAAAAGCCAACGATGACACAGCAATTTTATTATGTTACACAATACTCGGGCGTTGGCATGAATGTATTTGCCTTATCATATTTATTTGAATTTCCTTATTCAGCAAACAATGCAACAAAATTACTGCGTTGCAAGAGAAACGAGACATGTCGAAAATTAAGATATTGAAACGCGATAGTTACGAGTATAATAGTTTGTAAAAATTTACTTTTGTCCTAAAATGTTTTAGGAGGCGAGAGTGCAGTTACGAACACCGACGCTCGTGAAATGTTTATCAAATGGGTAACCTTTATTTTAAACAATACATTTTTCTGCAGTGTTTCTATTTAAAATATTGCGTAACACTTCCAGCTGTCCAGCTGTGTTGCTACTATCAGGCAAAACACCGCGGGAGGAATAACAAAAAATGCGATAGTGCGAAGGAGTGCGAACGAAGTCGATTTAGCGGGTGCCGCACCGACAATAATTTGCGATTGATGTCATTGGCAAATTAATTTGCGTTAAATTGAGTCGTATTAAGTACAGTAGTGCAGTAAACTTTTTCAACTTCTTATGTGTTGTGTGTGCAACATGAATACGGAACAGGCACGTGTTATGTTGATTGGAAAAACGAAAATTATTCAAGAACAAAAAGAGCATTCAGGATTTCTTCGCATTGAACTACCAGGAGCATCGGCGAGGACTGAAGAAAATGTTGGCATCAGAGGAGGCCAAGACCAGGTAAATTTATTTTTAATGTTTGCACGTAACAGTATGATCCAAAGTTTTCATCTAATTGTAAAAGGGAGGCTGTAAGTGGCGCATGTAGGATATGACAGAGGCAGAAAGCCAATGTTTATTGGAAACGCTTATTAATCACAGCCTCCCTTTATGTAAAGACATTTAGGTAAGACGGTACTTTCATGGAACTTGTGGCAGAGTGGACGGTGAATTCACATTCCAATTATTTTACATCGATAGATGCATTTCTGTTAATTTAAACAGCATCTATTTTAAAGTTCGCAAAATAAATTCAGTAAAAAGCAAATTCACTAAAAGTTGCCAGTTCCTAATTTATCTTGTAAAGAAATCTTTCATTCTTTGAAAATTACATTTAACACGGCAAAAAGCAATTCGTTACATGGTTTGTTATATAAATTATAAAATTTTGTTCAACAATTTCCACATTTTTTTTACTTCGCATGCGTAAATTTAAAAAAATAGTGAAAAGTTATTTAGACAGAACTTTCCTGACCTATTATTATGAAATAGGATTCTGCGAATTTTATTTTTTCATGACAACGCCTATAAGTAAAAAAAATGTATGCACTGTTGAAATTGCAAATAAGGAAGGTTACTTGGTGTATGTTTCAAGTGAGTTTTTCATAATAAAATGATGTGCTAACACTGCTAACGTCATGAAGTTTGTTGCAAGGTTGTATCAATTTGGACAGGTACCAGGGTTCAATAAAATCGGATTTTTTTCAATAAAATTAAATTCAATGTTCACTTTACGGTCACGATTTTTTTGGGCCATTTTACTTTTTCACTTATCTGAAATTAAAATTCAAAAGTAGAAGACATTGGTTTAAGTTTATTTAGTCATTACAATATAATTCAGCTTTTTCGAAAAATTATAAAATTCCATTTTGCGAATTTTATTTTTGTGGTAACGCCTAAAGTTATAATAAACATCTTTGAAATTTTGCAAATGTTTTAAGGCTATAAAGAGCATAAAAAATTTTTAGTCAAAATATATTTGCTTATCCCCTCCAAAAAATTGATGACGTCAGCTCAAAAGTTTGCCGAATAATCCTATCTAAAATGTGCAAAATATGATGAGTCTCTTCTTGTAATTTATCATTCCAGTCATATTTTTTGGATTTGGATTTACAGGGTGACTCAAAAAATTTAATGAATGCGCAAATTTATTTTATTGATTTAATCAAGAACTACACAAAACCGAATGCTTTGAAATCTAATGCAAAAAAAAACATCATAGGCATGCAGTCGTCACGTTTACGACAGCGAGAGAAGTACTGTCTAAACTCTTCAGACCAATTTTTTTGTATTGTTTTTCAAAAACGCATTTATAGCAAAATACAATGATGGACTAACATGTCGTAGATGTAAAAGCATATTGTTTTGTACATTCTGAATAGGAAACACTCTTGAAATCATTAATTTTGTTGATAATATTTGATAGTGTAAGTTAATCGCTTTTCTTAAGAAAAATACAGTTTCAGCTTCAAAATACACCATCCCGAATGGTGAACAAAGTGGTCCTTATGCCGATCGAGAGCTAAGTGAGGATGATTGTTATCATATACCCACCGAGGACAGCAGGAGTAGCAGCGACGAGATTTCTGAAAGCACACCCTTGACAACAGTACCATTAAGACTTCAATTAAAACCTAGAAAACAAGGAAAGAAAGAATTCCTAAAAGATGTAAAAAGGTAAAATAAAATTTTAAAAATATGTAATCACATATTGCAATACTTTATAAAATGTTTATAAAAAACACGTAGTACAAATATATTTTGTAATTTCAGATGCGTAAATACCACCCCAAAGTCCAAAGTTTGTCAAGAAAAAGATTCGGAATGGAAAGAAGATTATTGACGTTTCGTCGACAAGAAGATGATCGAATGTATAGGATAACTGTTAGGACTTCAGATATACGGGAAACACACAATTTCGTAACTTGCCCTAACTGGAAGTACTTAATAGTCAAGCTGACGATTTGGAGAAATTTCGTGTAAAATCTTTAGAACTATAACGGTATACTCAATCGGAGGATTATGATTTAAAAGATGTTACAGATAGAGAATTTTGACGAAGACATATTAGCGAAAGAATCATTATGTAAGTATTGACTCAGAAGTTTAAGATCTAACTGATGATTTAAACATTTAGATAGCATGTAAGGCTATAATTTTTTTTATTTTTTATGGTTGGGTTTTTTAAATTTTTTATTTAACGTTATTGAAATTGTATTGTATCATGTAGGTACTGTTTTCATAACTTTATTTCGTTATCGGCTCGCTGCAGGTTTCATTGGTTTAGTAACTTTAAAAATTTTTAATGTCATGTTTAAGAAATTAACGAATTAGGTCTACATTAATAATCAAACGATGTTATTATTTAGTGTGTCTTGATATTTCAAATAGTTAGGTAGTTAACAGCGCAAAAAATGAGTCTCTTTAACATATTTCTTATATTATATGAAGCAGTGATTTTGAATTAGGGCTTTTTAAATCTGCAGTTTGAAAAATTTTTTTCGAACAAATTTTTTACACCAAGTTAAAACAGATTTTACAATTTCTGATATTTCCTATTCGTAAATTTGTATTTGCATTAAAGAATATGCTTTTGATTTATATCTTTCAACGTGTTCATGTTTTTTCACTTGGTGCTGAGAAATCTGTACAACATGGTGAATGCTTAAATTTTTTGCGACATAGTTGTCATAGTAAAAATTTTACGTGTCATTGTAATTTACTAAAAGTAATAGGGTAATAGGTAACAATAAATCTACGCAGTCAACGATACAAAAAAGTGTCTACATAATACGAGATGTTATTGTTATTGTTTCTAATAGAATCTTATTATTTAGCGGAGAAATCACCACTTCTTGATGTGGTAGTCACAGGATCAAAGAAAACGGTACAAAAAAACAAGCATACAGAACACCAACAAAACAAGTAATGACAAGAAATTAAGTAAAGAAACTGAGTCTATTACAATGCTGATACTAGAACATTCCCAAATAGAAACACCACATAAAAAGTCAAGAAATTCTCGAGGAAAACCAAGAATTCCGACAACGAAACAACTTGAAGCCATAGTTTCTAATCCATCTAAAAGGCAAAAATTAACGTAAGAAACTACTCTATTGCAAACAGTTTTTAAAACTTGATAGAAAACAAAAAAATATCCACTTTAAATTTCTGTATAACGAAAGTACTTCCTGTAAACAAGAATGTTTTTCAAACTGCTAGTTAAACGAGGTCACTGAAGAGTATGGTTAACTTCAATTCATTTACCTTTTCTTTTGGAATTCCTGGGTATGTTTTTTATTTTGTACCTTGATTATATATATTTTTAATATTCTTCAGTCGAGAACGTTTTTCAAACTGTTTTTAAAACAAAATCGCCGTTTAATTGGATTCAATATCAAATTAAGGCTAGCTGCTAGGTCTTTTACATGTGATTTTCAGTACATATTCAGAAGGTAATATTTCCAGTATTAATGGACGTATGGTCGTAAAATTTTAAATATAACATCTCCACAACTTTCTCTACATAGCACAAGGTCAGTTTTGTTAAAAACAATTTAATCATCACCTTTTTTTTTAATGAAATTTTTGCATTAACGTATCTTTCAAAATTAATATCTCAATTATGTATGGAAATTGCAGAACACTGTTTCAGTTGATAAAACTCCATCGTACCAAATACGTTGGAAATGGGACAGTCAAAGTTGTCTAGTAAAAGCTTTTAGATGCTTCTTTTTCTGTATCTCAGTTCCAACAAAAAAAGTGGACGATATGTCTGGTACGATTTTTGAAGTTTGGTGAGATAAAAACGGTGGAAACCGCGTTCCAAAATTTCGATATATAATTCAGATATTGATTTTTTAAAACACGTGAAAGTTTCAACAAAATTTAAAAAATATGAGATAATAAACTATTTAAATCATTTCAAACTACCGGGTGGGAAAAATTACACATCGTTTCGGGTGTAATTTTAAGGTCATGGGGTCCTCTTGGACCCCATGGCCTTATTTAGCCAAAATTAAGGAATTAATCAAAAATTTTTGGCGAATCCAAATTATTTATTAATTTTAAACACAACCAAGTTAAAAAAATTACATAACAATATTAAATAAGCATTTTTCGTTACAGTTTTTTGTTCCAGCATTCCTGACATTCAACAGTACGAGTAGAATGTACTCGGCAAACAAATCTTTTGTAGGAAATGCAAAAATTTCTTGATTTCTGTCCCTGTTACTTATATAGACGAAACAGCGTCCGCGGGATTGTACTGATATCGATTTTGATAAGGTGCCATTTATAAAACAAAATTTAATTTTTTAGAGAGATTAAATTGTCACACTGACACCGATACTGACGCTTGCAAGTCTGTATCAAAACAGCAACGCCATCTATAAACTAGTAAAGAATAAAACAATGGTTTTTGAAAGACTAAATTCTCAGAATAAAACCTGCAGGTGCAATAAAATCTCAAAAATATAGACAAAAAAATGGCAACAAAAAGAATCAGGTGGGGTCCATGCGGACCCCAAGAGACTAATTTTTTTTTTGTAACAGACTGTTACACCTATACAATTGATATTTTTTGAATGCATAGCAAAAGGCCTTAATTGAAGCTACTAAAAATACCACTATCGTTAAACCAGAAAATAACGGGAAAAATAGGAAATTGTATCAATGGGGTCCATTTGGACACCACCCGGTAGTTTGAAGGTTAAAAAAATTCTCGTATTATGTAGCGAAACTTGTGGACAGGTTACATTTAAATTTTCGTAACAGTAAATGTGTTAATAAGGGAGATATTAAATTCTGAATATATATTGACAATATCATAAGAACCAAACGTAGCGATTTCTCATAATTGGAAGTATTTATGTACCTTTAGATTTTTGGAATTCCTAGATATATTTTATTTTCTACATTAATAGTTTTTTTATAATATCTATTGTTCGTACAGTTGAGAAAGTTTTTCAAGCTGTTTGTAAAACTAGGTCATTATATAGTTGCATTTAATATCGAATTAAATGGAAATATTTATTTAGGTACCTTTAGTTTTTTGGAATTAAGTATAAGTATATTTTTTTGTCTTCTACTTTAATTTTTTGTAATAATCTTCAGTTGAGAATATTGTGCAATTGAATTCAGTAGAGATAAATATGTATGTATGTATGTAGTGTTAGTTTTTTTGGAATTTTGTCATTTACCTTAATAATTTTCTTAATATTCTTTAGTTGTAGGCCTGGTTCACAAAAATTGTAGTTATATAGTAAACACAAAAAAATAAAATGTTACTGACAGTGTTTGCTTTTTATTGCAGTATCAAACATTGAAAATTGTAAATTTTCCCGAGTTAAATATTTGATATGGAGCTTATATTATAGTTACAAAATGGCATAGTGTCAAACTGTGTGTATTGTGAGCTGCATAAGTTTGTTCGGTTCTTTTTAAAATTGAGGATAGGGTACATTTATAAAGGCAACTTTTATTATAATATTTAAGTTATTTATTAACAGTCAGGTACTTCTATGAAAACTAATTCTTTCAACGAAGTTAAAAGTTCGTTTAATTTGAAAGACAGTTCAACGCAGCCATGAAACTAGCCGTAAGATGTGTATAATTTAGTTAAAATTGTAACTGAACATTTTTGTGGCAAATGAAATTATTCAATCCAAACTGAAGAGAAATGGGTTTTATTAAGGACAAAAAGTTGTAGTTGTTCAACGTTTGGTAGTAAAATATTAACAACAATTTTAGAACAGTCCTTTCAAAAACATATTAAAGATTTACGAAGATAGAGTAAATAAAAAGTTTCAGTGTGTGCTCTTATTTATCTATTTAATTTTAAATAGAGTTGTTAAATATTGAAAAATACTTAAATCTATAGGTGATTTTCCTTTAAATTATGTTTAAAAGATATGGCTGTACACATTGTAGTCGCTGTTTTCAATCTTCTTTAAGGTTCTCCGAAAATTTACTCGAATGTTGTCAGTGTTCGCAACTGTATTAATTTATTTAACTTTAAATGCGGTTTGTTAAAAGCTTCACAACTCTCTTTATATATAATATTAGATACAGTTTGTTAAATATTAAAATTACGCAAATCTGTGAAGTGAATGTTTTTTAACGTGAGTTTAAAAGATATAGCTGTGTAAAATTGGTTGCATAAAATATTAGCAGAAGTTCAAACCGTTGATAATACAGAGAGCAAACCAGTATGTCCACCTATGGGCACATAAGAGAAATGCAAACTCTAAAATCTTGCGAGAGCACACACCCGCAAGGGGTGAAGGGGGAACAAGGAGCATGCTCTTGTAAAGTAACCTACATCATTAATATTATTATTATTCTTATTTAATCCTTATTATATAAAGACGTTCGTATTTTCACATTTTCGAGAAAATGGGGTAACTGGTTCTTAAATTGTTCAATAAAAAATTAGAGATAATAATTTATTTTATCTAATGAAAAAGTATATTGTGCGCCCAGTACGAAACCTGCTATATCAGCGTCACGGTCTACCTTCATACAGAATAAGGCGGTTTAAACAATAAAAATATAGTAATAATAAACAAAATCAAGATATATTCGTAAATCACAAGTACAGGAGTATATTATTTCATATACAATCAGTATTGTTAATGTGCCATATAACGAGCGGATGTCATCAATTTGTTACTGAAGATGATTATCCTAATTTTGGTTAGCTTTTTACCATCTATTCCTAATACACATATATATAAAATTTGACAACAATCAGTCCAATAGTTTCGGAGATTAACTGTCTCATAAAAATCCGGACAGACAGACAGACAAACAGACGAGAGACATATTTCTTCGTACTCTAGGGGTCGTGAAAGGTCTAGAAAACGTAAAAGTAGACACTCGAACGACGGACTCGATTAAAATACTTCGTTCGACCGTTTGACTCTGTCTGCTTTAAGTGAATTTTGGTATAAATTTATTTCATTCCACTCTGTGCGAGATCAGTATTTATAATTGACCGAACGAACAGCAAATGGTAATGGTTGTCTTATTGTTGAAATTTTGAATACACAACTAACAAATGTAACAAAGTTTTATTTTTTGGAGCTCATTGACCAGTTGACTCCATGGACGAACCGCCACTGTTTCCAACATCACTAATTAATGTTAAAAAAATCCACCGTCGCTTCTTAAAGTTTTACCGTTCAAGATTCTTGGCGGTTATCCCTTACGCGGTTTTTTGTATAATATACTGTTTGTTTTATAATTGAACTGAAAAAGTGATTTTGGTGAACGTTTTAGAGACGAAGAAAGTTATATCTAAATACATTTAGACCAATTTCTAAGTTACAAATACTACTCTTTTTACTTGCCGATCGTAAGCTAAACAAGTAAAAATCGAGTCCATCGGACGAATGGTCACTTTTATGTATTTCATGACCCGTACAGTATGAAAACAGTAGTCTCCCGTTTCCGTCTATCTGTCTGTCTATCTGTTAAAATTTGGCTGATCATCCCCACCAACAATTTTATAACGTCTTTTCAATGAATTGTATTTTAAAATTATTTGAATGTTACACAAAAATATACTCCTATACTTGCAGTGTACGAATCCGCCTTCAATTTTTTCGCTGAAGGTACAAATTTTCCCAAAAACATTTGCACGGTATAGTAACATTACATTAGCAACATCGGATACAAACCTTCTTGGCGCAAGGATTTCTATAGAAACTGGGACCTACTGGTCGTGGGTTCGATGCCGAACTTGATCCTTTTTTTTTTCAATTCCCAAGTGTAACCTCGAGTCCATCGGGCGAATTGCCACTTTTTTTCTTGCATTGGTAATGCGCTGTGACTACTTTTGTTTTGTACTATGACTGGTATTATCCATATTGATGACGTCATCACAAATTTTTTATTGGTCAAATTAAAAACAAGTCGCCTCAGTTTTTCCAAAATGTGAGAATACGCGCGTCTTCATTATAATAATGATAAAATAAGAATTATAATATTCCGAACTTTTTGTTCGTTTGTGGTAATAATTTTAATTCTCTGAATTTTGAACGAAGAGGATTTTATTAAAGGACTGATCTCCAATTAAAAATATCATTCCAATACACCATTTGTAAAACAATGACGATAAAAAGGACTTCCACTTTTCACTATCTCTTAGTGACATCACTGTTGATAGGTGATTGTAAATCTGCGAAAGAATAATTTTCATAATCAGAATATCGCACTCGACATGTTTATTTTTACCTACTCATATCAGTGTTTGATGAGTAAAATCAGTTTAAGTATGTTTCATGCCGATTATGACTATAACAATGCGAAAACATTTTCAAGAATTTTACCTGCGTATATTATATCTAGTTCCCCATCTTTTTATCTCCGCACTTCAAATAGTTATCTTCAGAATAATCTAGTTTTTATGTAACTTCCCTTTTTTCCGATAGGTGTGATGTAATGAAGAAAATGATCTAATTTCTGGTTCTATCTATCTTATTAGAGAAAGAGAAAATCATAACAATAAATAACATTAGCCAAAGGTGAAAACTGTTTTCAATCATACCGTATCAGTAAGTAGAATCTGTTGCATAGGTATATATATATTCTAAAATCTAGCTGAAATTTACACAGTAGCTGTGACGTTTTGCAGTTACAAGTTATGTCTTTTATACCTTCGAACATGTTTCTAAGAACAACATGTTGTGTAATATTGCAAGCATTTCAAAAGATAAATGTAATTATTATTAGCGTCCGTGTTGACAAAAGTACAGTAATATAAATTACTTAATTAATCGTCACTGTTTTAAGTTCAATGTGATAAGAATATTTTTTTATTTTTTTATCAAGATTACTTCTGTTATTAACTACCGCTATAATAAAGTTTGCAGTTTAATATGAGTTGAATTTTCTTAAGAAATTAAATAAAGAATGAGCCATTTTTTCATACTGTAGGGGTCATGAAACGTCGAGAAAACATAAAAGTGGCCATTTGTCCGATGAACTCGATTACTATACCTCCTTAGCGTATGCTCGAAAAGTAAAATATAGAATTTTGTGAAATGTAATTAAAACTACTTTTTGATAATTTTGTAGAACATAAACATTATTAATATCTAGGTTTTATTAGTTTACATTTTATACTATAATGCATACTAGAACAGATAACGATGAAGATAAGAAAAACAAAAAAATAGACGAAAAAAGTATGTTTACAATCCATTGTTAACAGCTTTAAAAATTAAATAAATAATGAGCCCTTTAAGTAAAATCATATCATAGAGTAAAAGTAAGGTTGAACCTAACTGAGTGCAATGTTCTTTAACACTCAGGAGATCGTAACAGTAGCATTTAAATATATATGCACATTAAGAAATCGGAACATTTATCATATATTTTCCACATTAAGTCCTGTTATTCATATTTAGAAAATGAGATAGAAAATCAATTGGTAAAGGAAATACAATCGTTGAGTTCTTCTCGCCTGCTATATTATTCAACGTCTGCAGATATCGCAGCTAAAAAATACATATTTGTTAAAATTTTCTGTAGCTATTGTTCTCAATAAATAAGCAAAAATACCTGAATCGCTGACGGTGACTCACTGATAACATCAGCAGCTTCTTTAAGCGCTCTAGAAGCTTTCATTTCACCTTCAGCTGCCACAACCTTAGCTCTAGCTTCACGTGCGGCTTCAGCTTCAGCTGCCATAGCTCTCTGCAACTGCAAAGGTAACCTCACATCTTTTCTAAAATCAAAAATGTTATCAACAAACCCTTACATCATTCAAAAAATTTATACATTTCAACCCTTTCGACCTTCACTCCCCAAGGATCTGTAGCTGCATCTAGACTGGTCTGCATTATATGAGATATAGTTTCACGATCTGCTAAAATATCTGATAAGTTTCGTGTTCCCAATATGTTTCGAAGAGTTGTCATCGCAAGAAGTCTTGTCGAATTACTGTAAAACAAATATTTTTGAGGTAAGTAGATTATGTACCTACACATTTATTCACCTGTAGTTTTCTACTTGAGTCACTGAAAGCAGCGGATCTTGAATTTTGTAGTATACCACAGCGTCCACGCTCACTGTGACCGAGTCTTTGGTGAGAGCCTAAAAATTAAACATGCAAAATGCAGATGATTACGTTAAAAATTACCTCTTGGGGTGGAACATCGAAGGACACTGTTCTTAGATCCACTTTCATGTAGGTATCAACACATGGTAAAATAAAAAATACACCGGGTCCTCTAGGACCTCCAGATCTTAATCTTCCCAAACGAAAGATGACGGCTCTTTCATATTCTTTGACGACCTTAAAGTATAATGGTTTATTTATTCGTTTATCGGTTATGCAGTGTCTTACTTTGAAGCACCAAAATACTGAAAAGGGGAAAGTAAGAATTAATATAATTGAAGATCCCAAAACGGCAAGAACATCAACAGAACCCATGTTTCTGAACTTAAATGTTTTTATCTGACGGAATTAAGGTGGTTTTAGTTATTTATCACACGTACTGACGCCACTGATAAAAGCGAATACGACGATTATACCTTATCAGTACAGTAAAACATAAACACATAAAAATTTTAGAAATGATTGGAATTAGTCTGAACGTGTCTGTTCTGCACCGTCACTTTCCATATTCATTTATTCTCAGCCGTTCAGCTTTAAAAAATTGTTAGTATTTGTCTATAAATGGTGCCATTACCTTAATGGCAATAAGATAATTGTATTTACCAATTAGGTTAAAAGTTATAATAAGCTTTCTTTTACTACGACATATGTATATCCAGTAAATATCTACTAAATACGTATGTCTCTTACCACTTTATCTCGTATGAAAAATTTCGTATGAAACAATGCATTACAGTAGAGCCTACTAGGATGAAGTGATGCAATGATCCACAGATTAAAAGTGTCTAGTTGTATTTTTACTTCCCGAGCGTAAACTAACGAAATATTATATTCGAGTCCATCGGGCAATTAGCTACTTTCATATTTTCTCGATGTGTCATGAACTCTAGAGCATGAAAAAAATAGATCTTCTGTTTCCGTCTGTCCGTCTGTCAGTCAAAATTGTATAGCAACATTTTGCAATTTAATTTTGAATCTACACTACCAAATGCTTTGAAATCTTGCAGACGTTTTATAGTTACCGTAAGCATGATAAATTTTTAATCAAAATATCCCAAAAATTGATGACGTTTCTCAAAATTTTTCCGATTTAATCATATGGAAAATGTACAAAACATAATGACAATTTATTTTAATGTTAAAATCAGGAATGGGTCACCCCATTTTGCTGAAAATTTGGAAATATAATACTATTATCAGTATTACACTGCACCTATGCAAATTAATATATTATGTGTTCTTGCAAAAGTGTTGATGACGTCATAAAAAAATTTGTAAAAGAAAAACTCATTTGAAACATGCGCCTAGAACGTTTTTTACATTTACTTTAATTTTAATACATACCTTTATTTTAACTGATAGGAGTTCTCAGAGAAAAATAAGATTCTCAAAATCAAATTATACAGTTTTTCGAGAAAGGTGGATATATTTTATTATACTTCAAAAGCGAGGGAAGTTCTATCGAAATAACCTTCGGCCAATTTTTTACTTACTTGTAATCTAAAAGCTAACGACAGGATTTATATTTATGTATTTCAGTACTCATGAAAATCATTGAATGAAATATTCTATACCTACAGAATAAGGAATGCTCATGCATACCGAGCGGAATCATAAATCAAATTAAAAAAAAATGTAATTCTGACGTGGGTTAGGTGATGGATAGATTTTATTATTCACTTTTTCTTCGCAACAAAATAATATTCATCCTTAAATGAGAGATCTGTTAGTTTGTATGCATTGTAACCTTCTTTTTACCGCCTTTTGGAATTAGGGGTTGCTTATTCCGAAGCCGTACGACAGATACTATCGTACGGTTTCGCTTATTCCGTCTGATATCAGTTGCTAGAATGGGCGTTCTTTATTCAGTGACGAGACTTCATCCACTCATTTTCATGAGGACTGAAATATATTAAGTAAATTGATCACTATCTCTTACACTATATAGTGTTTTTAACAAGGTTTTAAAAACAGCACTGACATATTGTTTCAATTTACTTGAAATATAAACACTCTTCAACCGCTGGAACGTAAAATATAAACACATACCAGGATACCACAAACTTGTAGAAAATAAAACTGTAACCGCTAGTACTTACAAAATCCCATTTTTAGTCATCAAAATTCAGTTTTAAAAAAAAGGGGCCCTTCCGTTTAGTAGTGAAATCTAACAAACTTCAAACTTTCCGTCTTAATTTCAACCAAAAAAGATTACGCACTCAATTTCACGAATAAAATTTTGATTCTCTACATTATTTATTATTTATTCGATATTAACGATAAGTACCTACATACATATTTATTAATCGCAACCTAAAAAAAATTTTTTTTGTTTTTTGTTTGCATATTTACTTCTCTTAACGTAAGCTCGGAAGAATTTCATGTTGTCTCGATGTTTCATGACCCTAGAGTACGAAAAGTAGGTCTCTCGTTTCCGTCTGTCTGTCGTATGCTTCTCGTCTGAGTCTTTTTTATTGGGCAGCTAATCTTCGAAACTACCAGACCGATTTTTTTCAAATTTTATCTGTATGTTAGGAATAACCTGAAGATGGTAAAAAGCTAAGCAAAGTTTACAGTAGTAAATGTTTAAATTTTGTAGAATTCATACTCCTGCACTTGTGATTTATGAATCCATGTTGAGTTTACACCCTGGACATCCACATTTTTGGGAAAAAAATTAGAATTGTATAACATTTTGCAATGCAACCTTGAAACTATTAAAGTGAAAGTTCTGAAATCTAGCAACCATTGGAGATGATCGTAAAATGTTGCCGAATAAATCCTATCTAAATTATAAGAATATTTTTGTAGAATTATATATACAATCTATTTTATTAATCAAATCAAGAACGGCTAACCCTGTTTTCTCGAAAATTTGAGCTTACAGTACTGTTATTATTGGTATGACACTGCACCTATTCGAATTGATATACGAGCCTGTGATAAAGTGTTATTGCACCATCACAATTTTTCTTAATACAGCAAAAGATGTACATACAGCGTTGTAACTTTCAGGCGAAGAATTTTCTTTTTTACTTCCCAAGCGCAAATCAAGCAAGTTTAATAATAGAGTCCATTGGACGACTTGTCAGTTTTATGTTTCCTCGACGTTAAAAAAGTGATTTCTCATTTCCGTTTGTCTGTCTGTCTGACGTCTATATCCATTTTTATTAGACACGTAATCCCCGAAACTAGTGGGCCATTAATCATCCCCACCAACAATTACATGTCATCTCAGTGAATTCTACTTTAAAATGATTTAAATGTTATTATACAACAATATACTCCTATATGTACTTGTGACGTGAGCTGGGAATGCAATATTTTCTTCTTTTGAATTTCCTTATGTCTCGCGGTTTCTTTTTCTCTAAATTTATTTCGAAATAACCAGGCTCAAATGCATAAGGAAAGACGCCTTCAGTTTTAAGAATTTATACAAACGTTTGTCGAAAAATAGGCAGTAACGCCGGCTTTGTTGCAGCGCCTATAAATCAATGGCCTATATAATGCAGCGTAGCATAGCAGCCAGTCCGGTGTGTAACAGCGTGTGACGTCACGCGATATTTTAAAATCGGTGTTCGTCCAGTATTTAGGATGCTACATTTTGTGACTAAAAACGAAAAACCGATTTTTTAACTTTAGTGTGCCTTTAATGAATTGAGAAAGACAAGCTCCACAAAAATCTGAAAAAAACATCTATAGAGTATCATTGAAAAAAAATTCGATGTCGTATCTGTTATATTTATTTTAATGTACTTATAGAGGTTAACATAAATAAGTAAATATTTAGAAAATCAGTTTTTTTTATTTTTCAAAGAAACGGGAATAATGGAATTTGTTGGGCTGTATTTCAAAGACGAGGGGAGTCCCGTTGAATTATTTCGACAGGACTTTCCTCGCCTGAAATACAGCTTTTCGACCAATTTTTTATTTCTGAAAAACAAATTACAACCGACTTCAGCCTCGATATACTTCTCCCTATTTCCTGCTGTACATCGACGTACGAGTATATAACTAATCCAGGAGTGATAACTTTTTTGTAACGGACGAGCATTTAATGACTAGACAATTCAAGCTTACCCAATCAATTATAGACATTTGCAAGAATGTTGTTGTGTAACAACCCAGTCTTAAAAAGGTCCATTAACATAATCTCTAATATCAAATGGAGACGATGGGTAACCATGGCCGCTTATGGTATAATAAGGATATATTTCCGAATCAGTAGTCATATCATTGTGTCAAAGACTTAGTAGTCTCACGCTCCTATGTGTTACCTTACTTAAACAAATAGATTTAGAGCGTGTGGAACTCTGCCAATCTGTGGGGTAGCATCCTAATTTACAAAATCCATGCTCCGATGGGACTACTAGAGTGGTTTTACTAACAGATACTGTAGCTGCAGCAAAAGTAAGAAAACACATTTAGCTTAACTAAGATATGTTTATATTTTATTTGTATTGAATATTTTTGTAGAAATAACTACACCTTTAAAAGTACAAAAAAAGTTACATGTACAAGTTATTTAAGAAAAATGATATCAAACACTAAAAAAGATCGAAATGAACTAACTCTAAATACATATGTTAGATAAGCCGTAATGCTTAAATGCAATTTTCCACTAATAAAAGGCATTTTTCTTGAGATGAATTAATAATTTCTGTTACCAAAACTTAAAAACTGTGACAGAAGATCTATTGGTAAGGGGAATATGATAGTTGAATTTTTCTCTCCTGCTATATTATTTAACGTCTGGAGGTACCGCAACTGGAAGAAATATATAACATTTTTAATTATCCACAATTCCCATTTACAACAAAAATACCTGCAAGGCTGATGGGGACTCACTAATAACATCAGCAGCTTCTTTTAACGCTCTAGAAGCTTTCATCTCACCTTCAGCTGCTATGACCTTAGCTCTAGCTTCACGAGAGGCTTCACCTTCAGCCGCCATAGCCCTCTGCAATTCCACCGGCAACCTCACATCCTTTCTAAAATAAAAAAAATCATCAACAAACCCTCACATCGTCTAGAGCATTTTTACATTTCAACCCTCTCTACCTTTACTCCCCAGGGACCCGTAGCTGCATCTAGGCTAGTTTGCATAACATGAGATATAGTTTCACGATCTGATAAAACATCTGATAAGTTTCGTGTTCCCAAAATGTTTCGAAGAGTTGTCATTGCAAGAAGTTTTGTGGATTTGCTGCAAATGCAAACATTTTTGCCAGAAGTAAATCCTGTGAAAATGTATTTACCTGTAATTTTCTACTTGGACCACAGAAAGTAGCGGATCTTGAATTTTGTAATAAATCACAGCGTCTACTTTTACTGTGACGGAGTCTTTGGTAAGAATCTAAATATTAAAAATACACTGGACAGGCAATTTCTGTTAAAATGTAATTACCTCTTGTGGTGGAACATCGAAGGAAATTGTTCTTAGATCGACTTTGATATAAGTATCGACACATGGTAGGATGAAAAATATACCGGGTCCTCTAGTACCTCCAGATCTTAATCTTCCCAAACGGAAAATAACGGCTCTTTGAAATTCTTTGACGACCTTAAAGTCTAACTGGTTATTTGTTCGTTTATTGGTTATGTAGTGTCTTACTTTGAAACACCAAAAAATTGAGAAGGGGAAGGTAAGAACTAAGAGAATCGAAGATCCCAGAACTGCAAGAAACTCCACGCAACCCATGTTTTGTCAACTTAAATGCGGTTAATCTGGGAGAGTTCATCTCATTTTAGATATTTATCGCATGTAGAATAGTGATAGTAATAGTAAAAAGATACATATATATATACGGCAATTTTTTTAATTAGTTTAAATCTGCAAATCCTCTTCCCGTATTCATTAATTTATTTTATTTATGACTATATGCAGTCTTTCAACAAATAATTTTTTTTCTGACATCTGCGTTTTACATGTGCTATATATCTAGCCGTTATTTTTGTTTGGATGCAACATTTTTTGCCTTCCGAATTTTACCATCAGAACAGCTTACATTAGCTTACTGTACAGAGAGAAAGAAAATCCGAAATAATGATGACGCGAATAATAAGAATGTTAATTAACCTTTGAGCAAAAACTTAAAACATTGTTAAATAAAAATAAAATTTGTAAGCATGGTTTTTTATCTACTTTGTCTTTCCTTTTTCATTTTGTACAAAATTATTCGTAATACATGAGTGCAATAAAAGCAAGGGCATTATCTGAGTTGTGGAAACGCACGAGTACGTATATTAATTATTTTTCTCATATAAATTACAAAATTTAATCTGCAACCGCCAAATATGTTAAAAAAATAAACATATATAGGAGTAGATATTAACTTAGACGTGTACAGTATAAAACAACTTGATACATTTCGTTAAATGAGTCTTTAAAATACAAATTAAAAAGTTGTGTTGGGACACCTGTATATTTTAAACACCAGTTTTCTTTGTATTGTGTTTTTTGCAAATCGAAGATTTTTAGCAAGGTTTTAATAACAACACTTACTTAATAACATCAGTCTGCTTGAAAGATACACACACATAACAGCTGGCACGCAAAAGAGTCACACATTTATATGTTCCAGGAAAATATATTACGCGCTTTTGTTTCGTCCTTCAACTTTAAGATGGCTCAACTACTTCAAAAGCATTTGAAATCGGGATAGTGTTAGTATGAGATATTGCGAACAGAGGGTAGGTACAGCACTTTCTTCACAGCAAATGTCAAATGTGAATTTATTTCAAGGTTATTTTATAGTAACTAATAAAGAGCGATGTGGTGAGTTTTAAAGACTGTGTAAATCAGTACATGCGTGCACATGAACAGTGCGGTAGGGTATCGATCAATTGGTTGTGTTTTTCAGGTGTAATAAACACCTATATTTAGGCGGCAAATACCCATTGCACATGTCGAAAATTTCGAGCGAACACTTGTCATGTATAAAACGCTCGACCTTGATCAGAGTTCGAACAAAGTTTAGACATTTAGATATTTATTATTACAGAAATCACCTATTTACATTGATATTTTAATAACATAGAAATTAAAAATAAGCACAAAAACTAAAAGAACTAATATTCAATTTATACATAAAGTGATGAACCTAACTAAATTTTACCTATAACAGACAAGAACCATAAAGATTTTGAAGACCCAAATAAATTAAATGAATTAGACGAAGCAAACTTATTTCCTAATTCCATAAATCTCGTAATTGCATGATTTAAAGATAAATTAGTTTTCGATAAAGGCACCCTAAAAATTTTAAAACTACGAGTGCTACTTACATCAGAATGAGGAACATAAAAAGATAATTTTGACAATAAACATGGTGAGTTTATATAAGAATTAACAAGCCCGTGGAGTACACACCCATCTGCTAAAGTCCTCCTCTAATCTATTCTAATGATACTTAAATTAATGCAACGAAGAAATTTTTTCTGAACTCTCTCCAGCAAATCAATGTCTACATCGAAGTATGGATGCCAAAGTGGCGAACAATACTCCAATTGAGATCTGACTAAAGAACAAAAAAGGGTTCTTAAAGAGGAAGTCCTCATAGCTTTCTTGAATATATGTATAATTGTAGTGACTCTTAAATGTTAGTTTCGAATCGAAAATTACACTAAGATCTTTTATCTCATTTACAACTTTTAAGGGAACATTTTCTAAACTGTATGTGTATATAAATGGATTTTTCAAGTTACAAAATGACGTAGCGTAGCATTTGTGAGTATTCAAAAAAAGCTGGTTATTCAGACACCATTTACGAAGTTCAGCCAAGTCGGAATGTAAGGCCAATGCATCTTCTAAAGAACGTATTTGTTTGAAAATTTTAAGGTCATCCGCAAACATTAAGAAATTAGAATATTTAATACAATCTTCTAAATCATTAATGAAAAGCAAGAAAAGAATTAGTCCGCAGTACGACCCTTGCGGAACTCCAGATGTGACGCCAAAAGTTTGAGATATAAAATTTCCAGTCTTAACTTGTTGATATCTGTCCGAAAGAAAGGAATGCAACCACTTGATAGTGTCTGATCTAAATCCGAGATGCATCAGTTTTGAGATCAAAACACTGATTGACTCTATCAAAGGCCTTAGCAAAGTCCGTGTATATCGAATTAACCGGTATCTTTTCCTGAAAGGATTCGCTAATAAAAGAATAGTAAATCAGCAAATTAAATAGGGAGGATTTGCCTTTAGTAAAACCGTGTTGTTAAGTACAAAGAATCGAAGAAGACATCCATTGTAGTTGTACGGAGACTATTTCATGCAGGATCTTTGGGATTACCGACTGATTACAGACTCCCCTGTAATTTTCCACTTTAGTTTTAACACCAGATTTGAAAATTGGAGTTACATAGCTATGTTTCCACAAATCTGGAAACTTAGATTCACAAATAGATGATTCGAACAACAAAAATAATGGTAGTTAAAATGTAAATACAGTTTTTCAAAACTATACTAGGATTCCATCCGGACCTGGCGAGCAAGTTGTTTTAAGATTACTGATGGCTTGAAACGTCGGAAATAGTAAATTTTAAGCCATTGTCAAGGACATTTACACTATTCTGCTCAACACAATCGAAGTTAACAGTAGAACTGTTTACGTAAACCGAAGAAAAATATTCTGCAAAAAGGTTTGAATTATCAAATTCATTGTCAGCTGATTTATTCCCAAAAGACATATAATTAGGTATTCCACAGTCTTTGTTATTATCCCGGATAAATTTCCAAAAATACTTTGGGTCACATGCCATACTAGCATCTACCTTAGTATTGTAAGAATCAAAAAGGCTTTGATTAAGATCTTTAGTATTCAATCTTAGTGTCTTAAAATAAAGATAATCTTCAAGTTTACTAGACTTCTTATACTTGGAATGGGCTAACTTCTTTTGTTGAGACAGATTTCTAAGGTCGTTGTTAAACCATCTAGGATAATGTTTATTGATTTTATTGGTTTTCTTTGGAACACAATGATCAAGGGCATCAAAAAGAATGTCGTAAAAAAGAGAAACTTTTTCGTCCAAAATCAATTCATTAAAGCATGTTGCCCAATCAACAGATGCCAAGAAATTATTTAAAGAACAATAATCACCATTACTAAAGTCGAACACAACTGAAAAGGTAAAAAGCTTTCAGAATCATATGAAAAAGACCAGGCATATCCATTAATTGATGACTACTTATACATATTAGACAAGAGTTCAAGTTGTGTACTCCTATGAATTAAAACTGCCTCGCCGCTCTTTAGTAACTAAGTTTCTGCATTAGCTATAGTTCGTAGACATATCTGTTACAGGACATGTTATGATCTACTATCGGTAATATTCCTCCTCATGTACTTTCGACTCCAATGTGAGTAGGTATTTTGTGACTCCAATTGAACGTGAAGCATTGAGCTATTTTAGTTTATTTTCCCAAAACACGACCTTATCGACGAAATACACTTTTAAAAGTGAGTGCAATAGTTTAATTTTTATCCAGGATGACAACCCACACATTTCGCCAAAATTGTAACATGGAACTCTTTGTTGTGGTTTTTTTTTTGGCGGAATGCGTTCAAATGCAAAGTAGTGAACTTTAAGGTTAGATCAAAATGCAAAGTATGAAGATCACACTGTTTATTTTTCCAATTCTGGGGTGGGAAAACCTGAAAATCAGCTATAAAAACCATCTCCAACTTTCAAAAATGAAATCAAATCTTCCATATCGATACAAATTTGATAGTGAATTCTTGGCCAAAGAGGTCTTATCTGAACAGTATTATACAGGATTATTTTAAATGTTTCTTACCTCGCACGTGGATTAAAACAGTTTAGGTCTATCTATTTACGTGCTTTCCACTTTAGTTTAAGCCACCTACGATGTAAAACACTTTTATAACAACCCTGTACTTTATGATGATATTAAAGTTTATCAGACAATATACCAAATTTTGCACAGATTCTTTGTCTCATTTATCGTTTGGATATCCATTTTTCGCGCAGTTGTTGGTCCCTAAAATTTTGCATCACGTCACTTCGTTACATTTTTTTTTACATTTCGTGTCAACAAGTAACTAGAAGGTTCTTTTTATCGCTGTATACATATATTTTTTTAATAATAAAATAATTTTTTAGAGTAATGTCTTAGGGCATCAAAAAGTTCAGGGCTCCTGGCGATCACTGCGTAGCCGGGCGGGCCAGACCGACGTTGTAATGGCACAATTTACGTTGTAATTTTTAAACTTTTTACGATTTCCTAGAATAATAAATTATGGTTACATATACTACCAATTAGTGTTATTTGCTAAGATTTGGAATATGTATTCACATTTCAATTTTCAATCCGAAATGAAACCTCTCATTCCTACCTACATCTGCACTTTGAGTGATGCTCTAAGCAGGGGTTTTCACACTATCGTCCCCTTAGTTGTGAGTTTGGCGTAGCACAGGTACTGAACGAAATCATTAACGCTAACATAATGAAAGCATTTAATTTTATTGAACACTAACTGTTACTTGTAGCTCCGCTTGCGAACTTTCATCCCCAGTTTTAGCCCCTTAAGGTTGAAATTTCCAAAACCATTTTCTTAGTGGGTGCTTACATTACACATTGATTAAATACATATAGATAGACCCATGCTATTGTTTGGAGCGAACAGGCCAACGGCCGGCGAACAAGAGATGGCGCACCAACAGTCGGCCGTCAAACGCCGGCGAAAAGCTTGGACACCAATCGCGCGCGTAGATAACCCAAATCGCAGCAACAATACATTTAATAAAGCTACCACTCGACAGAGGGCGACGAAAACAATGTGTAAAAATCTCATAGTAACCATTTATATAATTTGCAACGTTGCCAGATGAGCCTAGCACAACTTTGCCGTTATTTCTAGTCGATTAGATTTTATTTCGTTTAAAATTTTCTGGTGAATAAATGGAATTATTATAATGAATAAACAATACAAACAAATTATTACTTGTTATTTTAAATATTTGTTAGTGTTGATGAAAACATAAATGGTAATTAAAGTTATTCTAAATACGGTCCGGTCCGGTAGCTCAAATTTTACAGTACGAGTAATATGTTTCAGGACGAGTAGGTAGCCGAGTCTTTAATTTCGAAACGAGTACTGCGAAAAGAGTTACCGGACGTATGTTGTTATGTATTTTATTTCATACTGTCAACATACTTTTTTATTCGATAATATTATTATTATTTTGAGAAAAAATCCAAATCGAGTCACTTTTTCTGACATCGTTAGCAACCGCTCTTTGGTAAATGTTTTAATTTGTTTATTCGTGCAAATCAGCATCATATGTTTAAACACATAGTACTTATAACACTTTACAGGACTTATTGTTTTGTATAATCCGACTCGATGGACGAATGTTTTGTGCAATCCGTCTCGAAGGACCAATGTTTGTGCAACTCGGCTCGTCCTACCAGTATTTTTTGTAATCTGGTTGATACGACAATGTGATACCGAATTGTACTTTGATATTGCTCCAAGGACCTTTGTTTTCTTGCGTGCGAGATAATAGACAGCGTTCGGTTTCGATGTTTAATACAGGACGGTTACAGAAGTACTAAATTTACATTTGTATTTACAATAACAGGTAAAGCAAAAGAGACCCAAAAGGGTCAGTGGCCGCTTCCGGAAATGGAAGACTTGTCCTTTTTGGCCACGGAGGTAGAAGAGTGTCTCTTCTACCTCCGTGTTTTTGGCTCAATTTTATCGGACTTGTCCGTTTTTTTTATTTTACCGGAATAGTTCGATCCAGTAAAACGTCAAACTTGACATAGTATGAAGTAAAATAAATAAATTTTATTCAATTTTGACATGTAAACAAACGTTTATTTTGCCGTCAGTAGGCCACTAAAGCTTTGGTTTATCCGGTAGCACCATAAAATTTTTAAACCGCTAGCGAAATAAAATTTTTATTTTGCTGTTTTAAAACCATGGTTACCATTTCTGTAATTTCTCCAATGCCTTGCTGCTCTTTCCATCTAGGGAACTTTTGATACACTTTCTGATTTGCTCTTTTTTGGGAGCAAGTTTTGCCGTTGGAATCTTGCATGATTTTGCAATTTTTCGATAATTTTAGTTTGCTTAAAATAAACAAACACCGTCGCCAGAGTCACATACTACACACACACACACCTGATATTGTAACCTTTTCTTGAAAAATCGGTAATAAATTCAGTGAAACATCTTTGTGCCTTAATTCCTATTGGTAAACTGGGATTTTGAATAGAGGTCGCAGGAAAATTTTGTATGGTTTTATGGTTTATTTACATAATTTTCTTATTTACAATGAATGTTTTTGATATATAATACAAGTTCTTGATATTATTTATTTTAATTACATTTAATAAACCATAAAACCACAAAAATCTTTTTTTAACACAAATTATATTTCAATAAATTTTCAGTAGCGAATTATTATCGATACACTTAATTGTATTTACATCATAAAATTTATTTATTTTACTTCATACTATGTCAAGTTTGACGTTTTACTGGATCGAACTATTCCGGTAAAATAAAAAAAACGGACAAGTCCGATAAAATTGAGCCAAAAACACGGAGGTAGAAGAGACACTCTTCTACCTCCGTGGCCAAAAAGGACAAGTCTTCCATTTCCGGAAGCGGCCACTGACCCTTTTGGGTCTCTTTTGCTTTACCTGTTATTGTAAATACAAATGTAAATTTAGTACTTCTGTAACCGTCCTGTATTAAACATCGAAACCGAACGCTGTCTATTATCTCGCACGCAAGAAAACAAAGGTCGTTGGAGCAATATCAAAGTACAATTCGGTATCACATTGTCGTATCAACTAGATTACAAAAAATACTGGTAGGACAAGCCGAGTTGCACAAACATTGGTCCTTCGAGACGGATTGCACAAAACATTCGTCCATCGAGTCGGATTATACAAAACAATAAGTCCTGTAAAGTGTTATAAGTACTATGTGTTTAAACATATGATGTTGATTTGCACGAATAAACAAATTAAAACATTTACCAAAGAGCGGTTGCAAACGATGTCAGAAAAAGTGACTCGATTTGGATTTTTTCTCAAAATAATAATAATATTATCGAATAAAAAAGTATGTTGACAGTATGAAATAAAATACATAACAACATACGTCCGGTAACTCTTTTCGCAGTACTCGTTTCGAAATTAAAGACTCGGCTACCTACTCGTCCTGAAACATATCACTCGTACTGTAAAATTTGAACTACCGGACCGGACCGTATTTAGAATAACTTTAATTACCATTTATGTTTTCATCAACACTAACAAGTATTTAAAATAACAAGTAATAATTTGTTTGTATTGTTTATTCATTATAATAATTCCATTTATTCACCAGAAACTTTTAAACGAAATAAAATCTAATCGACTAGAAATAACGGCAAAGTTGTGCTAGGCTCATCTGGCAACGTTGCAAATTATATAAATGGTTACTATGAGATTTTTACACATTGTTTTCGTCGCCCTCTGTCGAGTGGTAGCTTTATTAAATGTATTGTTGCTGCGATTTGGGTTATCTACGCGCGCGATTGGTGTCCAAGCTTTTCGCCGGCGTTTGACGGCCGACTGTTGGTGCGCCATCTCTTGTTCGCCGGCCGTTGGCCTGTTCGCTCCAAACAATAGCATGGGTCTATCTATATGTATTTAATCAATGCATTACATGAGACACCTACTGTCCAAATTTCACGTCTGCGTTAATTAATCAAACTGTAGCGGAACAATAACACGTCGGTAAGCGTTGAAAAGATAAGTCGTCTCGTGGTGGTCTGGATGCTTGCCCGAAATGCAAGAGGCGTGGGTTCAGTTCCCACCAAGGTAACATTTTTCTCCGCTTACCCACAAAACCTTTACATACAACAGCTCCGCTTGCGTGAAGGTCACCATTAAGACAAATTATTTTTCACCCTCTGATAAGGTAAATATAAATATTCAACCCCCCTTTCTCCGTGAATCCGTCTGTCTTAAAAACTCACGGAACCCTCGTACAAACTTTCATCTCTATCTTACTCGCTTAAGGGTGGAATTTCCAGAAATGCTTTCTTAGTAGGTACTTACCTTACAAAAGGAATCTATTACTATTGTTCAAATTTCATGTTTCTAACTTCAGTAGTTTAGGTTCTGCATTGATGAATCTGTCAGTCTGTTAATCAGTCAGGACAAACACTTTTATATGTATATATAGTTAATGAGGTTGTTAAAACAACAGATTGTTCCACAAAATCAATTTTATTACCTATCATTGCCAACGGTGTCTACATTTTATTTTTAATATATTTTTAATGCATGAGGAAACAATACATTCTATGTCGAAATCACTACTGGATATGGGTTGAACTCCAGTGATTTGAGAAATCACTTCTTGTTCTTCATTTTCAGTTATGTATTCGAGGGGCGGTTGGTGCCGGAGGGCACAAGGGCACGTCCCCCCCAAAATTACAACGTCTGGACATGGTAAAATAATAATTTTCAGTATTTAAAAAATTATCCGGAAATTTGTGTATTTTTTTATCTCTCTCCACTTGTATAAAATGTATCAAAACTTACATCCATAAATCCACATACATCTAAAGACGTATGTTATTTCTGACGAAATGCTGATAAGAGCCGGGCACAGAGATCGAGAATCATAGCTGATTTAGATGTTTTGTTTACACCACTGCCCTAAAAAACACACCTCCTCACAACTGGACTGCGGACCCATTCCAACCGTGCTCTGCGGGTTTTAATTTTCATTCTGCGCGAACACGTACGATAAATATTCTTGTATAATCTTCTCGGTAATACAGACATTCGGAAACAACTACACACCGCCTATATCTAATACTATTAAACGAGCAAAGTTTGTATATATATATTTATATATATATATATAATGGGTTTCTCGAAAACGGCTCTAACGATTTCGATGAAATTTACAGGTTAGGGGTTTTTTGTGTCAAAAAATCGATTGATCATAGTTTTAACTTCTGAAAATTACAGCTTCATGCATTTTCAGCAATTTTCAGGCAGTGAATTATATTTGTTGCTAGGCAACTTCAGATGACACTACACGAACACGAGATTGTTTTATAAGAGAAGTTTGGGTGACAGTCTGACAGTACGTTTGATGTACCTTTTTATCTTCAATTGTACGTACCGAAACATACTCCACTGTATAGCGGACGTTAAAATTCACCTTCTGAGGTGAGAAAATTAACGGAAAACTAAAGAGTGAGCGGATAAAAGGCACACGAAAGTACGTTGGATTGAGATTATTTTGTCAAGCATTCATTTCAGAGGTTTCACGGTCGGAGTCAATGTGTGATCGTTTTCCGGGATGGGACCGTGTTATTTGAGTTTTTGGGCTCAACGTTTCGCACACTTTCGTAAGTCGCATCTTCGGGAGCAGGGTTTAGATTGAGAAATTAGGATTAACGCAAAAGAGCACGGTAACTCAGTATGATAACCACACCAGAGGCGAAACTCTTCTGGCAGTAAGAATGTAGTTGTGACCTTTTTCTAGAGTCGAGAGAGAGAACTAGGAAAAAAAAAGAACGACAGAGAGAAAACTTGGGTAACAAATGAAATTGTAATAAATGTCAAACAATAATTCCAGTTTTCTGTTCTTTAATCTCTACATGTCACTTATCACTGTTTAAAACAAAGACTGCTTATGGAATTTCTTTTTTAATGTGTATTTTTAATTAGCGCGTCTACTTCAAAATGCATACTATACGCATATTTATCTGTCCTAATCTGATCTAATACTACCAAACGAGCCGAGTGAAGCTCGGTCAACCATATATTATTAATAATATTCGGGTACATACGCAAGGGTCGACAAAAATCGCCATATATTACGCCGATTGATAATGTGCATAAAATTTTGTGGAGTGTTTGAACTTGCTTTACCTGGACATGACGAAAGCAGGGAATCACAAAATCCAGGTATATTTCAAGGTCTGATTGATTTTACGGCTGAATTGGACTCTGCTTTATCAATCATTTGAAAGAAGCAACGGTTTTTAAAGAAACGCCTAAAACTTTTCAAAATGAACTTTTAGATGCCATCAACGTAAAGTTTTAACCGAAGGCAAAAAGGTACATGGAGAAATCCTTTTTTACTTTTATTGAATGTATATTTTTGTATTTATTGCCGTCGCCAATTTCGTCTACCAATTGGTAATAACAACCTGTTTTATATCTTCATAGTTAACTCATCAATCAAATTGTGTCCCTCCATTTCAAAAGGTCACGAGCCGCCACAGATGTATTCATAACCACCCTCTTCGGATTGCATCGTCCAAAATACGTATGTTCCTTTTGAATTTAGTCATTTTCCACGTTTTTGCATGTTTGCATACATTTATCCAATTTTAAACTGTTATTTCATTAAATCTTTGCCTGGCCAAATTGTCAACATCTCGTAACTTAAACGGGAGATTTTGTGTTGCTACCCAATTTTTTACCATGGTCCAAACCTTTTCTAATTGATTTAATTCAGGATGATACGGTGATAAACGTAACACAGCATGATCATGTTTCGTCATGATATTATCCAACTTATAACATGGATTTTTAATATAATATATATCATAAAACAAAATATTATAGTTATTTATGTACCAAGGGCACAAAGAAGATGTTTATATTCGAGGGCAACGTTTACAAAATCGAGGGCCTCTGGCCCGAGATTTATAAACATCAAGTTGTGCCCGTGGTGCATACAAACTTTTATTTTTCACGAGAAAATCTAAAAAAAAGACTAATTTCTACAGGGTGCCGCATCCAAGTCTGGATATAGGGAATTAACATGGGAATTGGTTTTTATTTTATAATATCTCCCCAGATCACTTTGAAGCTATTATTGAGTGATGCCTTTGTGGAGGTCGAAGAGGGCTATCGGCCAGTATTTTTTTCAAATCGTTGCATCGCGCTCATTCACTGTAAAAAGGTTTTAAAAATGGTGTTTTGAAATTCGCGCCCAATCCGATTTGTCGCGAAGTGTTCCGTCGTACTGTCGAAGTTCGGCGATCGCGTCTTTCCAATAACCATGCAAAATCCAAATGTCAAAGCGAAATTAGAAATTATTCTCATCAGAAATCAACGAACAACTCAAACTGAATTATTTTATCCAGTGTGATGATTATTGTAGGACAAATTAAACGGAATAAATGCAGAAATTGGTCCATTCATTCGTCATAGTGCGCGACCCCGTCAAACGGGCCATTTCGAACTACACTGAGACCGTATCCAAAAAGCCCGAGATGAAGACTTCGAGCAGCTGGTCTTCCTCAAAACCCCATCAAAGTCCATCGGCAGTATTGTGACATTTTCTGGGAGCCATCAAGCTAGGAATATACACGCACTGCCTCACTCAGTAATCACTGAACGACTCAAATTGAATTGTTTTATCCAATATGATGATTATTGTAGGTCAATTTAAACGGAATAAATGCACAAACCGCACCAAATATTTTATTAGGTTATGTTGCTGGTGCTGGTCGAGTCTTTATTACTAAAATCTCATTAAAATGCCATGTTCTACTGCGATTAGATGAAAAATCGAGGGCCCGCTTTTCTTATTGTGTGATGATAAGATTTACCATCAAAACAGCTGGCGCTTTTGAAGAGGACCTTTTAATGAACCATTTAGATAACTACAAATAACAAAACTTAACAATTGTTGATGAATTAAGTAGTGAAATATTGTACGAATCTGGAGAAGTATTGCACTATTTTCAAGAATTGCTCAAAAACACTGCTCTCAGCAGCTGTACAGTAAGTAAGCCGATCTTCAAAACTCCTACACGTGTTGATCAGCATTTTAGTTGAAATCTGAAGACAATATTGCTGGACTGCTTGTTTCAGCGCTTCTCTGTTTGTATAGCTTGTCTGAATGCAGATGGTCGTGAAGAAATCTCCAAAGAAAAAATTTCTCAGGGGTTTAGATCTGGCGATTGCACAGGCCAATGGGGCGGTGCAAACTTTCCATTCCAACATTGCGGAAAAATACTGGTTCAAATAAACAACATTTATGCGAGTTGTATGGCTGGAGATTTGGTCCTGGATGTAAAAGACCTGCTGCAGATGCCGCACCCTTCGAGTCCCAGGAAGTATTTGCTGAGCTAGCATATTATTCTACTTCTGAGCATTCAATCCGAATTCGATGAAAAAAGGTGCAATGACATGATGTCCTAGAAGCCCCAGTCATACACTGACAATTGCACGCCATTGATAACGAAGGTCATGGACCACGTGAGGGTTGTGTAATGCTCAAATTTAATCGTTCTAACGATTATAACTTCCCTTAAGACCAAATGAACGTCAGTAAAACAAATGTTCCTCAAAAACTCTCCATCAGCCTAGATTCTCTCAAGCGTTCCTTCGTAAAACTCTATATGTGAGAAGTAGTCTTCAGGCTTCAATTTTTTGTCATGATGCTTTTTGAAATTCTTCTATCTCATCTGTTTAAGATCCCTAGAAAACGTCGTGCCCACCTGATTTTATGTAATTTTTATCACCTTTGAAAATAAATGTAACTTTATTTTGCGAAATATTATTTTTATTTTTGTTGTTGTTAACACAATAAACAAATAAAACAGTAATACAAAACTTTCTGAATCCCAAAACACATTCGTAATAGAGAAAAATACTTTAAAATGTTGATGAGTCAATGTTCTACATTTCTCTCTCAAAAATTTCCTGTAATGAAGATGTTTCCTGGAGGCAAAAAATCCATCCCTGCTTAACGAATGTAAAATCAATTGACTTCCAATCTTTAGTGATTCCAAAAAAAAGGGGGAAATTTATCCAAATTACCTACTAATTAAATTAACCGTTGAAGAACATGCAGGCCCCCGCTTTTTCATCTAATCGCAGTAGAACATAGCATAACCTAATAAAATATTTTGTGCAGTTTGTGCATTTATTCCGTTTAAATTGACCTGCAATAAATCATCACACTGGATAAAATAATTCAGTTTGACTTGTTCGTTGATTTCTGATGAGAATAATTTCTAATTTCGTTTTGACATTTGGATTTTGCATGGTTATTGGAAAGACACGATCGCCGAACTTCGACAGTACGACGGAACACTTCGCGACAATTCGGATCGGGCGCGAATTTCAAAATACGATTTTTAAAACCTTTTTACAGTGTATGAGCGCGATGCAACGATTTGAAAAAAATACTGGCCGATAGCCCTCTTCGACCTCCACAAATGCATCACTCAATAATAGCTTTAAAGTGATCTGGGGAGATATTATAAAATAAAAACCAATTCCCATGTTAATTCCCTATATCCAGACTTGGATGCGGCACCCTGTATAATTAATTAGTAAAAAAAAAAATTTACGTGGCGTTGATTTTGTTGTCAAGGAGATTCTATGTTTATTGCAAACACGGCGTCTATTCACGGTGTCAACACGTATATTTTCGACCGCGGAAATGAATGAGGAAAATTGTGAAATTCCAGAAAACATTGTGAAGAAAGCGCAAAAAGCCAATGAAAATGTGTTACCTGGAACATCAGGATCCATATATGAAAAAGAATACAAAATTTTCCTTAATTGGAAGATTAAGAAGTGGCTTACTTCCAAGAATTGGTGAGTTATTCTGTTTATAAAATAATTATTTAACTGTGTTCTTCATTTTTAGTCAGAAAAATATTCACCCAGTTCCTTATGGTGAAAATACTCGATGGTCAAGACAACTTTAAGAGTAAACGACAACATAGACCTAGTCGGCCATGCATAGACATTTCTAATTATCATCGTTTGACATATTTCAAAAAAAAACCCAAAAGGTTATGTGGCAAAAAAATCCCGAGTTTTGACTGGCGAACAAGTCATGCAATTTCTAAAAGATGCTTCCGACAACAGATATTTACTTCAGAAGGTAAACTAAGTTATTTTTTGATGATTGTAATTAATTTAAATACGAATCTTTTATGCTGTAAAGGTAGTTGGAGGATGAGTGAACACAATTCAAGATTTTTATATATTTGGTGCTAGCAGAATGGAAGCAGTGGCAGAAATAATTCCAATAGAGGCACGTCCGAAAAGTTTAAGTTTACCTGAATAGCTTGGTATGAATAGCAAGTTTGTAAATTGTAATTTGTGTCTTCGTTATTAAATAAATTGTCAAAAAATAAATAAGTAGTTAGAAATAAACAATTTTTTTTTAATTTTTGTTTAATTCGGTTTAGCAAAATAGGGCATAATGAGAGGGCGTAATAACTCTTTATGCCCGCTCATTGTGCCCCGGATATAAGATGCCGCTTTACGTTTATCAAATCATGGATATAAAACAAACATTATATACGAGTGAAAAATACAAATTATTATTACGTCATTAAAATAACGTTTTATTATTCTGGTTTTGTCATAGAGTAAATCGGATATTTTTTGCTTGAATCCGTTTTACTATATCTTTTTTGAGGGTTGTGGACACTGGTTCTTTATCTAGTCGGACGTTGTTATATGAGGCACTGTCGGTACTGACGCGGAACACTGTGGCTAACTTGGTGTCAGTTGTGTCTTTATCCATCTAAAAAAGTTTTCAGCATCCATATCATCGTAGTAATTTGGTATATGTTCCCGTTTCACCACCTACATGCACCACGATTAAGCGACGCCCTTTACCATATGCTATCATTGTTTTCAAGTACTCTATTCGTTTGTAACGGATGTTATGATTCCATCAAGGTATTTCTATTATCGAATTTTCTATTTAAAACACATTTTGTGCATCAGTCCCCATAATGACGTCAAATCTCCCTTAAATTCTATTTTAGCTGTTATCTTTGCTATACTGCCTTTAACTTTTACTAGAAAACGATATGTCCATTATGATTAATTTGTGTTTATTTATAGCATTCAAACAGTACTTGCCACGGCCTTTGAAATATAACTAACACACTGTACATGCCAGTTAATCGACCGAAACTTTCAAGTACTTACATAAGTAAAAGTTAATCATTTTTTGTGTAATTAATTAAATGAATTAAGTCGTTAATTAAAGGAGTTGTTGATAAATTTGTATAATATGTTTGGAATGAATAAACAAATATGACATAAATGGAGCTGTAAATTTATTTACATAATTATATTCATTACAAAAATTTGTTCGCATAATTTAATAATAACATTTATTTGATATGTAACGTACATTTATCGCAAGTTTCACTGGGAACTTCGTGCAAACAAAACAGTGTTTATTACCTACACAGAATCACAACAATAAATTAGTTACGGCCTGCGCTAAAATAAAATACTGTAACACAATCATTTTTCTTAATTAATAAAAATCCTTGATACAAATTACTTAGCAGTAACAAAATCTGGTGGCATATGCCCACTATCCCCCAAACATCTCAATATTACTCTCCCACTTGGTGTTATCGACAGCCACGTAATGCTAGCATGATTTAAAGACATCCTCAACCAAGCTTCAGCAGGCAATTGTAACGCTCTAAAACCAAAATTATTCTTTAGTGAACTTATATTTTGTTATTCTTACAATAACAAAAATTAAACTCACCTACAAACAAAATACCGGATCACGTTAGCATGACAAACCAGCAAAATGTACGAATCCTCCTGCTGCTTAGGAGAGGCTCGGTGAAAATACTTGCGGAACGCAGCCTCTATCCTTGCACCATCAACAAAAAACTTCTAACCAGTAAAAATCAATAACTACTCCATCGAGTTGTTAAAATACTTACATGCATTTCCTGCTTCCAGTGACCCACTGGAGGCTCCGGAGGAATTGGGGCCCCTTCAACCAAGAGGTCGCAGCTGTTAACAGGTACTTGTGGTAAACAGGTCGATATAATAGAGCCAGTTTCTTGGGCTCTAGACATAGTGGATTTGACCATGCTAGTGTACGGAAATCCCAATTCTTGGAGTCTTTTCCCAGTGTACTCGGCTTGCACTTTTCCTAAGCGTGTTAGGGTTCGTTCTGCATCAGTCTGCCCTTCAACATTATACTGACCATGGCGGATCAAAATTATGTGTCTTACTGATTTGGGTTTTTGAGACATAATTTCTTCGTTTATGCGGTTGCTTTCTGTTTCATTTTTGTATACTTTGGAATTAATAAGATATTTTGGGGAGCGACTAAAAGCGAAATAATAAATTATCACTAGTCAAAAAAAGGATTTTTTTACATATTACAATTGTACTTTTTTTTTCACCCGATTAGTGTCAAATACTAGAAGAAACAGTGGCTGTCTGATCATTTTGCGGTATTCTTATATGTCACAACACTCGAACCACGCTTTTTTGGCCTTTAAACGAGTCTTACTTGAGAAATTTACATATGCAATTTTATGCATAACGTCAGTATGTAAAATGTATAGTGCATAGATATTCAGATGAATTTTACTACTTCGTACCTTACTTGACTTTGGGATTGTTTATGACGTTCCTAAAGCACTTCAATCACGAAAGTTACAGAACCGTATTTGAAAATACTTTTGAAATGATGAAGCACTTATTCGAGAAAATTAGTTATTAGTTTAATATTTTCTCGCAGTAATTTTATTCTTCTAATATAGATTCTGCCAATTCCTTACTTTTGTTGACTGAAGACCCTTTGTTTAACGATCACTATTATACTCAAACCCAAAAACGGATTGAGAAGATATTTTCTTGGCACCTTATATCTGTCTTGTATTCGTTAACCGTTGTAAATATATGTACTTCTCAGGAAAATTTTCAGTTTATGAAGCATTGTCCATCTAGGTACAAATCCATCCACGCATGGTTGCAAACGATTTAAAAACCATTTTCTTTGTAAATAGTTAAATAACGTTTTGTTGAAAACTTTTTGATGCTGAATTTGATTGGATGAAAAAGCACTAAATCCGGGGCTCGGAAAGCAATCAAACCTTGTTTTGACTGCAGAGATTAAGGGTGTCATTACCACCCGAAAAATTACATAGGGTATGCAGCAATAAAATTCATGTAAATATCGATTCACTATACATACGATGATTTAAATTAAATTTAGACAGTCTGTGGTAATCTGATGTGTTATAAACAGAGCCCGGCACCTCGGGAGTGATACGTCATTGCTCCATTAGCGAAGGACTGGGCAAGGGAATGCGAATTTAAATTAAGACCATTTTCTCGAGAAACTCTGGCGCAAAGTTCATTCTTTTCGATGTCAACCTATCTTTAAATGTTGAAAATAATCACTTAACGTCACAACAATCAAAAAGATTATAGCACGAATTGCAGATAGAGGTGTACACTTTTGCACGTCTCTGTCTAGACTAAAGAAACGCATCAAAGTGCAAATATTTAGCGACGCCAGCCAAACTAACGGCGCGCTGTCGCGTGGACTCTACAAGCTGATTTCGAAATACATATACACAATAATTATAACCACGGCATCACGTACCGTGTAATGTGGAAATATGGAAAAAACAAATTAAAAGTTGATGGGGCAAAACCCCCATACACCCTCGATGCGATGCCCCTGATCCACCTTTGAACAGTAGGTGGAAAACCGTTCGAATAAAAACGATGTATAAACACTTTCAATATCAATTAAAAGTAACACCGACTTTTTGTTTGTTATCATTCATTCATTCATGTATTCATTCATCGTTAAGGGTCAATGTGAAAGATTATTTGTTGTAGAAACAAATGGTGGTCCTGAGAAGGACCGATTTTTGGTAATAGTAACCGACTTTTATTCTGACGGATGTTTGATCCTTGCCACAACGATCCCACATTGTTTATTAGAACAAACATAAGAGCAACTTACAATGATCACACCTTTTTACAATAAATGTTAAACATGTTGTCCTTCACTAGCTACACGGCCTTCAGCTCGTCGCAACATGTGTGCAAGGCACGGTGTATAATAAGTTAGGTGTTCCGACGAGCGCGTGAAACGTGTCCCCAACTAGTCACAGATTTGGAGTGAGAGAAACAGAAGAGGGCGGCCATCATTTAATCGCACAGACGGGAAAGAGACAGGAGAAGTATTTGTCGGAATTAAAGCCATTTAGGTCAAAAAATCATCAAAATTAATTATCCGTTGTATTAAAATAAAAACTTTAAACATTTTTAAAATAACAATTAATTTAAAAGATGAATGTAAACTCGTTAAAGATAGTTCTTTTCGCCTTCACATATTAGGTATATTAGTTTGACTCACTTCTGTTCGTTTCACAAGACAAGTAAAAAATATCCATTAACCATTAGGTATCTGCTTTACTGTAAAAATTTACCATTATTACGTAGTCTGCAGTCGAGACTTTTTTCTTTTTTCTGCACATGCTTTGGTTGTTTTCTCTTGTTCCTATTTATAAAATTGTTTAATTCGCATAATTGTGTAAAAATATATTGCCTTTGAAAATATTTCCATTCTATGCTCTTCACAATAAAAAGGAAAGCAAATAGTCATAAAAATTTTTGTTGCGAGTAGCTCTTCAATTGTTGCATCGAATACATCCACAAAATCGATATATTTCATAAGTATCCCTTCCACCCATCGGAACATATTAAACATTAACAAATCTGGGTGGTTTAACCACCCCCTGGATTTTGTACTAGTAAATTCAGATGTACTAGAACATGGATCTTCTTTGTTATATAACTGTTCACAGCAAATATTACATTTTGAAGTATTGTACAATTTTTTTGCGACAAGTCCAGCTAAGTAATAAATGATGTTGTCAACAATTTTAGTTGTAGTGACATCTTCAAATAGTTGTTCGTCTATTTCGTTAATCGGTGAATCTGTATCTAAAATATATTCAATTTTCCTTTTTATTTTCTCAACATGATTTTTCCCGCATTCTGGTATTTGTTTCAAAAATATTTTTGAAGTCATTAAGTGATAACGAATGATTTGCATTACTATTTTCCTGCATCTGTGTGCAATTGCCAAATTTCGGAGGTTTTAATAATTTATAAACCGATAACATTCGGTATAGCTGCAAAAAAGTTATAAATGAGGGACGTCCATTGGCACAACCTGCTTGTCGAATTGTGCCGAAAAATCTCTGCAAAAAATATAGTTTATGTGGAATAAGGAAAAAATACATATCGCATTCAAAAACCCTCTGAGAATAAACATAAATTCTGTTTATTGAATGTTAAAACATAACACATAACCGATAAAAAGGCAGTAATTGTTTTAAGTAAAAATAAAATTCAACATAAAATGCCTACTATTACTATAGCGACGACCAGTATTTTTTAGTGCAAAGTGTTGTTCAAAAGCAGCAGTTCACTACTGCAATAGAAGTGCCATTCCAGTAATATGTCTTTAGGTACCCAAAACACTGACACTTTTTCGGAATTACCATTGTATCCGGTAGAACAATTAGGCACAACACATTTTCTACCCATTTTTATTGATAAATCAAAAAACAAGTAAGAAATCGCAGAGAAAACCTAGCAAAATCTTTCACACCTACCGAGGGAAAAAACCCGTCAAACGCCTAAACAGATCTAAGTGAGAGGTTACAGGCCGCCGCTGTTTGTCTCTTTCGACCGCTGCTCGTGAGTAAACCGGCGTCAAGTCGATGCACGGTGAATACGCTTCGTCGTAACACCTAACTTGTTATACACCGTGGTGCAAGGTTACGTAAAAAACTCCGGGAGTTCCACGAACTCTAGCGGCTGCCCCTTCCAATCGTTGTTGAAGCTCTTCGATAGTTTCTGGACACTGTTGATTTCCATAAACTAACGTTTCATCCAAACCCACAGACAAAAATCACACGGACTGAGATCGGATAAACGCGGAGGCCAAACTACTGAGCCGTTTCTACTGACCCATTGGTTAGGAAAATAGTTAACCATTCAGTTACTGGCCTCGTAAAATGTAATTTTACCCACTCTTATATCATTTTTACCCACAGTTTAGTCATTTTTTATAACCATGGAAACCGAAGTCGAAGTAGAAATGGAAATATTTACTCTAATATTCGAATTCTTTTTCATATTTGCTTTCAGACTTGGTGGGAAGTAAACTAGATGTTGCATTTGAAACTTCCAATGCTATTTGTAGATATATAACCGGAGTTCATTTAAAAAGTCATCAAGTTGGTTTTGATTTTTTATAAGCATTGTGAAGTATGTCTAAAATTAACCTGAAATTTAATCGATGACAGCTGACAACGCGGAAATGTCAATTATATAGAGGAGTATGAATTTATAAAACACATGCCTTTTTCTCTCCGTTTTCTTCTACCAAAAAAGCAACGTCAACTTGATGACTTTTTTAATTGAACACCCGATATCCCTCAAATGGTTAGTCAAGTAAAATTTGTACACCTTTGCTTGTGCTCATATATTTTGAACTATTATAATTTCAAATGACAGCCAAAGTTGATTCAGGCAAACTTACTGCTTCGTCAGTAACATAGCTTGCGGCACACTAATTTAAAAAAAATCGAAAAATTTAAATGGCACAACTAAACAGCTTACAGTGACTTACAGTATGTAAGTGCCGTGCTGACGTGCGTTTCCAAGACAACACGTCTAAAGCTCATACGATTTTTTTTCAAATATCGGAATCTCAGAAGTTTTTAATAATTTATAATAGTTTATTTACATGTGAGGAACAAATAAAATATTCAACAATACATGCATGGTAACGGTTTTACTGGCTCCAGAAGGTGTCTCGCTCGCCAATCATATCCTTCTGTCCGCCACTAAAAACCCATTTACCAGGCTAGTATTGGTAAATACTCTTAATACTTGGATTACAATTCTCAAAGGGCTACTATCACAGATATCAATTATTAATGTATTAAAGGGCTAACAAAAAGTTAATTAATCTCATTAACCCTAGTAACGACGCCGATGAACAGCATGAAATGAACAAATCTATCAGTTCTTTGTCACTTTTACGACTTACATGAACTTGTACACTAATTTTATACTTTAACCAATGTCTTGGTCTTCAAAACGTATTGAGGCCCAATTTAAACACTTAAAAGTTAAAATGCACCACCAAGTTCATATTGAAAACAGTTAAGAAGATAACAGAAAATACAGACTTACTGATCCCAATTGTCGTTCCATTTTGCATATGCCGAGGGCTCATAATTTGTTGTCCACGAGGCGTAAACCTTCTTGTTAGGACTAGTCAAATAATAATAAGTTATAGCACCTGAAGCGACACAAACGCCTAAAAAAGCTTTCTTTAACTTTATCAGAGGCCTCATGTTAAATTTTTTATATAAATTCTTCTCTTTATGTTATAAAAGCATAAATAAATTTATGAGTAGAGACATTACTAAAAACTGAAACTTAACACTGAATGTTAGGTTATGTTCTACAAAGAACATTCAGAAATGAAACTCTTACGGGTGACCTTGAAAGCAAATCCTGCATCCATCTTACCATGGTCTTCTTGTACCATGCACGTGCTATGCACCTTACCTATTTGATTTTTCTGAATTTTGAACTGTACATTACTACATTGGTGATTGCACAAGATTGTTGTAATGTATATTGAGTAGATTATTAGTACAAATGACTCGAAATGACAAAAAATTCAAATTCGGCAAGGTCAAGTTTTATGAGGCGAAATTGGAGCGATAGTTTTTTGTTTGTTTCCCGTCGGTCTTAACATAAAATTACACAAATGGTTAATTCTTTCGAGTTGAACTAAATTCTGTTACAAAAAAGTTAATTTGTCGCAGTGCTGTAATTAAATAATTTAATAATTACACGGTATATAATGTTTCACTTCAAAACATTGTCAATTCTATGGACACTGCGGCTGAAATTGATGCATATGCGCATTAATCTCTATTACCAACGACTACCAACAATTAAAAGACAAACTTATTCCACAGATTTTTGAAAATTTAAGCATACTGTACGCTTTATTCAGACAGTTTAATGTAAACCATAGGTATTTGCAAGGTAGCAACTCGGTCACATATAAAAAATCATCTTTTAGTTTGAATTTTAGAAGAATTCATTTTGATTAGAACTTCTAATGCTCAAAATGTTGCCGTCCCTGTGTGTCACAGTCACCTTGATTGACACATGTCAAAGTTCTAACAAAGAAATAACAAAAAAGAAATCGTGAATTGAGGGTGAATTGTAGCTTATTAAAAGGCTTCAGTCATCATGAATTCGCCCCTTTTACACGCGGACTGTAAACGGGCCGTCCACGACCTCACAAACCTCAGTAATGACGAACTTGATAAAATTATGAACGACGATGAACAAATTGAAAATATTTTAGCAGGACTAGACCAGGTTTGTATTTGTTACACCCTTTCACACCTAATTAATGTGTTGCAGTCATATCTTAAAGAAATCGAAAGTAAAAAAGAAAAATTGTTGTCAGATAATAGCACATTAGCTGAAGACAATCTGTCTCGAGAACCTGAGTTAGTGGAAGGTCGTGAAAAGCTGCAACAGTTAAGTGAAGAAGCCGAAGAGTTGTCAAAAAAAGTTGAAGAAAAAGTGAAACAACTGAGTATGTTGAAATGATTTGTAGACAGTCATAATTTATATCATTGTAGAGGGTAAAACGGGAGATATGTCACTTGAAACGTCTCTGGCTTTACTGCAGACTGCAGCCAGTGAAATGGAAGAAGAAACGGACAAATTAGTAAAGAAGTTTTTGGACAACGAAGTTGAATTGGAGAGTTTTCTAGAGGAATTTCTGTCAAAACGTAAAATTGTGCATTTAAGGCTAATCAAAGCTGAAAAATTATCAAAGATCTTGTCAAGGGACCCATCTCTGGATACCTACATGAACGCACCCCCTGTTAACATAAACACAAATTACTTCCCAGGAGTACCAGCTCCTCAAGGTGTCCCTTACCCAATCGGACCCATCGGTATGCCAATGCCAGGCATGAATTATTTTCAAAACCACTAACCTTCAAATGTGATAATTAAGTACACTTCTTTGTTTTTTCCACAAGAATAATTTTATTAATAAATTAAACTATATACATTATTTACATTAATCTGACTTGGGTGTTACTATAATATTACTCCCAAAAACTGACACCCGTTGTGGATTATCATAGTCTTCTCTACCATAAAATAAATAGGCAGCCATCAAAACAAATAGCCCTACTAAAAATACAACTTTTTCTTGTTTAATATCTTCAACGTTTCGTTGTTCTTGCATTTTTTTCATGCGCTCTTTTTCTTTAAACTTCAAACTTTTTTGGAAAGTCGCCCCATAATGTGCCTTTGACCATTCATCAAAGTCATAGACTGTAGTCCTCCCATATGGTGCAGGGGGTCTTGATTTTGTGTCCCTTGACTGATAAAACTTGTGTAATGGGATATCATCAGAAGTACCAATATGTGAAATCAAAAGACCTCCGATTTGGTTATTAAGTCACTTTGTAGAAACTAAAGAGATATTGTACCTTTGTCGTAGAGTTTTCGTGTTCTCACATTCCCGAGGACTTCATAAGCTTGGGTAATGTCGCGAAATTTGGTAGCTGCTTCATCGCGGTCTTTACTTTTGTCTGGATGATGAAGCATGGACAGTTTGTAATATGCAGATTTTATATCAGCTTGAGTTGCTTTAGGGGTGATTCCAAGGGTGTCATAGTGGTTCCGGCCGTTGAGTCTGGCATGCGTGTAGAGCTGTCGCATTTGGCTTTCGATTTTTTGAAGAAATTTTGTGGGACTGTACATTTTGAGGTTATGTCCACTGGAGAGATTTATAGAAGTTCCATTGTCCCTAGGTGTGAGAGAAACTAAATTTTTGCACGTTCTTAATGACTGTTAGTAGTTATTACATCACTACTTACGTTTTTGTATAAATTTCCGATGATCAAGGTTATTAATTTAATAAACTGTCATCTGTCACTTGTCATTCTTTTACTAAATCATGATTGGTTGAAATTGATACTTCGCTAGAACACAAAAATCTGGCAGTTTATTAGTTTCGAGGCAACATTTCCAACAAAAAAACAAAATACATGACACATGTCATTTAAAACCGTAAACTCTCCTTGAGATTGCCTCTAGAATAATTTCTCTTCGTTGACAATCGTTGAAAAATTACCAGTGTTTAAATCTAGTTCTAAACGATGCGGTAAATTGGCCACCCTGCTCCGTCCTGTCAAAATCTCCCAGCGCATGTCCCTGGAAATCAAACATGGCCGGTCGTAGCGGTTATGATGATAGAGACAACAGGTAAATATAAATTTTTTGCAAAGTATGAGTGAGATTGGTGTTGCAGAACACTGGGGGATGTTAGCGGTGATTGGATGCACATTCACGATAAAAAATCGTGGGTGGTTAACGTCCAATCTGATTTTTAGCCCTTGTGCACGACGTGAATCACACGCGGTTTGTTTTGCAGGGATTTCGGCGGCAGAGGTCGCGAAAACCAGCGGGCGTCCAAAAAGCCTTTTCCAACCGAGCCGCCGTTCACAGCTTACATTGGGAATTTGCCGTATGGAATCGTGCAGGGGGATGTCAATCGCATTTTTGAGAACCTCAACGTGAAGAACGTGAGGCTGGTTATGGACAAGGAAACTGACCGTTTTAAGGTAAAGTGTGAGGTGTTGATGGCTCTGTAGGGGCTCACTGGGCTGGCGATGTCTGAAAGGGTAAATTGAGGCGATCGGGTGCTGTTGTCTTCGACATCGTGGAACATTTGATGTGTAGTATGAGTGTTTCCCTGTGGAGACAATTTGCTGATATATTTGTTATTTAGTAATTGCGTAATGTCTGCGACATCACTTGTGTTAAAACAATTCCCTAAAATTTACAAGAGATGACTATAATTTTAGTAAAAATTTTCAAAGGTGGGGTCATATTTTTGTGTAACTTCTAAAGTAAAGTCAGCTATGGTTTTCTTCCCATTTTGTGTACTTTGTACTGAAGCAAGTAGTTTTCATTTTATTTATTACCAAGGAAGTTACAGGAAGCATGTAACTTCTATTTTTAAAGGGAGGGTGTTAGTTCATCACATCAACCAATCACAGTGGGATGTTTGGACAAGGCGGGGTATAACTGAATTAATTGGAAGCTGAATATCTAATTACAAAAACTGCATTCTGTATGGTACTGTTACATTAATTATATGTGCCAGTTGGAAAATTTATCAAGTAACGTAGATTTGACATGTGGTGTAGGAAGTGGCATATCAATTTTTTTAATATTCTGTAACAAGTTTTATAGTGCAAGTAATCGTTTTTACAATTTTTAATATTTAATTGTTGTCATTTTATTTGTGATTCAGGCCATTATTGCTCAAACAACTTGCATGGTATGGATCCTCGTTAGTATGTGACACGTGACGATTATATGAAGGGAAATAGTGTGCATTACAGATTCACTCAAATCAATAATAAATAAATGAAATTATTCCATAATGTTAAAAGTGAACAGTCATATTTTATCACTGTACACAATTCTTACAGACAATTCAGTTAAATTGCAAATTTCAGCTGTGACTGCAGTTTATCGTTTTTAATCGAATTAAGATCTACTAGACTGTTTATTTAATATTGAAGCTAAAAAGTTTTATTGATAAAAAAAAAATAGTGTTTTTACAATACTTTTTTGACTTTCAATGGTATACTACAAAGATTGCTCTTGATTCACAACACGAATTCGTAATTCAGTTGTTTTGAGGGCGGAAATCCACCCTTATCGTTAATAGACAAAATACGGAACGCATGCGCGGCCGACTTTAAGCCACACCTACTTTAACTCATAACTTGTTACTTTCCCATTGCACTTAATTTTCCCCTAGATCTTAGCTGATTAAAACTACTGTCAGTTTATGTAACACGACCACAAATAACACAACAATAGTTATTACAAAAATCAAAAGCGGCTTTGTTAGTATACACTAGAATAATTGACAATGCCGAAGTGGGCTGTTACACATTTTGTTTATTTTGTTTATGGTTACTTAATTGCCAACAGAAAAATCCAAGTAGGCAATTTACAAAGTAATTTAGACCTAAAACTAATGAGACATAGTTAATAAAAATTAATCTAATTTAAACAATGCAGATTGTACCTTAAAAACAAACAGAAATAATAAAACTCAATAAATATGATTATAGGATATATACATTGTCGTAAGTCTGTAAGAAAGGTAACGGTTTAATGACAAGCAGGTTTACCAACTACACACTAACACCCCACGGGCGTGAACAAAGAGTGTACGGGCACAAGTAGACCGTTCGCTTTATAAACGTTAAAAAAAATAGGACGCCAGCCGGAGGCGGGCCTTGGTTCTTCCAATTGAAAATACAACACTTGTGATGGTAATTTATGTTTTTTCTATGGAATTATTGTCGTAAATCGAGAGTACCCGTTAAGATCAACATACGTTAAGTGGAATTGTGTCGATTTTAGTTGTTTTATTAAAAATAAAAGTCCCGGTTTAGATATTTCTTAAGTATGATGAAACAATTTGTAGGTTAGACGATCGTGAATTCTTAGCATTAAATGTCTGTTCATAGTTCTTCGATTTGAACACTCCTTACACTACAGAAACAGCACAAGTTACATACCCTCAACAACGAAGAATTGAACACAAATTCTACGTATTTTAGACAAAAATAATAAAACAAAGATTGACACTTTACTGTCTATTCTCTAACTGCTATTCACTTCACTTTGAAAGCGAGGAGTGAGGGACCAACCTTTACATTTAACACTTTACCTTCTACTCTAAATTTTTCTAGATTCTCAAAGATGTCTAGAAATTACTGTTGTTAACTTGACTACCGTTAAGTTTCATCGATCATGATTATTCTAAAAATACAGTGCGGAACACCTAATTGCCAGTCGCTTGTCCAATGTTTTAACAGTTAGCTGATTGAAGAAGCAATTGAAAATGTGGCCAAAAATATTTCCTCCGACTTTTTTTAAAATGATTCAGAGAAATACTTGGTAAAGTTAAAATTAATTATATTTTTATCTACAATTATTAAGTACCGTCTGTAGACTTTTTGAAGTTCTTACCGCACAGCCCAAAACGTAGTACCATTTATTCTGCTATGGGGAATCTGAGTGAAAAATTGTAGTGGTTATGGATAACGTTTCTTTTAATATTATTTGTCTTTCATCTTTCGTGATTAATTTGTTTCTGCAAGACGCTAAAAATGTAACAATTAAAGTATGCTATATTAGTATTCATGTATCTACATAATTGTTAATTACGTTCACAGCCAACAACACAACAGGTTTTACCACTTTAATATGTTTTTATTTTTGCAAACGAACATGTATAAGCAAAATATTTCTACAGTAACAGATAATTTACATTACGAAAGTACTGAACTGATTGTTGTAAATTTATGTGTATTTTAGGAATACTGTGTAGATTACTGTAGATGGTGAAATTCTAAGAAAAATTTGTCTGGTTATCCCCAGTAATAATTTGATGACATCGTCTCAAATTGTGCGAAGGAAATTGTATAACATTTTATAATTTAACTTAGAAACTCCAAACCGAATAATTTCAAAAGTTTACTATTTTTAGAGTTTTTCTTATCTAAAGGAGGGTTATCGTAAAAAGACATTTGATTGTACTTCAGGGATGCGGGAAGTTCTGTCTAAAAAAGTTTGGATCAATTTTTTGTAAGTTAATCTCGTACTTTAGGCTTACATTGAAATTAAATAATTTACAAAAAATTATAATATCGTAAAAAATATTTATTTTATACTGTGTCAAATTCCAATACTGTACGTCACGCGGTTCAGTCCGGGAAAACCAGAGATATGGAGAGGGAGAATGAGCTTCCCCATGCGCAGACGAAATCCTTGGTCTAAAATTGAAAGCAGCCATTTTATCAGTTGACTGTTGCCAACATAATCACAAATCACTAACAGAACTTGATATCCCTAGACAATTGCTTCATTATTGGGCGGGAAGTTTAAAATCATTAATTACAATCACCTAATAATAAATCACAACTAAAATATATTTCACCTTATACGAATAAATAAACATAATTATACTTCAATATATTTATTGATGCGAAAACAGTACTAATTATGTGTACACATGTCTAACAGAAGTGCCTTGAGCAAGACATGAAAGTCTTTTGCTCAAATTAAACATTCTTATTCGCATGTAGGCATTAATTATTTGTTTAATAAGAATATATAAATGGCCTTCATCGATGGCCACCGTCTCGAGTGCGTGGGTCTTCTAAATTAGGAAAAAGAATGCTGGCATGCCGAAAGTTTTAAAAAATTGTTCATCGCTTGGAAGTTTATCAGTGAGTTGCAAAATTTTTCGTATTAACAGTAACAACAAGTCTTCACAACCCCAGCAAAAGGTTTAATAAGCCCACCTAAAATCAAAATTTTGTTAAGACTTAAAAAATAACTATTGTAAGTATTTTATTTTACCCATGTTTTTTTTGTCCAATAATCTGTAAAACTGTAAGTCACTTCCTCGTGTTTCAATGCAAGAAGAAATGCAGTCTGCGCACTTAAACGTCTTCACCAGCATTTTGACAACATAGCTACCAATATATGCCACGTTTTCTGCCACTTCACTCAGCCCAATAAAATTAGACGTTCATAGTCATGATCTGCAAGTGCTTCAGTCAAAATATCGAGATCATATTTTTTCAAGACAAACACGTCAACTGATTGTTGAACATTTGTGCTCTTTTGCTTTGGGCCAATGCTAACAGAGAGCAGACAGGTGGTGCAAAGCACTTTACAATTTCCTCCTTCCCTCGTTATGTTTGTAAATAGAAGCAATCTTCTAAGTTTTACAAAATCGTAGAGGAGTAGGGTTATTGTTTCACCCATTTCTCGATCTGAAAACAGAAAAATAAATACAGATTTGTGTAATTCCAGTGCATAAAAAAGTAATACAATTGTTTTTTTAAAAGCTTACCGCACTGAGCAGAAGAAAATTTCTAGATGATCTTGACTACATTTATGTTAGCAAGTCATTCAACCTCTTACTACTAACAAATTCATCAAAAATTCCCATGAACGACGTAGCGGAAATAACAAAGCCCAGAATTGACGTTTTTCGGGGCGTGCACCACAAAGGCCCGCCAGTGACATCCTTCAAATTCAGAAGATACTCACTGGTGTCGATGAGAAATGGACGCCACATTTCTTCATTGTTTTCTCTCAAAGGTGCCTTAAAATTCTTAGCACGTACACTTCGGGAATTGAGAATATCAAATAAAGAATCTATCCGTCTGATGAATTCTATTGTTGTTTGACAACCTTGAAAGTCACTAATACCAAGATCTTTTAAAAATTCAAGTGCATCCGCAACTCTTGCTAAGAGTTTGTGCTGCTAAACTCACCTATAATAGAACTTAATTATTGTCAATAAGGAATATTGTCAGGAAAACAACTTACTTTCATTTTATGTTTCCATCACTCCAAATGTGCCTTTTTCAACTTGTTTGCAACATTTAGGAATTCATCATTTTGTAATTCATGTAGTTTCTTTATGTAACGCCAGCTTATCACCTTCCCTCCTGTCAGAACTACTTTTTGAGTTCTTGCTTTTACTTCCACTTGTACTGCTACTGCTTTTTCCATGGTATCTCTGCGCAGCACTAAATAATAATTATTAACAGTAGTAAAAAATTCAATATAATAAAATATTCAAACCTTAATGTCCTCTTTACACCTTGAGGTATAATCGATGGAGACTCTTCTCAAATATCAGCTGAAGTAGCACTCACAGTACTCATTGAAGTTGAAGAAGCTTCTAGACTTTCATCTAAATTCACCCTGGGAATTGCGTTCGATTTCAATCGTTTTCTCTCATTTACAACAATGAAATCAGTTGTTGTGAAATGATCTGAGCACACCAGCTTATACTTAGTCAGTTTGAAGCTGTCATCTTTTTTCACAACAATCAGCCACTTTTTTAAAAGTTTTCGATCTTTCGGAAACCTAAAATCAGATATAATAAATATTGATCACATAGTATTGCAATAACCAATTGTTATTAATTATAAATATCTACGTATTCGATTTTAATAAGATAATGAAGAAAACTTACTGATGAAAAGATACACCTTCTGAACGAAATCGTTGACAATTTTTACAGTGAGAAACTGTACAAGACATGTTTGTTGTCAATAATAATGTCCTTTAACACTAACAAGCACGTTCACACGTACACTAACGGTAAAACAAATTAAGTAATAATTTTAACTCCAAATTACAACTGGTTCAACAACGTCGTAACCTCGTAGGTAAACAAAACTTTAAGGTTAACTGATAAAATGGCGGCCCCCATAGTGTACCGATGCGCAGAAGTCGAAGCTCATTCTCCTTCTCCATATCTCTGGGGAAAACGCAAAAAAGGACAAGTCTTGTAGTATTGCTATGACTATTGAGGGCCGGTCGCATAAACGCAAATCAAATTTAATCTCTGATTAACTCCATAGTAACGATTGTTATTATTATAGTTACAATTGTTCTTAATCAGAGATTAAATTTAATTTGCGTTTATGCAACCGGCCCTCAATGTTTTAATATGCATTGAAATACACTATTCAACATTTCTTAAAAGTCCGTTGCTAGGATTGCCACAAAAAGCGGACAAGATTAATTATGTTTTTGTCAGATAGGTAATTGTCAAAATATTTTATTGTAAAATTTGCTGCTCGGCAGTACCAAATTATTGTATTCTCATCCAAATTACACACCCTTGCAAAGTTTCAAATCGATAGGATAATTAGGAGTAGGTAAAAATCGACTTCCTAGATTTGTGTACATGGTTTGTTACAAATGCAGCTAAAGGGTGTTAAAAAAAGGAAAAAAAATGGTAATCTGGTTTAGTACTGCAGATAATAATTTAAGACCAATGAATTTGTAAAGTTTCGTTTAAAATGTGAAACTAATAGCCGACACTGGAATTGAGAAAATTTTGAAACTTCCACCACGCACTTAAGTGTCAAACAGAGTGACACAAGTGACTGATATAATGTGGATATGAAGTTTACTTGACATATAACTGACGCTATGGTCTTAACCTAAACTTTTTGTCAAATTAAATTGTGGCTAAACTATCGTAAAAGACGTTTCTTTGTCGTTAAGTTTTGTCTGTGACTTTAGCTAAATTAACGCCAGACCTGACGCTAACCTAACGAAAAAATATCTTGGCACACTGCTTATTTAAAACAATCGTGAATGAGAACGTCATATAAAGTATTACTGCGTCAATTTTTTCAATGCCAGCGGAAATCAGGTCTAGTGGCTTTAATACGTTTAAAAACACTTATAAAATTTTGGGGAATGATTTATTTTTAATTTAGGTGTTCCCTAATTTATGTTATTTTTTTAAGACGAGTGTAAAATTTTGTAAATTTATAACAGCATATTAAAATTGCTATTTTTATTTTTATAAAATGTATCCAAATTTGTCACCTCACAATCACTTGCACACATTGGAATCGTAAAATCGTAAAATTATATTAAACTACCACTTCGTGGATGGGTGGCCAAGATCGCCATACCTATATGAGCGGCTCGATGCGTCTCCCCCCTCGACACCCAATGGGTAAAAGAGGGAACAGATAATATACCGGGTGTCCCACGTAACACTTTCGGGGCAATAACTCAGGTATTTTTTAAGATATTTTTATGAACTTTAAAACGGGTGTAATATGTATAATAGGTAAAGATTAGGCTGATAACAAAAAAACTATTTCATCGTACAAAAACGAATTTTAACACAGCTTCCTGTTGTTAAAAATTATTCAAAATTGCGGTATAACTTTAAGCAACTAAAATAAAGCCTGTGCGCGAAAAATTAATTAAATCACTGTTTTTGTTTAAAAGAATTACGTTAACAAAAACGCAAAAATTAATTAATTTGATTTTTTAAATTTAATAGTGCTGTGGGTGCAAAACAATTGCCTGCGTCACCGAGTTCAATTTTGTACACCCCTGACATTTTTGTCAAAATCTGACAAGTTATTGAAAATGGTGCGCTTTTCTTTAATTTTTAAAACAGAAACAATTTTAACCTGCGGAGAATGCCGTACAGACCTAGATGAAACAATCAGGACTCTTATCGAACGGTATCCCGATGACGAATTTACCAAATTCGAAGTACAGAGAATAATAAACTTATTTGAAGATACGGGAAGTGTACAAGACCTAAAACGAGTGAAAAAAACAAGATGCTAAATACACCTAGCAAAATTATTTCCATTCAAGTTAGAATTAATTCCTGAACCTAAAGCAATTTTGCACCTTCGAAAAGGTTGAAGCCGAGCAACTGAAAATTAGTATTTTCTTAAAATTCATAAAATAACGCTTGGCAAACAGGTATCAAATTCCCCCAAGGGTGTCCAAAATGCGAGGAATGCAGTTGTTTGTTTCATAGTTACCTATCCATTAATACTTTTTGAAATTATTTGCGCAATAATTTATCGTTTTTTGTCTAACCAGACGTATTTCGGAGATGAATTTTTGCATACAGTATTTATTTTTCATGTGTAATCAAGTGATGCAAAACGTAATTAATTCAAAATTAAATTAAGGCATGGAAAATTTACTTTATAAAAGATAATTATTATTCTCACCGGTTCATATTAATCCTCACCTATCAAAATACCTACATTTCAAATTTCATAACAATCCGTTCAAAAATACCTGAGTTATTGCACCCGAAAGTGTTACGTGGGACACCCGGTATATACTATTAATCGTTACATTTTTACAGATTTTGACGAATCTGAGACACCTAAATTTTGTTGAAATGAGTCGATCTAGTCGATTATTTTTTCATGAAAATAATTTTATTGGATCTATTTTTGAAAAGCACTGTTAGATAGAGTAAATAAATAATCGGGTACTGTTGTACAGAAGCTAGCCCTAAAATTTTCAGAAAACGCTGTGTAAATAAAATGTAGTAAGAGCTTGAAACTTCTAATAAAAAATCCTGCTCCTATATAAATATAATTTTCTCTAAACTGTTAGCCTGAAAAATTCTGTATAAACTAAATATAATATTTCCACATTCATAAAATTTTTATCTCTTACCTCCTTCAGGGATTTTGCTATGTCGAATTTTGCTCGCTCCAAGATCTAGAAGAAGCAATTGCCATGAACGGTTTGGTCGAAGTCGAAGGCCATAACATCAAAATAGATGTAGCAGAAGGTAAACGTAGCGAAAGAGGCGGCGGATTCGACCGAGGTGGTCGCGGGGGCAGAGGAGGCGGCGGTGGTTTCAGAGGTCCACGGCCTGGCGGCGGCGATCATCGTTTTGAAGAATTCGAGAGGCGAGGAGGTGGCGGTGGAGGAGGACAAGGAGGTGGGGGAGGAGGAGGAGGTGGAGGAGGAAGCGGCGGAGGCGGCGGAGGCGCAGGCGGCGGCAGTGGTCGTGGAGGTTCCTTCAACGGTGAGTGACAGTTGCGCGGACGTAGGGTCTATTTGATGGTAGAATATGACAACAACGTCGCAATTAGGACTACGAAAAAGTCTGTATAAATGTTATAACGGATCTATAGCGCGTAAAAACATAAAACTTCAATCGCTGCTGCTGCAACCAAGTACCAATTCAATTTATCTTAGTGTTTCGTTCTATATAACGATATCATTTATTCAGTATTTAGTGTTCTGTTCATTTAAATTTAGCGGTAGTAAACTGATACGTTTTTGTTGTAACATTAAACAATTCTACCATTCTACAATGACTTTTTGAAATTTTTTAACCCATAAATTCTAAGTATATAACAACCAAGGAGAAACGTGAACAATGAAATAAACCATTAATGTAATTTTACAAGCGTTTTCCTGTTGGATGTCTAGCAGAATAATGCTTGAAAATAGGCTTGAAGAGAACATCGCTTCAAGACAAGAACGAACAGAAAGAGAAATGGATTTGAATAACGATTGTAAATCGACAAAATCTGTTCTTCCGATTATGTTAAATAGAAAAAAACAGAATTCATGAAAGTTAATCCCAGTGTTGCTATTTTTGAATTGGTGCACATAAAACAGATGTTCATTAAATGTTAAAAATTGGCTGATTAATTATTATATAATGGAGATCTTTTGAGATGAATATCTTATTGTTGAGTGTATTTTTTTACTGCGTTCTCAAACACTTGACGACATCCTAGAAATCACTTTGAAGCCAGGATGGAATAAGTTGTAATGATACGCATTTAGGGAGATCTATACATCCAATAGCTATTCCCACGGAAAAATTCGTAGTATATTATATTATAAAAGGTCTATTATGTAATAACATGATAAGGATTGACTGAAAACAGGGAATTTTAAAACAGGAATCAAAAGTTAAAATTATGCCTGTCGTAGAAATCCTATGGTCGTTTATTAATGTGTCATACAAAGTATATCACTGGCTGACGACTAAAAAGCCTAAAACTGCTGTATAACGCAGCCATGAGGTTAGTTGTACGTTCCTAGACTTGTAGATGTGTGAATAATATACCACATCACCTCATACATCTAATGCCTCTATTAGACAATTACTAGAGAAATTGGACTCGCACAACATTTCTGATTCTTCCCTTAACTAGTGGCGCATGTTTCTTGGAGGAATTGGACACCCATAGCCCTACCAAATTTATATGACTGATAATACCCAAATTGGTTATTAACTCCACAAATCTTTCAATTCTTTAACCAAAATGGGCGGTGAAAATTTTTACCAAACAGATCTTAATTTGTGTACTTCGTTGACGTAATTGAATAATAAATTGTTGAATATATAAGTACAGAGTCAACAAATTCCATTTTTTAACGTATTTTGGTAGAGATGATATACCTTACATATTTACTTCATTTTCAGTTGATAAAAGAAATGCAATTTATTAACATAAAAAAAAATAATGAAAATTTTATAAGCAACAAGGTCTGTTTCAAAAGCAGCTATTTTAGCATATGTTCGAACATTCGTAAACTGGTGGTAGCCCTAAAGGGCTACCTAAAACTAAAGTTGACTCAACCTTCATTTTTTATGTTATAAATATATTTGATTTTATCAGCTGAAAATGAAATAAATATGTAAGTGTTGTATATCATTCTAATAGCAATTTAACGGTCAATGAAAATCCGTCAAAACATGTTGGTCATACATTGACCGCCAAAAAAACCGGCCACCCTGAAAAATTTCACAAAACCACTTTAAAAATTATTAAATTAACTAGTAATCGTTATTTTATTAAAGAACCATTCACTTTTGACACTTGTTGTACAAATGAGCAAAAAAAGAAGACATATAAACGCAGAATTAAATTTAATTTAACAAAATAACAGAAACAAACCAAGTACGATATTTTCTTAATTAACACAATAAAGGAGGCTGTTGTTGTAAACAGTGTTTTTCATCATTTGATTATAAGTTTGGCAGTTAATTAGTTTTCATCCGAAAACAATGCCGTTAACTCTTAGAGACGTCTCTCAAATTGTCCTTCTGTTTCTGTTATTTGCTTAAATTAAATTTAATTCTGCGTTTATTTGTCTTCTTTTTTTGCTAATTTATACGTCATGTGTCAATAGTGAAAGGTTCTTTAAGAAAATAACGATCACTAGTTAAATTAATAATTTTTAAAGTTTGATTTTGGGAAATTTTTCAGTATAGCCGGTTTTTTTTGCCGATCAGTGTATTTGCAACGTAATAAATTAAGCTTTCCGCCTCAAGCTAAAAATATTGGCGTTTACAGAATTTCAATATCTATCCGTAAGACATAAGGTCGCGAAGTTTTAACTGGAACAGCCTGTATAAAAATATTTGATGATTCTGTGTCGCCCAAAGACACTGGTATTCTAAAGAGTTGAAATGAAATCATCGAATCAAATGACTCCGGAAGGATCTTTTTGCCTGTGAAAAATGTTTACTCTATTCCACAGTTGTCACATTTTGATGTATGTTGTGTTTTGAAAAGTCAATTTTTAACTTATATATAAGTGAAACCCGCAGTCTTGAAAAACACAGGCACAACATAAATCTGTATAAGTACTACAATGTATCGACCTATAACGAAATAAAACTATACATATAAAAACACTGAAGAATCATATTATAATTATTTAGGTGGACTTTGCTGTATTGAATGTTTTTTCCTCGATTGCATCTCTTAAAGTTCGTAGTCTACAACTGACAAGGAAATAAGGAAAATTGAGAAACGTGAGAAAATTAACCAGGAAAATAATGTTTCAAAATAATGCTATGAGTAGAGCCAGTGATTTTTTGAAGAAGAAACGAAATAAGCTCACATGCGTATGGAAACGTTGATGCGAACACCACCATAGTAAAACGATATTGTAAAGGGAAAATATTGTAGGAAGAACACCAGTAAAACATCGCAGATGCAAAAGCGTCCATACTCAAATTTAGAGGAAGGGAAGTTTACTGGTCGTACCGTCAACAGCGTCTTTCGTGATTTATGAACGTTTTTCGTAGTTCAAATCAGTTCACTACTAAAGGCAAAAATATGCTTTTAAAATGCCGCAATTTTAGAATGGTACACCAACTGGTCAAAGTCTTAAGTGACAAGTTGTGACGCCTCAACATCTTCTTTCTTCCCATAGGATGTATTTCTATTCTACATCACACGATGAAATGAGAAAACTGACTTTCACTAATAGCAAAACAACAGAAAAATCTTCAAATCTAACATCTAGATGCCGGTTTTGTACCAGAATCCAACATTATTTAACTAACACTTGTTAAATGCAGCGCTATTGAACTCAAAGCTCAATGACCGGCAATTTATCGCGACTGAAGTCATATTCTCCTATTTTCCTGGATGGACTGGACCATCCGTAATCTAAATATTTTGTTGTGTTTTGTAGCGGATCGAGGAGGTAATAGAGGGAATTACGGCAACTTCTCATCGGAAGAGGGCAATCGGGAGTGGACCGCCCGAGGAAATCGCGGCAACAATGGAGGATTTGGCGGTAGGCCGCGTCAAGAGAGGAGATCGTTTACTGAGGATCTACCAAATCCAACTCCAGGTTATATTTTCGTATATAAAATTATAAAAGCAACATTTGTGGCACGTGGTTCTGTTTAAAGGGAGTTCACAGTGTTCCGAGAGTATAACTGAATTGCACAAATATTTCTCAGTTGTTTTTATTGTGCTCAATTGGGATTGCACGCAGCCGTTGCTAGACGATACACACAGTGTCATTATTAATTCAATGGCACTGTGGGTATATTCAAATATTAGGTAACCTTTATAAAATAACATACTCCCACACTTGTGATTTATGAATCGGTCTTAATTTTTTTCCCAAGATTTTCGCGGAAAAAACGAACTTATGTAGTAATATTTAATTTGCAACTAAAAAACCAAATGCTCCAAAATCTTGCAGAAGTTTTAAGGTTATCATAAGCATGGTAAATAGTTAATCAAAATTTATCCATTTATGTTTCCCCAAATTGATGTCATCTCAAAATTTTATCAAATAAATTCAATCTAAAATGTGCAGAACATGAGTTTATAGTAAAGTTTTCATACTTAGCATTCATAGTTTTTACAATTGCTTTTTATTGATCAGTTCAAGAACGGATTACCCCATTCTCCAGCAAATTTGGGAATACAGTACTGTTACAATTAGTCTTACACTGCACGTATCCAAATTGATATACTTGACATTACATTGCAAAAACAATAAAAATAATGTCACCCGTTTGAAGTTCATACATTTCTCGTCATGGCTACCAATCTTACCGACCTAAATTACAGCAGACCTATTTCAGAACCCCTTTCCGTTATTAATGAACCGTTATGACGTCATTCGGGTACTTTAATAGCTCTATTAGAAAATCAAAAAACGTGCGCGGTAGAAAAAATAGAGGTTCTGAAATAGATCTGATAAATGTCAGCGGCAAATGTCAAATTAAAATTTCCCGTATTTCGGGAGGCGTAAGGACTTCACTAACTTCTTCACAAGACATTTTAACCAATTTTAACACGAATTGATTCGAATTACAGTTGTTGTTGTGAAAATTCGAATTTCAAATATTTCGTGGTTCGTGTCAGACCAACCCATCACCAACCACGACAAAATTCTCCAGATTTAAAAAAACGCAAATTTCAATTAAATTTTGCGAAAAAACGTGCGGAGTAGAAAAAATAGTATAAATAACTCGTTCATAAGGCCATTGTGGCACGAATCCAAGTTTATAGAACGAGCGGCGAAGCCGCATGTTATATAAGGGATGAGTCAAGCTTCAAGAATCTGTGGCTAAAGGTTTTACGGACTAGCGGTTGAGATTCCTTAAATTTTAGGTTGTAAAATGTCATTATTATATAAAAATAGGTACCTTGCATTACTTTTACGCTACCTTTGATTGTTAAATCTGTTTTGGTATTATTATTTGTACCTTACCTTGGCTTTTTGTTGTTCACGTGAAAGTCAGTAATGTTGTTGACGTGGTTGCAAAGGAGATAAGAACATGTGACGATAAGTTATCATTGCTGTGATGGCCTGTTACTGCCCTATTTGAGTCAATAAAATCAGTTGGCGCAACAACAGTTCATATTTCTTTATTGTCATCATATATTTGTATTTTGGTGATATTACTTGCGTTAAATTAAAAAATCATGACAAATTTGTGAACATATAATCACCCATTGAAATTGTGGACGAGAATCATTAATTTTAATATTGTTAATAAATATGCCTTGATGTGTTGTTTATTAAAACAATGTTTATCACCAATTAAGTTTAATGCTTGTGTGGGTAAACAGTTGATTGTTGAGGGGACGATTTTTTCATCTTACGTTTGTTTCCAGACACCACAGGAAGGCCGAAACTGAAGCTGCAGCCTCGGACCGTCAAAGAACCAGTAAACGCAATGGCGGAAACGTCGCAAACGTCGACGATTTTTGGTGGCGCCAAACCGCGAGAGGAGAAATTACTTGATAAACAGTAAAATGTTTGTTGATTGTGTGTAATTTGATTTTTAAGATTAATGTTTATCTTTTTTTTTTCTTTCATATCTGAACTGATTCTTTTATATTAGGCGATTGTAACAGAAGTAATAAAAATTATAATTGGTTTTACTAAGTGGGATTTAAGAAATTCCAGCGTTCCGTTTGTTATGTTTAACTTGTAATATAGCCGGTTTGCTTTCTAATGCCGTTCATGTGAAGATTTTATAGTGTTGCATTTTATAACATAAATAAGACGGAGATTTTGGATTTTTGATCCCGATGGGTCGAGTTTTGTTGTAGGTACATACTAGTTTTGTTTATGTATTTGTAAGCCGATTTTTACAAAACATACCAACTAATTTATTTTATTATTATATAATAGGATTGTAATTTCAACTGTGTTTTTAAAACGTAAAGTGATGCAAATGATTGTTACTATTATTGTATTTATTATTTTTGTATAGGAGTTTCGGGTATGTTCTGGAAAAGTCTTTTCGTAAATACAAATCTTAATCATGTTAATAATACGAGCATTGTAAAAATGGTACTTCGTTGAACATTTTTTTTTTAATTACCAGATTTTTACAATGCTATGATGAGCATAAAATTTACACATATTGTGTAATATATGGTCTTGTATGATATATGAAAATAAATTGTGAATTTAAGTATAAATAGAATAATTCATTATTCACGTGCGATAATACCATTCGATCGAGAATTAAGCGAATTCGACTACTCCATGATTCCATTTGTACAGCTGGCACATCACTTCATTTTGAGTCTCAGAAATTAAAAACTTGCAGCAGAGCTCCACACATCCGTATTTTGCTATGGAAGAAGGAATATGAAATATTCAAGTGCGCCGTACCTCAGGAATGTAAACTTTTTAGCATTGATGCAAGTACCTTTTACTGTCCCTTTCAAACGACGGAAGGTTTAGCTCACGTAGTCACTAACAACTTCAACAAGCCAGTGGCGAACATTATCGTACGTATATTTATCTACCTTTATTTCCAACTTTTGTTCTTCACCTCGGAATTAGTGTGCACATTTTTTTCAGTGTTTGTTTCGAATCAACAATTTGGAAAATGGTTCGGTGTAAAGCGTGTAAAGTTACGAGTAATTATAAAAAAAAATGGCGTTTCCCAGATAGGATAACCAATTCTAACAAAGTTTTCGTTCAAAATGTCAATAATTTTACCCTTTTACTTTGCGAGTACAAAGAGACGGGGATGAATTCGTCACCGCGCCGACGCGATCGGAAAACCGCTATAAATCAAAAATTAAGTTTTTGGCAGATGTTTTAAGGTTATAAAGAGCATAATAAATGTTTAGTCAAAATATATTTGCTTATCCCCTCCAAAAACTTGATGACGTCAGCTCGAAAATTTGCCGAATAAATCATATCTAAAATGTACAAAATATGATCAGTCTGTACTTGTGATCTATCACTCCATTCATATTTTTGGATTTGCATATACAGGGTGATTCAAGAAAATAAATGAAAGCGTAAATTTATTTTACTGATTTACTCAGGAACTACAAAACCGAATGCTTCGAAATCTTGAAGATATTTTAAAATTATCATAAGCATGGTAAATTTTTGATCAAAATGTATTTGGTCGTGCCCCCTAAAAAATTTATGACGTCACCACAAAATTTTGCTGAATAAATCCTATCTAAAATGTACAAAATATGGTGAGTCTCTTCTTGTGATTTATCATTCCATTCAAATTTTTTCGATTTGCATATACAGGGTGACTCAAAAAAATTAATGAATGCGTAAATTTATTTTATTGATTTAATCAGGAACTACAAAACCAAATGCTTTGAAATCTTGCAGATGTTTTAAGGTTATAAAGAGCATAATAAATTTTTAGTCAAAATATATTTGGTTATCTTCTACAAAAAACTGATGACGTCAGCTCAAAAGTTTGCCGAATAAATCGTATCTAAATTGTATAAAATATGATGAGTCTGTACTTGTGATTTATCATTCCATTCATATTTTTGGATTTGCATATGCAAGGTGACTCAAAAAAATTAATGAAGGCGTGAATTTATTTTATCGATTTAATCAGGAATTACAAAACCGAATGCTTTGAAATCTTGGGAATATTTTAAAGTTATTATAAGCATGGTAAACTTTTGTTCAAAATGTATTTGTTCATCCCTCCTAAAAAAATTGATGACGTCACCCTTAAATTTTGCTGAATAAATCCTATCTAAAATGCAAAAAATATGATGAGTTTGTACTTGTGATATATCATTCCATTCATATTTTTTAGATTTTCTTAAGAGGTGGTTCAAAAAAATTAATGAAGTCAATTTATTTTATTGATTAAATTAAAGGCAACACTTATTATAAGTATTACACCCCAACCAACCCAATTTGGTAGACACAAAATTTGTTAAAGGAAAAACTCGGTTGAAACATAAGGGTAGCACGCTTATTTACATCGACTTTAACATTACAGACCTGCATTTGTTTTATGCCGTCACTTGGTTCCGCGAATGTGGAATAGACATGTTTATAATCAACCAATTGTGAATTTCACCGTCAAGAATTAAAATAAAACCCAATGTTTTATATAATAAGCGGAAGTCGAAGCAATAAAACCGATGGTCGTTTTGTTTACAGTTTTGACTCTCACGTATGCTGTTACGCTTGTCATCTTAAATTAAGAATGTTTATACATAAACGATTTTCAGTTGCCTTTCATATTACCAGACAGCGGATTTTTGTCGGGCTACGTCACGTTTAATCGGTACTAATTCCATAAAGATAATTAACGATTTATTAATCAAACGGCTAAGTAAATGAGAACGGGAATTAGCAGCAGAGTGCAACGAAACAGCTTTATTCTAATCTCAAATAAACGAAGTGCAGTCCGCAATCGCAATGAATTCGCATCCCGTACGAGCCGTACCGAGTTTGGCCTTGCCTAGCCCGACAGAAATCCGCTCTCTAGATATTACACACCGGCGCCGTATACCTGAGTAAATTGTTTCGTTATTTTATTGATTATAAGAAATCAATATTCAAAACGACCCAATTCATTTTCCCGAAAATTTGGGAATACAATAATTTTATTCTTAGTATTACACTACATCTATCCCAACTGATATACGTGTCCTTGCAAAAATGTTGATGACGTCATCACAATTTTTTTTTAAATTCCCACTACAAAAATGTAATGAGAAAAAAAAAACACAATAGGCATGCAGGGAAGTACTGTCTAAACTCTTTAAACCAATTTTTTTATGTTGCGAAAATGTGTTACACACAGCAATTTTAAAATACTCTTTGGGTGAATTTGCAACAATATTCGATAACTGCGTTTGTGTAGAAATTAACCTACGGATTCTGATGGTAACATCAGATACAGATAAATCATAACATCAGTGTCAGTTTATCAGTAGGTAACATAATCCACTAAATTTAGAGCAGAAAAAAGACAAATTTTGACGTTCTTAAAGTATTTAGCAGATAATTCCGCTTTTTATGAAAGTTGGTCTTCGTACATTTTTCTAATATGTAATTCAAACGAACGATTTTTTTTAATATTGCCTTGCCGCTCATTGGGTGCGCCCATTGTAGGGAATTGATAAAGCGAATAATGAAATTCCGTTTTTATATTATTACTTTCTCGTTCTTCGAGCGCTAAACCTCCTTTTGACTGAACAAGATCTTTGGGTTATCTACGCAAAGGATTACGAAAACGAGTTTTTACTTACGGTAAATGTGAAGTCCAGAATACTGGCACTTTTCTTAACGGTAAGTGACTGTCGGTGTTGGTCAAAAGGTTTTGAAATACGAAGCTCATCAGATTCTGGCAATTTTGCAAAAATTCTCAATTAGTTTCGAAACAGTTTTCGAACACGAATCTACCTGAGTGCCAGTGGCGGCTCCTCGGGGTGGGCAGGGTGGGCAATACCCACCCTATTTTGTTGTTTTTTCTTTTTTTAATTTTTTTACATGTAGACACAAATAATTATCGTCATAAACATCATTTAAACCAACCGATTTTTTCATTACATCCCGCAGTTTCCGCAACTGAGAAATTTCAGTTGAAAAAAAGTGCGTCAGATCTGGGCGTTATGCGATTCATGTGAGGATGGGCTAGTCTATCAATCTATCATGCTCCACCCTCTTGATTGTAAGCAACGACATACGTTCAGTTTTCTATGTACGGGATTGGAGTAAAGAATTCAAAACGCACGTTGCTGCATATCCGCGTTTTCTTACTTCACGCGGGGCCCGACGCCCTGCCGTCAATGTGTATCTCAAACGCTGCAGAGTCGGATTTCTGATATTCGATTCAAGCATTCAATAAATTAATTTCGATTTTTCTGCTCCTTTTGTATTGTAAAATTATAAGGTAATTATTTTTATTATTCTATTGAACTATGGGTAAGGTGCTAAGGAAAATGATGATTATGTGAAAATTCTTCAATACTATTGTTACAGAAAAGAGCAACACTATAATACTTAATTAATAAATACTTTTTCGAAGCTGTGTTTGTTCGACTGTAATTTCGGGGTGAGAAAGTTCTGCTCTCGCCCAAATTTTCTTTAGTTGTTTTATTTTACATTCATTGTTATTTTATTATAATTCAAGTTTGGTTATTTATTAATTATTTTTTTCGCAATGCCGACTTTACATAAATCACTTTCTCATATATTAGAAGTCCTTTGTTGGCATCTCTTTTGTCGAGCTTCTTTACTATAAGTATTGTAACAGGTCTTTAAGGTCGATATTTAGTTGTGCAGCATTCATTTGAAAAAAACTGATGCGTGCTACAAGTTCCTCAAAATACTTACTATTTGTTGTAAACTGTTGCTCGTTTGAGGAAAACATCCAAATTCATTATTGATAGGATTTCTATTCTTATAAAAACTGTTAGACTGAGCTGAAAATTTATTCACTCGCTGTAATTTAGTGACTTCTTCTCTGATTATTGCGCGGCATGTACTGTTTTCATCAGTGACGGCTCGTGTCCAAAAAACGTGGGTTGGCCAATGAATTTGTTGAAATTTTCATCTAATGTCGCAGCAAATTTTGCTAATTCCTTGTCTTGATTATCCGACCCACTTGTTTCGTCGTTACCTCGAAATGCCATCTTTTGTGTTGAGAAAAAAATAACTATATTAAATGTTTTAACATAATTCTGTTTTCTCGAACAGTTTCATTGTACTTATTTAAATATTCGCGTCTGGCACTATCCAACTAATTTTGCGATATTGTGTTTTCCGGACAATTTAAATTTTAGAGCCGAATGAATATGCTCCTTAGAAATTTCGTGTTTGGCCAGTGCACGATGAAATTCTTTTAAATCATCATAACCACTAGAATTATAAGGGTCCTTGAATTCCGAAAGTATTAATAAACAATACCAACAAAATAATTTGTTAGGTGTTTCGCTGCCAGTTAACCAAGGATATTTACCGTGGAGTGTTTTAGAAAATGCACGATTATGACCATACTTTGTTTGAATCAAATGGCTCATTAACGGTCGAGAAACAGTCAGTTGTTTCACACAAATTTTGTCGTCATAAATTAATTCTTTAAATTTATGTACCTATTCATAAATAAAGCAAAAGCCGTAGCTCGTAGATTACTACTGGTGATTTTTCAACGCATCGGCTGGCCGCCCTATCTATAACATTTGACTTAGTAAAATAGATTCTTTGCGGGATGAATTTAAACATTAAACAATGTCTTAATTATTAGAAATTAATAGTAATTATTTTTATTGGAGTTTTAACTCCTTTCTTTTCGTATTATTGAACACGTATACGACGCGCGCCGGTATCGGTGTCGGTGTCGATCTGAACTGAGCCTGAACAGAGTCTGAACATAGGCATGCAACGCCGCGCTATAGAAAGAGAGAGAGAGAGAAATAAACTATTTAATAAAATGTGTTCGTTTGACTGTTCTTGAACTTTAATTTTTTTATACAATATTATTATAATAATTAATTTTAATTATAATACTTCTGTATGATAAATAAAAAAAGTATATTTTATAATAAACAATAATTGACAATCATCATCATTAATCATCATTTTGTCGAAAAATACAAATGCAACATATTTTTGGTTTTTATTATTTCTTAAAAGAAAATTAATTACTTCGCCGCGTATACCTGTTTAACTTATATATGTTGATAACGCAGAGTTAAAACTCCAACCGTGCGTCCCTGGGTCGACGCACTCTTTTTCTTTTTTTATGTTTATTACTTTTTTAATTTTTATAAATTATTGTATATTTTACCGTATCAGTTTTTCAAAAATGCTAATAAAAACGATGGATTAAAAAAAATTGTTTTCTTATTTCTTAAATTATTTGGTACGGCCTGGCTGACCTTGCCGCCCCTGAGGAGCCGTTATTGGTTTTCATGAGCACGGACATCTGTTGAAAATTTCTTTCAGTTTAGTTACTTTTAATTTAAATAATAGTTCTTCTGTAGATTCTATTGATAAATTGGTACACTGATGAGGAATCGACAAGAGATAAGTTGTTACGTACATTTTGATAAAGGTTTCTTATAAAAAAAATGCTAGGTTGCCATTTACTAAAATATTTTATTTCACACATGTGGGGGGAGGGGTAACAAATATCCACACCTAGTGTAAAATCGAAGCACAGATTGACCAAACCAACGTAAAAACTTAGCAAAAATAGACTTATCACGTAATAACATAAAATAAAACCGTATAAAAAATAAAACAAACTTGTACAATACTCAAGCGTTTTACAACACGTATGGCAAATCGGGACCTTCCGGCTTGTATTTGGTGTTCCACTATACTAAAACTAAAATAAAAAAGTAAAAAGTAGAATTGGGAGTAGAAAAATACATGTAGAACTTTTTCACTATACCCTAAACTCTGAAACTTTACTGAAAAGCATTATTCATTTATTAAAATTGAACACTAACCGGTACTTAGACACGGTTTCATTTCTTAAAACAACATTAAAATACGAACAAAACTTGCTATTGGTAAACAATCGAATTCGTAGTCCTGAGCGATTTTTTTTGAGTTTTTCTTTTGAAGTAAATGCAGCCACGAGTATGGACTATTACAATATTATTATTTTTATGAAGAGAAGTGCGATATAAGATAACGGAGGCCAAAAACGCGCAAGTTTCAAATTTCGGGATTATTTTATTTGACAGCAGCTGTAACAGGTTGAGTAGATGCGCCAGGAATTTTTCCAAGAACTTTAGATAGGTTGACTCCGGTTAAGGCATTCACGGCAGGTGGTATTTGTCCTACTAACCGAGTTATTTCGGCAGTGGTTGCGTCAGGACCTCCTATTAAAACGATTTCCTCGGTTTTGGCCAGTGGGGCTGACACCTCGGCAGCGATCTGCGGCAGAAAAGATCACACATTCACAAACAGTAAACCTCAGCTGAAAATTCGACATTTAATTTTAATAATTACCGGTTGGGACACGAATCAATAGTATAAAAAAAAGCACAGGAATTCATTGACTACATTTACAATCGTACTTTTCAGAACTCAACACAAATAAAAAATTCAGTTATGACTCCTGATAACAATTAATAGTATTAATACAATACTCACCTTTGGTAAGGCATCTAGAACGAGAGACATAATGGCAGCATCTCCGTATTGCTTGTACACAGCAGCTTTTTGTCTCATGCGCTCAGCGTCGGCTTTCCCTACACTTGAAATGGCGGCAGCTTCGGCACTTCCGAGTAATTTTATTCGTTCACTGTCGGCTTTGGCGGTTTGTACAGTCTGAGTTCTGGAAAACACAGGAGAAATAGTAAGTCGTCCATCTGCTCGTGCTTCAGTTCATAACTTCCAAAACCAAACCTACCGTCTTCCTTCAGCCAACATTTGGACCTTGTAACTTTCAGCTTCAGCCGGCAAACGAACGGTAGCGTTAAGTTCCCTCTCCTTTCTGAGTACCTCTTGGGCTTCTACCTCGATCTGTTTCTTCCTTTCCACGACATCAATCTGGATTTCTTCGTTTCGTATCTTCTGACGTATCTTTGCAGCTTGTAATTCGTAGGCCAGTTGTGCTTCGGCTTTCTGAAATATCAGGATGGATCTTAAACGCATGATTTCATTTTGTTAGATTCAAATTGCAATTATTTTAAACATTTACTTGTAAACGTTACACGTTGTCGACGGAACAATCATTTCACATAAAGTTATTGGACAATCTGTTAGGGCACTTAGTATTTTAAATTTCTCATTCGACTGAAACGGATAGTAACAATTATGTTCTGTAAACTCTCGTTGAACCAGCAGACAAAAGGGTAAATAGTAAAGGGTGCCACCTAGTTATCTTTAAGAAGTATTTTTAAATGTTTCGCCAAGTGCCATGATAAGTTCATAATGTTCCTTACAAATATTTTTGTGAACATATCTTCCACTGTATAATTTACTCCATATTTTACAACTGGTATCTAGTTTTGAAGTAGTCTGAAGAGCCATCATTGGCTATAATTTTCGAAAAAAAAAAAAAAATAGTAAAGAAGTAACAATCGGGATACTCACGGCAGTGTTGATTTCTTGGTTGAAATTCGCCTTTTGCAGCTTAAACATCCTCGAATTATCTTCGATTTTCGTATCCGTCGAGTATTTGACGTCCATGGCCGATTTCTGGCACTCCGCTTCGCGGATTCCAGCGTCGCGATTGGCTTCCGCAACGCCGGCGTCTGCGTCACGTTTTACCATGGCTGTTTGGGCTTTTCCTAGCGATGTCAAGTATTGTACTTCGTCATAAACATCCTTGATGGTGAAAGAGAGGATCTCTATGCCCATCCGGCCTACGTCAGGTGCAGCTACTTCACGTACTAGAGCTGCGAATTGGTCCCGGTCGCGATACACTTCTTCTACGGTAAGAGTTCCTGCAGAAAGGAGAATGCCATTGTGTAAAATGTGGTAGTTTTACTGCAATATAGATGAGTTTAGATAGGACAATCTTAAAACACCAAATACATTAAAAAGTATATTGTTCGTGCTTTGTAAATGGCCTATTGATTTACATATCTGCAGTATTTGTCTTGCAAAAGGAACTGTAGGAAGACATAGTTTACTCACAGACTGTAATGATAATTGACGACTTGGCCAGCTCCAGAAACATGGTGATACGGTGTACATTGGTTTGTACCTGACCGGATTCATAAAGGTACTTGGATGTCACCAGATCAAACAATAGTAGAAAATGTATGGGGAAGAAACCGGTTAAAAAAGGAAAAAAATAGTACGATATGGAATGTGAATAAATGGTCCAACGAAGCACACAGATTGCAGTGGTTGAAATGAAAAAATTGACCCAAAGTTATTTCGACAGAACTTTCCTCGCTTTTGAAGTACAGGCTAACAAATACTGCTTCTCTGAAAAATTATAAAATTTGATTTTGCGGAATTTTATTTTTTCGTGGTAATCACTATGGAGTAAAAACAATATAGAAGGTACTAGTCACAGTGTAACAGAAAAAAAGAAGGTTTCACTTTCTTAAAACTACACTGACGGGCAAAAAAAAACCGGCCACCCTAAAAAAAATTGCGAAACCAAACTTTACATATTATTAATTTAATTAGTGATCGTTATTTTATTAAAGAACCATTCACTATTGACACATGATGTATAAATTAGTAAAAAAAAAATTAGTGCAATAAAAGCAGAATTAAATTTAATTTAACAAAATAACAGAAACAGAAACAGAGTGACAATTTGAGAGATATCTGGAATAGTTAAGGGCATTGTTTTCGCGTGAAAACGTTTATCAGCCTCCTTTATTTTTGGTAAATTAAATTTAATTCTGCGTTTATTTGTCTTCTTTTTTTTGCTAATTCGTACATCATGTGTCAATAATAAAATAACGATCACTAGTTGAAATAATATATTTTTTTAACGTTCGTTAAAAAAAGTGTAACATTTTTTTATTAATATTTGTTTATAGAAGATACGTTTATTTCATCGCACTAGAAGCGTGAAAAAACGTGTCGTAACGTGTCATTCTTTAGTGGAAGTAAAACATAGAAGCCTGCCGTTGCTATGATAATTCATCAACAAAAGTGGTTTATATTAATTTTCTGGGTGTGTTGTGGTAATTTGTGTGCTCGGACAATGGAATCGGACAGCGAAGAAGATTTCTCGTGCACCTCCGAAAAAATTGTCAAGACGGCAAATACAGCTTATCTATGTTCCAAAATAAAAAGTTTTTGAAGTTGGTGGGTGTTGAGTTTTGTTACGAACGCGAAAAAAATTTTGTATGCGACTCGTGAGTAAAGTGGCTTTTTTTTACTCAGCGGATTTGCGCACTCACCTTCGGCTCGTGAGGCAAATTTTCCTTCTCGTTGAAAAAAGATACACTTTACTCACTAGTTGCATAAATAACTATTAACACTACTGGATTTTTTCAGCAAAATTTTCGGGTGACGTCATCAATTTTTTAGAGGGGATGAGCAAATACATTTTGAACAAAAATTTACCATGCTTATGATAACTTTAAAACATCTCCAATATTTCAAAGCACTGGGTTTTGTAGTTCCTCAGTAAATCAATAAAATAAATTTACGCATTCATTAATTTTTTGAGTCACCCTGTATATGCAAATCCAAAAAATATGAATGGAATGATAAATTACAAGTATAGATTCATCTTATTTTCTACATTTTAGGTAGGAATTATTCGGCAAACTTTTGAGCTGTCGTCACAATAAAGTAAGACGAATTTGGAAAGTAGTGTGAAGAACAAGGAACCCAAGGGATCTCGCGGAAACCGTATTCTTGGCATATTTTCATGAAAAATCCATCAAATACATGAGTTCTACACTTGGACCAAATATTCCAGCTGAGACAATGTTTAAGTTAAAAAAAAAAATTGTATATCAGCAAAATTATTGTCTTTCCTAAAACGAAAAAATTGGTCTAAAGAGTTTAGACAGTACTTCCCTCGCTGTCGGAAACTTGACGACTGCATGCCTATTGTGTTTTTTTTCTCATTACATTTTTGTAGTGTGAATTTAAAAAAAAATTGCGATGACGTCATCAACATTTTTGCAAGGACACGTATATCAGTTGGGATAGATGTAGTGTAATACTAAGAATAAAATTATTATATTCTCAAATTTTCGGGAAAATGAATTGGGTCGTTTTGAATATTGATTTGTAATAATCAATAAAATAACGAAACAATTTACTCACGTATACGTATCAGAGGCAACTGAAAATCGTGTATGTATAAACATCCTTAATTTAAGATGACAGGTGTAACAGCATACGTGAGAGTCAAACAGAGAAACTGTAAACAAAACGACCATCGGTTTTATTGCTTCGACTTCCGCTTATTATATAAAACATTGGGTTTTATTTTAATTCTTGACGGTGAAATTCACAATTGGTTGATTATAAACATGTCTATTTCACATTCGCGGAACCAAGTGAACGCATAAAACAAATGCAGGTCTGTAATGTTAAAGTCGATGTAAATAAGCGTGCTACCCTTATGTTTCAACCGAGTTTTTCCTTTAACAAATTTTGTGTCTACCAAATTGGGTTGGTTGGGGTGTAATACTAATAATAATTGTTGCCTTTAATTTAATCAATAAAATAAATTGACTTCATTAATTTTTTTGAACCACCTCTTAAGAAAATCTAAAAAATATGAATGGAATGATAAATCACAAGTACAAACTCATCATATTTTTTGCATTTTAGATAGGATTTATTCAGCAAAATTTAAGGGTAACGTCATCAATTTTTTTAGGAGGGATGAACAAATACATTTTGAACAAAAGTTTACCATGCTTATAATAACTTTAAAATATTCCCAAGATTTCAAAGCATTCCGTTTTGTAGTTCCTGATTAAATCAATAAAATATATTTACGCATTCATTAATTTTTTTGAGTCACTCTGTATATGCAAATCCAAAAAATATGAATGGAGTGACAAATGACAAGTACAGGCTCATCATATTTTGTACATTTTAGATATGATTTATTCGGCAAACTTTCGAGCTGACGTCATCAAGTTTTTGGAGGGGATAAGCAAATATATTTTGACTAAACATTTATTATGCTCTTTATGACCTTAAAACATCTGCAAGATTTCAGAGCATTCGGTTTTGTAGTTCCTGATTAAATCAATAAAATATATTTACGCATTCATTAATTTTTTTGAGTCACCCTGTATATGCAAATCCAAAAAATATGAATGGAGTGATAGATCACAAGTACAGACTCATCATATTTTGTACATTTTAGATATGATTTATTCCACAAACTTTTGAGCTGACGTCATCAAGTTTTTGGAGGGGATAAGCAAATATTTTTTGACTAAAGATTTATGATGCTCTTTATAGCCTTAAAACATCTGCAACATTTCAAAGCATTCTGGTTAGCAGATTAAAAATTAAATTTCAAAATGTTGTTTTATAATTTTGGTTTTTTTTCCAAAAATCTGGACGTTTCGGGTGAAAAGTCGATTCAGAGTTGTAAACTACATGTGTAGGACTATGTTATTTTATACAATTGAAAACCCATTTACTATGTACAATTTTGAAGTGACGTCATCGCATTAGTGGTGGGGATGATTAGACCAATTTTGGTTAGCGTTTTACTATCTACATGATATTTTTAATATAAGTACAAAATTTCACAACAATCGGTCGAGTACTTTCGGAGATTATCTGTCTAATAAAAATCCGGGACGGCAGACGGACAGACAGACGGACGGACAGACGGACAGACAGACGGAAACGGGAGACCTATTTCTTCTTCATGGCCGGTGCTTGTAGGAGTAAAGAATTAGTGGATTTATTAACAACCGATGTTTAAGATTTAGGATCTTCATTATTATTTAACGGCAGAAACACAAACAACACAGTTGACTGAACAATCATTGTCAAGAATTCATCAAACAATGCTAATGATCTTGTCTAAATATGCAGTATGTAGGAAGAGTGAAACGAAACATAGTCTCAAACAACTGCTGAATTTCTAAATCTTTCGGAAGCGTCGTTGCACATGGGTCATTGTTTCCGGCGTACCTCAACATCTCTTCTTGTTGACGCAGGAGTTAATATAGATGTTTTGAAAGGTTATGGGGCTGGAAGTCTCAAGTAATGGCCGAAGGATACGTTGAGAATTCAGTGAATAATAAAAAACAAATTATTGAAGACATATTTGGTCAAAATGAAAAATATCAACCCTCCACGTTCACTAATGCCTCGACTTTTGGAGAGTGTTCATCCAATAAAAAACGACCACGTGGAAGCTCAGCATTAGCAGAATTAACTGTAGCTAACAACCTTCATTTGTCGCAGATCCAAACTGATGCTAATAAAATAAGAATCGTTTATTTAATTTTGTTGTTTGTGAGAGCATAAATTACTATTGTTGTCAGGGTAATTGAATTTATTTCTATTTAATCCCTTGGATTTTTTTTTAGATTTAGTCGCTTGGGAACAAATGGACCATTTTAGCCCCGTAAATAAATAAATTAAATTAGCCATTTAATCCCGGAATTGCAAAAATTTGTTTATTATTGCTTAAACAATATAAATAACTACGCACACCCTTTGAAATGTTTCTGATTTCAAACAATATATTAAAATAAACATTTTAAAAAAAGTTTCATCAAAATCGCATCTGTTTCTGAGAATTATGAGGTTTTGACACTTTTTAAGCTTATTGACTCGACTAAAACGGGCACTAGAACAAGGATTTCATAGAACTCTCTAAGAAAGAGTTAAACGTTGGTGCAGTTCGTGTTAGTTTTTAAGAAATGTTTAAATTTTAAACGTAGGTGCAAATGGGCATCTCAATGGTACAGTTTATGTATTGAACATAATACTTAGGTATAATAATAATGGGGTCGAATTGTTCAAATGAAATCAACTGAGTCATCATCGACCTACTATATACGTAATAATGGTGATATGTATCCAAAACACCTACAAAAAGAATAATTATGATCTCCGCCAAATTAAACTTTCGCTTTCTCACTCTAGCATCAGTGATGAAATAAAATGTTGTCACACGAGTGTCCATCATTTTCATTCTATACTTCTATGTACTGTGTCATGTTTATTTTTCGAATATAGACTTTTTCCCAACAGAATAAAATTCGTAGTGTAAAATCGATTTGATAAATGACGATTTTATTGGATCACCGAAACTTGTAAATTGACTACTGTGGAACGTTGGGTGTATTTTAAGACTGTTGTGTAGATGGTTAAGAGGAGTCGCTACGTTTGGCTCTTATGGTGTTGTCAATATATTTTCAGAATGTAATATCTCCATTATTAATACACCAATGGTTATGAAATTTTATATGTAACTTGTCCACAAATTTCACTACATGACTGCGAAGGCAGTTTTTTTTTAAACAATTTATTATTATATATTTTTTAAATTTTGTTGAAATTTTTGCATCACGTGTTTTAAAAAATCAATATTTCAGTTATTTATGGAAATTTTGGAACGGGGTTGTCACCACTGTTTTCAGCTTGCAAAACTTGAGAAATTCTACTAGGTCTATTTGTGACTTTATTTGTTGGGACTGAGATATAGTAAAAATAAAAGTTAGCAACTTCTATGATATACGCTTTTTTTAACTGTGTATCGTTTCTAAAAAATAAAATCGACGATATATCTCGTATGATTTCTGGAGTTTTGTAAGCTGAAAACAGTGTTGAAAACCGTGTTCTGAAATTTTATTTAATAATTGAGATATTAATAATTGAGATATTAATAATTGAGATATTGATTTTTAAAAATACGTTATGCAAAAATTTCACTAAAATTAAAAAAAATATATGATCACAAGCTGTTTTTAACAAAATTGCCCTTGGGTTATATAAAGAAAGTTATGGACAACATATATTTAAAATTTGAAAACTATAGATCTGTTAATAACGTAGATATTACATTTTGAAAATAGAGCGAAAATTCCGCTGAGAAAACTTAGGGACTGGCCTTAAACGCAAACAAAATTTCTTGGTTCATCTCCACTAACGTTTTAATGCCGTCAGTTCAAAATTTTTCTAGGTAAATTCCGTTTAAATTTTATAAAATACTTCCTCCGTCCAGAAATAAGTGTCCAATTATGATTTTTTCAAAAATTAAGCAAAATACGCATTGCTTTTAAAAGTTGACCGTCATTTTGAAAACACTTTTGACGGGTGAAATTTTAGACAACCGCGACAAAGTTCTGTAATTTCTCTTGGAATATAAAGTGTGTGAGCAAAAATAAAGAATTTTTAAGCGGTGATATAAAGTTCCGGTCAGAGACAATAATGGGAGATATGGAAACAAATTTGAGAAGAAACGATTCTAGAAGACCCAATTTAAGTTCAAATAAGAGGCAAGCAGTGTATCACACATTACTCGAATTAAGCAGAGTATGGTATAAATCATGAAAGTAAATGGAGGTAACAACTATAAATTGCGTCATATGAAAAAAGACTTTATAGGCTTCCCATTTCTGTAAATGTTGATTTCGTCCTTTATCAACATGTACAAGACATTGTTAGTTCAGTTTAAGTAATTTAGAATGAATATTATTTGTTGTTAAGTTTGAATAAAATGTGTAATTTTGTTTTTATTGTTTGATTTTATTTTTGGACAAGAAAAAAATCGAAATCGGATATTTATTTCTGGACGGAGGGAGTAATACACATTTATTGTTTTGGTTATTACTACATATGCCTTTTTTCTATCTTAGACATTTGGATTTTTGTAACAAAAATTTCAAAAAAAATTGCAAAATTTTTGTTGGAACATACAAAACCCACAGTTCTGAAATATTGCAGACGTTTAAAGACCATTGTTAATATGGTAAAACTCTAATCAAAATTTCATGTGTATAATTTTTAGAAACCTGATGACGTGATTTCAAATTATTGTGCAGCTGTTTAGGAAAAAATAAAATCGTACAATTTATTTTAGAAATTCTTGAACCCGTTGTTTTGAAATTTAACACATACTCTGCCGTTATCAACAGCCTAATGAACAGCTTATCCTCACTGAAACTTTGATGACGCAATTTAAAAAATTTGCTACCATTTAGCAATTAACTTTTGCAAAATAATATGGGTCGATTTTATCGAAAAAATTGGACTCTGACTGTGCTTAAGGTACGAGGGAAATTCTACCTAAATTACTTCAGGTCAGTTTTTTGACTATCACCTTATTTTATTAGAAAATCTTTCCCCGAATATTGTTAACTAATAGATTCTGGGGTTAATTTTGGACACTTACTGCAAAGTAAGCAGAAAATAAGTACAGTAGTGGAAGAAATTACGAATAAAATGTTGTGCTATTGTGTTCGTAACTTGAACTGAATGCAAATACTGCAAATCTCATGTACTTTAATAATTACGGCCTTTAGTACTAGCCTTACACTCAACTGTACTGTAGAATGTAAAAACACAAAAAATGTCTTCAGAATTAATAACACACCTTGTAATCCACATATATGTAAATCCAACTGTTAAACAAACACTTGAGGCACTCATCCACACTGGCGACATTATTACAACAAAGAGACAAATCAGTGAAAAATTGCCAGGAACTGAATAAAAACTACACTCATTGTCTCATTTATCCATTAAGATCTGCCCTGCTATCTGACGAAATAATAAGGAAGTAATGTCAAGGACACTTGAGAACTATTAAAACAATAAAATCCATAATTGTTAATAGATAGTTCCAAATCTAACAAAGGCAACAAAGAAAAGTAATTTGCTAATATAATAGATTGATATCAATTAAACATCAATGTAATAAATCTTCACTAAACATTACATGATTACAAGTTCACAGCAGAAAAACAACTATAACATTAGCTGACAATTTATAATTATCAAGACACATTATACAAAATTATTTAGCAAGGTCACAACTAAATTTATAGTAACTCCAAACCGTCCTAATTGAAAATAACGTAATTTAAATTATCGCTAAGAACATGCAATACGGAATGGTCCAAGGCTCCGAACAAAGTACCCTCTTATTCATCTGTACGTCACTCCTCATCGCGTAGTCAAAATTTAAATTGAAAAGCACCATTCAATTTCGACTGTGTCAAGACTCACATACTGTCTCTGTATTTGTGTTACTTACCTAAAATCGCTCGCAGATGCCCTTCCAACGTTTGCAAAATGGTGGCTTTTATCTCGTTGACGGATTTCCCGAGGAACTGTTCCGAGGCGGTGTATAAAAGTTCGTCGGCCTTCATGATTTTGCATTGAGCAACGCCCGTGACAGTTAAGGGGACGCCTTGAGCCGTCTCGACGCTTTCGCACATAGGATTTAGGGTCATCACCTCGAGGGACAGGCGTTGGACGTCGGTGACCAACCACCATGCCCATGCCCATCCCCCTACTATCGTCACGCGTTTGGTCGAACCGCAGCATCCTCCTACAAACGAAAAAAAAAAGAATATAAGAACCACTCAAGTTTATATAGTTACAGGCTTGTCAAAGATGAAAAATATTTTACTGAAGAATATTATTTTTGGCGTTCATTACAACTACAGAATACTAGCTGATGCGACTTTATTCAGCGTTCGATGACCGCCAAGCTTAGATCCAAGGTTTGTGTAGTTCACAGTTTTATGAATTAGGGGCTCTTTAACTTTTTTAGGCCGTAAAATTTCATTAGCTCGCAAAAATATCTTGCATTGGATAAATATCGGGTATCAGATCAGGTTTTCCATAATTATTATTTTTTAATGTGAAGGTGAATTATAGTAAGGTCGTAGGATCGTACATAATAATCTTATATTAAAATTCGGAAATTCGAATCTTATAATAAAAGTTATTATTATTATGATATAATAGTGACTGAAAGCATTATAATTATGGGAATAACAATAATAGTCAGTTTATACGACATTATGATACTGTTTCTCTAGAATACATAAAAGTTTTCAGCTTTTCCTATAAACATTCTTATTTCCAGTTGAAATCATCAAATTATAACAGTGCAACATTTGAAGAAATATCGAGGATTCAACAAAAACCATACGTAATATTATAGCTTAAAAGGTGATGGCGTCATAAACAAATAAATATATTAAGCAAATTACCTTTACAATAACAAATTTGATAAATGAACCACCACGAAAACAAATAACGAATTGATTGAAATTTATCTATTTTTTAATTAAACATCATCAGCGTTTTGGAAAAAACACATTTAGGAAAAAAAAACCTGTTCTGGCTTTAACAAAACATCATAAACTTTCAATTTTAAATTCAGTCATAGAAAGTGAAATACGAAATTAGCGATCCACTTAAAGGGAATTTTTAATAATATACAAGATCTGATTAACAATTTCTCGGGTGGGAAATTTATTGGTTATAACATTATTTTTTTACACTCCGGTAATAAACTGTGTTGAATGGAAATTGCACCAATCAAAAACAATAGGCAGACAGAAGGTTTTGACTTATCGAAATAATTTAATTTTTTTTAAGAAATATTCTTTAATTTAGAGCATAACCTTTAATACAATCGACAAAAGATGACCCAAATTACATCCGGTAAAATTTTCAACTCTCAGCTAACATGGGGTATAAAATTTAACATGGGAATCCATGGTCACTTTTAAAAGATTGGTCGAAAGTTATTTCAACAGGACTTCCCTCGCCGCTTTTTCGAAAAATTAAAAAAATTGATTTTGCGAATATTTAATCGGTAAAACGAATACAAGAGTATGCTATTTTCTGAATTTTATTATAAACATTTTTGAGATGTCAGGATATCGATAGGGAGATTGGGCAAATTTTGGTTGGAGTTTTACCATCTACACGATATTCTTAATATACACATAAAATACAATCGGTCCGGTAGTTTTGGAGATTATTTGCCTAATAAAAATCTGAACAGACGGTACACAGACTAAGCCACGAGACCTAATTTTTCATACTCTATAGGCCATGAAATGTCGAGAAAACATAGCCAGTCGCCCCCCCATAGACTCGATTTCAATACTTTTTACTTCCCGAGCGTAAGCAAAGGAAGTATTGTAATCGAGTCCGTCGGCCGACTCTCTACTTTTACGTTTTCTCGATCTTTCATGACCCCTAGAAGACGAAGAAATAGGTCTCCCATTTCCGTCTGTCTGTCCGTCTGTCCGTCTGTCTGCCGTCCCGGATTTTTATTAGACAAATAATCTCCGAAAGTACTGGACCGATTGTTGTGAAATTTTGTAGTTATATTAGGAATATCATGTAGATGGTAAAACGCTAACCAAAATTTGTCTAATCATCCCCACCACTAATGCGATGACGTCACTTCAAAATTGTACATAGTAAATGGGTTGTAAATTGTATAAAATAACATAGTCCTAAACATGTAGTTGACGACTCCGAATTGAGTTTTTACCCGAAACGTCCAGATTTTTGGAAAAAAAATCAAAATTATAAAACAACATTTTGCAATTTAATTTTGAATCTGCTAATCCGAATGTTTTGGAATGTTGCAGATGTTTTAAGGCTATAAAGAGCATCATAAATCTTTAGTCAAAATATACTTGGTTATCCCCTCCAAAAACTTGATGACGTCAGCTCAAAAGTTTGCCGAATAAATCCTATCTAAAATGTACAAAATATGATGAGTCTGTGCTTGTGATATATCACTCCATTAATATTTTTTGGATTTGCATATACAGGGTGACTCAAAAAAATTAATGAATGCGTAAATGTATTTTACTGATTTACTCAGGAACTACAAAACCGAATGCTTGGAAATCTTAAAGATGTTTTAAAATTATCATAAGCATAGTAAATTTTTGATCAAAATGTATTTAGTCGTCCCCCCTAAAAAAGTTGATGACGTCACCACAAAATTTTGTTGAATAAATTCTATCTAAAATGTCCAAAATATGGTGAGTCTCTTCTTGTGATTTATAATTCCATTCAAATTTTTTCGATCTCCATATACAGGGTGACTCAAAAAAAATTAATAAATGCGTGAATTTATTTTATTGAGTTAATCAGGAACTACTAAACCGAATGCTTTGAAACCTTGCAGATGTTTTAAGGTTATAAAGAGCATAATAAATGTTTGGTCAAAATATATTTGCTTATCCCCTCCAAAAAATTGATGACGTCAGCTCGAAAGTTTGCCGAATAAATCCTATCTAACTGTACAAAATATGATGAGTCCGTACTTGTAATTTATCATTCCATTCATATTTTTTGGATTGGCATATACAGGGTGTCTCAAAAAAATTAATGAATGCGTAAATTTTTTTTATTGATTTACTGAGAAATCACAAAACCGTATGGTTTGAAATCTTGAAGATGTTTTAAAGTTATCATGAGCATGGTAAGTTTTTAATCAAAATATATTTGTTCATCCCCCCTAAAAAATTTATGACGTCACCACAAAATTTTGCTGAATAAATCCTATCTAAAATGTACAAGATATGATGAGTCTTTTCTTATGATTTATCATTCCATTCATATTTTTTGGATTTGCATATACAGGTGACCCAAAAAAATTAATGAATGCGTAAATGTATTTTATTGATTTAATCAGAAACTCCAGAACCGACTGTTTTTAAATCTTGCAAATGTTTTAAGGTTATAAAGAGCATAATAATTTTTTAGTCAAAATATATTTGGTTATCTTCTCCAAAAAACTGATGACGTCAGCTCAAAAGTTTGCCGAATAAATCCTATCTAGAATATACAAAATATGATGAGTCTGTACTTGTAATTTATCATTCCATTCATATTTTTTGAATTTGCGTATACTGGGTGACTCGAAAAAAATAATGAATGCGTAAATTTATTTTATTGGTTTACTCAGGAACTACAAAACCCAATGCTTTGAAATCTACTGCGAAAAAAAAACATAATAGACATGCAGTCGTCACGTTTCCGACAGCGAGGGAAGTACTGTCTAAACTCTTTAGACCAATTTTTTTGCTTAGGTTCAGGAAGTAAAAATAAAATTCGCAAAAATAAATTTTATAATTTTTTGAACATTTTGTATTTTATAGAACGTGTATTTCCACACTACCGAAAACACACAATATATTTGTCGACGCATTTTGCCAACCACGTTGGCATTATCTATGCATGTTTACAATCACTTCAAAACGTCAATATTTCAAAGTACATATTCAGTTTTGCAATTCTTGATTTAATCAATAAAATAAATTGACTCAGGCACCCCGTCTAAGCAAATCTAAAAAATATTAATGTAGCGATAAATCACAAATGTAGATTCATCATACTTTGCACATTTAAGATTTTTTCAGCAAAATTTTGGGGTGGCGTCGTCAATTTTTTTGGGGGGATGAACCTTTTGATCAAAAATTTACCATATTTATGATAACTTTAAAACATCTCCAAGATTTCAAAGCATTCAGTTTTGTAGTTCCTGATTAAATCAATAAAATAAATTTACGCATTCATTAATTTTTTTGAGTCACTTTGTATATGCAAATCCAAAAAATATGAATGGAATGATAAATCACAAGTACAGACTCATTATATTTTGTACATTTTAGATAGGATTTATTTAGCAAACTTTTGAGTTTACGTCATCAATTTTTTGGAGGGGATAAGTAAATATATTTTGATTAAAAATTTATCATGCTTACTTATCATGACTGTAAACCATCTGCAAGATTTCAGAGCGATCGGTTTGCAGATTCCAAATTAAATTGCAAAATGTTTTTTCATAATTTTGATTTTTTTTTCAAAAATCTGGACTCAATTCGGAGTCCTAAACTACATGTGTAGGACTATGTTATTTTATACAATTTAAATCCCGTTTACTATGTACAATTTTAAAGCGACGTGGGGATGATTAGATAAATTTTGGTTAGCGTTTTACCAACTACATGATATTCCTAATATAAATACAAAATTTCACAACAATGGGTCCAGTACTTTCGGAGATTATCTGTCTAATAAAAATCCGGCACGGTAGACAGACAGACAGACAGACAGACGGAAACGGGAGACGTATTTCTTCGTCCTCTACGGATCACGAAAGGTCCTTTGCTTACGTTCGGGAAGTAAAAAGATTCACTATATATGAGGAAACATCACAACTGAAATAAAGTTTTAGTAATATTTGCAGAATTTGGTAAATCGATTAAACTATTTTAGGGTAATTGTTGCCAAAATACAAGGACTAGGTGCGAAATCTGCCCTTTCCAAGTCTTCAGATAGTCATCATAATGTTTTCTACGACTTATTTACTTTGTGATATTTTACAGTTCAAAGTCTATTCTGCATACATACATAAATAGCAAATTAACTTTTTTATGTTAAATTCTGAATAACTAACTCCAATTCTACTAAATATTGTTATTATCGAAGTTCAGGTTGGATATTAAAAACAATTAATTAACAGCACAACACAACACAATAAATGTTTCAATTTGATCCAAATGATACACAACTTCTAGGAAAAAAAACTTGTCAGTTCTGTCACCTGTATTTGATATGATAAGTTTAAGCTTACGGAGCGTGGTGGTACTGGAACTCATCAAATTAATAACATTTTTAGCGTTTAACCATCCATACAATATTCCTAAAACACATAAAATTTTGCAACAATCACTCCAGTTTCGAAGACTTCGTGACTTCTTCGAGGTCTCCTTGAATTCATGCATTACGAAATTGGCACTCAATTAATAAGTCTACACATAGCAAGAACGGAATGTATTTATTTAATTGGTTTAGTGTACCATTTCTGAGGCTGAAGTGACTCAGAGTGTCTGAGAGGTGAATCTGTAGCTGACAACGTTCACAGAAAAATATTAACACAAACGGTAAAAGTTTATAACACAGCCAGTGCCAGTGACGAAATAATAACTATTTCGGCCGGATCTGGCTTCTTGCATTGTGCAAGAATCAGCCGGAACTGAGTAGACTCGCATAGAGGTGAAAAATACCAATTGTACTGGAAGAAGATAATCCCTCAAATATGCGTCAATAGCGACCAATTGAAAATCTTTGGAGTTTGTTGAGTGGAAAAATGTTCCAAAACGAAAAGACTTTTACTTGTTACGGCCATCTACTTTCTGAAACCAGTTTCCGATTTTTCTTTGTACGTGTATTTAAAAACACTCTGTAAATTGAAAAGGTTGGATTTTTGAAAATAATACCTTACAAAGATATGTATGTAGGTCTCTCTTTAAACTCTAGATACACAACTATATTTATGTTATACTTAGTAGTCGATAGAATTTGTACATATTCGCGTGCCTTACGCTCTCTTTTTTATTCGTTCCATAATCAATCAATTTAACATCTTCTATTGAAATGAGCAAAAACTGAAGTAGTAATATCTTGACGTTCCGTGTCGAATCACGTTATCTTTCAGTCAAGGTTTCCTTTATGTACGAAACATGTAAGTGTTACTTTAAGACGATATTTTTAATTTTCAGGGGTTGAGTTGAGTTTGAACAATGAAGAATGAGTTTTGTAAGAAACAGTCATAAATCTGATACGTATTTTTTATGAAAAATAAATAAATAAATGGTATTTTTGATAACATAGTATGTAGTTTAAACATTTCAAATGTAGCCATAAGATTGACTAGTAAATTGCGACCTAAAAGTTTAACTCAAACTCAACTCTCATACTTATATTATAGTACAAAGTTTATAAAACGACTTGATCATGAAAAAATGGTTTTAAAATTAAAACATCCTGCAGTTGCGTAATCACTAATTACCAAACTGTTGATAAACTGTTAGAATGTAGGTTGTGGTATTAAAAGATGTGTGGTCCTATCAGTTCTTAATTCACAAATCTCATGTAGTTGCTAAATACGTATATATTTTATCAAAAAGTACAATATACGGAACATCTGATCTTGAATTAAAGTTTTTATTTTGGTGCAACAAATGTCAACTACCTATGTATCAGTGACTATTGTACTTTATATATATAGTGTACTAAATACATCGAGGACGCGGGAAAACCACTACAGGCAAAAAACTATATTTCTCATCAAAGAATTCTTAATGACCTTATAATGTAGCTGTACCAATTGATAAAAGCTCAAAACAAAGCAAAAAAAAAGTTCTTTTACAAGGGTGCTTTTCCTGTAGTGTTTGTCTTTGCGTTTCGATGAACTCTAATCTTTGCTTTATTACTATTTGAAAAGATAAGCAGGTAACATTTTTCTATCAAATTATTTCTAACTATTCACCTCGTTACTATTAATTACCATCGTGAAATAACCACACACGGCTATACAAGAAATGAGGAAATCGGAGAAATTTTAAATACAAACAAAAATAATAAAAATTGCAAACGCTACGTGACGCACGTAGGCAACTCATTTCATGAATGAAAAAATTAAAACTTTCACCCGTCATCACCGACCATCCTCCTTTCATCTTCATCTTCTTCTTTCTTTCACTGACTCGTAGAAATTCTCTTCGGTCCACAAGGACTACCGTTATACTAAACCAAATCACGCTCCACTCATTCAATCGAATTAAAAGTCTATCTGTTACAAAACGATCGTCCAGTACTAATTTGGTCGCTTGGAAGAAATTCCGTTACGAAGAAATACTCTGTCACCGTTCCAATGGAGCGCAGCTGAAACTACATTTACACTTACTTATACACCGCAGGAAAATTAAGGCTCAGCAGTCTATCTGAAGAAATGTCAAGTTCAAGGCGAATGCTTGCAAAAGAAGACAAGAAGATGCTGCAATGGTGAAATGTGCATCTTTTGGCAAATAGTTGCCTTCTATACGATGCTTGTTTTGTTGAAATTTCGCGACAGGTTGTTTTTGGTTTCTGGAAAGTGCATAACGGTTAAATGTTTTTGTTGACGGTGTAGTCACTTTGTGGAATTTGGTGAGTTATCCAGAAATTTTACACGTTCTTGTGTCTGGTATGATATTTTTTTATTTTTAATAGATTTAGATTTGTGTTTTTACGAAATACTATTTGTATTAAACGAGATGCATTCATCAAACATATTATATATATTTATAAAACAATTTTCACTAGATCTAAGTGATATTTTAATGTGAGACAGTTTAACTCAATTTTTAAAATGTTTTTTTAAGATAATATTCCCAAAAGTGCCCTTAATTATAAATTATAGGTAAATTTTATAAAAAAAAATATTTTTTTTAGAACCGCTCAACTATTACCGTTGTTTTAAGTATTCGTTTAAATTAATATTCTACTCAGTATGTTCACTATTAAACAACTACCCGAAAAAAGTTACCTTTAAAAGTCACTAACCTGGGTTACGTAATGAACTTTGTTAGATTTTCGAACACTCCGAAATACATACAACCATCATCACTATATCCTAAATTTTTCGGACCGTTGCGTGCAACTGTCCCTTATCACTCAGGTAGTTTGCGCGCAACAGTCCCACGCCCGTTTAGGTGTACATATTTTGCAACTTTACGCAGTAAAAAGAATTCGAAAGTCTTAATCTAGATATTCTCTAGTTTGCTTACCAAAATCATTCCTGAATTTTAAAGTGTGACAGAATATGAGTATTGATATCTAGTGCGAATAAGTATTCTACAATAGCAAAAATGCTTTTGAAATTATCCAAACGCAGCTGTGACTAATTTTAATCCGCTGGGATGTATAACGAAAGAATTTGTCGTTCTACTTTTGATTTTATTTGCGTATGTTTATTAATACTGGAATATTATTTGTTCACAAATTATGGTACCAAAATTGTAAGGTGTAATGTTTTTACTACATAAATTTCGCTTTAGTACAAGCTCACCTAACTTACGGCATATTAATTTGGGGGCATAGCTCTGCAATACACAAATTGTTTCGACTTCAGCCAAGGGCGATCAGAATCATTGCAAATCTTGCATACCGGGATGACTGCAAATCGTATTTCAAAACACTAAACAAATTGACATTACCATCTCTATATATTTACCATAGCTTAAAATATATCCTCCTGGAAATAGTGTCTTTTCCCACATTAAGCTCCTTTCACGACTATCATACGCGATCAGCTGACCTGTCGATTGAATATTGGCGGATTTCCCGCTGTAGAAATGCTATTAATTATTATTGTATATTATTTTTTAACAAGCTGCCGTTAAGTTACCGACAACTATCATCTAAGGAAGCTCTAAGGAAAATAAAATCATTTTTAATGGCAAATGCATTTTATAGCATTAATGAATATTTAGAGTACAATTTCAGTTTGTAATTTATAGAAATATAAGTACCTTTTTGTATATTCTTTTTTTATGACGACTGTAACTTTTAGTTTAACACAATAAAACATTACTTACTTACTTACTTACTTACTTACTTACTTACTTACTTACTTACTTACTTACTTACTTACTTACTTACTTACTTACTTACTTACTTACTTACTTACTTACTTACTTACTTACTTACTTACTTACTTACTTACTTACTTACTTACTTACTTACTTACTTACTTACTTACTTACTTACTTACTTACTTACTTACTTACTTACTTACTTACTTACTTACTTACTTACTTACTTACTTACTTACTTACTTACTTACTTACTTACTTACTTACTTACTTACTTACTTACTTACTTACTTACTTACTTACTTACTTACTTACTTACTTACTTACTTACTTACTTACTTACTTACTTACTTACTTACTTACTTACTTACTTACTTACTTACTTACTTACTTACTAACTGCCCATTCACAATGGACATAAGACATAAGAACGAGCGCATAACATAATTTACGTTTTTGGTTTGTGTCTGGCTTATGCTTATCTACGTTCACAGTGGACGGACAGAGTGAACTCTGTAAGAATTGTTAAACTGCGCAAACGCAGAACGGTATAACTCCCGGCTAAACATAGAAACGGTTAACCTCAAACTGAGTTAAAAAAAATATCTAACCTAAAATTTCATACGATATTCGAACTTGACAACTCGCAGTACAGAACAGACTCGCCGTGTGAAGCTTTGATTATAATTTTTATAATATAATCAAAGGTGTGAAGTGCCAAGTGCCAACTGTCAAAGGGAATTCAATAGCGGCATTCAAAAGTCCCTAGATTTTAACATAATTTTGACATAATTCGTGCACAAAGTTGAACTTATTTCAACTTTGTGTACGCACACAAGGATTACATAAAACGTTCATAAGCATAAGAATTACGTTCGTCCACTGTGAACAGGGGTACGCGTTTTCCATAGTTTCAACTTTACGTATTTATGTAAGCTTTATGTACTTGTTATGCCTTATGTCCATTGTGAATGGGCAGTTACTTACTTACTTACTTACTTACTTACTTTTAATTACAATATTACACTTTTTTAACACACTCTGCAAATAATATATAACTCAAATGTAATCACTTAAGAGGATGAGCAACCCCAAGCAAACAAGCCCAAAAAATACTATTTGTCCTACCGTTCTCACAGCGATAATCTAATTTTGAAAACGCACTTGCCCTATTAAAAGATGGATGTACAAAATGAGCAGACTACATTTTTAAAATTTGAACCCTTTCTTCTAGATATTAGGGGTCAAAGTTTGATGAATTTCAACACGTGTTTGTAATGCCTTTTTTAAAGGAATTCAAAAATCCGGTCTGGTCATTCTGTAGAAGAAGGCTTTGTATATTTTAAGTTAAAATATCTTTTAGATATTCCCGGTAATTACTATAAGAGAGGTGCAGGACAAAACCAATATTTCGCAAATTTTCGATGTACAACGCAATGGGGTGCCTCCTTTACAGGGGCATGATGAAATTTTGTAGGTACCCATCTATTTGTATAGTCCCAGACAAAAATATATTATACCTAATTTTCCCAAAATTTAAATAATCTTATTATGTGGGAGAGCGTTGGCTCAAGGTCATTTAGAGTTGCTCATCCTCTTAAAAAGTAATTATTTATCAGTGTAATAATTTCACTTTCTTAATAAATAAATACAATTTTGATAAACAAACCTGGATTATAATTCTGGTCAAAATTGGCAAAATTTAAGCAAAAATCACGAACATAATTCGCCGTTACACAAACATGAACACACTGAACCACTTTTCCGTTGAGAAACAAATATAGATAGTGCCCACGTGCCACGATTCAGGTAAATCCACCCTGATTAAAATTCAACACCAACACCATTAATGTCGTTCCATAACATTCCACTAATATCATTCTTTCGTCGTACCGACACCGCATTAATATTCCGTCGTAGAAGTCTTGGGCAACAAAATTCACTATTTCTTTCTTTCTCCTCCCCATTAGTAGTACAATGGCCGTTAATCGGTTGTTCTTCAAATAATTAAAGGAAGGGCGATCGTAGAAAGTTAAATATAGGTTTAACTCAGTCCAGTCATCACCAGCACACAAGAATGACCTTACTTTTCGGTACGTTATACATTTTAGTATTTTACAGGAAACATGGAAGCTTTGACAGCTCCTATTCTTGGTCTAGGAGCTTCAGCTGCATCGAATTTGGCAGTGTTCATCCCTGCACTGGTAGCAGCGATTGCGTACTACCAGTACGACCTTTTGGATCCGGAAGCTCGGATCGCAGACACCAGCACCGATGAGTTGGAAACGTACGACTTCATAGTGGTTGGAGCAGGGTCTGCCGGTAAGATGGTACATAAGAATGAATATTTTCGGTAAAAAAAGTACTGTTTTTAGGTGCTGTGGTTGCAAACAGACTTAGCGAGGTAGAGCAATGGAAGGTCCTACTCCTGGAAGCAGGTGGCGACGAAATTGAAATTTCTGATGTTCCTTTAATGGCGGCGTATCTACAACTATCTCAAATCGACTGGAAGTATAAAAGCGAGCCTCAAGGTCAAGCTTGTTTAGCGATGAAGCACGGACGCTGCAACTGGCCTAGAGGAAAAGTCATGGGTGGTTCTTCAGTACTGAACTACATGTTGTATCTTCGAGGCAACAAGAAAGACTACGACTTGTGGGAATCACTTGGAAATCCCGGTTGGGGAAGCAAAGACGCACTTTACTACTTCAAGAAGAGTGAAGACAACCAGAATCCGTATTTATCACGTACTAATTACCATTCAACTGGAGGGTACTTGACGGTTTCAGAAGCACCTTATCACACACCACTTACTGCGTCTTTTGTGGAAGGTGGCCGTCAGCTAGGATACGAAAATAGAGACATTAACGGAGAGTACCAAGCAGGATTCATGGTAGCGCAAGGTACTGTTAGAAAAGGAGCGCGTTGTTCCACTGCCAAAGCTTTTCTCCGACCGATACGACTTCGTAAGAACTTGCACATAGCAATGCATTCGCAAGTAACGCGGATTCTCATCGATCCAACTTCCAAAGTAGCCTACGGGGTAGAGTTCATCCGGGATAAAAAGCTACACCGGATTCGTGCCACAAAAGAGGTAATACTATCTGCAGGGGCCGTAAATTCTCCCCAACTCCTCATGCTCTCAGGAGTCGGTCCTCGTGCCGAACTCGACAAACATAAAATTCCCTTAGTACAAGAACTGAACGTTGGAGAGAACTTACAAGATCATATAGGTCTAGGCGGATTGACATTTGTGATAAACCGCCCACATTCGATTCGACTGGACCGCATCTACTCCGTCAGTGCCTTGATGCAATACACGGTCTTCGGAGGCGGGCCTTTAACAGTTTTGGGCGGAGTCGAAGGCTTGGCTTTTGTTAATACGAAGTACGCGAATGCTTCTGATGATTTCCCTGATATTGAGCTCCACTTTATCTCAGGGTCTACTCATTCGGACGGCGGTACCCAATTGAGGAAAGCACATGGGTTGACTGACACGTTCTACGAGAAAGTGTTTGGGCCAATCGCAGATAAGGATGCTTGGAGTGTCATCCCCATGTTGCTTCGTCCGAAAAGTCGTGGTTTGATTAAACTGAGAAGCAAAAATCCTCTTGATTATCCTTTGATTTATCCAAACTACTTCAAGGATGATTTTGATATGAAGACTTTGATTGAAGGGGTTAAAATCGGGGTGGCTTTGAGTCAGACTAAGGCGTTCCAATATTATAAGAGTACTCTTCACAAATTTCCCGATTGTGAAGGATTTAAAGACTATTCGGATGAGTTTTATGAGTGTATGATTAGATTGTATACTGTAACTATATATCATCCTGTTGGTACTTGCAAGATGGGTCCGTACTGGGACCAGGAGGCGGTGGTTGACCCACAGTTGAGGGTTTATGGCATAAAAGGATTGAGGGTGATTGATGCCTCAATTATGCCTACAATAGTAAGTGGGAATACGAATGCCCCGGTTATTATGATAGCAGAAAAGGGAGCCGATTTGATTAAAGAGTTTTGGGTTAAAACGGCGAGGTATGGGCGGTGGGCGAGAACGAGAAAAATGTGACACGAAATATTCCTGTGAGATAGAAATTGTTCTTTAAGCAAGTGAATAAAAATTACCAGGTTGTGATATGTGTAGTTATATCATTAATTTTATATTAAATTATTTTCTGTTTTCAACATAATGTCAATAAATTTGATGCGACTAACAATATTCTCATGTTTTAATATTTTTGGGTTATCCTTTTTTTTTAGAAGTTGATGGAGTTGTTTAATAAATAAATTTTCAAATATTTGTAGTTAATTGTGGTTAGTTTAGTTTGTTAAAATAAAAACAAACCAAGACTCGCTCGAGAGCTATACAACGTAGGATATATAGTCTCCACAAACTTTCGTACGGTTGTAGTTTATAACACAACACATAAAACTGATTTTTAAGAATGGCATACAACCAGTGCAAAATTTATGATAAATACAAAACTAACAAAGTGAAACTGTGAAGTATTGTTTGTTCTACTATTATGATTAAACGAAAGGGAACAATGTGTGCATTCAGAAAAAGAGTTATTATTATACCTATAAGAAACATCCAGTAGGAATAATTCTCTAAAGTTTTCAAAATTGATGAAAGCAGAAGTATAATTATCGAGATGAAAACATTCCCATCTAAAATACTCGAATCAACAATGGATACTTTGTATAGAGTTTTTAGGAAAAAGTAGACGTCCGTTGTTTGTCATCCGTCGTCTGGCGACTACCGTGTGTAGTCTGTTGGTGATGTTATTAGCCCAAAACTACTGGATTGAATGCTGTGATGTTGTGAAATTTTATATGCCGTTGATGGAATCTCGGACTTATGCCCTGCTCTAGATCCTTTAATGCTTATAATTTGAAAACATCTTCAAGATTGCAAAGCATTCGGTTTTGATTAATTCAATAAAATAAATTCACGCATTCATTATTTTTTTTAAGTCACCCTGTATATGCAAATCCAAAAAAATATGAATGGAATGATGAATCACAAGTACAGACGTATCATATTTTCTACATTTTAGATAGGTTTTATTCGGCATAATTTTGAGCTGACATCATTAATTTTTTGGAGGGGATAAGTAAATATATTTTGATTAAAAATATACCATGCTTATCATAACTGTAAACCATTTGCAAAATTTTAAAGCGTTCGGTTTTGCAGATTCGAAATTAAATTACAAAATGTTGTTTCATAATTTTGATTTTTTTCCAAAAATATGGACGGCCGACGGATTCGATGACAATACTTCCTTTGCTTACGCTCGGTAAAAAAAAAGCATAATTTAATAATTTCGAAAGTTAGAAAACACACACCCTGATTTGTAATAAGCTCAGTGCACTTTGTAGCGAGAAAAAAAAAAGAGAAATGTTTGAACTATAGGGCCGGTATATTTGTGGTAACAAATTTTTTTGGGGATTTCGTGTTGTCGTTAGCATGTTATATATAGTTAACACCACAGTGGGTGTGTAAATTTAAATTTGTAGCAATGTTATTAGCTTATTAGCCAATACGAAATTTTTGGACAGCCTAACTATTGGTGTATTCGTATCTTCCTTGTATCACTTTTCATTCATAAAGTTTTTGTTCATGAATAAATACTCTGCACACATTCAACATTTCCGCTCCCGCTGCGACACCAACAAACCTCTCTTGAATTTCATGTATCTCAGCAATTCTTTAATCGTGCAAAGGCGCAAACCAGCATAATCGTCCATTCGTTCGCAGAACTCCGCATCAAAATGTCATCTCCTCACACCCAGATGAACCTTTTCTCCGTGACCCGAATGGCCCTAACCCTCGGCCCCGGTTTAGGCTTTCTATTGTACCTCTACTCCTCTACCATAACCCACCGTACAGACATTATCGACCTCGAACACCGCGTCAGTGACATCCCCACATACGAAATCCTCCCTTCTTATGACTTTATCATCGTCGGGGGTGGCAGCGCCGGGGCTGTTTTGGCTAATCGACTAACCGAAAACCCGAACTGGAACGTACTCTTGTTGGAAGCAGGGCCTGACGAAATTTCGCTAACCGATTTGCCGCTGCTATTTCCAACCCTCCAATTGTCGCCGTTGGATTGGCAGTTTAAGACTGAGCCGGGTGAGAATTATTGTAGGGGGATGGTGGAAGGGAAATGCAATTGGCCGCGAGGCAAGGTCTTGGGAGGTTGTAGTGTGCTGAATGCTATGTTGTATGTGAGGGGGAATAGGCGGGATTACGATCGGTGGGCGGAGATTGGGAACGTGGGGTGGAGCTACAAGGAAGTGTTGCCGTATTTTAAGAAGTCGGAGGATATGAGAATTGAGGATTATAAAGATAATGATTATCATGGAACAGGTGGATTTCTTTCGGTGGAAAACTTCAGGTAACAATTCATTGTCTCCATATTTATTTTAATTAGTAAATACTTATTCTACGTGTTTTAATTTTCAGGTATCATTCTCCAATGGCTGAATGGTTCCTCTCGGCTGCCCAGGAAATAGGTTACTCCATTTTGGATATCAACGGGCCTTATCAAACCGGTTTCACCCTTGCTCATGGTACCCTCAAAGATGGTCTTCGCTGTAGTACTGCCAAAGGTTTCCTTCGTCCAGTTAGCAAACGCCCCAACCTCCACATCAGTCTTTACTCCCTCGTTGAAAAAATCATCATCCACAACGAAACTCGAGAAGCTATGGCTGTTATTGTCAACAAATTCGGTGTTCGGAGAACAATTTACACTGACAAAGAAATTATTCTAAGTGCTGGTGCCCTCCAATCCCCCCAACTTCTCATGTTATCAGGAGTAGGGCCAAGTCAACATTTACAAGAAAACGGGATAGAAGTAATCGTTGATTCTCCCGGTGTGGGGGAGAATCTACAAGATCACGCGGCTATTGGTGGAGTAACTTTCCTCTTCCAACCACCTCCAGAGTATGAGAATAAGACTTGTGGTTTTATTCTTCCTAAAGTGTTTTCGACTGAAACAATAAATGAGTTTGCTCAGAAAAAAGAAGGTCCTGTGTATTGGCTACCCGAATGTGAGGTTATGGGGTTTGTTAAGACGAAATATGAAAATCCTGAGGATGATTGGCCCGATATTCAGTATTTTTTTACTTCGTATGCTGATAACACAGATGGAGGGATGTTTGGAAAGAAGGCAGCTGGTTTGACGGATGAGTTTTATTCCGCTGTGTACGAAGAGGTGCTGTATGAAGATGCTTTCAACGTGATAGTCTTACTGTTAAGGCCAAAGAGCAGAGGAAAGTTATTACTGAAGGACACAAATCCTAATAGCCATGTTGTTATTTATCCCAACTATTTTGCTGATAAGGATGATATAAAAGTGCTAGTAAGTTGAGTTTAATAATTTATTTTTAGTTCGACTATTTGCTATTGTTGTTTTAAATACTATAATTAATAGATAACAAACATGCAATTTCAGTTGTTAACAATGTACGAGTTATCATAAATTAACACTTATACTTCAAACTCTGCATGCGTTGACGTAATGAATAATAAAACCAAGTTTGCTAGTATAAATTACTGTCATTAATTTTGAAATTACTTTACGTTAATTTCATACAATAATCTTTGTTCAGCAACTTTCTCAGTCTGACACCAAACATATCGGTTTTACTTTCAAAATAGCGTAAACATTGAAATTCTGTTTTTAGATTTCCAGAACTGTCATTTATTAATATTTCGAGAACCTTTGAAATTAGTTGAAAGATTGTTTTCGAGATGAAATGACTTTCATTCTCCAATAAAAACGGGACAATTTATTAGAAGTCGTTTGCGAATATAGTAGTACTTTGAACATTTGATATGTTATAGCTTTAACAAAAACACCTTGCGAAAGTTCCATCACAGTTCAGTAATAAAATAATCTGCAAGCAGTTCAGAAGCCAGACAAAAAGTTTTATTCGTGTATCTATATAAAATATGTATATATTTAATAATTAAAAAAATTCTCATTTAGTAACTAATTAATCGTTTGTCATCTTGACGAAGCAATAAATTTTCTTCGACCATTTAGTTAGGCTGAGTTTTGTAGTGGTACAGTCCTTTTTAGTTATATCCGTCAAGATTCACTTTGCATACATAGATCTTCTATAACCATACCTTATTTTTGTTTTCTGTCAATATTTTTAAGGATAAATATTTTGCGAATTTTGTTTTAATATAACCACTCCGTATATGAAAATTTAGGTCAAATAGCATACAGGATGTTTCCACAGATACATGGTAGAGGATTGTTCGTTTTTTGTAATTCAGTGAAAAAGTGCTGAATATTGGTAAAAAAACAATAAATAACGAAAGTCCCACTTCTTTTTTGCTATAATCTAACAAAACATTCTGATGTAGATTGTAAATTATCATTATTAATAAAATGTTTAGTAAAATATTTTTGAAAAAAGCTGGTGAAACGTCTGTTCGTGTGATTTTTTTCGAATACCGATGAAGATTATTTATAATGACTATGTGACTTACGTCATTATCCAATTCATCAAGTATGAAGGCACTTTGTTAGTGCGAATATTATAAAATGCAATATAAATCACGTAATTGCAAAACTTAGAGAAAAAGATTAGAGAATTTGTTTAAAATTCCGAAAAAGACTTACAGAACCTGTGAGATAAATAATAAAACAATGAATAAAATATAAAAAAACTTGTTATATTTTATGACGCAATACTTAGGAATATTTCTATTTTCATCATAAAAATCTGGAACAACCGAACCGCCAAAAAAAATTGAGACCATCGACCCACTTCGCCAAGTCTTTCTTTGGACAAAAATCATTTGGAATGAAAAATAATGAATTATTTTCCGTTGAAAACATGCCAACATCGTTGGAGTCGATTTTTCTGTGAAATTTACCAGTGTCGTGGCTATGTAACCGTAGAAATAGCAGTGGATCGTTAGATCACGAGCAAAAATTATACCAAAATTTTATCTGAAAATAACAAGCCACTCCTTGCGGGCAAAAAAATTGACTATAAAAATTGGTCGAAGGATATTTCGACAAAACTTCCCTCGTGTCTGATGTACAATAAAATATACCCAGCTTTTCCGAAAAATTGTAAATTTGATTTTGCGATTTCTTTAATACGTTAAAATAAAGACATGTCTGTAATGTTAAAGTAGATGTAAAAAAGCGTGCTAGCCGTATGTTTCAAATGAGTTTTTCCTTTACAAACTGTTGTGATGACATCATCAATATTTCTGCAAGGATACATCAATGTATAGGTGTACTGTAATACTAATAATAACAATATACCCGAACTTTCGGGACTAATTCATAGTTCTGTATAAGCAATGCTAAAAAATATGAATGAATAAATTATAAGTATAGACTCATCATCATATTTTGCGCATTTTAGATAGGATTTATTTAATATAATTTATAGGTGACGTCATAAATTTTTTTGGGGCACGAACATATAATAAATTTTCCTTAAAAATTTACCATGTTTGTGATAACTTTAAAACGTCCGCAATATTTCAAAGTATACGGTTTTAGAGACTCTAAATTAGATTGTAAAATTTTGTTATAAAATTTTAATTGTTTTCGAAAAAATTTGGATATCTAGGATAAAAACTCAACACGGATTCATAAACTACATGTGTAAGAGTATACTATTTTATACAATCCAGAACCCATTTATTATGTACAATTTTGAAGTGATGCCATAACATTATTGGTGGGGATGATTAGACAAAATTTGGTTGGCGTTTTACGATCAGCATGTGTTCATAATAACCATTTAAAATTTGGCAACAATCTGTCTGGTAGTTGCGGAAATTATCTGTCTAACAAAAATTGACATAGATGGCGGATAGACAGACAGAGAGACAAACGGAAAAAGGAGACCTATTTTTTCGTACTCAAAGGGTCATGACACACCGAAAAAATATGAATGTAGCCAGCCGCCCAATGGAATCAATTACAATACTTCCTTGGCTTACGTTCGAGAAGTAGAAAGACAAAAAACCTGTATGTATTTTTTTTCTAGGTGGAAGGAGCTAAAATCGCATACAACATAATTATGAACACCACTGTGATGGCAAAATACAATACTCGGTACAACGACCTCCGCATGCCAGGCTGTCATCATTTAGAGTTCCTTTCAGATGAATACTGGGCATGTCAAGCCAAGTATTACACTCTGACCATCTACCATCCCGTTGGTACTGCGAAAATGGGTCCCGACGATGACCCGATGGCGGTTGTTGACCCCAAGCTAAAAGTTAGAGGTTTATCAAGACTGAGGGTTGTTGATGGGTCAATTATGCCCTACATTGTCAGCGGTAATACTAACGCTCCCATTATAATGATTGCGGAAAAAGCTAGTGATATGATTAAACAAGAGTGGAGGGAGTATGCTGATAAAAATCAAAATAATGAAGAAAATCAAGCTCAAAATAATAAAAAAGATCAATATCAAAATAATGAAGAAGATCAAGATGAAAATAATGAAGAATATGAAGATCAAAGTAATGAAGAAGATCAAGATCAAAATAATCAAGACAAAGTGATGAGGAAGGCTCCCAGAATTGTGGATCCTGACTATTGGTAATAGCATTTTCAGTTGACTTTCATTTCAATTCAAATTAGCATTAGTTTGACAATTTATTTTTTGACTGTGAAATAAATAAATATATGTAGTATTTTTGTTTTCTAAGTGCAGCCGGAAACTGTTTAAGTGGCCGTAAACCAATCCATTTTTACTTCCTGAGCGTAAGCTGAATATTGTAATCGAGTCTTTCATGTTTCCTCGACGTTTCATGACCCCAAGAATGCGAAAAATAGGTCCCTCGTTTTCGTCTCTCTGTCGGCCGCGGCAGATTTTTGAAAAAAATCAAAACTGTTTAACATTTTCAAATTTAACTTTAAGACTGCAAAACCGAATGTTCTGAAATCTCGCAAATAAATAAATACTTTACGCTTATCGTAATCATAGTAAATTGTTAATCAAAGTTTATCTCTCCCAAAAAGAGTTGATGGCAACTCAAAATTTTACAGAATAAGTGTGAAATATGGACAACATAAGGAATCTATAAAGTTTTTAAAAAACACCACCTGTTGATTTTAGTTGCTAACAAAAAAAACTCCAGGGGTAATTTTTATATTCTTAAAGCGGCACTACGTTTTATACCGTTCAAAACTTCAACAAACCCCAAGGTTCTCATCACGAAACACAAAAATACAAACAAATTGTAATTATTTTAACGTTTGTAGAATTTGCGTTTATTGTCCTTCTGTAAAACGTTCTGAAACGTGAAAACACTGCCAAAATCTGTTATTGAGTCTGCTATCGTTATGAGTTAGTTATAATAATCTTTTCTTCCCCTATGACAAAACTTTAAATCTGCGGTGTTGTCGGTTGTATTTTCGAGGTAGATGTTGGTGGTTTTTTAATTTTGTTCATTGCTAATTACAAGGTTACTTAAAAATTAATGTATGATTATTGCTCATCCCATTCCCCGAAAATTTGAGAATACAGTACTGTTATTATTTAATAGTATTACATTCCACTTATTCAAATTGATATACGTGTCCTTGCTAAAATGTTGAGGACCTTATTAACATTGTATATGGAAAAAGTCACTAGAAACATATGCATCATTTACTTGTACATTAACAATCTACACATATCTATGTATAATAATTTTGGCTCATAGGAATAATCACTAAAAAAAAATAAAATTTTGTATGCCTTCATTACTATTCGGTGTTGTTGATGATAATGCCTAGACTTAAGTTACACCACTATAAATAATTAGATTTTAAACTCCAAATCAAATTGTTAATAATATGAGGATTCCTCCATGGTTTTCGTAAAACTGGTTTCTGAGGTCTCTTAGTAGCACGCATTCTGTTTTAATGTTGGTACAACGCATGGTGTCTTACTAGTGGTGACAGATAATAGCCGAAATAATTTAACTTCTGTTGTGAGTGTGATTTTTAAGAAGGTAAGTGAATAATTTTTCGAAGAGTAGATACATGGTGAAAAATAATGACTACTTACATTCCTACTCGAGACCAAAAATTAAAGGAAGTGTTGATAACCTACCTAGACCTTGACACCACGTTTCATGGACATCATTGCGTTTAGGATGTTAGACTACCTATAATTTATTGTTTTAAATCCAGAAAATTTATTCAAGTAAAAAAGAAAAATCAATGAGATAAACTTAACTAAATATAATCAAACCGGTGTCAAAATGTTAGATAAATTAAGTTTAAATCATAATTGTGTTTATTTTACTGGAATGTTCTTTTTCTATAAATTTTGAATGTCGCTTCTTTTGGGCCAAGATGATGTGATTTTATACAAAATTCATATAATATTGGAAGAATATCAAAAAAATTTCATTCTGGAACAAATTTCTGTAAATGTTATACTTTCGCATTAAATAATATACAAATTTATTTAATTGGTAGTTTTTCTATTGTTTATCATATTTCTACATCAGTGTCACAAACAGGTCAAGAGCAACAGTGAAAACAATGAAATAACTTTAATTATGTATATTTAGTGCTTAAAATTGGTGGTAGGTTCCATTCGCCGGAATGTCTATAAATATGTACTTGTTTACATGTTAGATTATTCAAGTTAGATAACCCATTATACACTTGAGTTGTTGTATGCAACTATTAAAGTTTATTTTTTAAGGGCGTGGGCAAAATTATGCGACATAATTTACACAAACTAAGGGTGACGTTGATTAATTTTTTAATTCGAACAAAATGTGTAAGCCAAGATTACGTGTTAGCATATATATTACCAAAATAAATGAAATAAAAACTTTTACGTTCACAATAATGTGACATTTCAACGTTGTGCAAAAAGTCAATTTCGACGTTTATTTTATTTTTTTTTTTTGCAAAGCACACTCTAATTCAAAATACACATATGAAAATTGACCAGTAGAATTAAGCGGTTTATGAATGTTCGAGTTTTACTTTGAAACGTAAATTAAAAATTCATGGCTGCAAAAACTCTGCAGAAAAAGCAACGTCCTATGAAAACGTTACAGGGTTAGCAGTTTAGTTCTGGTTCTGAGTTTGGCAGAGGTTTATAGGGTTTTATGACCATGTGTTCCAAGGCTGGCGGAGTATTAGACAAAAGCAATTATTTCTATTTTTTGCTTAAAAATTAATTAAATAAAAAATAACTTCTTAATTTCATTGTAAATAGGAAATAGAAAGCCTCCTGCCGAGTTTTAATTCTTTCAATATTGTATAACATAAAAGGATAACTTGATTCGACTCGATTCTGTACATAAGTAATTTACGATATTTAGTTTGGAAATAAAAGTTTCTATCATTTCAAAATAATTTTTTAAGATGTCCGTACTTACCTACAGTTCTGCTAATGTGAAATAAAATGGTTAATCAGTAATTACATTAATATGAATAATATTTTAGTCATAAACTGACATCAACACATACTGTTTATAAATTTCTCAAAAAAACTGACTTGTAACAATATGAGGTTTATAGTTCGTTTTCTGAGTCATTGTTCCGAATAATATTATAGTTTCGTCTGATTTTTCACTACGGATGCAGAAAAAATCATTAAATAGCCGAAAATACAGATAGTTGTAATATGAAACTGTGCGACTCTCTTTTTTAACTTACAAAATTATAGTAGTAATTAATATAATCCAAAGAGTTAGAACCGTTTCGCAAATTAGAAATAAAAAGTATAAACGACGTTAATTTTTAAAGAGCTACAACAAAAAATGTAAACAATAAAAAAATTCAACCACGCACAATAAAAAAACAATTAAAAGGATTAACTAAATCAAATGGAGCCGCCATCGTTATAAATTTTTTAAACCGGCTGTTAATGGATAAAGCTGACGATTTTGGCAAACCTTGGCATTTGTTTAAGACGATGAATAGTTGGTGTTCAGAAATTGATTATTAAATATTAATTAATATGCATTCTTAGCACAATTTCCATTTGACTTTGTACTTATAATAAAAAGGACCTATAAAGGTGGGAACAGCATGAGAGCATGTCAGAAATCCTTGTTAATCAGTCAGTGTTGATTATTTCTCTACGCAGATTTTGATAACAACATTTTAATCACCATAAATAAAGGTAGGCAAAACCACATTCATTTAACATACTGGAATTGAGTTGAAATAAATACATCGCATTACACTGATGCGTTTTGTATGTCTTTTAGAATTGAGTAAAAACCATTACGCTAAATTTGAAAGAGATTTTTGGCGAGAATTGACTCTTGTTTACAATGGAGTGTCTAAATATTTTAAATGTTTTCAGTTCTTTTGTAATAATTTTATGATCAGTAATATTCATTATTAACAATGCTAGAATTTTGCTTTACAAGAAGGAAAAAATTAATTAGTGTAATAGTTTTCCTGTTGCTTGGAAACGACACAATATGCGAATGGTAGGTAGGTCGCTAAAGAGCAGTGTGGAAAATTGTTTCTTAAAAATGTTTCCTGAAGCAAGTTTTACGAAAATTAATACGCAATCAGTCTAGATGAATACCTTTTTTACGGGTGTTTAGAAGTGTTTACTGCATGTGTATTGAGAAAAAATGTACTGTACGCGTTTCTAGCTTATTTTATATACAAGATTATCCACGAGAAGCTTTACACTTGACAAATTCAAAACGCAACCAACAGTACAATTTCATGACAGTCGTTGATATTATTTTATAAGACCATCATCTCTGTTTTAAGTTAAAAACAGTTAGCTGTTTGGTTTTGATATTTTGGAAATAAAAGTCAATTATTATGTTAAAATTAAAAACAAAAAATTCAAAATAAGAGCTCGTCAGGGAATGGCCAGTCCGGAAAAAGTGTTTCACTTTTTTTTTTTAAATGGTATGAAATATCAAAGACGGTTTTGAAATTGTATTTCTGGTCGCGTTTTAAATTTTTTAGGTGTAGAGCTTCTCGTGAATAACCCTGTATGTGAAAAATATGTAATTTTTCACGTTCAAAATATGTAATTTTTCACGTTCGTTTCACCATGTAACATTATTGGAGCTATTATGAAAATTGTGCGAATGAAAGAAATTGAAACACTGTGTTAAAATCTGAATCAAAGTAGCAATCAGCACTCTATGCAAAAACCACCGTTCGTCTCTTTTGCAGAATTTTAAATGTTACTCTTTGGCAGGCGTTGGTACTTGTTTCGCAAATTTCGGAAGTACCCGACTTTGTCTGTGATCAAGAATTGTCGGGAAGAAATATAACGAAACTACGACCTCAAAATTCTGCAGTTGTTTAAAACAAACTTTCTTGGGAAAAAAATTAAACAGGTAATTGTCAGAACAATGAAATCATGCTCGTAATTCGTACCCCTTTCATCATTACGATTAATTTCCATGTCCTATACACCCAATATTAACTACAACAAACAACATCACTTCAAGAAACGATTAATATAGTCATTTACATAATGTTTTAGTTGCCAATTTTATGATACAAAATGTAATTACCAACTATTTGTTTCAACAGATATACAACATAATGGAAAATCTCGCCGGTCTAATGAACGCATGCCCCGATCCAACACCGGGCGTCTCTGCCCATCTCTTCCTCACTCTAGTCAATACCCTCACAAACGCTAAATGCAAAATCAACTCTCCGCAAAACTACCCCGAAGACTTCAGCTCCAAATTGAACGACCAAGATGAATTCGATTTCGTAATCATAGGTGGTGGATCTGCAGGATCTGTAATTGCTAACAAACTATCAGAAAATCCAAAGTGGAAAATTCTAGTGCTGGAAGCCGGAAAAATACCATCATTAGATACAGAGGTAACTTTTGTAACTATTACTTGTATTCAATAATGTTGATTTTATGTTACAGTTACCAAGTCTTCTCTTCAGTCTTCAACAAACCGCCGAAGACTGGCAATACGACACTGAACCAAACCCCAACGCTTGTCTGGGTATAAAAGGCAATAGATGTAGATGGCCTCGTGGTAAATGCCTAGGTGGTTCTAGTTCTATCAATGCTAATCTGTACGTCCGAGCAAATAAGAAAGATTTTGACCTATGGGCAGCTGCTGGTAACGAAGGATGGGACTATGAATCAATTCTCAAATATTTAAAAGAAATAGAAGATCTGCAAGCGCCAGATCTGATTAATTCAGAGAATTATGGACGTGGTGGTTATCTTCCGCTCAATGTATATCATTCGAACGAACCTATCAAAAAAGCAATTGTAGAAGCTGCTGCTTCCTTGGGTTATCCAATGTCGTCGGAAGAACCAAATTTGGGATTTTTTGATGCTTTACAGACTGTTGAAAAAGGTATCAGGGCAAATGCTGGAAAAGCTTTTATTGGAAGAGTAAAAGACAGGGAGAACCTGGTAGTTGCTTTGAATTCTTTCGTTGAAAAAATTGTGATAAACGAGCAAAAAGAGGTTCAGGGAGTTGTAGTTCTTATTGATAACAAGAGAATTACCATTAAAGTTCGCAAAGAAGTCATTGTGTCAGCAGGGAGTCTAAATAGTCCACAGATTTTGATGTTGTCAGGAGTTGGACCCAAGGAACACTTGAAAAAGATTGGAATTGATATAGTACAGGATTTACCAGTGGGAGAAAATCTACAAGATCATGCCGCCCACGTGGGTATTTACATAGCACTATCAGATGAAGCTGTCCTACCGAAAGGTAACATAATAGATGATTTGTACCAATATTTCATGCAAGGTAAAGGACCTGTTGGTGAAATTGGATTAACAAATTTCATGGGATTTATTAACACAAGAAATGATTCGATCTACCCCAATATTCAAATACTCCACGTACTGTTTGACAAAAACGACAATTATCTCCTCCCAACCCTTCAAAACGTGATGGGTTTGAAAGACGAGATAACGTCGATTGAGAGACAAGTGAATCAGAAATCGCCAACTTTGAAAATTGTTCCTATTCTTTCAAACCCCAAATCGAGAGGGCGAATTCAGCTAAGATCCAAAAATCCTTTCGATAAACCTTTGATCTACGCCAATTATTTTGATAACCCAGAAGATATTGAAACCCTTCTCGGAGGCATCAAATTTATCCTCAAGCTACTAGAAACCGCACCGGTTAACAAGTTAAACCCCCAAGTAATCGATCTTCAAATTCCTGGATGTGAGACGTTCGAGTTCAAATCGGACGATTTTTGGCGGTGTGCTATCAAACACGTGACAACTACTCTGTATCATCCCGTTGGTAGTTGTAAGATGGGTTTGTTGAGTGATAAGGGCGTCGTTGATAATAGGTTGAAGGTCTATGGAATTAAGAATCTGAGAGTGATTGATGCGTCTATTATGCCTACCGTGACAACGGGAAATACGAATGCTCCTTCTTTGATGATTGGTCAAAAAGGGGCAAGTATGATTGTGGATGATTGGAGCCACGGTCATAGCGAACTGTAGAACTGTTGACATTTATTATGCTGTTGTATGTGTTGTGAAGGTTATTAAATCTAATAAGGTGGAGATTGTTTGATTGTAATTTACAAAAAAGTATGAAAAACCTAAACAATTACTAAGTCTTAAAACATTTTTTAAACACCTACTCACATTTTTCCGAATGTTTGTTAGGCATGGTTTTAATTAATATTTCTTAAATAACAAAATGCTATGATAACTATTTTGATGAGAAAGCTTCCAATCTGAGTTCATTTAAAGGACTCTAAATTAAATTACAAGAATCTATTTAATATTATATAATGCCAACTTGTGTCACAAAGTTGTTTTATTGTTAATTAGGAAAATAAATAAGGGAAAACTGATTAAAAAGTGCACACTAATGCATAGAGACTTCTGTATAAGTGATCCAAAGCAATTTGGAAAACAGCGATCAATAAATCTTATCTAATTCTGGAACGTAAGGAACGTTTAGTTATTTTGCACATTTTCGCCAGGATTTATTTAGCAAAATTTTGGAATAACCTCACCCTTTTTTTTGGTGGGGGATAAACATATATTTTGATTAAAAATTTACCATACTTACTGTTAACGCCAATAAATATTGTCGGGATGTTTGAGTTTATTATATGTCTCCGCCGCCTAGGCCAGCTGCGGCAGCACCATTTGAGGTGCCGGCCGACAGTGCCGAAAGGGGCGGCTTGTATCTTGGCAGTGCCGAACATGTGTAAACGGCACTAAGAGTTGTACTGCAGTCGTCTGGACGAACAAACATGTTTCGGGAAATAAATGTAGTTCTGTTAAACCAAACAGCGTTTAATTTCCACACAAACGAATTCTTAAAAAGAATTAAACACTTACGATAACTTTAAAACGTCTGCAAGATTTTAGAGCAATTGGTTTTGCAATTCCTCATGTAATCAATAAAATAAATTGACTCATTCATTAATTTTTTTGAGTTGTCTTGTATAAGAAATTGTAAAAAATATGAAAGCAACGATACATACAAGTATACATTTACCATATTTTGCACATTTTAAATAGAATTTATTCGGCAAAATTTTGAGATGACTTCATTAATATTCTGCGGGAGGGGTTGGTGGTAACCAAATATATTCTGATTAACATTTTACCATGTTTACGACAACTTTAAAACGTCTGCAAGATTTCAAACCATTCGGTTTTGCAGATTTAAAATTAAATTGCAAAATGTTATAGAATTAAATTTTTTTTACAAAAATCTGGGTGTCTCAGGTAAAAACTCCCCACGGAAACTACATGTGTAGGACTATGTTATTTTATACAATTTAAAGTCCATTTACTATGTACCTACAATTTTGAGACGACGTCATCAAATTTTTGGAACGGATGATTATCCAAATTTTAGATAGCGTTTTACCATCTACATCGTATTCCTAATATACATACAATATTTGACAAAAATTGGTTTAGTAATTTCGGAGAATATTATTATTACTTGCCTAATACAATAATAGATACAGACATACGGAAACGGGAGACCACATTGTTCGAATCGTAGGGATCATGAAACGAGAAAATACGAAGGAGCAAGTCGCCGGATGGACTCGATTATATTATAATACTTCCTTCGCTTACGCTCGGAAAGCGAAAATGTTTTCTGTTCTGACACGAGGCTATCGTTTGAAAATGTGGGTTCTTAGTAGTGAAATTCGTCCAACTTTCAACATTTCCCGCCAGCCAGATACTGGACTAAATATGTAGGTATATTCAGATGAACTTTCAAAAATGTAATCACCAGGAAGAATCTTACAAAAACGTTAACTCGCTTTATACTTTTCTACAATGAAATAATTTCACAACAACCACAAAACCCATAGACACATTTTTACAAATGATCGATGACCCTAACACACTAAACTTTCTGCAGTCTAGTAATTATTAAACTGTTTCTTAACGTAATACAAACTGCTCGCCGGCCCACATTTTCCCCGAGCATTGCTTCAATTTTTTCTGTTGCAATTGCAACTAATTGAACCAAGCAGACATATCCTTCCTATACATCAATCAATAGCTTAAGGACGCGATCACAAAATTAGAAAGTCTCATCATAAAAAGCAGCGAATTTATTAGCAGTATACTCAAACAATTTGAAAATTATATCGTTTGCCCACCAAATTTCGACACTTGTGCTGTTTCATTAGGGACCTTCTCGAAAAGGAGTAATACTATGATGCTTTCCTCTCCTTCTTCTCCTGCCTCCCTTTTTCCCTTTTCTTCTTCTCTTGGCGTCAACAATTTGGAACTGGGACCGTTGCTTATCAGTCATGTCTCTCCACATCTCGCCCCCAATTTTGGCCAACTGGGCGCAGCTCATTTTTAAAGTGGGTGTAATTTTTTTGAATTCCGTCAAAAAATTTATGAAGGGATTTCGTGAAATTGGATTGTTTTTGACGTCTTTTAATTCCGACTTTAAACCTCTGTCAACACTGTGGGTACGACTTCGGCGGAAATTTCGCGAAAATTCGTTTCGGTTTTCTTCGAAATCTGGATTCATGCCGTTTTCCTTCGGCCAACCCATCGAACGAGAATTTTGAGTTTTAAAAAAATCTTGACGTTTGAAGAAAATTGTTTGCGGATAATCGAATGTGTTGCTAGGAAAAAAAAATTGTTCGAAGCAGAGTTGACACGGATAGATTTTTGCGACACTTTTCAGTTTATTACTTCATTGGGTGACTAGCTACTTTCATGTTTTCTCAACGTTGCATGACCCCTGTAGTATAATATTTTACAATTTAACTTTGAAATTGCAAAACCGAATGGTGAAGTTTTTTCTTAATGATATTTGAATTTTATAAAATAACACATTCCTGCATGTGTGATTTATGAATCCATTAGCCTAGACATATATAAATTTTTGAAAAAAAAAAGTGTAACATTTTGCAATTTGACTTCAAATCTCTAAAATCTTGCAAATGTTTGGTGGTTATCGTAAGCATAGTAAATCGTTAATAAAATTTATCCGTTTATCCCCTCTCAAAAAAGTTGATCATAGCATCTCCAATTTTACCGCAAAAAATCTGAAAGATATACAATATTAAGAGTCTCTATTTGTGGCTTATCAAAGAATTTTTTGGAATAGCTTATATAAAGTGACTCAAACAAATTAATGAATGAGGACTTTTTAAAAGTAATGAGTAATTGTAATGAATTCCTTAAAAAAAAGTAATTTGTAATTGTAATGAATTACTATTGTTACTGAATAATGAGTAATTGGAATGCGTTACTTTTTAAAAATAATTGTTCCAATCACTGCATAAATAACACCCCCGCAGCCCCTAGGCCAAGGGAACGCAAATTCTTAGAATTTGCGTTCCCAAGTGCGGGCAATGTAAAGTATATTTAAAGCACGGGATAAAATGTTCTCTCAACACTAGGTAATAGCAATCTAAATCTCAAGTGTTTATTTATATTTATACATTGAAAGAATGTCAGGTCGAAATTAGTTTGATTTGAATGAGTTTGTTTTATCAAAACAGAGGACTAAAATTACTATTAATTAAGCCAGAATCGAACAAAATGTTCTGAATATTGTAATTCTTATTTTATCATTATTAAATAAATTCTCACATTTTCGAGAAATTGGGGTGACTCCTTCTTAATATGACCAACAAAAAATTTGTGACAACGTCATCAACATCCGATGGACTCGATTACTATACTTCCTTACTTTACGCTCGGGGAGTAAAAAAAAATTGATACCCTATGAGGAAAAGGTTTCTAGAAAATTACCTACTCTGCAGAAAAGTTTTGAAATCGCAAATTAATGTATTGTTAGGAAATAAACCCATACGCCGCACCGGTACGACGCCTATGAGTTTTCTCGAGGGCTTTCTAATATGTACGGCGATGATAGGTAACTCATCATCGGTGATGGCGGCCAGGCGGCGTTCGCATAAAGAAAAGCCCGGAGCGGGTTGCCGAAAGTCTCGATGGCGCATGATTGTTTAAATAGGGACCACCGTCGGGAGTCATTTAGTCAATGAGAGAATCCAGTTTAATTTCGTCGGAATTATTCTGTACATAATCGCTGTGTAGTTAGTCGTGTAAATTTGTTTCACCCGTAAATCGTAACGGAATGTATGTACCTATATACAGAGTCCCTCAAAAATATGAAACTTACAGTGTTAGAAGGCTGCATTTTGTAACTTTATTGGATCTATGTGTCGAGATCAAATTCAACTTGATTTTTCAGTAAATGATAACATCATTATTTTAACACGCACTCACCTATGCTGATCTATAAATGCTATAAATGATTATACACTTCCATTTGTCCACATGTCCTCGTAGTACAGTTTTGTAAAAGTGGAAAAGTTTAGTAATATTACCTATTAGCTTATGACCTAAATACCTATTAAAATATGATCAAAAAATTTAAAACTAGATATGGGTGTTTCGCAAATAGTAATCTTGTAAACCATTTGGCATCAAGTTACTTTAATTGTCTAGGGAATCTGGAGCCTCAATAATAGCTTGCCAGTCTAGGAAATCTGGGGCCTCAATAATGGCTTGGTTCTCATAATTCTTCTCCAACTCTTGTACAGAGACAAATCGATGAGGGTTCATAAAATCAACAATTTCAATTTCTTTGCTTTTTCAAATGTCACTGTAACTTGTATTTTCATGACATCAGATTATGGTATCTAGCTATTAACTTTATTACAAGTTTTATGGTTTTATTTAAATCCTCAGAGTGTATCCACACCACCGGAATGGGACTATTTGGCGCGGCCGACTTGGCGCGGCCAACTTGGCGCGGCCGACTTGGCGCGAGCCATTTTGGCGCAAAGCCAACTTGGCGCAGGGACACTTTGGCGCAAGCCATCTTGGCGCGAGTACGTCGGTATATAATATAAAAAATATTTATTGCTCGTACTTTGGTTGGCACCCTGTTATTTATGCTAAGTGTAGGCAACCAAATACACATTTTCATTCCCACAAATTCTAATAACTAAATGATCCACGGAGCAAGAAGTTCCATGTTTGGGAGTATGTTTATAATGGGGTGCAGGGCGGGAAGCGCCCGTGTGTCCATTAAAAAGTCGACATTACCCCTCCCCGCGTTGGAGACTATAAAAATTAGGTTATGCTAACAACGGGTGCAATTTTTGTATATTTATACCTATTTTTCTTGGTGCAAGTTCATTCGCGCCAAAATGGCTCGCGCCAAGATGGCTTGCGCCAAAGTGTCCCTGCGCCAAACTGTCCCTGCGCCAAAATGTCTCGCGCCAAGTCGGCCGCGCCAAGTTGGCCGCGCCAAGTCGGCCGCGCCGAATTGTCCTAGACCGCCACACCACATAAAGATGGTTACATAAATGCATAACAGTCCATTTGTTCCTGTAAAACGCTTTACTAGTTAAATTACCTCAGGTTGAAAAATGTTGTGATGTATTCAAGGCTGAAAACAAGTTGTTAAAAAAGCGATTGGGTTTTACTGGCAAGTTTGATTTTTGATTCTCGTATTGATAAATAATAATTGACAAATCTAGTCGGTTCCAAAATTGTAAAACAAATTTCCTTGTATTTTGTATTTATCATTTAGTACAAGTGCTTCATTAATGTTATTTATCAGGGTATTAGTAAAGTGAGTGTAGTATAATTAATGTATTTATTAATATTATGTTTGAAAATAAAAAAAAAGTTAAATTTGTCTATCTAAGTACATTAAATTATATATTTATTATTCGTATGATTTCCACTCACTTATTAAATTAAATTAAATTATTAAATAACAATTGCCTTATGCAGGAGTTTATGTTGCCAAATTTTAGTGGGTAGTAGTTTAACACATCGCTGATTTCTTCACCACATCATGGCGGATACTTAGGAGAACACAGGATAATTCTCATCTAACCTTGAATTGCTCGGCGAATGCACGAATCATGTGTTGCAAAAGTCTTTGTTTTAACATATCCACTGAAAGGTGTGCACGTCTCACAATGAGTGAACGGGAAAAAAAATTCCCACGGTAATCAATATTATTGAAAGTGCGTAAAAAAATGATTAATCTCTGTTTTGAGGTATTTAAATTAGCCAAATCTGTGCGTTCTTTATCAAGCTTTGGAACGTCGTTAAATTTTTTTTTTGTTTATTTTATTAGAAATGTATTTCTAGATAAAGCAATATATTTTTGAAAACCTTTTTTGTAATGTCTTACTATAATATGCGCAAAAATATTTTAAATTGTGTCCGCTCAGACATCCTGCAGAAAGGAAGAAACGGAACCTTTCACAGACGCCGAAGTGAACACACGTAGCGGACACGTCATGCCACTCAGCGATAGTGGTTTTTACTATGGCAGATTACCTACTAGCGCCGGGGTGGACATATTGCCAATCTACAACGCTTGATTCCGTATACGCCCGGCGTAAAAAATAAAAGTTTCAGCGGATACCGCTGTCCGCCGCGCGATAAAAGAGAAAACGAACAGATATCGGTGTCCACTCTGGCAGCGAATGTGCTTTAAGCTATATTGAATCAAAAACGTTAACAACATTTTGGGCCTACATCTATCATAAATGTGTTACTGGAGGCACAAGTTGCGAGTGTCCAGGTTTGAGAACTTCTGGACAATTTTATAGCTAAGAGCACTACTTTCTAGTAGGTTGCTGCTAATATATTATTTTCAAATTATGTCATCAATTGTCGAATTAGCAGACACCCATCTCATGGCAGTTCGGTTATATCAAAATAATGGTTTTCCTCATATGCGGGTGTCCTCTCTTCCAGCGTGTGCACTAATGGCTACGCGAAACAGGAATCTTACTGTCAACACGGGTTGAACGAGGTCTAAAACTTCCACATCGAGTGGTTATTATTGATGAAGAAGTTTTAGATATTGTAGAAGAGCAACCGGGAATTAGTGTACGACGCCTTGCAACGCATTGACCGATTTGGAGAACTCTTCTTCGGGGGCGTTGTTGTATCCCTACCATTTTAAGAGTATGTATGGAAATTGCATTTTGCACTTTGTTTCTGTATGTTTAAGTACCACAATACTCATGTTTGCACCGACGAAAATCTATATGGAATTTGATAAAGACATTCTCGGTGGTAGTTTACCATAAATTTGTGGGCCGGCATTATGAATGATCGTCTTGTAAGACCATTTGAATTACTCCACAGATTGACAGGTGCTAATTATCTTCGGTTTTTGATTTGTCACTGTTGCTAGTAGAGGTGCCTCTAGACCATCGTCGTACTATGTGGTTTTTACACGATGGGGCTCTAACCCATTTCAGCCATATGGTGCGCCGACTTTTAGTGGCTAATTAACCACGTTGGTGGACTGACGAAAAGGCCTGGTCTCCGCTATCGCCCGACTCAACTCCTTTCGAATTTTACTTGTGGGGTCACAAGAAGGACGAAATAAGGTCCGTGATACGTGCGAACCCAGCCAACTTCGAACGTGTGCGAAAGCAGTGGTTGGACAATTTCGACCATTTCATGTGAAAGTGTAATTTCTTGTTCCTAAATGTCAACAATTTTTCTTATATTGTTACATCAGCATTATTTTAAACCTTTCCTTATTATTGGTTTGCAAGAGAATGCTCCCCATTATTTCGATATGTGATATGGTGGTCCTCTGCAACACCGTACAGATCACAAAACAGTAATTTCCAAGGTAACCACCAACAAACGAGAAAATAAACAGTGATCACTAACAGAAATTTGATCTAGACACTGAGTGGCAAAAAAAACGGCCACCCTGAAATATTTTGGAAAACCACTTGAAAAATTATTAATTTAACTAGTGATTGTGATTTTATTAAGGAACCATTCATTGTTAACACAGGATGTACAAATTATCTAAAAAAAGAAGACAAATAATTACAGAATTAAATTTAATTCTTATTTATTAAGAAAGTAACAGAAAAATGCAATATTTCAGGACGTCCGTTTTTGACGGTCAGTATATTTGAGATTAAACAAGAATTATCGTTGTAACTAGGCACCCAACCATACTGATGACACTATTATAACCTCATTATTCAATTATTGTAACCTCATTTGTCAGATTTAGTGGAAGAGTTTTTTAATTTCAGCTAACAATATTGTTTTGATAACAGATAGTAACCAAAATAACACAATTCATAATTTTTATTATATTGCAGATATTTTGTGTTTTTGTTGATTTTACTGTTTCAAATTCGTTCAATGTTAATTAATAATCCATCTTTGTCTGATGACTATACTGCAGTATGGGCTCCTGTTGATATTAATGTTTCAAATTCGTTAAATGTTAATTCCAACATTTCTTTCAATTCTGTAAAAACTTGTTAAATTTAAAGAGTTTTAAATTGCAAATTTACGTATTAACGAGTTAAGTTCGTAAATCTGATTGGCTGTTATTTTTTAACAACCGTTAAATTTTAACAGGGTTGATTCAGAATTGCCCCTTACGTCTAGTATGTCTATTAATTCCACACTATGTAGTTATTAATTTTTCAAATTGTAATGCTACTTTTGATTTTAATGCCAAATAAAAAAACGTTTGTCGAAGGTTATTTCGACATACCTAACTTCCCTCCCTCCTAAAGTACAATAAATCATATCCAGCTTTTTCGAAAAATTATAAAAAATAATTTTGCGAATTTAATTTTTTGATGAGAATCCTAAGTTAAAATACAGATATGCATGTAATGTTAAAACAAATATAAAGAAGCGTGCTGCGCATATGTGTTAAATAAGTTTTTCCTTTACAAGATTTTGTGATAACGTCTTCAACATTTTTGCAGGAGGGGATAAACGAATATATTTTGATTAAAAATTTACCATGTTTACGATAACTTTAAAACGTTTACAAGACTTCAAAGCATTCGGTTTTGCAGATTCAAAATTAAAATTACAATATTGTTAGTAATAAAATACATATAAAATTTGACAACAATTGGTCCTGTCGTTTTATCTGTCTAATCAAAATCTCGACAGACGGCAGATTGACAGAGAGACAGACAGATTGACGGAAACTAGTGCCCATTGTTTCGTACTCTAGGTGTCATGACACCTCGAGAAGACATGAAATTAACCAGTCGCCCGATGGACTCGATTACAATACTTCCTTAGCTTACACTCGGAAAGTAAAAATTAATTAATAAATCGCATCGGAATTATATGTATATGATACTTATAAAACCAAATTGTGTCTTATATTTCAGACCACTCTGTATATGTAGTTGAACATAATTATGTATTCTACTCAAAGAACCGTGCAATTTAGTCTCTGACTTGTTTTTATTTTCAATAACTATTATATATCGAGAAACGCCGGCTAAGTGATTCACCCTGTATAATTATTAAAAAATTACAACTTTTTGGTTTCCTTTTAATATGATTCTGCAACTAATGTCCATATTTAAAGAAAATTTATACAGTATTAACATTCACAAAAAACTGTCTTCTAATTTAATCAAATTCGTATTTCTTGTCGACTTATTAGGAAACAAAAAAACCACAACGGGTTAATACAGACACGGGGATACATTTTTTTCAATGGAAGTTCAATATGTTCACAAATTCAAGGAAAACCTTTGAGATTATTTTGTAATAAACTGACAGAGGTCCGAATTGTGCCTCGAGACATTTTGTTCTATTATCCATTTTATTATGTCGTAATTGTCGCATTATGCCAACCACAGAAAATCATTCTATATCGAATTAATAATTCTCATCTATTAATAAAAATTGTTTATCATTGGAGGTTTATATTGGGTGGTGATACACTCTTGAATCTTTTTATAGCAAATTCGCAAATGCCAAAGTTGTATAAAATTCGAAAAGGTTTTCAAAATCACTTTTACATTTTCGTTATGTTCATTACGTTCTTAAGTAGCGCAAGATTAAAATCTATGTGTCAAAAACAAATCGCTATAATAATAATAATAAGACTTGGTAATCTTAGTACACGTACATTATCGGTAAGTATTTCGACAAAATCAAGAAAATGTGTGTGTTAAAAATTAAATAATTTGCGTAAAAAGTATAAATGGCAATCGCCCATTACAAAAATTGTCACTTAGTATGTGTTGGATTTCCTAATCGCGTGTGATCTCATCGAGTTCCTGGCATTAGAAAAAATAAGAAACTTGATACACAGTATGAATGAACGATACGTGATATACTGAGATTTTCTAAATATTAGATACGTTTTATAGAAAGGTCACTATAGAACAGCGACATCAGGAACTTCCACATGTGTGCTTTGAGTTTACTTGAGAACTGAGGTTGATGAATAAAAAATAAGAGGAAAATGAAATGGAAAAGAGCTTGTGAAAGTGATGAACGGCTTGGAATGTTTCGTAATGTAGTCGGGGAGCAAGGCTACGTGACGCGGTTCAGATTGACGGGCTAGTGGTTCTTATCAGAAATTGGAAAGGTGGAGAAATTGGGAGAAATATTTATTGACAGACTTGTTTGTACTTTGTATAATTGGTGTAAAAACTTTAAGGTTTCTTTAAATTTTCTGCAAATTGTGCAATTAAAATGCCATCGCTTCCAGCAGTATTTTATGAAATTTATACAACAGATTGCGTATCCTTAACCAAAACGCTTACGAAAATTAGGGTTTTGGCATTTTGATGTAAATTAGATAAAACATATGGTTTTGGCGATCAATAAAAGAATAACAAAAACATGTATGAGAATAAAGTTTAGTGATAAATAATGCAATACGGAATTTATTGATTTTATTGATTTATTTCAGAAATAATTTCACTTTTATTAGAATAGAACATAGCGCCTAAGAATTTTCTTGAATATTTAAATATTTTTCTAAAATATAATTTTACTAAAGTACTTTTGTAGCTCTATTGAAACGTTTTGGTCTGCCTGGGACAGTATATTAATATAATTTTTTGAAGACTGAAAAAACAAGTCTTCTATATTTTAAAATTACAAAAGTCGTAGAAGTATTCTCTAACAAACTCTTTGAAAAATAAAGATTTATTAATTAATTTTTACTTGCCGAGTGTAAGCTAAAAAAGTATTGTAATCGAATCCATCGGCCGACTGGGTAGTTTTAACACAATTTTAACAGCACTAACGACAAAACATAATTTAATTTGTTTTGTTTTAACTTGCTCCGAGTCTAACTCAAGCAGCGAACAAGACGTTCTTAGCTCAATTCGCCTTAATTTATTTATAAAAATAACAAAAAAAATGTTAAAACCACGTCAAAATATGTCACATATATATTTATAAAGGAGCATTCAATAAAAATCAAAATATTGCAACTATAAAATTTACGACACATGATGATAAGAAATTAACGCGTGTACGTTCAAAATGACGATTTTAATTACTTTCACTTTAATAGTCTTGATATTTTGAAATATACATTTTAATAGAAAATTTGGGCTATTTTCACAATCTGGTGTCTCATTTACTAAATTTGGTCTATTTTCACAATCTGTTTCATTAATGCGACACTCGACAGTGTATCTGAACTATCGTCAGTGAACGGATCCTATTTTTTTCTTAACAAAATTCAATTGAAATTTTAGTATGGATTAAAAGTTACGAATGTCACTCTATCAAAGTCAATCAAGTATAGTGGCAAATTAACAGAGAACAAAATTACATAAAAAATGTAATATGTTGTTTTACGATGGTATCGGTAGTTTAAATAACGGATACTGAATCTTCCTACTATGTGTGTATTTAGTAAAAGAATTCCTGTATAGTTACAATAATATCCCCTTTAAACTTTACTCCTTTTTCACAGTTTTAATACTAGATCTTTCTCTTTAAGTTCGAAAGTGTAATATTAATTATGTTTTTATTTTCTGCTGACTATACTTATTGCAATTACTTTGAAGAATTTTGATTTTAATTTAGTGAAAGCTGTCTTTGTTGATACTACGTACGTTAGAATCAACAACACGTTTTATCTAGAATAATAAAATTTAAATTCTTGTACCCTGTTTACTTGTACGATAGGGTATGTTTTCTGTCTTAAGGTTCTATCTTTAAACTAGAAACAGTATCGCCGGTTTATTATGTGATATATCTTATGTGGTATGTATATGTACATGTAGTAACAAAAGTTGGATACATTTTAAAAATCGCTTACTGCAACACGTTAATAGTGCGCATAATAAGATCATGTTTTTCCTTTTTTTTTTAATTATAATTTTAATACTTACACCCTATCCTTTAGTAACAGTGTTCATATCTACAGATGTGCTAATCTCTTACCTGAAAAAGAAAAACAAGTTACATAATGTGTATACCATTGTGTTTATAAGATACTAAATAAAGCATAACTACATATTGCATGATCTTTTAAATTTGATGTTCAAGGTGGCAATAAAAAAGATATAAAGATGGCTCCACGATTCAGCGATTGTGTCCATTGACACGATCACCGTTTAAAATCGTACCAATTAAAGTAGTTAAACGATCATTTAAAATGCATGGTGGACTGATTTCAGGAAAAATTAAGGTTATGTGGCATTCATTATAAAGTTTCTATTTTGAAGATCAAATTTTTTAATTTATTTTAAATTTGGTTGAAATTCATAGTCTTATAATATATGTCATAGTAGGTATTACCCTATTTAGTATTGAATAGAACTGAAATTTTATTATATTGTAAAATTTTTAACAATAATAGCTTTAAATTGCATTTAAACTTTAACACTTTTCTTGTAAGCAAATTTGAAGATTAAATTCTAGTATTATTTTTTACAAAGAGATTCATCATCGGTCTTGTCTTCTTGCTAGATTTAAGAATTAATGACGAATCTCTTTTTCGAAAACAGTACAGCTAAAAATCTAACAACGTACAAATCAAAAAGTTTCAATAATAAACGAAGCTCTCGATTCTTGGAAAGTTTTGGAGCATGTTTATTCCGATAAAAGGTTTTTTTAGAAACTTGGAAGACGTTAATTCAATAAAAGGCATATTATTAGAACCGACAATGAAATGAAATAATATGATAAGCAGTTTTTGTAAAACAAAATTTTAAAGAAGAGTGATGTGATATGTAGTTCCTTAGATAAACTGTAAATTTTGATTTTACTAACTTATTTACTTTTTAGATAATTCGTGTATGTTAAATTAAAAAAAAACAATATAAAATTTTGATATGAGATTAATTTTTCAAAAGTTAATTTCGCAAATTTTATTTTAAATGAAATTAATATTTTCCAATAAAATTACTTTGCAAAATTTTGAGCTGAGGTCATCAAAATTTTGTACTATACAATTTAAAATGTTTTTCGAAAAATTTGCGAACGCAGGGTTAAATATTATGGTGCCCTGAAAAGTCATAACTGTAGACGCAAAACATTTGCACATTTATCATTAGTTATTTTTTTAATATTAAAATATATTGCGAAATGAAAAAAAAATTATATACGTTTTCTGAAATTTACAGTGCTTTTAACAAATTGGCAATATCAAAGACAAATCAGTCCTATAACATATACTGTTTTTGGCCTTTCTATACATTGCCAACTAAACATGTAATAGTCAAAGTTTGATAAGTCAAATCAAACATGTTAGTTGGCCTAGTTTCAGAAATAAACGCTGAGTTAAATTTGAGAATTCAGAAGTTCAGTGCAGTTACTACATTTCAAGCGATTTAACTAAAGTCAACAAAGACAATGTTATGTAAAAAATCCATTAGCTCTGGTGCTCAAAATGTCAACTCAACAGAACTCAGGTACATAGATGTGCATAATAAAAACCGAATTTATCAAACAACGTCGGCAGCGATATCCAATTTCCAACTTTCCTGTACTAACAATAAAGTAATTGACCATGCAATTATCAGTGTGTTAAATAAAAATTAAAAGTTCTCCACGTAACCTCTTGCAAAATGCGACATTATTGGTTGAAAGCCCATTAGAGACAACTACATCATTAACAGTATTACCATACAATTAGATAATTTTAAAGAAAATAGACTAAGCAACATTTTCCGTGCCCCCACTTAACCCCTTACTTAAAACATCACAGCACCGTATAATCTGCAATATTTTTCTTTGTGGACTTGAAGGAATAAGTAAACGCAGTCAAGTGGCAGAGAACTTTCACTGGTCAATGTTGTGGATTCAATAGTGCTCAAGACCTTACACTAGATTAAAAGTGGAATTGCACGTGTGTTGAGTGATTGTGCCAGTTCCTATTTTTTCGCCCCGTTTTTCAAATTATTGTGATTATTTGTTGAGGTGACATATTAACAATGGTGAGTGTTGCGTAATGTCAATTTTTTTGTCTTGTTCGGAAGATAACTTTCTTCGTGTATGCACGTGGGTAACACAACATATTTGTATGTTGTAAAAAGTATTAACTAATTGAAATAAGTAAAGTTAATAGGTGAAAGTGGGCGCGTCTTGATATTTCGACGCTTATGAGCTGTGTCAATTAATATAGTTTTGAAATAAATTGTAAATTGGGTTTGTTTCAAAATGTGCGTGACAAGTTGGGTAAGTTTGAAGCAAAAAAATGCAATACCTGTTTGTGTCTTTTTTCGCTCTTGCTTCTTCATTTTTTTCCATTAAATAAAGTGCAGTGTCAATTTTTTTAATAAAGTAGTAATCTAGACAATTTGTCTCTACGATTCTGTCTACGAATTTGTTTTGTCATGAACTTTACGAATTCGTGAAAGTAACAGATGACACAATGGTCTGGAAAACCCACTTATGCTAAATAATCTTCTTCAATTTTGATGCACTATTGAAATTATATTACTAATTAGTAATTAGTCACTGGAAAAACATTCTAAAATGTTCGCTCCGTGTTAATCAAACTACTACCACTATGTTTCTCATACAATAAAATTTCAAATTAATTTAAAACAACCTATAGAGCAGGAAACAAATCTGGTAAAAAGAAATTACAAAATAAATATTTTGAAAGACCACATTCCGTTATCACTAGCTTTGGCGGAAATAAAGACAACTTTTGATTTCGCAATGAAACTGGAACTGTTCTTCCGAAATTTTTCGAATACAGTTCTATTTATTCAAAACATGCTAACCACATGTAAATTTCAAATACGAAAAAAAAAGAATATCAAATAATCAATTCTTTCTAATAATAATAATAACAGTTATGATGCACATCACGACCGTGACAATTTCATGATCAAGACCTTAACATTAATGTCTTTAAATCGAACACCTTGTCTATGTGTTCATTTTTTAATACATTACAAAATATTACACTCATAAATGTCCCCATCAATGTTTTCCATCGAAAATTTAATACAAAAATTAGAGCAATAAAAATGACCACCATAAAATCAAGACACCTTTGATGGCAGTCAACTGTAATCTAATTCTATCATGCTCCCATCAAGAACTACGCATTTCGAAATTAACATTGGCACTACATTTGAATTTGTCTTGATCTTGTCCTAATTGTCATTATTTTGATTTTTTTTTTAATTAAATTTTGATTGTAAAAAACTGTATACTAAAAAAAAAATGAAAATATTAAATTGGAGTCATTTTCAGGCAAACCGGAAATGCAAAAAATGTTTACATATGATTGTTAATTTTAGCCAACCAATAAAAAAATTCCTCAATATCAGTTACTCAAATGTTCTTCGATCTGGATGAGTTCGCAGTCCAAAAATTTCCAAAATTTGGTTCCTTGTTGTGAAACAACGTGTTCAGACTGGTAATTTGTCTACTGTGTTGTTCTCAATATTACATGTTATGTCATATTTGCGAAAACATTAAAATTAAAAGCAAAAAAATTGGATATATGTTTGAAAGTGGGACAAACTAGAAAAAAAGTAGTGCTGATATCAAAAAAGCTATCATACTCCACAGATACCATACCATGTAATGTGGTTCATCGGAACAATTTTAACTGAAAGTTCAGAAATATTTTCCGTATGTTAAAGCGCCTTTTAAAGATTTCGAAAAGTTTGCGCCGCTTTGAAATAAACAAAATAAAGTTTTTTGTTTCACAATTCCTTGTTTAAGGGGTTTAAACTCTTGAAATTTTGCAGAAAAAACTACCTCCTATCTACATTACACATTTCTCCTTTTCCAGATATGTTATTGCTGCCTACAGAATTATTAAAGTAAACATAAAAAGCAAAATCCTACGTGATTCCAAAACAGGCGGTAATCAGCAATCTTTACCTACCAACCTTTTGTGAGAGATATTCGAGTTTCACAATAACAACGGTACGAATAATTTACCATTGAACATTGATGGTAGATATATTCACAAACACACATTAGTGATACATTTTGTGTTCTTAGTGTTTTTATGGTTTTAGTAAAATGGCGGTCTTGTAAAAATATGGAGTCCACTTATCGAATTTAAGGAATATCGTGTAGATAGAAGTTTGGTTAGTGTTTTAACATCTACACGATATTGCTCACATACATCTACAATTTGACAATAATCGGTACACAGGCAACCGAAAATGGGAAATCTATTTTTTCCTTCTATTTAGGTTGTGAAATGTCGAGAAAACATGAAAGTTGCCCTTCGGGGGTTGGACTCTACTACAAAACTTCCCTAGCTTACGCTCGAGAAGTAAAAATTAATTTAAATAAACATTCATTTTTTGTGCTAAATCCTGGTTCCTTCACGATTAAAAAAAAAATATGAAAAAAATTGGTGGTTATTTTTTATATTTAATTTTGCAAATTTTATTTTTTAATGCTAAACCCTATATAAAATAAAGATATGTGTGGACTGTTAAGGTACAGGTAAAAGAATATCCTATACGTATGTATCAAGTTCAAGGAAAAACTCCGTAACAAAATTTTGATTTGACAAAAAAAAATCCTTATTCATTAATTGCTTTTTGTCATACTGCATAAGTCATAATTACAAACTACGAGCCGTTGATAAACCACAAGTAAAGATTCAGAATATTTTGCGTATTTTAGATGGGATTTATTCAGAAAACTTTTGAGATAACGCCATAAATTGCGGGGGGGGGGGGGGGGATAAATTGTCATTTTTTCTAAAAATATCATTCAATACCTCAACACGGATTCATAAACTACACATGCAGGGGTATGTTATTCTATAAAATTTATGTAATTCAGGTAAATTTGGCAAAATTGTAAGATGACGTCACCATTTTGGGGAAGGTTAAAAGGGATAAATTTTGATTAACTACTATTTACTATGCCTAACATCGCCCATTGTTACCATTACCATCTACACGATATTTCTAACATACACATAAAATTTTACAACAATCGGTCCAGCAGTATCTCAGATCATTTGTCTAATATAAATAGATAGATAAACAGATAGAAATAGAAGACTTTTTGTTTCAGATACCATGTACCACGAATCGTTGCGAAACAATGAAGGACCCATTCGCGAGATTCACTCTATTATAAATAAATATAGCTTACGCTCTAGAAGTAAAAAGAAAAACTGATATTGCTCAGTTGAAAACTGCCAACATTTCCGATATTTTATTAAAAAATGTACACATTGATATCTTTATCTGTTTTTGATATTTTAGTCTCTAAATTGTAAAAAAATGAGGTGATTCGCATAGTTTTTGCGTTATTGAGGATAAGTGTCATTAGTTCAAATAAAGTTTAAATAAATAAATAGTATTCAAAAAGTTCAACAAAATTCAATTAAATTTACAAAATTCCTGCGCCTATTAAATTTCCATTTTGTATGTTCTTATCTTAAAATAACGGATGTTGAGAAATGATTTATCTCTAGTGGGCGAAAATTAATTAATCTGTCAATGTTGAATGAAATTGTAATGTTTATTTTTTTAAATCAAGGATATCAAAAAACTGTAGTCCTGTTCACGGCCTCGAGAAGTAACTCATTTATTAACATTCTGTATATTCACTACACATTTTAAAATTTCACGTACCTTTATAGTTTTTTGTATAACATTTTTTCATGTTCTTTCACCGAATAGGCTTTACAAAACTTAGTTAATTTCAAAAAAACAAACTCAATTCAAAGATTTCGTGAAATATATCAAAAAACCAGTAGTTTTTTATTTTCAACAATGAACAAATCAAATTAACAGTTGCTTGAAATATAGTGTAACAAGATCTTTTAAAAATATTTTCTCGCCAAATATATACATATAAAATTGTCAGCGGACCATTGATCAACAAAACAGAAGGCTTTGTTACCTGTTTTGTTGGTCCTATAGTTTTTCTAGGACCACAAGCTAAATTTTTGAAAATAAGATAATCAAAAATTGGTCCACTTCTTAAAAGATTAACTCTTTAATATATTTGTAAATTTTGAAAATTTTAGAAACCGAAGAAAACATTAACTCCAAAACCATTAAGCCTAGTATACATACATGCCACTATAATCCAATTGATGACTTGCTATATTTCCAATATATGTTTACATTGAAATAAATTCTTAGCAACAGTGAAGCTAGAACCTACCAACAAGGGTGCTATTATAATTTACAATAATGCTAATCCAAAAACTTGGTCGAAGGTTTTTTTGACAGAACTTCCCTCGCCCCTGAAGTACAACTGAAGAAAAATTATAGAATTAAGTTTTTTATGATAACCTATAAAGTAAAATACAGATATGTGTGTACTGTTAAAGTACAGCTAAGGATGCTTATATTTCAAATGAATTTTCCCCAACAAAATTTTGTCATGACGTCATCAACATTTTAGTAAGCACACATATCAATTTGAATAGATGCAGTGGAATACTAATAATAACAACACTGTATAATCAACTTTTCGTGAAAATGGGGTGAGCCGTTTTTGATTTGAGTCACTCTGTATAAGTAATTCTAAAAAATATTAATGCATGGATAAGCCACAAGTATTAATTCATATATATATTTTGCATATTTTAGACAGGATTTATTAGGCAAAAGTTTGAGATGACGTCATCAACTTTTTGAGAGGAGATAAACATAAATTTTGATTAACATTTACCATGCTTACTATAAACTTAAAACGTTTGCAAGATTTCAAAGTTATCGGTTTTACAATTTCAAAATTACAAAATGTTGTTATACAATGGTGATTTTTTTTTTAATAATCTGTACGTCATGGATTCATTAACCACAAGCGCAGGAGTATCCTAACATATAAAATTTAAATCAGATTTACTATTGTAAATTTTGGAGATGACATCTTTTTTTCAACTAGATGGTGTTCTTAACACATATGTAAAATTTGACAACACTTGGTCTCGTGGTTTCGAAGTCTAGTAAAAATCGACACAGACAGACGACTGAAATTCGGAAACGGGGTGCGATCTATTTTTTCGTATTCTAGAGGTCACGAAACGTCGACAATATATAAAAGTAGCCAGTCGTCCGATGAACTCGATTACAATATTTCCGTAGCTTACGCCGAATAGGTAAAAGTGTCCTCTCCGCAAAAACGTGAAGTGTTTATGTTTATACATCGGAAGAATATCACGTAGAAATTATTTTGATTTGAATGAGTTTGCCGCCTCAAAACACAGGATTAAAATTATTAATTAAACCATAATCGAACAATATATTCTGAATATTATTATTATAATTCTTATTTAATCATTATTACATTTTCACTGTAAACGTGACTGTTCCAAGACAGCAATTTGTATAAATTTTCCACTGTCTAGCGTCGAATCCATTCATTTAAAAATTTAAATTCAACGAATAGTTTTCAAATCTGAGCTTAGCTTTCACAATTTAAAATACTCAGGAAAGGTCAAAAACACGATTCATAAAGGAAATTTAAAGAAGCATTTAAAAATTATTCCAACATATTTCGACATCGACATCCCAATGAGTATTACTGCATTATAATTAAATACGTGTAAAGTTATGCAGTCCATCATTATTTATTAGTGAACAAATAGAAATTAAGTATAGATTCAATAATTATTCTTACATTAAATAATTACCTAATAATAGATTTTATTACAAGCATCACTGCATCATTTGATGATTACTTATTTCTGTTATGAATTTTTGAAACACACACAATGCATACCACGGCACTTACATTATACAGTGTAATCGCCCAGATGAAACCGAAAGTATATTAAAAAAGGGCGTGGCTATGAGTCCGTTTTGACCACTTCCATATCTATCGATAAGTTGACAGATAAATAAAAACGCATCTTATTGGAGATACTGGGGCACGTGACCAAAATGTATTGCTCTATTGTCTTCAATTGTATAATAGCAATACGGAAATCCTGTGCGCCACTATAATTGACGCCTTAGCGATGACTTAACTCTATGTTCTTCACTAATGACAAAATAACGTTTTAGGAAAAAATCACACTTTCTCAACACCTAATCTTCAAAATACTTAGTGACACGCATTACGATTTATTGTATGTTAGGCACGAACTGTTTGTCATGGTTAATATAATACGGGAATCCGCGTTTACATAATCGTCAAAATTTCCAAATTACTACATGACTTCGCTTTCATTTTATCAATTTCCTACGATACGGATACGAGAAAATGCAGTTACGATTGCAACACAATATTGCCAAATTTCGAAGGGAGATAGTTAACAATCGGGAATTCGAGGACGAAAAATTCTTAAACCCAATTTGCACAAGTGAACGTGTTCCAAAATAAACTCAACATGTTACGTTCACATTAGTTTTTCCAATTCTCTTTTGTGTTTATATACAAACAGCTGCCAAAATCATTTTGCAGCCGCCATGCCCATGAACTTCACAAGATCAAAACCAGTGAAAGTGGAATCTCTCTTGAATAAAAACTTTCAATTACTTTTCAGAGCTCGAGTACTACGTGACGCAATGGATTACGAATACGAATTCTACGTAGACGACTTAAAGACAATTCATCGATTTAGACAGTGAAGGAGCACAAAAATAGGAAATGGCCTTCCACATTCTTCTTCCTACGGTTCTAGCTTCCATCAAGGCAGGAGTTTCCATTATAGGTGCTGGGAAAATTGCCATTTTGCCCTTTTTGCTGGCTGCCTTGGCCTATTTTCACTACGATCAATTTGATCCGGAAAATAAACCAGTCGATCGTAAGCAAGTGGATCATGAATATGACTTTATAGTGGTTGGCGGAGGGTCAGCTGGTTCTGTTATTGCCAATCGTCTGACTGAAATTCCAAACTGGAAAGTTTTGTTGTTGGAAGCTGGAGGGCATGAAACCGAAATTTCAGATGTGCCTATTTTAAGTTTATATCTGCACAAGAGCAAACTGGATTGGGGATACAAGTGAGTAAAAATTAGTACAATACATAATTAACGCAGAAATAAAATAATAATTCATCAGTTTCCAGTTTTCAAGCTTAGCAAAAATTTGCTGTTGTTAAAATTGTTCATCGGTAAAATACCTCGAATTATTTCAATTTTAAAATTTCTAAACTTAAACATCTTGTTGACAAAAATTTTCAATATTTCAATATTTAAATTTTACAACAAAAATTAAAACAAAAAACATTAGTCGCCTCTAACACTAAACTTTATTGTTTAAAATTTGGTTTTCCAACACTTGCTATAAAAATTGATGAAAAACACAGGACAAACTCACTTTGAAAGATATTGGTAAATTTTTCACACAGTCTGGTCAAAACTGACATTTGATGACAAAAAAGAATCATTAGTAGTTTCGCTTCGACTCACTGCTGAGAATTATTGTGATAACAACGTTTTCTTTAATCATCAATTGAAGTTGCCACCTAAGAGCTACCAGAACTTTTCCGTAACTAAGTAGCGTTGTGTTGTTTATACATTAATAGTTTTCACAAAATGTCATTGAAAGTAACACGTTCGAGATAATTTGAATGTTTTTGAGCTAAAAATGGAAAAATATTAAAAGTTTAGATAACTAAGTAGGTATCTGCTTTAAAAGATTTCAATGCAATGATAAATTTGTTAATTATAAGTAATAAAAAAACAGTTAAAAAAGTTAATTATCACTAAGCGTAAGCTAACGATGTATAGAAATCGAGTTCATCAACTGACTTACCAATTTCATGTTTTCTCGACATTTTATGACCCCGCGAATACGAAAGGTTATCCCCGTTTCCGTCTGTCTATCTCTGTCGATTTTTATTAGACAAATCTCTAAAATCACAGAGCCGAATGTAGTCAAATTTTGTATTATCATGTAGGAGTAGATAGTAAAACACTAACCAAAATTTGACTAAACATTCCCTGCGTCAGCAGTGGGATAACGTCATCTCTGTCATGTAGATAGTAACACCCTAACCAAAATTTGGACCCACCAGCAATCGGATGACGTACTCCCCAAAATTCACAATAGTAAATTCTTAAAAGGTGTACGTACACAAAATGGTTTAGTGAGGAGCTATTCTGACCAGATATTTAGTCAAAATAATAAATTAAAGGAACCATTATGAAAATAGACGAACTTAAACAATGCGTGAGACAAAAATCCAGTTGAAATTGACACTTTTTACGATCTTAATTATCACGCTTCACTTGTAAGAAACAAACTATGTAAACAAATCTAAAAATCGATTTGAACCTACTTCTAATTAGCGTATCGATTTGAAACTTTGCAAGGGTTTGTAATTTGGATGACAATACAATAATTTGGTACCATCGAGCTGATCTGACGATGAACCCGGAAGACACAGAATCTCCACAAAGGAACAAGCTATCATAACCGTGTTTAGGCCAGTATCGCCCGTGTTTTGAGGATGAAAATATCTACTTATTTGAGATTAAAATAATTCGTAGTAGGTAATTATGTAATGTAATATAATATTATAAATGTGAAAACTGAGTTTGTTTAATTAACAAAAAATAAGAGCGGTTTTTTTTACCGGTTTCTGTCTTTTAAATGCCTGCTTAGATTACTTATAACTTATAAAAGTTGGCTGGTAGGAACGCCATAACTGTATCCTGTATGTAAAATCGGTAGCGTAATATATTACCTTACCGAAATGTCAATTGTCAACATTTGTCGAGGAGTGGAACAACAATGAAGGTTTTATTTAAACTGTTTAATGCTTGACTGGCTGCATTTTTAACATTTTCGAGCAATACGTCGCCTAATTCCATAATTTTTCCAATTCTGTTCACAAATTTTTTTGAATAAACAATAAAATGGAATTATGACACCGAAATATATCATGCAAACGTGATCAACCAAATTTATTTATTTTTGAATTAATCTTTACATTATTGGATTAAAATGGGCAGAAACCCATAAAATCTTGAATACACCATGGATGTAAACGGTGCCATAACCGCCTTAAAATCAAACGGACGGCTGCGGCGATTATGACACTCTTTACATCCTAGGTATGTTAATAGCTACAAAATTATAATTATTTTTCTATACCCAAGCTTCACGATTAAGGGGCATAAAATGTGACCCAGTAGATTTTTGGGAATTTATGAAAACCAATTTATTTAATTCTTCATGTAAAAACTCCAGTAACAGACCAGTGTCCTTTCATGCTTATAAAGCGAATTTTGATTTTGTGAACGTATTAATAATTAGTAATAATTGAACGGTCAAGGAAAAAACCGCAACAAAACGGACGCTTTTTTTTATTTATTGCGAGAAACGGGAAACAAACAGACCGGTAACGCTTCTGTAAGTTTTGCCAGCCAAGGCGTTAAATCTTGATATTTCTGGATTTTTACTTCCCGAGCATAAGATGAAGAAGTATTAAAATAACTATAGGCCGACTCCCTACTTTTTAAATTTGTTTTTATTTTTATCAAAGAGACTCCTGCACGTGTGGTGTATGAATCCGTGTTGAGTTTTCACCCTAGACATCCAGATTTTTGAAAAAAAATCAAAATTATATACTCCTAACATTTTCCAATTTAACTTGCCACTGCAGAACGGAATGTTTTGAAATCTTGCAAATATGTTTAGGTTATATGGTTTATCCTTTCCCAAAAAATTGATGACGTCATCTCAAAATTAAATCCTCTCTGAAATGTGCAAAATATCATGACTGCATTCTTTTATCAATGTACTCGTAGTTTTTAGAGTTACTTATTTATACAGAGTGACTCAAAAAAATTCATGAATGAGGTAATTCATTGTACATTGATTAAATCAAAAACAACGCATCTATCCAAATTGGCATACGAGTTCTTGCAAAAATGTTGATGACGTCATCACATCATTTTGTAGTGGAAAAACTCACTTGAAACAAATGCGTAGCACGCTTCTTTATCTTTACTTTAATATTACATTCAATTTTTTATTTTTACGGTTAGGAATCAGAGACTGGTAAATATATTCCCCAAACGGAGAGAAGAATCTAATCGATGCATCAGAGAAAGTAATAATGGGAGCACTCACCTTTGCATACTTTGACCTCACTCAAGGTGTACAGAAAGTGATAGGGAAGAGGTGTCATTGCGACGACAAAATTCATTTTTTGTCAAAAAATTTACCAAAAGTATGCCCAACAATGAAAGGTAGAGATATATGTACCTAAATATGCCATTTGCCGTATCTTTGTTGGTACTAGTCTTAACAAATTTACTCTAGAGTGTGCGGACAAGCTATATGAATTTTTTATTTTAGAAATCCGGAAGGTCGCTAAATCAAAGCGTTTATGCATGCTTGCACACATAGGTGTGGTAATTCATTTAATTTTTTTGTTTTGTTTTTATGGTGACATATAGAACAAGTTTATGCTAAGTACTGATCCACAGAAAACGATGATACACTTATCAACACAGGATACAAAAGAATCACAGCGAAATCTATCGAATATTATGCAATGGAGATAATGTTTACAACAATTCCCAATGCTTCCACCGAAAAATACTTGCGGTTTATCAAAGCGTTCATACTTTTTAGAATTGCCTCTACAGGTTGGAAATTAATGATTTTCTAGAAAATTTAGGAATACCGTATATTTTGTTATTACTATTATATTGAACCTATCCACATTAATACACGTGTCCCTGCTAAAATGTCATCACAAAATTTTGTAATGGAAAAACTCACTTAACATTCTTTTCACCTTTATTTTAACACCGCATACAAATCTTTATTTTACTTATAGGGGTTAGCATAGTAGGTAAATAAAAAAAAAATAATCTTAAAATTAAATTTTATAATTTTTCGAAAACGCTCAAGTTCTGTCTTGATAAGCTTAAACCGATTTTTAATTTTTTTGCTGCGACATGTGTCATATTTATGGTCAAAAATACATCCAGACTTATGTTAGGAACCACTTGCAGTATTTCTCATAGAGTGCATTTGTTTTACCATTTCATACTATTAAAATCAAAACAGCACTTTCGAAAAGTTTTTCGCAAACTCTCTACATACATATATGGGTTATCTTGGTATGTTTTTACACGTCTCTGTAAACATGATTTCTATCTATCATAAATTTAAGCAGCATATATGCTTTGCGGTGCGGGTTCTTTGTCTTTATGAAAAAAAAAGTATTTTCAAGAAATATTTGCTACTGGGGAGTTGGGGACCCAATGTAAATCTTCGTGGTAGTGCATGTAGTAAACAAATTTTTAAAGTGTCACACCTTCTTGATTACTTCACTTTCTAATTCCACTCTTTGTCAATTTACCTTCCCGTTTTTGACTTTTTAACTTTGTCATGCATACATGTTAAACATGTATGCATGGTTGTTTGTTCTCAACGTTTCCTCCTCAGTCTACAATATCAATATTTTGGTGATATTCATGAAATTAACTTCAGTGACCAATTTTTATCATCTATAAACATAACGTCACAAGATATCCCTTAAAGACCTCCATAATATCCACACCTACTCCATTTTTCCTACACTTTTTTTACTTTTCTGAAAACTTGAATTCTTTAAAACGATTCATGACTATTTAAACCGTAGAACAAACTCTTCAAAAAAGTTATTTCACTGTTACTCTACACATAAAACTGTCCGGAAGTAACCGTGAGCCTTTGCTTTTCCAGAACTGAACCCCAAGACTCCGCTTGCCAAGCCATGACTGAAAAGCGTTGCTCCTGGACCCGTGGCAAAGTCCTCGGTGGCTCAAGCGTTCTCAACACCATGCTCTACATCCGAGGAAATCGCCGTGATTTCGACCAATGGGCCAAATTTGGCAACGAAGGCTGGTCATACGACGAAATCCTCCCTTACTTCCTGAAAAGCCAAGACCAACGGAACCCCTACCTTGCCAAAAACACCAAATACCACGCAACTGGTACATAATCACTTACACTATTCTTTCACCCCTACAAATTTGCTTACAGGTGGCTACCAGACCGTGCAAGACAGCCCCTACAACACTCCCGTGGGAGTGGCCTTCCTCGAAGCCGCACAGGAAATGGGTTACGAGATTCGGGACGTGAACGGCGAGAAGCAAACCGGTTTCGCTTTTTACCAGTTTACGATGAGACGAGGTTCGAGGTGTAGTACCGCGAAAGCATTTCTTCGGCCTATCAGATTAAGAAGGAATCTCCACATTTCTTTAAGATCTCACGTGACCAAGGTTTTGATTGATCCTAACTCGAGGAGGGCGTATGGGGTGGAATTTATAAAGGATGGGCGTAGACAAGTGGTGTTTGCGAGGAAAGAGGTGATTTTATCTGCTGGGGCTATCAATTCGCCGCAGCTACTCATGTTGAGTGGGGTGGGACCTGCGGAGCATCTCCGGGAGAAGAAAATTCGTGTTATCCACGATTCGCCGGGAGTAGGGCAAAATTTGCAAGACCATATCGCTGTAGGTGGATTGGTCTTCTTGATAGATCATCCAATCAGTCTCCTCATTAACCGTCTGGTTAATTTAAACACTGCCCTTCGATACACTCTCAAGGAAGATGGTCCTTTAACTTCTAGTATAGGTTTGGAAGTTGTGGGTTTCATTAAAACTAAATACACCAATCAGAGCGACGATTGGCCGGACATGGAGTTTATGGCGACAAGTACCTCAGCCTCTGCGGATGGTGGTACTCAAGTCAAACGTGCCCATGGTGTGTCTGATGAGTTCTACAACGAAGTATACAAAGATATCAACTACAAAGATACGTTTGGCATCTTCCCCATGATGCTAAGACCCAAAAGTCGTGGTGAAATTAAACTAAGATCGAATAATCCTCTCGAGTACCCTCTTTTGTACCATAACTATCTCACAGATCCTCACGATGTGTGGGTTTTGAGGGAGGGAGTAAAAGCTGCTATTGCATATGGGGAAACACAAGCCATGAAAAGATTCGGAGCAAGATTCCACGCCAAACCTCTTCCAAATTGTAAGCATCTGCCGCCACTTACAGATGAGTACTGGGACTGCGTAGTACGACAGTACACGTTATCAATTTATCACTATTCCTGTACGGCCAAAATGGGCCCTGCTTCTGATCCTTACGCTGTGACAGATCCACAACTACGAGTGTATGGAGTGTCGGGATTAAGAGTGATAGACGCATCCATTATGCCGACTATCACAAATGGAAATCTCAACGCTCCTGTTATCATGATAGGAGAAAAGGGCGCCGACTTGATAAAATACTACTGGCTGACGCCTACCACAAGAAAGAAAAGAAGTCTACGAGCAATATTTAATATGAGATTAGGAGAGACGTGTCCGAATATCACTTCTGCGTAGTCATTAACCTATAAGTGTTAACTGACAATTGATACTGACTGGAAGTTCACTGTAAATAATGATTAAGTATTTATTAAGTTGTTGGTTGTTATTAAAGCTTGTCGTTCCTTTCACGAGTTCGTGTAGCTGATAGTCACTAGATAGGAACAAATTCAATTGCTCAGTAAATGTATATAATTGTGTAAATAGACATTTTATAATCTGTTTTAATAAAATATGCGTTAAACGAGATATTCATTATTTTAGTTGAGTTCGTTTTTTGGTTGCTGTTAGTGAGGTGAAACTTCGACACAATGGTTTGAAATGTCGAATATTTAATTAATTATAATTGAAATTGTTAGTTTCAACACTTATAATGACAGCAATTGTACTGTAGTTTTCATTCTGGTAAAACTGTGTCAGCTTAAAATCTATTATTTATTTGACAAGCACTTTCTATCAATCATACATTGTACTCTTCGTTTTATAATTAAATCCTATTATTACAATCAAGTGTGTGTTTAAAAGGATGTAAAGCTTAACGAAATTCTTAATCACTGGATGATGTTTTACTTTTAGTTTTTTAAAGCAGGGAACTACTTAGTACCTGAAATTAGCCCGCTTGATTTATTTATACTTGACCAACACAGTTATCTAAATTTGTAATCGCATTTTTGATTACGTACATGTTTCACAACAACACAAAATGAGAAAACACTGAAGAGCAAGATCTGAACTCAATGAACTCATCACCATAAAGTCAGACAATAAAAGCATGTAAACATTTTACCCGTTGTGGTATATGCTAATATTTAATTTAATCTAAACTTTTAAATTGTTAGTGACTTTCACAGGATGTTTTCAGGTATTACATAAAGAAAATTAAATTTACAATTCGGTGCTAACTACACTTAATAAATACAAATAGGTATTCCGTTTTAAATTAATTAATTAACTAATTAATTAATTTTTAACCTCTGACGTAAAAAAGGGGGTGCTATAATAATTTTAAAGTCTCTGTCTATCTGTGTATCTGTCTGTCTTTTTTTTGAAAGCTGATTTAATAGAGATGATTCTTAGCTATGTATGCTTGATAATAATCAAACCATTTTTTTTTACTTACCGAGCGTAAACGAAGGAAGTATTGTAATCGAGTCCGTCGGCCGATTCTCTACTTTTACGTTTTCTCGACCTTTCATGACTCCTAAAGTACGAAGAAATAGGTGTCCCGTTTCCGTCTGTCTGTCTGTCTGTCTGTCTGCCGTCACGGATTTTTATTAGACAGATAATCTCCGAAAGTACTGGGCCGATTGTTGTCAATTTTTTTTTATTAAAATTTTTGCTATTGTGTCAGTTGATGAAACAGCTGAGTACATGGTTTGTACTTGCGATGGCAAAAGACTGCAATATTTGGGAGGGGCAATGGTAACGCACTTTCAAGTAGTTAACGCAGCTCCTAAGAGCTTAGCTAACATTACAAGGGAGCCAAGTTTCATAGGTTAATATTACAAGATGTGTCTTTCACAAAAATCAAATTTGGTCGAAGTTTAGAAAGAACGTGAGTAGCCCACTATAGACCCCCTGAAATCTAATCTAATCTAAATGGAAGGTAAGATTAATCGGAAAAAATAGACAAGGACGGTCACGGGTTACCTGGGTTAGCACAGCAGATATAATTCCAAGAGAGAGAGGTCAAATATGAAACTCAAACAAAAACTGACAGGATAGAATCTTATCTCAGTCCTTCCCACTTTCTTGAGTTTTTTGAAATTTTGTTACCATTATAGTGATAGTATACTTGTCATTAAGCTGCAAATTTTTTTGACAGTTTCAACATTGGTACCAAGCATACGTTAAATAAATTATTATTTTCATACTATCCTTGTCTAGCACAGAGGTTCAGCTCACCTCTTTTTAATTCCGGGCACAGCTAATTTGCCACACCTCTTAAAAGTAATACAGAAACTTGCAGATAAATGAAAAATGTCATTTTACGGTGTTGCTACCTAGCCAGATCATGTGAGTAATAACCGTGATCAGATTTTCCATTTTTTATCAATCAAATAAGAGGTGAAGCAGAAAAAATAGTATATTACACGCATTTAATAAGACATATTGCAGCACTCGTTCTCTCGACTCGTGCTACAATGGAACGTCTTATTAAATTTGTATAATAATATATTATTTAATAATGCTCGCAATTATATAATTACGTAAACTGACTACTCTTGAATAAAAACATCATTCAAGATTTTTTGCTGTAGATACAATTTTTTCAGTTCAGTTCATAATTCTAAAAAGGGCAAGTGTCTGTGCCGTATGGTTGCCGTTCACAAAAGACCTCCACCCGATTTTCCACTGAAGCGAAAATTCTGTAAATAGTCAACTCCTAATATATGAGATTGTATAGCACCGAAAACAACCACATCATTTTTTTTTTCTTCCAGACAAAATGGACGTTTGGGTGGATCTCAGTTAGAAGAGATTTATGACCATAAGTTTTTTCTTTTTAATGGTAAGCTGATGGTAACTGAATATAAGGCAGAAATTCTGCTGCAATTTTTAGTTAACCGCTTCAGGCCGAGTTGCACTTTGGATATTGCTAGCAAGACGGGGCAACAAACGATATTTGTATACCTCTATTATTATTCTCTGGCCAGACCTAAAAGAATAATTTTTAAACGCCCACTGATAATTTGAATGAATGAACATATCCAAAAGATCATCCAAAAGTGTGAACAAATAAACAATTCTTATGTGTGGGTCATGGACTTTCAAGAAAAACTCAAAAGTAATTTCGGAGGCTTCCACGGTCGAAATTAATACATGATCGTTTTCCGGGTTGGAACCGTGTAAATTGAGTTTTTGGACTCAACGTTTCGCACACTTTCGTAAGTGGCATCTTCTGGAGCAGGGTTAATAATAAGGCAAAAGAGCCTATATTACGGCCTATTCATACACGTGTATAAAACTCAAAAGCACCTAAAAGAAGATATACATTCGTCAATTTTTGCTTAATAATTGAAAGTAATAAATGTTTTGATTAAAAAAATATACCTATACAAATTATTCCATTTCAAATGAGATTACGTAGGTACCCTGATCAAAGCAAATTAATCGCGGTCGCTAGTCGCTCTATTGAAAATTTTGTAAATCTCGCTGAATTGTCTTTTTCACAGCCATTTTTTAAAGATTTTTTATAAATTATGTATTATATTATTCATTCAAAGAATATTATTACCAGTAACGTCTTCCTTTTAATTTTAACAAGTTTGAGTTACTGAGGTTTGAAATTTTTATCAAATTCATGAAATATATTTACGTAGCCCACTTTAATCTAAAAACTTGCTAATCAGCTATTTTGTGCATCCTGCTCCAACTTTTTAAAGCGTAAATAGTGCAAATCAAACAAAAATGGATAAAGATAAAACAGACCTGAACTGAATATCTAATTAAAATCTAATAGAAACGTCAGAATAAATAACAAAAAATTGGTGATTTCAATTTGGCATTTATCTTTTTATTATTAATTTTTGATTCGCTGTTTAGAAATGTTTGTAATTAATTAATTATATAATTAATTCTAATAGAGAAAATGAAAAACTGAAGAATGAATTAAAAGATACACTTTCATAATACTAACCTAAAATAAAATAAACACCATTGAATTATATTCTTTTTATGAATGGAGCTGTCACTAGTTGAAACTTTATTAATTCACTGTTATATTAAGAAAAATACTTTCTGAGTTTAAAATATTTTACTGTGTGATACTGCAACACTACACTATCAAAATTCAGTTTCTAGCTGAAGAAGATACTGTGTACCGAAACATGTATTGCAGTGTAACACCATTGAATAGAAAGAATAGAAATACAAATGTATTGCGTAAGGTTCGTCTTATTAAATATACTGAAAGACACGTAATAACTAAGTTGAAACTATGTCGATGATACATAATTAGCACAATCATATTAAATATTTTAATAAATTACTATCAAAATGTACGCATTTTCACCTAATTAAATCAACTTTAATTTTTGAAAGTTAGCTTTTGGAAGTAGAACAAAATTTAAAAATAAATAACGGCAAATTACAGGATTCTACGCATGCTATTCTTATAACCAGTTTGATGATATTTTCTAACATTCTTTTAAACTTATAATAGCCTATATAATAATCAATCGCTCCAATCGCAGCTTAATCACTTGTCTTAGAAAGTGCTTAATAGCGGTATCAATTTTGCAAAATCGTTGATCATTTTTAGCCACAAGAACTGTCACTAATTTCACTCCAAAACCAACACTACTAACATAGAACACCTCGCACATGTTACGCAAGCGTGCAGTCAAAACCAAATGCAAATTTCGGAGAAAGTAATTCCTGCATTATAAATCATTCGCCACCTCGCTTTTCATACTCAATTTGCATTCTTACAACATTTACAAAAATAATAAATTCCATTTTTACAAGAATACACTTGCCGCATCTAAAACATACCAAACCCGAGATAATGAATTTAAATTTTATGACTTTCACTCTCGAGAAAGGAACTATCAAAGCCTTAACATTGTACAATGACCTTAAAGCTATCTGTGGTCTGTAGCAAACCACCAGAACAAACTGTAACAAATCGGAAAAAACGAAGACTGTAGCAATAACGAAAACCAAATTAAGCAGTAGCAGGAATGGGATTTTCGCGCTTATATAACTATGATGTGTGTGAGTTTTCGAAGCTTTGATTGTTTATGAAAGAATGAAAGAATAAAAAGACAAAAGTGGATTCACAGCTTTCATTTTTATCGACGGTTACGAAGAGTGTCGGTTTCCCCCGAACTTAGCGCGTGCACCAGCCGTAGACGTGCCGTAGACCTTTCAAACGCATGGACTGAATCCTGCCACGGTCTCCTGCAAACAGTTAAATTATAGTGAAATTTGTCATTGGTGAGTGAAGTGCTTTAATTGGAGTGAAGATGGAACCCAAGGAATCATTTTGGAAAGAACAGGTAAATAAACAATATTAGTACGAAAAACCGAAAAGATAAACAACCAAAAAAAAAGAAGAATTATGCGAAGAAGTGAAAGCGGATACGCACGATCTTGATATGTAAAACCCTTATTGGTTGTTGTTTGGAAAAACAGCAATTTTATTAGCACTATTATTATTGAAACCAAGTGTTTACTTCGATTGCATACACTATCCTAATTACACAATAACCAGTTAACACAGCTACAAGAAATTCCACTTACTGTCACTCTTCCCAAAGCTTTCCACTTATTCATGATTTTTCTTTTTAGTTTTCCTCGTCGGTCCACTAAGGCCTCGGGTCATGGGAAAACCTGACCCTCACTCGAAAAACAATCGTCTTCCAAGTGCCAAAACCAAAGAGAAGTTTTTAACTGATAACTACATCAGGGAGAAGAAGAAGCGTGAACACTTTTACAATACCACAGCCTATGAGAATAGATGCAAGCAAGATCCGTCTCACGATTACCTAAGGAATAATCTGCATATAAAATTTTGTGTTTGCGGTAGTCGCGAAGTTTCGACGTTTCCGAACAAGAAGGTCTCATTTCGTAACTACACGCCGAAGATTCTTAATCAAGAAATCAATATGGGTATGTGGATGTGATGCACTTTCACTGGAAATGTCTATGCTAGCGACGATTGGGCAAGTGGCTCATTTCGCTGTGGGCCTCACGGGAAATCCGTTAACTATTATAGGGCTGGTTCCGATTTTCGCTGCCGGACTAGCATTTTTGAGATATGTGGCAGTCGACCCGGAATCGCATCCTGTCAATGTTAGGCATGTGAGTATTAGGAAATGACTACACAGTTAGACTGGAAAATTCCAATCAAGCTTCGTAGAACTGGATGTTCGTTTTGATACAGGGAGAAAATAACTGCATCACCTAGACACGAGAAAAAGAGTATATAGAAATACTAACTGGGTTTGATAGGGATCTAAATTTCATCTCGGAAAAGCTTCTTTTGCATCATAATCTAAATTTCGAAAAGACCACTGATAATGACAATCGACTTTGTTATAAGCTGTCCTCTACAAAATAATATATCGGTTAAAATAAGTAATTTTTCTAATTCTGTTTGACTTTATACTGTCTAACTAAAAACTCAGTTTCATTGAAATTCGATCAAAGATCCTATCTGAATGAAAATTATACAATTTCCTGCTGTACAAATGCGATCTGATTTGACTGTTAGTTACATTAACTTGAAAGTTCTTATCAAAAAACTATTGTTGAAAATTTCACACAGTTCTTACGTTGTTTGGTACCACGTAATTGTTATTATAGCAAAACTGCAAGAATAACGTCTGCTTTCAGTGAGACGAAATGGGAAAGTGTGATAAGGTTTTATGGGATCAAAAACCTTAATCTTAGAGAAACTGACATTTCCATGTAATTTTTTGTTTATAAAGATGTTGAGATATGTATTTCAGGTCACATATGTCATATTTGGACAAAAAACGCGTCTAATTATACTCGCAAAACAATTATGTTGCTGATCTTTCTCAACTAAAGTATCTAACGGAAGTAAATTCGTTACTGAACACGAAGGTTTTTTACGTATTATTATTTTTTTAATTTGTCTAGAATTGTTTTTGCTCATTCTTGTATAAACACCATTACAAACTTTTAAATTTATACCACAAACGACTTTAAAATATTTCTACTGAACTACATTGCTGCACGTGTTTTAGAACACACTACTTCACTTCATCAGGCAAATGTATTTCTCGAAAAATACGTGCAGCAATGTTTTATAAATAAAATATTTTAAACTTATTTGTGTTGTCAATTTAAATATTTAAGGCAATTCTGATTAAGTTTAAGTAAAAACGTACCACATAATAAAAAATTCCATGTGTCTTGACATAATTATTATTATTATTTCAGCTAGTGTCAAGGAATTATCAATTAACAATAAATGCTGCGTGTAGCATAGTTCATGCAAATTCACTAAGTTAACCATGATAATTATGTTAGTGATCGAGGCAATTAAATCAGTTGTAACTTTCTGTATTGTTATTTAAACAGGAACTTGACACGAAAAGACGTAAGTAACTACAGTTGACGAACCAGCAATTTAGAAAAGATGTGATTGCTAACACAATTTTTGTTCAAATATTTCGAAAATGTTATCAAAATGGTAAAGTAGAACCGATTTCAGTATTCTAAAAATTCAATTTTTTTAATAAGTATTTTTCTTGTGTTTTTTTTAATAAAAGGTTAATGATAGTTTACTAGTATACTTTAAAAGGTGTCCTACACCTAAATCGAACACAAACAACTGTGATGAAATGTCTACCAAATATCATTGGTCTAACATAAACAAACAGTGGGTAGTATATTATTTTAATAAAAGTAACAAATTTCACCGAATTTCACGTGTCGCGTAAAATTTTACAACCTAGGGACTGAGCTTTTAAAAAATATATTATCTGAAAAAGAATTCGTTGACATTCCGATTCGAAAAATGCCAGCAGAAACAAAGTAACAATGCATTGAATTCATTGTGCATTTAAACTTGACTAATTCTCTAACTATAGACTAGGCCAGTTCATCTAATTTTTAGTGATTTTTTTTTAAATTTCCGCTGTTACAAAATAAAAATTCCAAGTGAAAGTTTGTTGAATTACACATATAAAATTCCGAATATTGGCTCATTCGATTGAAATGTCACCTTTATTTTAATTTTTTATCTAAAATGCAAAATTTGTGAATAAAGTGGGCCATGTTACATATGTCAGTTACTGCTGAAAAACATTTCACATTATAACGGATAACTTAAAAAGAAAAGAATTGTTAAATATTTAAAGAAAAATTTTCGCAACTGGCATCTTCAGTGTGTAAAAGTGAAATGAATATCGCCTTATCAAGTACTTAAAAAATAAACCCAGAACTTCCCTTTATCGTATCACACGTACACACATAATTATTTTATTTCTACACTAAATCTTGATTTTGACGACACAAAATAGTTACTCTGCAGATGACGTTACTAAACCACAATTCAATAGTAACCAACAAATAGCTCTTTATTGCAATCCGTTTCAAATTAAAATTTTACTACAAACGATTTTTTGGTTTAACTCTTGCAATTAGATCATCTTGAGAGTCTGACATATAAATTGTAATCAAAAAATATGGTTACTACATCTCATTCTTTCAGGTACGACGCGAATACGACTTTATTGTTGTCGGTGGGGGTTCAGCCGGTGCTGTGGTCGCCTCCCGCCTCTCAGAAATCGCCAATTGGACCGTCCTCCTTCTGGAAGCGGGTGGAGACGAAAATGAAATTTCCGATATTCCCGCCATGAGCGGCTATACCCAAATGAGCGAGTTCGATTGGATGTATCAGACATCACCACCCGGAGACTCCCCATACTGTTTGGCCATGATTGGTGACCGCTGCAACTGGCCCAGAGGAAAAGTAAGTATAGTGAAAATATTTCCTACACAATTTTGACAAAAGTGGTAAATTATCCACTCAAAGTACTACAATCTTCATCCAACTCATCCAAGTACCTGTTTGATACGTGATTACTAACATCCAAATAACAACGGTATTCAAAATTTACTACGAAAATATTCCAGTATACCCAACGATTACCAAAACCCATTCTAGGTACTCGGGGGTTCCAGTGTCCTCAACGCCATGATCTACATCCGCGGTAACAAACACGATTACGACCAATGGGAGCGCCAGGGCAACCGTGGGTGGTCGTACCAAGACGTTTTGCCCTATTTCCTCAAATCAGAGGACAACAGAAACCCGTACTTATCCAAAACGAAGTACCATCAAACTGGCGGCTATTTAACCGTACAAGAATCGCCATGGAGAACACCTCTTTCGATCGCGTTCCTCCAAGCTGGGAAAGAGTTAGGTTATGACATCAGGGACTGCAATGGCGAAAAGCAAACTGGTTTTATGTTGTCCCAAGGCACCCTCAGAAGAGGATCCCGGTGTTCGACGTCAAAAGCGTTTCTTCGACCAGTACGAATGAGAAACAACTTACACGTAGCAATGTACAGTCAGGCGACAAAAGTGATGATTAACCCCAAGACCAAAACAGCGTACGGGGTAAAGTTTGTAAGAAATAACCACCCCCAAACGGTGAGAGCTCGTCGTGAGGTAATTCTGTCAGCTGGAGCTATCGGGAGCCCCCATCTTCTCATGCTTTCGGGCGTTGGGGAGAAAAACCATCTACAATCGTTCCAAATCCCAGTTTTGAGCGATCTAAAGGTGGGGTATAATCTTCAAGATCACATCGGTCTTGGAGGGTTGACGTTCATAATCGATGATCCCATCACGTTCACGAAGAGCAGGTACCAGACTTTTGCCGTGGCTATGGAGTACATAGTAAACGAAAAAGGGCCTTTAACGTCACTTGGTGGAGTGGAAGGTCTCGCTTTCGTCAATACGAAGTACGCACCCAAAAGTGGCGACTGGCCGGATGTTCAGTTCCATTTCGCACCTTCAAGTATCAATTCTGATGGTGAACAAGTGAAGAAAATCACTGGATTAAGAGACTCTGTCTATAATACAATTTATAAACCTTTGCGCAATGCTGAAACATGGACTATTCTTCCGCTTTTGCTCCGTCCAAAAAGCAGCGGTTGGATTAAACTTAAATCCAAAGATCCAAGCGTTTACCCTGACATAAACCCAAACTACTTTACTCATCGTGAGGATATCCAGACTCTCACTGAAGGGATAAGGATAGCTTTGAATGTTTCAAATAGTCAAGCGTTCCAGAAGTTTAATTCTAGACCTCATCGAATCCCTTTTCCCAAATGTAGACAGTACGACTTTGATACTGATGACTATTGGGAGTGCTCGCTTCGACATTTCACGTTCACAATTTATCACCCAACTAGTACTTGTAAAATGGGTCCTGTGGAAGATCCAGACGCTGTGGTTGATCCGAGATTAAAAGTACACGGCATTAAGAATCTAAGGGTCATTGATGCCTCCATCATGCCCAATATTGTAAGTGGGAATACAAATGCTCCTACCATTATGATTGGAGAAAAAGGGGCAGATATGATTAAAGAGGATTGGGGCATAAAAATAAGATAATGATTATTTATTGAGTTTTACTAGTCAGTTAAGTGTGTATAGTGTACATAGGTGTAGATTAGGCAAAGTTTTTATATAATGAGTCCAAATTGATCATGTTGTGCAATTGAATGTATATAATTAATGTGACCTAAGCAATAAAGAAATGAATGTGATTTATGATAATTTGGTTGTTACCTAATTGCGGTTTCTGTAAACAAAACAACTTGGGGTTTAATTGAGAGAACACATGGAAGATTTCGGCAAACGTTTGTAATTTTGTTTATTAAAAAAATTGGGTAATGGTGTTAAATGTGGTTCCTTTCATGGGATGTGGAAATGGATGTAGACACTATGTTAATTAGAAGTTATTGCATAAATTTCGATTGTATGATAAAACAAAATTGTTCGTGCACTTTTTCCAGAATTTGGGGTGTCAAAATTTCGTTAATACTTAATGTAGATCAACTTCTGACGACGTGAATAACGTTTTAAAGGTCAGACTACAATCGAAGTTACGTTTCAAAATCTGTGCCGTCATTAAACATGGCGAAACTGTATCAAGGACGTTAGAGGAAGGAAATTTAATAATGTTATTTAATTTAATGAAGTTATGTGTGTATTAACTAATATAAAATCGAATAGATTTTATGAAGTGTTCATATATTTCGATTTTTTCAGTGACAACCCTTGCGATTCGAAACGATTTTTAAAATAAGACAAATTATTCCCATTCGTGCTTCCATTGTCATTAGTTTGTTGAATCTTCTATGGAAAATGGTATAAATTGGCGAATAATAATCAAATTCCCATAGAGTTGCCACTACTCAAAAAACACGGTAGTAATTTTGTTTGTTTTTCAACAAAGTATAAAGGTGTATAACTAAGTTTTCATAAGCTTAAACAAATATACATGTACAACTATTTACGCAAAGCAACGGTGAAAGTGTAAATTCATACTCGACAATTAAGCGACATCAAATGAGTAGGTATGACAAATGCAAAAAAATATTATAATGTAAACAAGTTGTTCATCTTAATCCGAAATTTCTCTTTGCACCAATCAAATATTAGCAGTTAATTTCTATCATAAGCTTTACAGGGTGATTACTTATTGTCCAATCTACTGGTTGGTTGTAACAAATTCGGCGCTCTGCTGAAAAAGACTAATTCGCTGTTAGGTTTTCCATGTTTTTGAACATTAACAATTGAGCCATGTCGCGGATAATAATGAACATTCCAATGAAAAAAACAACAACGAAGATTCATTGGCAATGACGAAGGTCTAAAATTTTACAAAAGTTATGTCCGTGAGGTACAAAAGGGTTGGAAATGGTTTTACTCTTTTTACACCGAATCAAAAAGCAAATAAAGTTGTGTGTTTAAGAAGAATATGAAGATTGGTGGGAGACGACTATTACTATGAAATTTGGGTCTATTGTTATGATCCCGAGATGAATAAGTACAGCAAATAATAGGTAGAAAAAGGAAGATGACCACCCAAAAAAAAGCACGTGCAAAGCACGTGGCAAAAGCTGTAGTCATAACATTTTTTGATTCCAGGGGGATGATATATACTCATACGATCCCACTTCGCTAAATGCAAATCATTACAAAATAGTTTTGCGTCACCTGATGAAGGATCACAGTCTTAGATAACGACCCCAAATGATGGGAAAGTCTAAACTTCATTACGATAATGTTCGCTCCCACGTGGCTAACACTGTGACTGAATTTTTCAACAGTAAAAATGCCAAGGGTGTACCGAATCCTCCATATACTCCCATGCGACTTCTATTCCCTCAAGCGAGAACAGAGCGGCGGTTTCCAATAGAATTGAATGCTGTTAAGAGGCGATTTTGAAGAGGCTCTCAAAGAATGGCTACCGTCATGTATTATTGTTGAAGAGTACTCAATAAACTTTTGGCAATCCTAGTCCTACATTTTTCTGAACAACTTCCAATAAGTACATTCAATTAAGCAAATTCAGGACATTTACACTACTTTTTTAGTAGAAAAAGTCACACGATGGATGTTTTTAGAAATTCATTAATTTATGGAATATATTTTGAAGTGAAGTACTAAATATTTACAATAATCTTAATCATTCGCACGGGTGATGGCTACATTTGCTGCGCCTAATCCAGAAATGTGCTAATGAGGAGCTGGATTTCTTCTTTTTCTCCTGTTCCACGAAATTTTAAATGCGTTTTGTACGTAGTTTTTTCCCCATTCAACTGTCAATAATTTCAGAGTGGTTTAAGTAGTTCCGATACTCTCCACTATCCATTAGGTAGGATGTTACCTTTTATTTAATACATGCAACTCAAATTTCAAAATTCAATCAGCAAATTCTATTAATTTAAAAAATATATAGATATCTTTGTCACCAACGCAATATTTGTCAAAATCATTGCTACAGCTTCCTATCTTAACACTCATTTTGATTTTCTCCTTTTATTCAATTTTATTAACACCATACTTTGCAAGTGACAAAAGACAATTTTTTTCCGTTTTGTGAGCTCGTCCCACGACAAAGTAACTTTCAATTCAAGCTCTAAATGTTATTCATTCTATGACGTAAAAAACTCATGCAGGTATAGATCTCACAGTCTATTTTTTAGTTATAAATTGAAAGAAAGATGCAATTGTAGTAACTGTAGATGGTTGAAACTTTACCGTTGTTGTATCTATTGTTATTTTGTGATGACGATCTTGTATTCTCAGTGGAAGAAATTGTGAAGAAGAGTCAACTGTCAACGAGGAAGGGATACTCAGTAAAGTTTTCTGTATTTTCCTAATCAATATCATTTATGTTTATGTAAATTCCGAATAAAAGTTGTACGTTTATGTTCTGACTTTGTTGAACAAATCTATTGTTCTTTACAGGGTGTTTATGGTTTCCCAGTTGAACTCAGTGTCTGTTGCTTCAAAATTTTGACATTATTTCAAATTACTATGCTTTCACTACTATGGAGAAAATCATCAGTTTTAAAGTTAAGATCAAAGTAATAAGTAATAGAGTAAGTAACATATACACAGCAGTTTGTTATAAGTACAATATTGGGTTTTTTCAAAAATCCACACGAAAAATGTTTAAAAAAGGCTGGATTAATAAACAACGTGTACAGATACATTATTATACATTATCTTAGGCACGATTTATCTAGCAAATGAAATGACGTCATCATATTTTTACTGGGGATCAACAGACAGGTGAATTTTGACGTTTTATCACCTAAACGATATTCTTACAGTATAAGTGACACTTTTTATATAATTTTTAAGATGACTCAAACTTTCTGGAGAGCATGAAAAAATTAATTTTAACTGGTTAGTAAACATTAATTAATGTAAGCCAAATTTTGATTAGTGTACTACTACCAAGTAATTGACTTAGTGGTCGCCAACAGGCAGACGGATAGTAGACAGATCGACAGACAGGTCTTCAGTAAATACTTATATGGCAACAAGAGATCGATATTTTAAGAAAATATGTAATTATGAGTAGATATCGATTATTCTCAAATGTATGCGTAAATACGAGTATATAAGAATAACAAAAAACTTTTCCACTTAACTGGCAAAAAACAAGTTTTTTTGGCATTGTATACATAAAACACTTTATAATCCTAATTTGCACTACTAATCTAACTTGTGGTGTTTAAAAACATGAAAATATATTTTTCGGTGAGTAAATTTGCCACAGACTTATTTTCACATCAAAGTGAAAAATTGTATTGAAAGATAAAATCACAAGGTTATAGAGTATAGTGATTCCACTTTTCTGCCTAGGCTGTTTTCGTATTTTTTCTGGCGTTCATCAGCAGAAAAAAAACTGAGGGGTAGGTACCTAATTCTTTGATTTGTGACCATGATCAAAAGTGTCTTTGAATTTTTTATACCTTAGAATACACGTTAGTTATCGTATTAGTGCTTTAAGAAGCAGCTCAAATTGATTTTTGTTACAATTTTTTATATTTCAACATTTTCATGTGCAATAAATTAGATCCAGATTCACGTTCGACCAAAATAGCATGTTTTATTCGGGGAAAAATGACTTTTTGTGGCTCATCTGTATATACTAAGATCACTTTAAAAGAATGCAGACAATATTTTACAACTTTAGTGAAAGATCCCAACCCGCAAACCATAAATTATGCAGGTACGATCGCCAAAGACCGTCTGCTTGGGGCAGCACAGGAAATTCTGTAGGCACGCGACAGGGTTTACAAGTTTACAAGGACGCTACTGCGAAAAGCCGACTCGGCATTGTCAACCAAATAACCCTAATTATGTCATAAAATTTTATTAGGATGCGTTCTTAGTATACAAAATTCACTTGACATACACCTTATAAAACTTTTATGACTTAAGCGGCTTAAGCCAAACCACCCATACGTCAAACTGGCTATTGTAAGCTTTATGGAACCGAACCGCAAGGATTATTACTGTCCATTGTTACCATAATGGAGCTGTAAAGTTTTACTAGGTATATGGGAACTGAGTTAAGTTATACAATAGCCAGTTTGACTTATAAGGGTGCTTTGGCTTAACTCGCTTAAGTCATAAAAGTTTTACAAGGTGTATGTCAAGTGAGTTTTGTATAATTGCCAGCATCGCGCACTCGGCTGTCAAACCTACAGATTCTACACGAAAAATCTCAGCTTTGCTCCTAATAAAACGATATATTTTGAGCATAAAAGATCATTAAAAAAATCCTCACAGAAATTTTGAAAATTTAAAACTGCAAAAATTTAAAATCTATCGAAAATAATGCTCCAACAAGTCTTGAAATTTTAAAAGATGGAGGAAAGCTGAAGTTTATGCTGAAAAACGAAAATTGATATTATTTTATTAAACAGAACTTCCCTCGCTTGTTCGAACAATTATAAAATTTAATTTTGCGAATTTTATTTTTTTTTATGATAACTCCTGTAAGTTATCTGTGTAGTGATACACTATAGGCAAAGAAGCATGCTAGGTATTGTTCCAAGTGAGTTTTTCCATTACAAAATTTTATGATGACGTCATCAACATTTTAGCACGCGCACATAATATATCAATATTGCATTCCTAAATTTTACGGAACATGGGGTGAGTCGTTCTTAATTTGACGAATAAACTAAACTCCCTTTTGCATACATTTTTGTAAGTCACAAAGAATAATGAATTGATAAACAAGTATAGACTGATATACAAATAAAATTTAACAACAATTACTCCAGTAGTTTTGGAGATTATTTCGACACAGACAGACAGCAGATATATTGTTTCGTACTCCAGGAGTAAGAAACGTCAAGAAAACATGAAGCTTAGCCATTTTTGATAGCTTAATTGTTGGAAAATTGTATAACCTAAAATATATTTATTTTTTAGGTCATATTACGACAACACAGGCTGAGGCCTGAATTTTTTCTATAATCAAACGAAATTAATTCAAATTTTAAACTTTTTAATTTAGTGCAATTTTTTTTTATTATTATTAATTTGACAATTACATCAAAGTTGAAAATTTAAAAATTTTATAGTTTCAGGATAATGCCTCTCGTTAAACGAAGTATCGGAACATGGCAAACTTACTTTGATATTCTAATTCTTCTAAACATACAAAAAAAATGCTTTTAGTATGGTTTTCGGTATGGAAAAAAGTTCCAGTTTTTAAAAATGTATTTAGTGAAACAAATAAATTCTGTTAATCCTTAAAATCTCGTTATCGAAAACTTAAACAATCTTCTCTCCGTACGACTAATTAACACTTCAAGACTCCATCCCTTTCCTTTCTTTTTCTGCGTACTAAAAATTTTAAAGCCTATTTACTGCAACATTAAAGTGCAATAAAATGTTTTCACTTGAACAAACAATACCGGTGCTGGTGAAAGCATTGCCAAAACCTAAACAGTCTTCCTTGCAACTTCCTTCGCTTTCTCTGCCTTCGAAGAAGTTGAAACTTACCCTAAATTGTACAACACAACCTTACAGAATTTCAGCCCCCGTACGTGCAGCAAGCATTTACTTTCTCTTGTGTATCGGTAACGATGGCGTCTTCAAGGCACCGTGCTATTGTGCACGTGCCTCGACCTCCACAAGCGGAAGAATCTTTCTTCACTCTTACTTTTAAACTAATTCTGTTTCCCACTACTGGTCATAGACTGTAATTTAACACGAAGAGTTATGTCTTTAGAGATAATGGTGGGATTACGAAATCTATTGAGAAAGATGAGTAAGGCCGCGTTTTCACAATAAATGGTAATTGTTTGTGTATTCTTTTTAAGTGAGTTGAGTCTGTTGCGAATATGGATTTAGGTTTGGGAAACGTGTGATGTTTGGAGGACACGGTTTGATCTTTAAAATTTTTAATTTAATGGGTTTCCGAGACAGTGAACTTTGAAATATATGCGTGTGCTCAGGTAGAGTATCGACTTTCTTGATTACATATTAGTGAAAGTATTAGGTAACATGGTGGCATTGTAAACATTCTGAATTCCTTTTGCACGGTGTTTTTATGGGTGACGTGACGATAGACAGGAATCGAGTTTTTATTCAATGTTGAGGTCATGCTGGTGCTTAACTAGGGGGCGCTAGAAATTTTATGTTTAATGTATGTGTATCAATAAAAGACTTTTCTACATTATCATTGCAAAATATTCTAAATATGCAATTTTCGATTTTGGCGTTTGGAATTTTTATTTAACCTCATGTTATTTTAATTCCGGAATCACGTCAATAGTAAATATCACAATATTTACAACTTACAACAGTTTAAAATGTTATGGACTGAAAGATTTTTTACTTTTCGAGATTTCTATTTTAGTCAGAATTATTAAAAATAATTATAAAAAGTAAAGATCCTTTAATCTGATAGTGAATTTTTGATACAAGAATAATATAAAAATACTACTTAATAAAATTTTACCGATTCACACATTGCCTAAAGGTGCTTTATGTTGCCATGAACTACAACTATAAAGAACTTCACAACTATTGGGTTAACTGTAAATGTCAATTGAAGTACCTGAGGGTGTTCAAATATTATGTGGATGGTCATTAACCATAATCAATACACAGTTTAATTCTTCCTTCTATTTAGCAAATTAAACCGTTGCACAGACAATTCACAACAAAATTTTTACTAGTGTACACCAGGACTGCAAAATTTTAAGATCAATGGTTTTAAAGTGCATATATCTATTTCGAAGAGAACTTCTTGGTTGTATTCTCTAAAAAAATTTTTGATGGTGAGTTTGGTTCAAAATTTGTTGTATTTAAAAAGAAATAAGATATTTAGAAATTTTATAATTATTATTAAGTCTTGAAAACTTGTATTTCGTTTGTTATTAATCATTATTTATATAATTTAACTGAACATTTTTTACGTTCTGATCGTAAGTATTGTAATAGGGTCCATTCGATCAACGATTTCATGGCCCCTAGGATACGAAAAAATAGGTCCCCGTCCCGTTTATCCCGTGTATATTTTATTAACCTCATAATCTCTGAAACTAAAGGACTGATTGTTGTATGAATTTTAGAGCCATCATGTAGATGGTAATATACCAACCAAAATTTGTTTGAGCCTTCTCACCAACAATTTGCTGTTGAAATTTTGTAAAATAACAAGCTCCTATCTTTGTGATTCATGAATCCGCCTTGACTTTTTTACCAAAATATCCAGATTGTTGAGGAAAATTAAATTACATATATAACAACGATTTTATAATTAAAAAAACTCATTTGAAATTTGCGTGCTTGTTTAGCTGTAGGTTAGCAGTCGACACATATGTTTAGGAATTTTAACTTCTAAGGATTACCATAAAAAAAGATAATTAATTCATTTCTACCTCCAAACGTTGGATCAAGGAATTAAAAATGGAATTTGGAATTTCGATTTTACAATTTATCTCAGAAATCACATAACAGGCTTCTTCAAAATTCTGAGGAAACATTAATACTAAATTAGAAATTAGAAAACAATAATCACTGCATCTTGTATTTATCTCCATAGGACGTTTGACGACGTCTTTCAAAATGTTATTTATAATTACTGAATTGTACCGAGTAATTTGATCGTTTGTCTAAGAAACGACTACGCTAATTTCACAGAGATTCTGGAAACTTGGAACTATTTTATCGGACTTATTAAAATTAATAAATAAAATTTATCCAAATTAAAAGTTGATTTGCTAAAAGTCAGTAACATTTGCGGGTATATTATTATTAAACACTATTTGAAGTTTTATCGTTAACGACGTTCTCAGGTTGAAAAAGGTCCTCTCTCGATTTTATTAAAATTTTTGGAAAGATAATGAAAGTATAATGATAAAAATGCCGTAATATTATTCACTGTATTTGATAAATAACTATGATAAAAGCAATTTTGAAATGGGTATATGTTTTACTATCATACAGTCCCTTGACTAAATATTACCTACTGTGAACCACAAACAGCACCAAAAATAAAATAAACACATTTGTTAAGGGTAAATAACTTTATACATTTATTTTTTTGAACTACTACTAACGGTTCTAACATTTTAAAAAACAGATGTTATAATTTTGGAGGCAGCAGAATCATGAAATATCAATTCACTTTTTTTGTGCAAATGCAAAAAAGAACGACTTCTATTTTATCCGTAAAGCACCATTTCGATAATGGCCGGAAAAATAAAAATGGAACACGTATCATTTTTTTAACGCAACGAAATCAAAATCAAGAAATTAATGATTTGAGAGTTTGGTCGCTCAAGTTGTAAGCATTAGCAGCATATTTTTTAATTAACCCAATTTTTACGCTTTTATTGTTTTCCTCTTAATTATATATTAAAACCTACTGATGTATGCATGATCGGATTTTATTTAGTAGCCGTTTTGAATATTTAATAAAATTTAATAATTAATAAAAGAAGTAGACTTACTTATTTAAATCAAATTAAAGTTAAAATTAGGGAAAAGTTCCCTCGCAAACCTGTCAAAACTTATGTTTTGGCCTGTACATCTAAAAATTTTGCAACTTTCTAACAGCTCATCGATATTCTTAAACCCTTGTTTTATAAACTTGTCTTTCATTCGGAACTCTTTCTTTTTCGGTTTTTCCACCAAACTATCGAATCGTTTTTTATCGATGACATCAGCCATTCCTACGTAAACTTAACCTTACAATTTACGTAACAACTTCCGAAATTATTCGAGCGAAAAACGTATATGTTGCAGACACTTCCTCACTTCCTTTCAGTAAGTCTTAAGAACTCAACACATCCCCACTAACACAAAACAGTAAAGAGCTTTGGAAGTGACTGGCAGTGTCCTGTGTCGAGGTTCAAATCAGTTTGTAATACACCAAGTAAGTAGGTGCAAACGCAAAGTGAAAGAAAATTTAAGCGAATAAGTTGAAAGAAGAACATGTGATACAGGTGTTGATGAATGTTGGAAGGAGAAGGTCAAAAAGAAAAATCGTACGAGTTAGAATTGAACGAATTATCAACGATGGAATATCAAATAAATGTAAGTCAAATATCCCTTTACCTTAAACCCATTTATAATAGTAAAAAAATAGTAATAACACCTAAAATAATTTGCATTTACGTCGTATGTCCAGCACATTCTTGTGCCCAAAACCTGCTATGTCGTAATACCTGCAATAGCTCGAAGATCATTATTGCGTTAACACATTACATAATCAACTTTCTTCGACGAAATCTTGAAATAGTTAATTGGCGCCTTTGACATTCATTACTCATCCGTGTAGAATTTTTCCCGCTTTTCTTTGCTTCATTTAAATACGTAAGTATTTACGCGAACTGTGGATAAATCTATTGTCCATTGTATTAGCAACGCTCGGCCAGCGAAATCGGAAGTAAATATTTATTGGCATTTAAAATAAATCCGCGTTTTCTTCTGCGGAAGTAGTGCCGGAAGAAAGTGTTCCGTTCTTACGTCATTGATCGTAACTTGGCTTTGCTTTGACACTGATTGTTACTGTTATGACGTTTTTTTCTCTTTAACTTTTCGCATGAAGAAAGCATGACTCGGTGAATAGACGACTGTAATTTGGCTGTTCTACTCTTGCATATTCATAATTTTGATAGTGCTGGTATGCACGTATGGTAGTGAACGCATTATCTTAATCACCTATTGTGAAAAAATTAAAACAAGTGAAATTGGGGAATATGATCTTTATTAATTTTGTGATGCTTTTTAAGTGGGAAGGCTTTTATTGTGTGATTACACTTAATTTGATGAGTTTGCATGTCGAGGTGCAATTACGAGGTGAAATTGAGCGTCAGGATTTTGCAATATTATATACACTGTTGGCAAAACTTGGATCTTCAGAAACTAAATGACGTCATTTTGATTCATTATAAACATTTTAGGACAGTAAATTAAATCTCTTTATGTGTATTTACCTTATCTCCTGCAGAAACAAACGATAAAATTCCGGCGTTGTGACTTTCAAAAAGTTGAATTACCTGAAACAAAACTAAAGTAAATATTTATTTATTACCAAGACAGAAATAAAAACAGTATTTTTTTAACGTAACAGGTACGATAAATAACTTAACAATCTTGGTACTGTGTACTATAGAGTAGTTTTTTAACAAGTAAACGGACCTGCTACAACAATAGTTTTGTTTTCATTTTCACGTCGCTTTCAGTTCTCATGAAAAATTATTTCTCGACTTTGCATTTGGTATTCGGGAAAAAACCTTATACGGATATCGCTGAAAAATGAAATAAATATAAGTGAAATTCATAAAAAGATTCGACGGTTTCGCGGCTAAAAGACGGACATTGTAACGTATATAGTTATTAACTAATAAAAGGAACTGATAACACGTACGCACAAGATTACGAAGAAAGTGAAACGGAACACCAAACGTTGAATCAGTTCCGCATTCTGTTTACGAAGTAGAAGACGTCGTTATTTTTTTTTTTGGAATCATGTTCTACAGAAGCCAGTTATTTCTTGGCAGGTAGATATTTTTTTAATTAAAATGTTTCTACCATTGTTTTTGTATGTTCATTGTTTCAGGATCCGAGTACTACTATTTTTAATTTGGGAACTACAATATATTATCAAAATCTGGTCACACTATATATTTTTTTTAATTAAGCCGTCTATTTAGCTGCGGCATGTTAATTTTTGAAATGTTTACGATTGTTTTCATTAATTTTTTCTAAATTCACTGTAAGTACAACTCCCTGGTGCTCGTAAATATTAACTTCAACCAACCTCTCGAGTTTAATTAAATCTTTCTCCACTATAAACTATAAATTTACTCGTACAACAGGGGTACTAAACCTGATTTATACACGGAATAATGAGTTCAGACAATTTATTTATATAAAAAGTAAGACTGTAGAAGGCACTAAAGTTTTTAAGTCTTTTTTTATCCCCAATTGTAGAAAATGAAAAAAATTGTACTCTTGCAATAAAGTGCCTACTTTGTATGTATATATGTATTGTTTTTTATTATTATGTATAAATAGTAAGAGGTAAATTACCATGAATTGCTAAAACATTCTGATTGTGAAATCATTTATAGTTTTAATGTTCCAAATTCTAGATGTTCAAAATTAAAAAAAAAAAAAAAACACACAAATGGTCGAAGATTATTTCAACAGAACTTCCATAGCCGTTGAAGTATAGTATTATTTATTCGCATGTTTTAAATGAATATTACTAAATTTTCTGATGATGTCATCTAGCAAGTGTACACAGTTTGGATAACTGGAGTGTCATACTAATAATTATGGTACAATACTCCCAAATTTTCTAGAAAACTGGGTGAGCCATTCTTGATTTAATCAACAAAATAAATTGTCTCATTATTTTTTTTTTTTGCCTTACTCTGTATAACTAATTTTAAATACGATGTCACTCAGAACACCATACATATTGAAATATTAAAGAAAACAGTTGAGTGCGGCTCCTCTGCTATTCAGGACTCAATTTTGTCCTGAATAGTCCCTTATTTTAAGTAGTTCCTTCAATATAATATGTAACTTAGTTTCATGATTTGTTTCCGTTAAAAACCTAACCTGAATGGCGCCATTTCTAACGGACCCTGGACTGCTGTTTTAATAAAACTGAATTACTTTTTTTGTGCAATAAATGAGTAAGCGTGGTAGAGAACCTGTGCCATAGTATGACATGCATAAATATACATATTCTACATTTGTGGTTTGTGGTTTCTGAATCCACTTTTATTTTTTAACCAAGACATCCATATTTTTCGCTACTTTCAGGTTTTTTCGACGATTTATGACCCCTAGAGCACGCAAAAATAGACCTCTCGTTACCGTCTGTCTGTGGTATGTCTGCTTGTCTGTCGTCTGTGTCAATTTTTATAAAGTAGACAATCTCCGAAACTATTGCCTGGATTGTTTTAAAATTTTATATGTATGTTAGGAATATCGTGTAGATTGTAAAACGCTAACCAAAAATTGTTTACTCAACCAATCACCCCATCAACAACGGAATGATATCACCTCCAACATTTTAAAATAAGATAGTGCTAACCTTGTGGTTCATGAATGCGTATTGAGTTTCTACCTAGACATCCAGATTTTTGGGGAAAAAGTCAAAATTGAAATTTGAAATTGCAAAATCGAATGCTCTGAAATCTTGCAAACGTTTAAAGATAACCCTTGGGAGAATAAATAGTTAATTAAAGTCTATCCCCGCCCCCCCCCCCATCAATGATTTATTTTGCCGAATAAATGATCTTTAAATTTTACAAAATAACTCCTGCATGTGTAATTTATGAATCCGCGTTGAGACATGCAAATTTTTGGGAAAAAAATCACAACACTGCCGTGTTATCAATAACAAGACGGGTTCTAAGCCGCATAGATTCAGCTGGTGCTACAATAAAATGCTAACTTTAGTTGACTGAGGTGAAATTTTATTCTCTACGACACTATTTTCAGTGAGAATTTAGAAACTTCAATTCGGAGAAATTCACAAAGATAAAATTTTCGACATGTCAAAGTGTAGTACTTTTCAATGGCCACGACTGAACGTGCGAGGGTCTCCTAATTAATAAATAAATTAATAATAAATGAGTGGGTATAATTTTCTTGAATAAGGCATTATAAAACATTTTTCCACATTCAAATAAATTCGACTGACATGGCACCATTTGCGTCTGGAGAAATTTACTGGCACAAGGAGAGTTGTTTTGTATTGATTTTAAGATCCTCAGCAAAAAATAAAGAATTACATTTCATAGTTTGGGGTAAGTCATTGATGAAAATAATGAATAGAAGGAGTCCCAGGTTTGAGCTCTGGGGCACTTCAGAAGTTGGTATTATACTTTTCGAATGGACATTTTGATATTCGACTATTTTAGTGTTATTTTTAACACCATCTAACGTATTATTGGCACTGTTTAACATTGCAAATCGTAGCGAGGCCAGCTTTGTGTTTTATTTTTGGTTTTTGGTTACTCTAGATTCTCTTCTCGTTCTATAACTATATGTATCTGACGAATTTATGTTTTTATTCTAAGTTCGTTTGTTTCCAATCTAGTTTTTTGTGTTTTTATTTCTAGCCTCGTTAATTCCTTATTTAAACTAAACTTTTTTCTCAATTTTTTTTCTGACTTAATTCAGAACTCACTCACAACGAGGTTAAATTGATATATTGCAGTGCCTTTTTACTTATACGTAGTTCTCTATATACTTTGCATAACTTTGGTTGAAAATTTGATGTATAACGAATGGGACAATTAATATTATGCAAGCTGGTTTATTTGAAGCATTGTTGCATGAATACCAATACAGGCATTTTACATTATGTTATAATCTAATCTGAATTGAAAACAAGCTACTAATGGCGACGTTTAGGAAATCTTTCGGTAATTACAAGTACATATTGTAATGAATAAAAGAACAAAATCCATAATTACGCAAAGGGAATCTTTTTTCAGCTGTTATCATTATACGGTCGTAATCACACTACCTTTGATACCTATACTACTTATTATGTAACAGACTACTCACGTAACACGTCGTGTTCAAAGTTGAAGGGGAATTAGTAATTAGAATCATTCCGAACAAAGTCATCTAACTTTTCCAGAATAATACTCTTGCCTTAATTTTCAAAGCTGCTTCCATCTACACCTATTTTGACGGCTGATGCATTTCCTGCCCTTCAGATACTAATTTCTTTCTTCGAGTTTTATATGTTCTCTCTTTCTCATGCAAAGTTGTTTTTGTTTTAACGCGTTCTCACCTCCAAAAAATCATTAAAATCATTGAACAGTGTTTTCTCTTCGTTCAACAGTAACAGTTGTTCTGGAGTTGGCAAACTTTTCGGAAGAGACTACAATGAATGGTTTAATAGTAGAAATCACGAATTAGTAAACATTGAATTTCTGGTTCCAAAAATGTTTATTGGAAACAAACGGCTTCGAATTATGGTAACGATAATAATTTACACCCCTACTTCTCTCCGATTGGTTGCTTGAAAGTACCGAATCTTAATGTTGTTATAATATTTAATAATCAAAGATACAGATTTGCAACACCCTTGATCCTTTCGGCAAACGCCCAAAAGCAAGGAAACGTTGTAAATCAAAGGTGGATTTAGCACCCTCAGCGGTTTATTAAGAGCTTCCAATGAACACTTTTGGGAATAAAAAATCAATGTTCACTAATTCCTGGTTTCTATTATACCCCATTTTGCAGCAAGAGCACGTACTTTATGTAAAGTAAACTAAACTCGTTTGAGTTGTACCTTAGTAAAATTTTATTGCATCAATCCATCAAAAAATTTCGACTACCGAACCGCAATCATAAATTGTATCAATGCCCATTTGGTGCAGACATTACGGCCGGCCTTGCACGTACAGCAGACATCAGCCTTTTTCGGCTGTAAATTTTTCTTGAATTGTTAGTGACTTTACTGTACTCAAAGTGATTCATTTTTCTTTAATCCCAAGAAATAGTCAAATTGAACATAATTTTACTAAAATGAATTTCTTAGCTACCAACAGGCAATAATACATCCATATGTGCATTAAACTTTAAATATTCCTCTAATTCCACACTTTAAAATTTAAATATTATCCATTATCGATCAACTGTAATTACGAAAATATTCGTGTTAAAGCAGGGAGAAAATAATCCAATTTGAACTTCAAACAACACCTAAAAATCCAAGAAAATTTAAAGCTTTGGTGTCATCCTTTAATAATATGCAAGAACTCTACATATTCAACATATAGTTATACATTCATAAATGTATGATTTAATCTTTTTTTGCCAAAACAGTCTGTATTTTTTCTTTAGATTATATTCCCTAAAATTTTTCTACACGAACGTTTCTTTCTAGGTCAACACTTAAAACCCTACGATGAGACCATTCTCGCAAATCCAGCCACTTCAACAAAAATTCAGACGCACTAAAATGAAATTTCATCCACCTGACTAACTCACCATATCGTACTTCAAAACCAAGAGAAATCTAGTCATTCTACAGGTATCAAAATAAACAACAAACAACTTCTCAAACTCCTTTAATAACCTTTTCAACATTTCAGCACAATGGTAGTTGAAACTCTCTTCGTATCCACAGCCTTAAGAACAATCGGAATTGTTGGCTCCACACTATGGGTCATCCCCTTAATCCTTGCCGGTATCTACTACAACTACGACAAACTCGACCCCGAATCACCCATCATCAATCAGAAAACTCTCTACAAAGAATACGACTTCGTCGTCGTGGGGGGTGGTTCCGCCGGAGCCGTAGTCGCCGGCCGCTTATCAGAAATTCCTTCTTGGAACGTACTCCTCCTTGAAGCTGGTCCCGATGAAAACGAAATCTCCGACGTTCCATCATTGGCCGCATATCTCCAATTGTCGAAACTTGATTGGACATACAAAACCGAACCCACTGGGAGGGCCTGTCTAGGGATGAAAAATGGGCAGTGCAATTGGCCGAGAGGGAAGGTCTTAGGCGGGTCGAGTGTGTTGAACTATATGTTGTATGTGAGGGGGAACCGGCATGATTACGATCATTGGGAGAATCTTGGTAGGTTTGAGGGGTCTTTACAATTTTCATTATTTAATCGGTGATAGGTGTATGGAAAAATAATGACAAAGTCTGAATGTTAAGAGAGAAAATACTAGTAAAAGGTAAATAAATAACCATCCAAAACTAACAACAGAACAATGACACTAAAGATATTATGATGTACAATAAAATAAAGTCGATTTTAGGAAATCCTGGATGGAACTACCAGAGCGTCCTCCATTATTTTAAAAAATCAGAGGATAATCGGAACCCTTACTTGGCCAAAACACCATACCATTCACAAGGTGGTCCTTTAACAGTCCAGGAATCTCCATGGAGGACCCCTTTGGTCCTAGCTTTCGTCCAAGCGGGAACTGAAATGGGTTACCCTAACCGCGATATCAATGGAGCCGACCAGGCTGGATTTATGGTAGCTCAAGGTACCATCCGTCGCGGTTCTCGCTGCTCGACTGCTAAAGCCTTCCTTCGACCCGTCCGTTTACGTAAAAATATCCACATAGCCTTAAACTCACATGTGACTCGAGTTCTAATCAACCCAACGACCATGAGAGCTTTTGGTGTCGAATTTGTCCGTGATGGTCATCGCCAAATCGTCTTAGCTCGTAAAGAAGTGATCATGTCGGCCGGTGCCATTAACACCCCACAAATACTGATGTTGTCAGGGATAGGACCGAAACGCGAACTCGCAAAGCACGGTATACCGATCCTGAAAGATCTACCTGTTGGTGAGAATTTACAAGATCATGTTGGCATGGGAGGATTCACCTTCATGGTAAACAAACCTGTTTCCATCGTCCAAGATCGATTCCAAGCTTTTCCCATGACAATGCAATACGTAGTACACGCGAAAGGACCCATGACCACATTGGGTGGGGTCGAAGGGTTAGCTTTCGTCAACACGAAGTACGGTAATCGCAGCTGGCCCGATATACAGTTCCACATGGCTCCTGCTAGCATTAACTCCGACGCCGGTTACAGAGTTAGGAAGGTTCTAGGAATTACGGACCACCTGTATAATACTGTCTATAAACCAATTTCCAACAAAGACGTCTTCTCCTTAATGCCATTACTCTTGAGGCCACGATCGCGCGGATGGGTCCGTATTCAAAGCAAAAACCCATTTGTTGCGCCTATCATCAACGCCAACTATTTTGACGATCCTAGAGATATCAAAGTTTTGGTTGAAGGGGCAAAAATGGCAGTACAAATTGGGGAAGCTAATGCTTTTAAGCAGTTTGGGACGAGGGTTCATCAGATACCTTTTCCGAATTGTAAAGAGTTTAGATTTCTGAGTGATGAATATTTAGAGTGCCATATAAGGACTATTTCAATGACTATTTATCATCCAGTGGGGACTTGTAAGATGGGTCCCAGCTGGGATAAGGAAGCTGTTGTTGATCCTAGACTGAAAGTGTACGGTGTTAAGGGGTTAAGAGTGATTGATGCATCCATTATGCCAACTATACCGAGTGGAAACACGAATGCTCCTGCTATCATGGTGGGGGAAAAAGGTGCGGACCTAGTAAAAGAAGACTGGCATGTGAGACGTGTATGATGGTTCTTTTTTCAGTCTATAGTTATTTTATTGGCAGTTTCACGTAGGTAATTATTCATGTTTGTCAGAAGTTAGAATAAATGACTCTGTTGTATATTTGTAAATATGTGTATTTATGCTCAAAATTGTTATATGTTCGTTAGCTGTAAGTTGTTAAATTGTTAAGCGTCACGTTGTTAAATTTAAGTAGAAATTAGAAATAACTATATAAGTAATCCAGCCATTTAGCAAGCCAGTGACAGATGTTTCAACTCTTTTCATTGTCATTGCAATACTTGTGCGGCAGATCTTGTCATGTTGTTGCCTTCTACACCAAGCATAGCATTTTTTAAAGGATGTTAATGCTAAGTCATTTTTTTTCACGATATAGAAATAAAACAGTAGAAATAAAATATATATAGTTAATAAACATCATCAGGATATCGATCTCTTACAACAGCTTAATATAATTTGTGACAGTTGTAAGTACTTAAATCGATGATTACCACGTAGTGTTATAGAAATTCTTCCAGTAATCCCCTACATGACAATTACATACACTGATGCATTTACATCTTTGAAACAATCACCGGATGCAAATCTACAACAATGTCATAACTCGTTTTGTCACTGCTAACTGGTAAAATAGTAGTAAGTTTAAACTCCCACATCTGAAATTGCAGAGAAAATGTTTACAATTAACGTTAAACCAATAGTTAAAAAATATATTCTGAGAGTTAGTTGTAGGCTAACCTACAAAATGCTCAGTGACAAATTTGAAACCTGCCAAGTCCACTACCAAATATTAGGGGGCACTTTCGTCAGATGCCTGCAGCAACCTGCGCAATGGTTACTCTTATCCTTTTCACAGTTTCCATAAGGTTACAGTGGAACCTCAATATGCCATAGATTGGTAACATTTTTTAACAAATTTCATTTCATGTTCGAAATACAGGGAGATAATAAAAAAATGCAGTCAACGGTGGCTCCGACACGACTGAATTTGTGTGCCGCTTCTTATTTACAGTATTTATATAAAATTATTAATTTTATTGTAAAGTTAATGCGCAATAAAAAAAAAGGAAAAAATATTAATGACGAAATACCAATAATTTCATCTTTCCTAGTCAACTGTCCTCAAAGTTGACATTTGAATTTTAAAACTGCAGAGAAAAGAATTATTTCCTTGCCAACAGTTTGGATTAATCGCCGGTAAGTTAGGATTGAGCAGTGAGTGAACTTATACAAAATACCTTTTCTTGTGAATTCTTGAACACAATTTTAACAACGTTAACCACGTGACTTGATACATCAAAATATCAAGTGACAGAATAGTTACTAAAATAAATTACTAAAATCTACATTTAAAATTCAAAATCCATAGTTACATTGTGGACATTTACGAATGTCAACAGACAAGTGCGTCGGCTATATGTGGTTCATTGGTTATGGGGGAATTTCTTCTTGCACTATTGACAGCACTGTGCACTTAGATCGTTTGTTTTGTTGTCCAGAATACATGTTATTTGACTTGTTAATTTGCAGAACAAAATACGTTTATTATTGGACATTCAGTGCGAATGGTCAATGGGTGTATTTTGTCCAACCTTGTAAGGATCAATATCTAGCGAATTTTTTAAATGTAGACACGGAGAAACAATCTTTAAAACACTCGCATAAAAAGAACAGTGGACCGATTCAACAGCACTGGAAATGTTCCTAACGGTAAGTCAGTAGGAAAACCTCCACCAGTTAGTGAAGACATAGTTGAAGATTTGGGAGAAATGATGGAAGAACGCCTCAAAAAAATCTTTGAGTAAACTCTCTTTAAAGTGTGCTATTCCATACACCACTACCGAAAATTTTAAAAAGAAGAGACATAAAATGTCGCTCATTCAGCTGATTATTATTTTCGTCATGTTGCATATTGTGATTGGTTTCAAAACAACATGAAGAACAACAGAACTTTGGATTTGTCACTCTTTTCTAATGAAGCATGGTTATATTTAAATTATCACATTAATTCACATAATTCTAGAGCATGAAGTACTGAAAATCCTTTTGGTTTTGAAGAAAGCCCTTGACACTCCGTTAAGCAATTAGCAGTGGTCAAAAAAAAGAAAAGTGATTTTATGCTTACAACAAAATAGGAAACATTTCCATATCTTTTGTAATCAATAATAATTAGAAACCACTCAAAGAATATTTTTATTTATTTTTTTAGTTTTTTAAATAACCACAAACACAATGACAGATCATGACAATAAAATTACGTAATAAATAGTTAGAATTACTTGGAATCGTATTATAGGTTACAGTTATTACAGGTTAACTAGTGTTTTATTCTAATTATTATTTTAATTTATTCTAATGTACACAGTAATATAATAAAACTGTTACAAATGGGGAAAGTATTAGAAGGATAAATCATAGGGGAGTAACATTTTATTCTTCCGTCATAACAATATAATAATTTGTCTGTAACATCACCACATCTTCCACATTTTAAACATGAACATTATTAACATTCCTTTCTTATCTGGGAGTGTTTGCCTTTTCTTGCTGAATACTAACAATTTAGAACTAACGTCAATTTCGAAAGTGCTCTGATGAAAGATCGTATATTTTTAACGAAATTAATAGATACGCTCAATAAAAACTTTTTGAGGTGTGGGTATATTACATAAGCAGAAGTGCAAGTAGATTACTGCAATACTCATTTCATATTCAAGACGTGGCATTTTAATGATGGATTTCGACTAAAGATCTTTCTTTGGCTGTGTCTTGGATGCAGTTTACAAGGCACCGTGTTTGTCTCACTCAACAATGCAGACTTAATATAACGGTTCTGTTTCTTCACTGCACTATCGCGCCGATCTAATCGACAAATTTATATTTAATGACTTCTTTAAATGAATTGCTAACTGCAGAAAGGGGACATGTCCCATTTTTTACCACAATAACATTCGTACATAATCGTGTTCTAGAGGTCTAAAAACATCTTTACTGCAAAAACGGGCCATGTTTAATGATTTAGCTCGGGGCTACAAGCGGATGAAATTTACGGTTACAGCAGAAAAGGGATATGTCCAGGAGATATCGACTTTCTGCAGTAAACACCGTGGTCTCAACGTCTTGCGTTATTCTTATCCAACACGACACTCAAAAACATGTCTTACATGATAATTTCTTGTAGAGAAGTAAGAATTTTACAATTAAGCTACGCCCTCTTGGCTCACGACGAATAAAAAAATCATCACAATTGAGATAGGGTGGGTGGGCGGGGCTTATATTTTGCCCTTTTTTCTTAATCTCCGCAGTCATCTTTTCACAACAAAAATTTAAAACATGTTTAAAATGGTAAATTTTTGTAGGGAAATATAGATTTTTCAGTGACGCTTCACTCCTCGGCCTGGAAACGAATGAAAAATTCATCATTAAACTAAGCCCCACCCACACCTGCCGCGAACTCAATAGTGGAGAAATTTTCATTCGTTGCCAGACTGGGGGGCGGAGCATAATTGCAAAATTTGTAGTTCCCTACAAAAATTTACCATTTTAAACATGTTTTAAATTTTTGCTGTGAGAAGATGACTACGTATATCAAGTGCAAAATTAGTATAAGCCCCGCCCACCCACCCTATCTCGATTGTGATGATTTTTATATTCGTCGTGAGCCAAGAGGGCGGAGCTTAACTGCAAAATTCTATTTTTTTTAATTATTATTCTTATCCAACACGACGCTCAAAAACATGTCTTACAAAGTAATTTCTTGTAAAGAAATAAGAATTTTGCAATTAAGCTACGCCCTTGGCTCACGACGAATAAAAAAAATCATCACAATTGAGATAGGGTGGGTGGGCGGGGCTTATATTTTGCCAATTTTTCTTAATCTCCGCAGCCATCTTTTCACAACAAAAATTTAAAACATGTTTGAAATGGTAAATTTTTGTAGGGAAATATAGATTTTTCAGTGACGCTTCACTCTTCGGCCTGGAAATGAATGAAAAATTCATCATTAAACTAGGCCCCACCCACACCTGCCGCGAACTCAATAGTGGTGAAATTTTCATTTGTTGCCAGACTGGGGGGTGGAGCAGAATTGCAAAATTCGTAGTTCCTACAAAAATTTACCGTTTTAAACATGTTTTAAATTTTTGTTGTGAGAAGATGGCTATGTGTATTAAGTGCAAAATTAGTATAATAACTAGCCATCAGCCAGAAGAAAATGACGGATATAACAAACACTTTACGATTTATCCCAGACGCTTATAACGCATTTTGGCAGGAGATTGCTACTTGGCCATCTGTAGAACAGGAGCGCGATAATGATTAAGTTTTTTAGTCAGATATACATATAACATGTTTGTGTAAAATTATAACTGAAATAAAGCTGTTTTTTGTGTTTTTTTTACCTTTTTTTTCATTTTACTGCAAAAAGGGGATATGTCCAAGTGTCAAATTTGACAGCCAAATTGACCCAAAAAAGAAAAGATGCATTTAACCAACACTCGTTGATAACTGAGAACATAGAGAACCGACAATTGAAAACGGGGATCGGAAACAAGTAGTTGTAAAAATCTGAGACGTTTTATTCATTTCCTCAACATTTTGAAAAATGTGCAGTTAGCAATTCAAATCTGAAAAGTTCAACGCGGAACTGACGAAGAGTACTCAACAACGAACTCATCGGTTAGAACTGTTACAAGTTATAACAATTAAAGTTAGCTGTTAAATATCATTGCAAATCAGGTTACAATGTTACTTCGTGTGTACAACTGTACACCAATATACGATGGGACTGCAGATGTGTTAATAATTAAGTAAAGATTGCGTTTCATTTTTGTCTCTCATGAAAAAACTTTTTTATATATTGAAGTAATTTTTGTATGTAGGTACGTTAAAAATTCTGCAATTAAATAATAAGCTTGTACTCAAGCTCTCTTTGAAAACATCAAAGAAATTTGTATTTTCTCTCAGTATCTTTGTCTAAGAAAGAAACATAGATTTTTTGGAAGACACTATAACATCCAGCTCCATATGTGACTGCACGCCGACATTTCTTGAAAAAAGCGGATGCCTATGATACCATCTTCATATACCTGGTGCTTTTTATTTACATTTGATTTTACCAGAATTAAATTTTACGAAACTGCAAATCTTAATATTATAATTAACACATTAAAATATTTAAGGGAGTTATTTTATGTTTCTGTGAGGATTTTTTCAACTATCTATTTTTTTTTATTTCTTATCAGCCACTTTTTTGGTTCTTAATCCGAGTCGTTCTGTGCCATTCATTGAAAGAAGTAGGTTAAGAAATATTACCAGCGGCGTGTATAACAATTTATATTTAATTTCAAATATTTTATTCTAGACATTGCTCCCACTTAGGAACCTGAAATTTACGCAGTGCAATAATTTTATTGTGAGCTATTCCCTTTTTTTTATTGTACATATTTCGAAATCAGGCTGTATAAGTGTTATTGTAATGGATAATGCGACTTACGTAGAAACCATATGTACGTTCAAAACAAAACACGGACTGAACGGGATATTAGACTGTTTAATTAAAATATTCTTATTTCGTTATGTCACAGACGTTTCATTTGTATCTGTACAACTCTAGATTTAGCAGTTTAAAGTAACTTTGGCGTTTAAATGGTTGTCTACACTACTACTTCTTCTATAGACGACCAACTACACACTCTCACTTTCACGACCTTCCCACCCATTGATGTCAAGTTCATGGTCACCTACATAACATTTGTTTTCTTTTCGTTCCAACCAACATAATAAGCTGCCATTTCCCAACCATCTTAACCTTCAGACTTCATCACATAACGCAATCCCAAATCAGTCCATATTTGGTATTCAGGCATGTACTCAAACAGTACCTACCTATTAATGCATTTTCCCAACTCCGAAGAACTGAAAGTACGTATGTATGCAGAACCAGAACGAAAATATTGCACAGACTCAGTTATGAAACGAATGCTTCGGAACTAAGATATTAGAAAGTAAAACGGACAAGGACGTCTCCTACTCTGAAAAATCCACATATAATTGCGTACACTATGGCTACATGATTTGTCTGTCGCAAAGTTCGATCACCTTTACGGATTGATTAATAAATAGTATGATATTTAGATAGGTTTGCGTCAAAACGACCTGAATTGAGAGCTGGGCGCAAAAACGGAGAATACGACTTACCGTTTTTCAACATGGTGTTTTGAAATATGCTTCTGATGTTTTGAAATATTGAGAAATTTCAGTCGGCATGAAGTCATGCGATTTACAAATGAAATCGTGAGATTGTGGATTTATTATTTTGTTATTGTGGAGAGCATTATAAACAATTGTCAAGGAAAAAATGATGGAAAATTCCAAAATTCAAAATGTTTGGCGTGATGGTCCACAGTATGAAAGTGCAAGAAATAAGGAAAAATTTTGATGGCTTCATTTTTTGCACTATTAGTCTGTGACGTGTATGTGTACCTCAATCGAGCAAACTTAAACTATGGTTTTAAAGCATTTAAGTATAGGTACGCAATAAATTTTACAAAAAATATGGAGGGTGAGTTAGCCAAAAGGGGGCATCTCAAATAACTTTTTTATTTATGATTTATTTAAATAAATAAAGACGAATGAATTCTATGTATGAAATAATTTGATAGAAAACAAAATATTAATTAAAAAAATCGTCACAATTTCGTTTTATTTATTTGAATTTTTACTTTAGTTTAAAACTAAAAAAGTACGTTGCAAAGTTCAATATTTATTATTTTTGATATGTTTTATTTGTTTTTTTAAATAATATTTTCTTAAAGCATTTTCTGCGGTTTGTTTTCTAAATATGTTTTTACGTAATTAATGAAGCATGTTTTTGAAACTTATGTAATTATTTCATTTTTTATTCTTTTCTGGACAATCTAATCCAATATTTTACCAAATTTTACGTCAAGTTGCAGTAGGGAACAACGTTAGTCAGAAAATTAATTAATTTTAAATTGCAATTATTTACGAATAACTAGTGAAACTAATAAAGCTAATTTTTAACATTTTTGTTAAATAAAAAAATGCAAAATCTGGAAAAAAATTTAATGGTATTTCTGTTATATTCTATTATCTACTATTCTCCTTTTGCAAATTTAATATTATTGCAGTTATCTAATAAATAAGAAAATTATCGAGGTGTACCCCTTTTTGACTCACCCTGTATATTCAGACATCCTAATTAATTTAAAAATTTTTGAAAATTTAAAAAATTAGTACCTTCACATTTTAATTTTTAAGAAACGTAATTCCTATTCTAAAAATTTTCGTAACACACCACAGACTAACACAAATATTAAAAATTCAAAGTACACAAAACTATCAAACATTTGTGGTCTTTACTTAGTGAACAATTATTAATCGAGACGTGCAAACATTCACTTAGACTGCCACCACCAAAGTGCTTTTATTATTTCGTCAATATGACCTTAGCAAAATTATCAATTGTGCCAACATAAAACTGAAATAACACCAATTCGCAATCAGGATTTCGCCATGATTATTTTGATATAAAATACTGACGTAAAAACTGAAGAATTATTGTCTTTAAAAAGCTAATTTGTTAAATTAGAATTTAATTAGTTTTAAATGCTATTTGTGGAAATCAGTTAATAAATGTCGTTAATTTTTAAGGACGTGTCATATGCATAGTCGTAAACATGTAATTCTAAAAAGCGTTTAAGGAAATGGGATTACAAGCAATTATTTACTTACCTTCATAAATTCACAAATGTATAATTTTCCCAATTAAACCAAAACAAATTCCTTGAGGTAAATTTTTGTAAAATTTAGAGGGCAGAGAGCCTATAGCGAAAAACCCATCAAAAAATCCATATTTAAAAGCAAGGTTGACAACTTTGTAACGAATGCCAAGGGAGTGCATAATTTAAAAACCACTGCAATTATCATCAATGTTTTTTTAACATTGGATGTTACGACTTTTATTATTTACCTACTTCCCGATCGTAAAGTAGAAAGTACTGTAATAAGATCATTTTCCTTTTGCAGTTTGAGGAACACAAAAAGTCAGCCACCTGTGTCCACCTTGTATCTCATCTGTCGCTATTACCGATTAATATTACTTACTTATTGTGTAGACGTGAAATATAACTAAAATCATCAATAGTTTGGACCAAAAATTGTATGACGCCATTTCGGAATTTTACTAGTCTAAAAATGATATTCCCATTATCCTGACAGTGTACCCATATATTTATTTTTACGTATACTGGTTTTCGCAAAACATTTTTTTGGCAATCATTACACTAGATTTATGTCCCCAATCACGTCCATGTCACTTTTTCGTATCGTACTCAAATGTCAAAATTACTTTTTTGGACTCACTCGTTACTTTTTTCGACTGACTTGTCACTTTTTTGTACTCAAATGTCGAAAACTTACTTTTGCGTCATTGGCATTGTTTTTGTACCATATTTTTTTAAAGGAAAAAACCAAAAGCGCTGTTATTTGAATTTACTGAATGTTCTTATGGAATATAACGGTACCAATTTCTTTCTTTGTACAAACGCAAAGTAGCATTTTGGTTTTTATCAAATCTCCAGGGGTTTTCGTCCAACAACGAACAAAGATTTTCTAACCTTAAAACCACTTACATAACCAGCTATTCTTCTGGATGGTTGCTTAAAAAAACCCTGTGTGCATGTAACTCGGTCAAAGAACACTTTTTGGCCTCATCTGATTTGTAGGCCGAGGCGTAGCCGAAAAAGCTCTTCTTTATGGCCACAAAATTATTGTATGGATAACTCGATGATGAAATTAATGACACTTATAACGATCCATACTGTTACTTTATTGGATTGTAAAGTAATGTGGACTCTATCCCAATTTAACCTGAAACAATGCTTTAAATCTCCTCGGGAACCTCTGGGAGTTCGGTTGAACTCATTTCGATGAAAACTGGCCAAGAAAATTTTATTAATACACAAATTAAAAAAAAAAATTGCCAAAGAATTCATTTAACTGCGACAACCGCAACACCTACTAAAAATTATTAATAATTTTAAACTGGAGATGAAAGAGCAATAAAAAATGCTTCTGTTGAGTCCAATATAAAAAAATTGGACTCGCTCGTTCGTTGCTCATCCATTAACGGGGCTCGTCCAGTAAAGTCTTTGATTATGCGCTTGTTAGCTATAATTATAGATAGTTTAATATAATGAACACTGAACAGAATATCGATTAAAATTGATTTTTTATTCCATCTAAAGACGTTTATTAAAATATGTTGTAAAATCCATGTTGCTAAGGTATAGGTTTTAATAATAATTATAAATGTATTTTTTAAATGATAGTTAACGAGTTTCTTTTTTAGGTTCTTGATCAGAATCTATTTTTGTATAAAACTAATTTTTAGTGATTACAGAATGTACACAAAAAATTATTTAAACGTCCCTTTCAAAATGTATACGATTTATCTTAGACAATAGTACGCAAGGATCCCTTTTCAAACTTTGTTAACTAATAATGTTGAACAAATCATACATATCGGCTTTTATTTAATTACAATTATAATAAGATAAATTCACAGGCTACAGCAAAAGTTAAGCGATTAAAAATGTCGAAAACAATTTATTGTTTCTGAAATTTTACATAAGCTTCTGTACAATTTGAAGTAAATGAAACGTAACTGTTTCAAATTATTACCCTGAACTAGTTTCTGATACTAAATGCCGTCATTTTTTTATAATAAGTATAATCCAATGATGAATAATGATTCTTTATTTTTGTATAAAAAAAGCTATCAACTTGTTATAAGCAATATAATTATTTTTATTATATAGCAAATACAACTTGTGCAAGGGCAAAGTCAACTTGCCCTCAGGCGATAAATTTAACCTATGAATAAAATAATCGGTCAACCGTGCTTTAAAATTAGTTAACATAAATAATTAAAACCAAACAATCCACTTTTATGTTACAACAGGTGCTCATTGGCTCACCATTTAATTCGTAGCAATAACGAAGACATCGAACAAATAAGGGCCCCTCAAATTTTAGCACACAGAAATATGTTCACCATAATGCAAGCTCTTACAACGTGGGTTCAGTTTTTTTTAATAAAAATTTCTTTGGCAGTAAATCTTTATGAAAAAGTACAACTGACATATGCGAGGTCTTGCTTCAAACAGCGAGGAAAGTACTGTATAAATTCTTAATTGAACAAACTCTACAATTTGTTCTATTTGACCAATTGAAGCCGTAACATCCTTAAATGATGCACAATTCTTTAAATATTTTAAGTTATAAATCTTCGTTTCTGACATTAGTACAAATGATCTACATAGCCAAACACACTAAAAAAACGCGTCATTATGATACTTCTTAAAAAGTTAAGAAGTATCATAATGACGCGTATAAAGGTATAACTCTAATGCAACTTTAGAATATTACTTAAATGATATAAATGGAAGTTATACAAAAATATTACAAAAATAGAATACCTGGAAACCTCTTATTACGTGGATTTCTAATCTTGGTTTTTCCCTTAATCAGGTGAATGTTAACATAGAAACAATAAGTGAAAATCACTTCATAAAAGTATAACTAAATAGGTCAAGACATATCCTCATTTTATTCTTGAACTATATTTGGGTAAAATAAATAAAATTGGTTGAAGGTTATTTCAACAGAACTCCCATCACCCCTGAAGTACAGTCCAGTAAATTCCACTTTCTTAAAAAATTATGAAATTTGATTCTGTGACATTACTGTTTACGTTAAATACATTACTTAAATATTGAGGAGTTCAATCAGGATCTCACCGTACTTATTTACTTTTCTATTTATATCAATGATCTTGTTCTGTCTTTTTATGCATGAAAAACACGGATGACAAACATCTGACCACCATTGCGATTTAAAACTTTTGTGGTCGCAACCGTCAATATAATATATCCTCCAAAGTTAAGAATTTTAATGTTCTGTATTTTCAAACGTTTAAAAAAATATTCCAGTTAATATGCTGGAAAAGTTTGGTTTATTTATTTCTCTACATGAATATTTTACAACTTCACTAGTAGTGCTTATTGACTAAAAAATTTTCAAATAGTTAATATAAATATTGGTTATTAATTTAATAATTTCCAACAATCACTTCTGCTCATATTCTTAATATACTTTTTTGTGCAGATATTCTCTTTTTATTTAATTATTATTCCTACCTATATTTTTATGTATCGTCGTTTCCACTTTTATGCATATAACATGAAAAACACTGAAATCGGTAAAATAAACTTTTAAAACCAATTTCTACACAAATTGGTCACCATTCTAAACAACAAATATAAATAAGTATTTCCTTGCGCTATTTAAGTGATATCTATATCTAGTATTTTTAATACAAACACTATTTAACTTTCGGACAAGTTAAATAGTGTTTGCATAGTCTTAACAACATTGTGCACAAAGCAAAATTTTTAATTGAACTTTGAGATGTTTACTCCGGCTGAAAAAAAAAAACGAGTACTATTTACAACGTCTCAAGGTAATTACATTTTTATAAATACTTAATTGTGTGTCATATTTTTCTGCACAACAAACACTAATCAGTAACCATTGTATCTGACTTTTAAACTGCACGTCATGTGGAAAAAATGTAGTTTTTTACGTAGATTGATGGTGGTTTTATGTTAATCGGTAAGATACATATGGAGAATTAAAAATGCAAAAATCAAGGATAAAACAGAGGTCGTTTCCATACGCAACAGGAAGAAATACTTTCCAAAAGTCATTCTTTTGTGATGAGAACCAACAAGTGATGAATGAATCAAATTTAAAAAAGAAAAAAAAACAAAAGTTGGAAATTCCACACACGTCAACCGATCTTACACCAAGCAGAATTCAAAACAAGAAAATAAATCCGGATTCCGTTGAGTGTTTTATTGCAATACTGGATTTTAGACGAATGACAATAAAAATGTCTTTGAATATGAAACCGTTTTTGTGGAACCATGAATGCATAATTCATGTATCTGTGAATTTTATAAATTTAAATGTAAACCGAAATACGAGTTGAACAACTTCAGTGAGCTGAGTTTTTCTATATTTTTTGGAATTTTCTACGATATTGATCAGTGCGCGTGTGATCAACACATGACCGAAGTGAGACTCATAATACTGTTTCATCCCCACTAACAAGGCGGTTGGAAATACCCGACTTACATCTCACAATGAAGTGCAACAATAGAATTATAAGTGTAATTATCGCTATGTTTTATTATTTAATGTTACATAGCCACTTTTAAAATGTCATCAAAATGTTAAATTTCCTATAATCGTGTCTAATGACGTTAATGACAAACTCGCAATGGAACAATTGGAATTGTTTCATAAATTAAGTGATGTCGTGTGTTTCTTGACACAATCAGAAAAATGTTTCAATGATGTTATTTATTAATGCAAATGCACTTCCATAAGTTTCATTCAAATTACTAGCAAACATATTCACCACGAAATTCCTCAATAAAACATTTATTTCATAAAACCTTTAAGTTTGTGTTAATGCGAATATTGACATGAAAACATCATTTGTATGTAACAAACATTCGGGCACTGATTAAATTGCAAGACTTGTTGTAATTGCATAACGAGCTGGGCATACGCTATATAACGTCATGGTTTATAAAAAATAACTAGAGTTAACTTGTTTATTTCAATTTTTATGTTTTAAATATCAGAAATAAAATATCAACTTTTACCGAAATCCGTTTTATACCACTCACTTTGACACAGTATGTTTAACATTCCACATAATTTTGAATCATGTCACAATTGGCATTAATTCTGGCTTGACAATTATTACTAACGCAACAAACAACAATAAATGCTCGATGTTCATCAGAACAGAGTTGTAGCAAGCATTTATTTAGAAAATTATAATTAATAATTCAAAAAGAAAGACTAATAAAAAAAAAAAACAAAATTAATATGAATCATTTTTTTAATAGCAGTTTTTCTTTCGTAGATTCTGAGAAACAACTTAAATAACTCAATATCTACATGTTTTATGAATAAAAACAAATATGTTGTCAAAGACTCCTCATCTTTGAAAATGACCATAGTTGTGCAAAGTTGGCAAAAGAAATTAATCGCTGCAACTTTGAGAGTTTAAATATATTTAACAATAAAGAGAGCATGTATTTCGGCAGAAAGAGAGGTGATGGGTAGAGCCGCAGGTAGAATATAGTTTAGGAAGTTATTAGCTATAAGTGCGTTTTTTAGTTCATTGAAAGGCCATTGGGGCTATTAAAACACAACAGTTTACTGAAATTCGCAGTGTAGGCGATCAAATCGCAAGGACAACAACGCATTTGCGTTAACATTAAAGTACCATGCGATCATTTCTATGCTGGCGTCGTAGATAAAATTCCGCGGCCTTATATCTCGAACGCGGATGGATATATTGAAATTCTGCAAAATGCAACGTAGGGCGTATGTCGTTCAACAGTTTTCATAATATCTTCAAAAGAACCTTTTTTTTTTTCGTAAATCAAACAATTAGTGTTCGCTCCTGGTTGCGCTGGAAACAGAGTTACTCTTATATAACGACCGTGGCCGTTAATTATAACGGCCGGGTATCTTATAGGCGACATATCGTTCCAGCAGAGAGGGCTGTTATAACAAAATAACAGGCAGGTATTATGAAAAAGGATAAATGTATTCTTAAGGTAGCGTTAATGAATTTCCTCTTTTGACTGTGAAACTCACATTTGTACTGGAAGAAGTTTGGAGTCATAGAAGTTTCCACCAAATTTATGATTTTAGCAATAACAATTTGGGAAATGTTCTTAGAAAGAATTTTACTACCTCCCTTAGTTACATGTTTGTGAATAGTTCTGACGTCAAATCATCAAAAACAAACTAATTTATAACCAGCACACAGCTTAATCGTGGAAATTTTTCCACATCTTATTTGTATGCTTAGTTTAAGCCAACAATAAAGTTTTCGTAGTTTATTTAGGGTTCAAGTTTTGTTTTTTTCTGGGGAAATACCATTAGTATTTCAAAAAACAACAAAATTTAAAGTGTTTTCATGTCATTTGGGTCAACAATGATCGAACGAAATCGCTGGTAAAGATGCTAACCACAGATGACGTGCGCTACTTTGAAATTTACGTAAAATGTTGATTTCAGGACAATAGTTGTTCTTAATACATTAATTGGAGAAATCTTTCTTCAATTAGCAGCGTAGCAAGTATCGGTATGAAGAACATCCAATAAGCTTCAATCGAAATTGCGCAAATCCTTAGAGAATAGGTAGGAAGATCTCTCGTGTGGTGGAAGCGACTTTGCATGAACGGTACAAAAACATCACAAAGAAATTTTAGCATAAACTGATAAACTAGGTGGTAGCTGATAATAATAATTAATAACGTTGGGGTTGTATCAACATGCTTCGAAAAAAAAAATCGTGAAGACGAAAATCTAAACTACAAGAGAAAAACAACGGGCTACTCAGTCGCAAGTTCTGCATTCATTCTTCTGGCTTGATTGTTGAATCAGAAATACAAAAATAAGTAAGTACTTTATGCTGTAAAAACTAATGTATATTGTACGGTTTCCGTTGTTAAACCTTGCAACTGATAAGTGATAACGATGAATTTTTAATATCTTCAACCGAATTTGGAAAAGTAACTTCAATCATTGTAATCGTTCATGACACAATGTCTAAATATGGGGCAATAGTGCTATCTAATGAATATGAACTAACAGCTAGTAGCTCAAAACTGCTCTTAAAATATCCATTTTTTTCACGATTTGTTAGCCATAAATGGTTTTTTTTGTTCAACTTCTTATTGATTTGATAGGGTAGATTTTTTTAAGAGTACCTATATAACTTTCGTATGTGTAAATTTATAGAAATAATACCAAAGCTAGAATTTACTTTGCCGTCCAAAAATAAATTCTTTGCATTTTTCAAGGCAAGACAAAGTCGAAACATAAAAGTATGTGTATTGGATCCAAAAATGGGTGGGGAATTGAAATTTTATGGGAATCACTACATACTCATTTTTATAAAATTTTGAATATAACCTGTCCACAGGTGTCACTAGGTATACACACATATACTGCACGCACAGTTTTGTTAAAAACAGTTTGATTTTATTTTTTTTAGAGATTTGTTGTAATTTTTTTAAAATCAATTTTTTAATTATTATTTATCGAAATTTGTATCAGATACACTATCGACTTTGTTTTTGTTGGAAATGAGATACAGTAAAAAGAAGCTTATGTCGCAGAAGAAAAGAAGCTGCTAGAAGCTTCTTCTTACTGTATCTCCTTTCCCACAAAAAAACTCGAAATGTGTCTGATACGATGTCTAGAGTTTTGTAAGCTGAAAATGGTGTTGAAAACCGCTTTTCGAAATTTTCATAAATAAAGGAGATATTGATTTTTAAAGATAAGTGATGCAAAAATGATAAAATAAGTCTGTTAATAACGAAGATATTACCTACATTTTGAAAATGTATTGAAAATCCCATCCGGCACGGGCTCTGACTTTAAAGTAATAGAGTGATAGACGACAAACTTTCATAGAAGAAGTACCCTACAACAATTGTGCATTTGGTACTCAAACAATAGATGACATAACATAACATCCCATTTGCAAGTTCTTCGCCTACAGTGGACGAATTACAGTTACTTAAACCGTATATACAACCTCGGATCGAATGTAATAGTATATTATATAACGAGAATAGTAAGCAGAATATTACGCACAAGACGAAAAATTGTGCACGAGCCCCATAGGGTGCGGAAGAGGCGTTTGCATTCAAGTTGTGTAATATACTTTTTCTGTGGCCACCAAAAATATCATATTTCAACAGAAAAATATTTACTCCGTTCTGTTATAATAACTTACAGTTATATTACTGCAATTTTGCAAAATAAGAGCAGGATTATTGCAATTACTTTAAGTTGAAGATGAACTCGAAGAGTGTGTATATTACTGAGTGAAATGCTGTTTTCTTTTGTATAGCCTTTACAGTCTTAAATGCTGCTCCTGATTTGCTGTTTATAGAATTTTTCACATACCCCTGTGCGAATGAAGATTTTCAGCCTTGATGTTTTTTTTTTCCAATTCTAAGAGATCTCCTCCAGCATTTACTAGAACAGTAGCTGATGATCTTCGATATGTATGGGATTCGGTAATTCTAAATATTGTGCTATCTGTTTTGGTACAAAATCAGTTTTATTTATTCCAATTGATTGCTTATTGCTTTTAAAATCATCTGATTCTCTCTCTCTGCAATATTCACATTGTGTTTTATATTTAACATATAGAATACAATTGAGTAGATGGCCCATAAGGACGATACTTTGAATTGTTTCGAAATTTCGCCAACATAAGCGAGAAGAACGTTTTTAGAAAGCCATTTCACTTTCTTCTTTGACCTTCAGTCTAACACAGTCTACAAAATACTCCCCTCTAAACTTTTCTCTGACATAACCTTTAAAAAGAATTAATTTAGTAAAAAAAAAGAATACTATCTGTAGAATATAATTTATATTTCTCTTAACTAGATTTATCGTGAAAATAAAAAAACATTGTTCATTTTATTATCCCAATTCACCATAAATGGTACAAGAAAATGAGATGTACTGCCAACATATTTTTAGTAAAACAAGTAATTGCCTATTCCTTACACACGGTCATTAACTCATTAGTCATTACACGCAACTGTGCCTAACGAAACATTTACACAGTGACTAGATTGTGCAAAATTAGTCGTTTGCAATAGAGGGAGCGCAGAAAACATTTTTTTGGCACATGATCAATTATAGAACGAAAACGTTCAGTTCATTTTCTTTAATCTGAAATTTCAGCTGCTAGCCGTTTTTTAATCAAATTACCAGTTCCATGGAAAGGTCCCAAGTATCTTGCGATGGTCATCTTTGACGATGGTATATATATTTCTGACGACCTAGGAATTTTCATATCATAATTTTTTATATTGTCCGGAAGAAATATTGCTTTTTTATCGTTGTTTCCCGCGTCATAAAAAAATATTTAATATTTTTGAATGCTCATCTTTCTTCTCATTTCGCACTTCAAGGTCTCTAACTTCTATTTTAATATATGCATATGTACATGTATACATATGTGTAGTGGTGTATATAGAATAAACATTGATAGTTAAAATTACAAATATAATTTGTTTATAAAAAAAAACTTACATTCCCAAAAGTGATTATGTTCCCATGAGGACATAGTGGCCAATCCTAAATTGGGCAAAGTGGTCATTATTGCTTACATTTAATAAATAATAACTGAGTGATCACTACATTCCAAACAGTCAAAAAGTTTTGTTTTATGTAGTTAAGTACATCAGAAAAACATTTGTTAAATATTTTGTGGATCACATTATATGAATATTAAAAAAAAACTGGAAATGCATTTATTTTCCTTGAAAAGGAAAAAAAAAGTGGTTTCAAGAAACGTTGATTGCCTTCCCCCACTACTAATAAGTGGAAGCAATGTTAAGGTTCAATGGTTATTAATATTTCACGTAATTTTTTTTCTTACAGCATAGAGTAACTTACTTTACGATATTATTATTATTTTATATATATATATATATATTTTTTCTTTATGTGGCAGTTATTTCCGTGTTTTAGAAAAAACATGTCATCACTTTACCCTCCTTTAGTAACAACTGAGCGTCAAGTTATGGCACAGTGAACACAGTTTTAGCTTTTTTGAAATATTAATAAAAATTATTTTTACCATTTTCATATTACAATGTCGATAAAACCATTCACCAAAGTATGTATAATGTAGGTATAATATATTAACTATAATTATTATATAGTTTAAAAAACTGTCCACTCTACTCCGTTCTCTCCAACCCACTGTTAGAGAAGAGATTCTTTTGTCAATTTTGCTAAAATTTATTTCATCCTGTTTAAAACATTTAGTATAAGATGTAAATAAAGTAGAAAATTGTCGAAACCTAAAAACTATCAATTACTGTTTTCTTATCGACATTTTAATAAACGCATCTTCAGCTTTTAAAAGTGCAATTGGTGTTAACAACGATCAGAAAGAACTCAGATAAAGATAAAACCTCGACATTGGAACCTTTACGTACTGTTCATTATACTAAACGCTCATTAGATTTAAACATATTGATTAACTCTACATTAAAATATGTAAATAAACAAAATTCGCAATCTCCTATTTATATTCTTTTGTAAAATTATGTATACAAAAGTTTTTAAAGAAAAGACAATACATATTTCTGTACGCAAGGATTCGTGAAAATCTAGAAATTAAAATTCAACGAAGAACTAAAATCTTATAAACTTGTCATAGTTCTCATGTGGTACATACATCAGGTCACAATGGGTGATTTTGCCCACGTATTAACCTACCTGTGAATATTAAATTCATCATGGAAATCTAAGCCTATAACAACCTGCGTAACACTATAATTATACCTAAGCCGAGATTTAAAAAAAAATTACTACGTTCATAATATCATGGAAAGATGAAATTTTCCGATCAAAAACTGTTCAAAAATCTTCCAGAATGCACAAGTATACAATTATAACTAAAAAAAATTGGAAAATCCATTTAAAAAAAAGGAGCAATGTAGACGGCGGGTAAATTACACTGAAAAAATTGTGTTGGCAAGTGGGGGAACATTCTATAATTTACAAATTATAAGCGTGTTGAAAAAGAGGGAGACAAAACAACCTCACTGAAACATAAAGCAGAACCAAGTGCAGCGCGGTGAAGTGATCGGAAGGCAGGTGTGTAATGTGATTCTTGTGACAAGGCGCTCATTCTAAATCAAATAAATAAGAAGCAACATGTAAGTTCCTAATTTTTTTCATTTTAAAAAATTGCAAAAAACAGCCCCTTTTTAAGTTCCACAATTATTAATTAAATTACTTTTAATTTCTGAAGATTTAATAACGACTATGTAATATTTAATTATACTTAGTAGTGAAAAATATTCGATCTATCGAAACTTAATTGAGCTTATTTTTATATCATAATTTACAAATGTATGTTTATTATATAAATAAGTAACACTTAAGGCATAAATAAATACTAAAGTAACAAGCTAACAGTGGAAAAAATGCAATTAATTTATTTTTTAAGAAAACTCCTTTCTCACATTCCGTTTGTTGCCTTTTTTAAATTTTATTTCACCTTGACCCTGAATTTGCAGTAACTTTCACTTGCCGCATGTTAATCAGTTGCGATTTTTCGTTGTGCGATACGTATTTCAGCATGCGATGCAATATTTTACACATGAAATTGCAAAAGTAAAATGTATTGCTTCAGACCTTAAATACGAGTTTTTGTTGAAAGAGCCATAATAAATTTTATTAGATATAAGGGGCAATTCTAAATCAAACCTATTAAAATTAAGGTTTTTAAAAAATAAACAACCCATCAAATTTATGAATTTAACTCGTTACTATGGAAATTTGGAATTTAAGACCTTTAAACTTAACAACTTTCTACAGAAATACCCCTTTCGTCAATGAATTTTGACTTATATTTCATTTTATTTTCTAGATATTTTTGTTAACTGTGTTAAAATGAATTAACAATACAAATTCATGAATTGCAATATGATGTACAAGATATACTTAAAAAGGATTTATGTAGATCATATAAGATAATAATTTTCCTGTCCCATCAATGTTAATATTTAAGTATTTGAACAGACGTACCGTTCACCTCAAACGGGATATAAAAAATTTTCACTATTCAATTCCCTTAACCACTCTAAAAAATATGCTTTTCTTAGGACTAACTTAAAGGCAAACGTATTTGTAACGGAAACAGAAAAAAAATTCGCCTGGTTAAACAGAACTTAAACCAATTAATTTTACGGCTATTTTTTTTTTCCTTCTATGACACAAGATGCTGCCGGTTTACACTTATCATTTAACATTTTCCAACTTCACTTCCAAAACAACATATCTGAAATTTTGCTATATTTCTTACATAATAACATATTATGTTCCACAGTATTTGTACGATAACGTCTCCTGATACATGACATAATGTATAATGCGATATATGACATAATATATAATATGATACATGACATAATATATAATAAGGTACAAGACATAGTACATAGCACGATACTCAGATTTAAAACACGCACCGTAATTTAGATTCACAATTGTGTTGCTTACGCACAAGTATTTGCTTAAGGAGGTATAGATGACGTTATTAAAAGTAAACATTATCCCACTGACTTGCAGATCGTTTATTCCTACAGACAAAGCTACCTCCCCAGCACTTCATAGATCGGGAAAATATGTCTTCTCAATATCTCAGTACATTCATAACTTCGACAGTTTATTATGCTATGCTTTGAAAGAATTCGAACATTAGCACGTTCCGATAACAAGCGTTAAAAGAAAATGAAATTTGGCTGATTTTGTTTCCTCAGAACAATGCAGCAAAACGGGCCGAATATAAATTTGGGCTAGCTGTTATTTGGATAATTATTATTTTATTATTATTAAATATAGGTGTGCGCCCCATGACTGTATTTTTACATTTTCGAGACAATAGGATGAACAGTTCCTGATTTCATAATTGAACATTGAACACCTTGGATGTCTCATCTGCAGTTAGCGCACTACCACTGTGCCAACGCTGGCCTGATGGATGTTAGTACAATCTGTCCAAGGAACAAGACGGTTTAAATGATAAAAACATATGATAATATTATAATAATAAAGAAAATCGTAAACCACAAGTACAAGAGCATATTGTTTCATAAAATTTAGATAATCTTAATTACGCAATACAATGAGCGGACGCCAAACTGTTGGTGGGGATGATTAGCTAAATTTTGAATAGCGTTGTACTATCTACACGATATTCCTACTATACATAAAAAAAAATGACAACAATCGGTCCAGTAATTTCAGAGATTATCTGCCTAATAAAAACTGACGCAGACGATAGACAGTGGAGACCACTTTTTTTGTACTCTAGGGGTCATGAAACATCGAGAAAACATGAAAGTAGCAAGTCGCAGACAGACAATAAACAAAAACAAGATCAGATAATTTACCTACTGGTGGCTCTGACGAATACAAACTTTTAACAGTAGTTTGCGCTAACATGTCAAAACAACGTTATTTATCACTCGAAGTACACTTATTTACAAGTTCTTCTTCATTTACCTACTACTTGAATTTCCCAGTTATTTATCAATTTCATCATTTTCTTAAATAGGTACCTACCAAAACAGCTAATGCAAGTGAGACTTTTTTCAATGATATTGCTAGCCACACTTTTGCTGACAGCCGGACCTAAAGACAAATTTTCCTGTTATTAGCATTACCTACTACACACACTATGTTTTTACTGTATAACAGGAAATTAAAAAAATTACGTCGCCTAAAAAAATATGGTGTGACGATTTTCGTCATCGAGCTATAGCCAGAAGTTTTTTCTTAACACTGTCCGTAACAGGTTTTTCTGAGTGTTTGACTCGTTCTTTGAAAATTTTATTAAATATACCTTTAAATCGTTTTAAGTTTAGTTATATTTTTGGGTGGACTTTTTCTCTTCTATGCTGTTCCTTGCAGAGTGCCCAGAACTTCTCAATTTTCAGTCCTTGGAAATACTCAGGACTTCCGTTTTTATGACAACTTTTACATGTTTTTTTTTGTTTTTATTACCAGTCGTTTAACTTGAAAATATTACAGACAGTCGGATTGTTTTCAAACAAGCTGGAACTGGTTCTTAACGTTTTGGAAGTAGCTTATTTTGCTGGTTTTCTAGAAATATTTTGCAAAGCAACTAATTACCTGTTTGCATACCTGTCTAACGTAAATAGTCGAATGAGTTTTTTTCTTTATGACGTAACAGACATTAACAAGTTTCTTTCTGTTTGAGCGATTTACATAAAAGTGCATAGCTCTTTTCGGGAACTACTAATTTTTTTTCTTCCCATTTCGATAAGTAATTTTAATCAAACACAAATCTATTGCCAAAGTTAAAACAAAAATTAGCTGTTCTCTACGCCATCCTCCATTCAAACCAATTTAAGCAGAGTCCACAAGATAATTTTTATATAGTTTTGTCAACAATATTGTGATAATGGGATTGTCAGGGGCACTTAACTCAAGTGCGGATTTGTTAAGCCATGTTATAAAACTGTCAAGCTGCAGATGGATTGCTTATTCTTCGTAGGAGGGTTTGTATTTGAATAATTTGAGTTCACAAAAATATAATAATATATGCGGGTCCATAATATATCAGACTTAGAAAAATGTTATCAACGACACGTAATATATCACGCTATCGTATGATTCGCATGAAAATTTTCATAAAATTTCGAGTCCGTACCTGTGTTTTTCTGTCTGAACGTAGCACATTTATTACAGGTATTGTCTGTAGTAACGTTAACGACCCTCAATTTAGGTACCCATGACAACCCCATTATCAGAATATTTTTGGCCAAACTTTACGGCTATTACTCTGCCATCATTAGCTCTGGATATTATTCCTTACTTCACTGTTAACGTGAAGTAAGTACTGCGTTCTTCTCGTTCAGAATATCTTTTCCATTTTAAACTAGATTTAAAATAGTTTTTACTTTTTGTCATTCTTGACTCGTACATTTAAAATTGCGTTGATTTTCCCTTCTTCCGATTGTTAATTTAAATTCTTTGATTTTCCTTACTTCACCACAGCTCATATTCATTATAGCAGTTTGCAGAGTTTTTGATTTTCTGACATACCTAAAATAATAGCGAAAAATGAACTGTATGGTGTTCAATTATAATTAGTTTCGACATGTGCCTCTACTAATAATAATCTTTCAAAAAATTGTTTACACAATTCCTTAAACACTGAATAATGTAACCAGCTACCTTGACCGGATCCACCCAAAATCTTTTCTATTATTTGATTCTGGAAATTTTCCTAGTAATCAACCTTGAAGGTATTCCTATTTTCGTCAAAATGACGTAATTTATACTGAGGTAATACCCTGCAGAGGAAATTGCACATTGTGTATATATTTCAAATGTCAAAATATTCGCTTACGTAGTTTCGTGTACCGTTAATTGAAAAAATATTCTTTACCCATAATCAGTAATCAAAGTCTATGACGTGTCTCATTTGTATTTCAAGATCCAATAATAATCCAACAACTCTTATAAGCACTAAAAGACTCACGCACTGTAGGTAACATCCTCCTTAACATTTTCCAATATTCTAATAACACTTAATTACAATAAAACACCACCATAAAAACATAAATAATTTTTATGATCCTATTGACATTTATACTCAATAAAAATTTAATATCGCATTATTTTTTGATATGTACCTAATAATTTTATCTAAGACTTAACATTTTAATTTACAGCCGACGTATGTAAATGAAAGAAAAATGCTTCTGAATTACTGTATACCCATCTTCGCACTCATTACCACAACATACCAACAATCAGTACTAGATGGCCTTGTCAAAATCGTCGTCGAAGGAGAAGCACAAACCTTTCTGGAACCACGAGATGAACCAAATATCCGTTCAGAGTACGATTTTATAATTGTAGGAGCAGGCACAGCTGGATGTGTCCTCGCAAACAGACTGTCAGAAAATCCAAAATGGAACGTTCTACTTATTGAAGCAGGTACTTTCGATTAGTAGTATGCCCGCGATAAGTTCACACCAAATGTTTGCGGAGTAAGAGTATGAGCCAAACCCTTACCTACCTTGCATTGCCTTAAAATGATATTCTATTTGCGTCCATAGTTATACAAGATCGTGTTGATTTGTTAAGAGCTGTCGAATTGTTTTTATTATTTAGTTGCAATAACTGGGAACAAAATACCAGAACGCTGCTGTACAAAGAATTATGTTGGTACAATTATGTGAAGAAATCAGACTTTTTTTTTGGAACTACGTTAGGTAGAAAGAAGTCATAAAATGATTGTTTTAGATTTTCCTAATTGCTGACAAGCTATTAAGTATGACGTATTCCCTTGATTTTTTATTCAAATATTCTAGAAGTTGTTTTGCGACATAACACCCGCAAAAATCGTTTGTCTACTATAAAATTTACGTAACTTATCTGTAGTTTGCTTAATTTTATTTAAATTCTTGACTCTCACTTTTCGAAGACGAAGCTAAAGATACATAGTTTACTTTTAATCAAATCAAAATTTGACTGTACTTAACTAATTAACTATAGTCAATCATGGTAGAATATACTAATCATAAAATAACATATTTGTTAAAAAACAGAATATAAAGGAAACAACGTAAATTAATTTACACCGTAGGAATAATTAAACATATAAACATACCGTTTATTAAATTTTGCATGATATTGAACTAAGCAGTTAAAGCATCTACAAATGCTTTTCATTGCAAAATATCAACGCGATATGCATTTTGCATTAAATCCGCTATATAATCATTTCAAAAACCCGTACAATAAAGTCTTAATAAGTTATTATTAGGACCCAAGTACCTATACATTCAACCGTAAAAACCAAATAATAAATCTTTCGCCTTTCCCTCAGGTCGGACCGAAAACTACCTCATGGATTTGCCCATCCTCGCCAACTACCTCCAATTCACTGACGGCAACTGGAAATATAAAACCATGCCTAGCAACCGCTTCTGTATGGGTATGGACAACCAACAATGCAACTGGCCGCGTGGAAAAGTCATGGGTGGCTCAAGCGTACTCAATTACATGATCTACACTCGCGGCAACCACCGCGACTTTGACAACTGGGCAAAAATGGGCAACGTAGGCTGGTCATACAAAGATGTTCTGCCCTACTACAAAAAAGTAGAAAACTTCAGCGTTCCAGACTCACCACATGAATCGTACCATAACCAAGACGGGTATTTAGATGTCAGCTATGTGCCATACAAGACGAAAATCGCGGACGCCATCATTGAAGCAAGCAAACAACTCGGGCTTAAGTACGTCGATTATAATGGACCCACGCAAGTGGGAGTATCCCGATTGCAAGTCACCATGAGGGACGGAGTAAGAGCAAGCTCGAGCAGGGCATATTTGCATCCTATCAGAGAGCGACCAAACCTCCACGTGAAAAAGGAAGCCATGGTTAGTAAGATCTTGATTGACCCTAAGACGAAACAAGCTCTTGGTGTCGAGTTTCACAAACAGGGAACGAAGTACGTGGTGAGGGCCACCAAAGAGGTGGTGGTGTCTGCTGGGGCCGTCAATTCTCCGCAGCTGCTTATGCTCTCGGGGATTGGTCCCAGGAAACATTTGACTCAGATGGGCATCCCAGTTTTGTCAAATTTGAAAGTCGGATTCAACCTCATGGACCACATAGCCGTTGGAGGATTGACCTTCCTCATCAACAAACCCTACTCTTTGAACACCGAAAGGATGATTTCTGTTGACAATATGCGAATGTATCTAAATTACCACAAGGGTCCTTTATCGATACCAGGGGGTTGCGAGGTCTTAGTCTTCCATGATTTGAAGAATCCTACGGATCCAGACGGATATCCCGACATCGAACTCCTCTTCATATCCGGTTCCATAGTTTCTGATCCTCTTCTCCGCAAAGACTTTGGAATAACCGACGACATCTACAACGCCGTCTACAAACCTATCGAGAACTACGACACCTTCATGGTCTTCCCAATGTTGATGCGTCCCAAGAGTAAAGGAAGGATCATGCTCAAGAACAACAATTACAAAACTAAACCTTACATCTTTCCCAACTATTTCGCGTACGATGAAGACATGGCAACAATCATCGGAGGTGTACGCTTGCTCTTGAATATTACCGAGCAACCAGCACTAAAAGTATTAAACACAAAATTACACGATATTCCATTACCACAGTGCAGCAAGTTTGGATACGGTAGTGACGATTATTTCAACTGCATGGCGCGTCACTTCACGTTCACAATTTACCATCAGAGTGGTACGTGCAAAATGGGACCTTCTAGTGATAAAAGGGCTGTAGTGGACCCCAGACTAAAAGTGTACGGAATCAAGGGTTTGCGTGTTGCCGACGCTTCGATTATGCCTGTAATTCCGGCAGCACATACGAACGCTCCAACGTTTATGATTGCTGAGAAGGCGGCAGATATGATAAAAGAAGACTGGAGGAAGAAAAGTTAAGCTGTGATTCAATAGTTATAGTTAATTGTTGTAGGTGTACATAATGTAAGAAATAAAAACAATAACAAGCAAAGTTTGGGCACTTTTGAAAACAAATTGAGCTTGGGGAATCCGCACTATAAGACTGATTACATACGTCCGCATTAAAAAATCTTACGGTTAAGTTTACATGAGGATCCCCGAAATAACATAAAATCTTCTAGGTCACATTAAAATTTTTTACTGCTCTGAATTTTGCTACAATACAAAAATAGAGACATTTTTGTAAAATGTATGTATATTAACGAAATATATATTTATCCAATGAAAGTATAATGTAATTAACTAAATGCTGCAAAGACTAAAAAATGATGAATGTTTTACTATCCTTGGTCGGAAGCAAATTTTATCTTGTTAGATTTTTTTCGACTATTGATAGAGTTGGTCTCAAGTAGTGTTTTGTTTTTTTTTATGCCCCAATTAAACTTCTCAATCTGGTCTTCACTCATAGGTCCAAAATTTTCCGGAAAATTATCTACACAGAAGAGTTAAAATGTAAATTTACACTGAGTAGGTAAGCGAATTTTGTAGTTTGGTTGGATAAGTAGGGTCCAACAAAAACTTGAAGGGTACTTTCGGATAACCATACCGACACTATTAGATTCTTAACTCGGAAAAAACCTGTGTTAAAGGTGAGGATTAGAATGAGAATTATCTCATTGGCAATGATAGAAGCATCCATGAATTTCCGTCCAATTTTATCCAACTAACTTAGTCAACTCCTGGTCATTTTCTCATCGATGCCCGTTAACAGTTCCTGTAGAGTCCATTTTTGTTGAATTATGTGCTAACCGTTTCAATCGGTATAGCTCATGAAGAGCTTGAAACAGTACTTTTGGCGACGCTGGTCGAAGAAATAGCTGCACAACTTGCAAGAAAGAAGCAAATGAAATCACAGCTCCGGGCTCAAAATTGTCACCGTTGGATCTGTTTTTGTGGTGATACATAAAAAATCTGCACCTTCTGGAGCCAGTAAAACCGTTACCATGCGTATATTGTTATAGCTATTAACATACGTAGGATGCTAGGATGTAATAAATGTCACAACAGCCGCAAATGTCAGTTCAAAATCCGAGCGATAGCGAGGCAACTGTAGGGCGCCGAGTCCTGAAACTTGACACGGATACTGTAAAAAATGTTCACCGACTTGTAATGTTAATTACTACTACACGTTATGAAATACATAATATTTCATACTGTCACCAACTTTATTTAACTAAAATTTTACAATTAAATATTTTCACAATTACCTGACGGAAAAAAATTAATTTTGTCACTTTTTGTGGCATTCCTAGCAACAGCTTTTTAACAAAATAATGTTGATTAGTGTATTTTAGTAAATATTAAATCATTGCATAATCACAGTAACACTTTACAGGGATTTGTCCATTTTCCCAGGCTGATACTAGTGACGTAAAGTATTGGAATTTGATTCCAATATTAAACAAAAAATCGTATGAGCTTTAGACGTGTAGCCTTGGAAACGCACGTCAACACGGCACTTATTGTGTTGTTTAGTTGTGTCATTTATAAGATTTTTCGTTTTATCGTTTCGATTTATTGAAATGAGTGTGGCACAACCTATATTACTGACAAAGCCGCAAGTGTGACTGCAAGTTTGCCTGAATCAACTTTGGCTGCCATTTCAAATTATAATAGTTTAAAATATATGAGTAGAGTAGAGGTCTAAAAATTTTACTCTCTAGTCAGTAAAATTTTTACAGGCCAGGCAGTTAAAAGACATTTTCAAGTTGAAAACAGCGACTTGATAAATTGATATTTACCAGTGAGGAACAAATAAAAAGATTAAAAAAACTGATTTATATTATTTGTGCCTCTTCAACACATAACAGTCTATTAACAGCCCAAGTTGTCAACTAACAGACGTTTTGAGTTCAGTGTGAAGGAAGTCAGTTCAGACATATGTATGCTTAAACAACTGTTTTTGAAACATATCGTACTATTGATTGTAAAATAAAATGGTAGTATCACTACTAATCAAAGTCAATTTTATTTTGTTTATGCTGAAAAAGAAAAACATGTGCCATTTTTGCAATGTACTACATACTACATAAAGTTTCTCCTTTCATGCCGAAAACAGCATCATTTACTGAATTTCAACATCTCTATCCGTTTTCAAGATATATCCCTCGAGTTCGTATTTTTCATTTATATATACGTAGGTATAGGTATATTGGCGGCGATGATTTACATCCGAAAAGTAACCTACCTTTCTTCGGCTCTCCGTCTAGGGTGAAAGGCGCTGTAGATCGCGGCATAGTTATGAGTTATCAGCTACGCGCCCAGTTTCACAACTATACGATACAATGAGTAAGTACGTTTACAAAGAGAGTTTAGTCCACGACCTAACCACCAAGTCGACTTAAAAAAATTGAAAATCATGTTTTGGTAATTCAGACGGTGGTATTACTGAAGTTGTCGTTTAGAAGCCAATGCCTGTATATTAATTTATTAATTTTTTTTACCAGATTCAAAATAAAATTGCAAAATGTAATACAATTTTTATTTTTTCTCAAAAATCTGGATGCTGGGGATAAAAATTCAACACGGATTCATATGTAGGACTATGTTATTTTACACTATTTAAAACCCATTCACTATATATAATTTTGAGGTGACGTCATCACATTGATAGGGGGGATGATTAACCAAATTCTGGTTCGCGTTTTGCCACCTACATCATTTTCCTAATATACAGAGAAAATTTAACAACAATCAGTCCAGCAGTTTCCGAGATTATATCAAATAAAAATCGACACAAACGACAGCCAGACGGAAACGGGACACCACTTTTTTCGTACTCTAGGGGTCATGAAACGTCGAGAGAACATGAAAGTGGCAATTTGACAATGGGGTCGACTACTATACTGCCTTAACTGACGCCTAGGAAGTAATAATACATAATTACATCCTAAAATAAACACGGAAAAAAACGGATGGCAGCACAACTTCTTCTAAAATTCTTAGATATGTTAAGACTGTTCCTATATTGAGCGATCCTATTTTTCTTACGAAGATTCTATTCGTCTTTGAGTCTGTCTAACAAAAAGCGATACAGACGAAGAACAAACACACATACACACAGATAGAAATGGGAGATCTATTTTTTCGTACTCTAGGGATACTCGAGAAAATATGAAAGCAGCCAGTCGCCCAATGGACTCGATTACAATACTTCCTTAGCCTACGCTCGGGACGTAATAAAATAACTGTGGTAGGTAGTTGTGGAATAAAAATAAATTACAATTCCACAGAAAAACTTGTCTTCATAGATTAATTATTATTAGTAGGAGTATTAACTAATTTAACAAAGTAGACATTTTTGTAGTTTTAAGCTGTGTGCACAAAATATTATACCTACTTAAAAAAAAGATTGATTTGATTTGAAAAAACGCAACAAACTCAGATAGACACTCGAGCTCATTTACATTTCTAGTTCATTAAACTCCGGTTCTGTTAAAAAATCGAAATAACCGACACCATTTATTGCGATGCCGTTTATAAACTGTGTAAATCTATCGAGAATAACGATACATTTGGTTTTTCCCGTGTTACTGCGTCCAAAAATCGGTGGAAAGATCACTCTTAAAACCAATAACCACAAAAGTAAACCTCTGATCTGAGAATACGGAGACCAACATCGCAGCCGTACATTTGTTGTGGAATAGGTATAACTTTAATTACAGATGTTCGGAACCAATTTACATGATATTCCTATTCCACGTTATGCCAAATTCGACTTGGGTACCGATGAACATTTTAACTACCTTAATTCACGTTTACGAGTTATTGGCATAGCGGTATTAGCGAAATGGGCTTCGGTAGTGACACACGTGATGTGGTTAGTTAATTTGTGTCTGAAAGTACACAAGATAAAAAGGTCGTGTATTGTGCACGCCTCAATTCCGAAATTCCAAGCGGCATAAACGAATGTTTAAACGTTTATGACTGCGAAATAAGAATACTGGACTACAGAAAGAATACTGGAAGAAAAAAAGTAACATTTTGCTTAGACGTCAGCATATAATTAGGTACTCCGAAGAATGAAAAGAACCACATTTTTGTTTTTTTTTATTTACATATCTTCTAGTTCTGCGTAAACTACTAATAGGTATCATTATGACAGGAGACAATGAACCTAATGTGTCCAAACGAGTGAGTATGATACAGTTATTAACAGACTTCGGCATTGCGGAAGTGATCCTCATTGCCGTCCGATCGCCAGCACTATTGCAATCGTGGCCTACAATTTCGGAAATGACTACTTTTTCGCGGTTTTCCTCAGTTATACGAGTTCTCCTAGATGTTAAAATGCTTTAAAAATTAAAAATGACTGTTCAACATAACAATTTTCGTGATGATCTTGATTAGATAAACCCTGATTTGCATCAAACGCCACTGAGGGTGAGCCGTGGTTCAGACTGCACAGTATTAGAAAAAGCAAAACTGAAAGAAGGTTTATTCAAGTTTTTGTCAATGGCTACAGAAAACCACCGTTTTTTTCGTTACAGAAGATGCAATTCTTGCCTATCTAGGTGAGAAAGTGAGTTTTCTCTTACATTCCTATATTTAATCTAAATTGTGTCACACTGTCACCTGCATCCCTGTGACCTCATTTTTTCGTCAAATGTCGCTGAGAAGATTGTGTAGAAGAATGCATCTAAATTGCTATAAAGGTTTTTGAAGTTGCAGAGAATGACACATCGCATGTTTTAACTTCTGCAACTGTATTACCTCGACTAGTACAAGAGTCACACCTAGAAAAGTCATCTTATCTCCTTCAAATGACGGAACTGTGTGGCGGTCGTGGAAATAAACTGGAGGTTTTTCTAACAAAACAAAGTGAAAACAACGGGCACATTGTAGGCGTTTTACAAGCAGCAAAAAGTAAAAACGTAGCTCCTGATGAAAATTCGAAGCAGTAGAATTAAACAAAAATGGAAAACATCGTATCAAACGATCCATTTTCTCCCAAAGGTAAATAAGCGATTTTCTGTGCAAAAAGAATAATTTCAAATGGAAATGTGGAAACAAAAAAAACTTCGAGAAAGTTTATAAAGGTCACACGGTCTTGATAAAGCACATATTATCTATGAGACAAGAGTAATATTGTTTTTAATATGCGAAGAAATGCACAACAAAGTGGACGAGATGTTAAAAAAAAACAACGCAGTTTTGATGAAATTTTCATGAATTTCGTTTACAGCATGTTATTTATTTATTTATTTTTTTTTTTGAATAATTTTAATTAATTATTATTTGTGAAAAATTAAAAAAAAAACAGACATAATGTATCAGTAATTTATTTCAATGGGAGATACTACGATACTCCTCGACATTCAGTGTCCAAAAATAGTTAGATAGAAGAACCTTTCCTTTATCAGCAGAAGAAATTAAGGACACAAGGGTTAATTGGTCCCTAAAAATTTGCTGCCAAAATTATGACCACATATCGTTATATTGCAAGATAAAAAACCGAATACCCTCCTATTTAGTTTCATTAGTTTTTCGTTATAGTAATTAAACAGGGGTTCGAACGGCAAGAAATAATTTAAAAAAAAAACACATAACCACATCTTTTAATTCTCGACTGAGATAATTAAATCAATTTTTGCATAGTCATATGTCTTTCTGAAGAAAAAATATCAAAGAACATCCTAAGAATCTAGACTGTATAAGTTCAATTTAAAGACACCATTCATGTGCTAATAACGTAGAACATACAATCCGGTGGTTGAAAGAATTATAACTACAATAAACAAAGGCACATTGATGTCGCACAACGCATCTAATATGCAATTAATAAAGTTTTATGGACATCGGTGTCATTTCATAATTAAAAATAACGTAGGAAAAAATCTTAATTTATTTAAACTGCAAAACATGTTTACAAATTTCACTTTAATTGTATATTAATTAATATAACTTGACATATGCATGAATGTAGCTTCAGATTCCAATTATAAATGTAATTGGCAAAATTATGAAATGAACAATACTTTTTTGTAATTTTACTTTTAAATCCATCGACGAAAAAATATTTTGATAACAATTCTCACAGCAATTGAAAAAAAATGTAACTCGTAATATACGTATATTTAAACGTTAAACAATGAATAAGCAGTAATGTTTACCTTACTGAGTACGATCTAAAGGCGGAACCTGCTTATATGGTGTCTGCGGGAGTTACCTGAAAATGAAAAAAAAAAAAAACATTATAAATATATGCAACTGTACGAAGAAATCAGCATATACAACATGGAGAATTTTTAAAGTTATTAACCTTATACATCAACTACACAAGCTGATATTACTGGTTGCCTACTTTTTGTTATTTAGAAATTACATTCAATATTTTTGGGTGTATTAAAATTTTATTACCTTGCGCAGTTGAAAACGATATTGGGTATGTGGAAATACCTTAAGGTACATTGTACCAATAGCGCGTAGAATCCCATGGTAAGGAAGTATTCATATCGCACTTTAAAAAAATATTTGATAGCAACGCTGTCTCAAACACTTTGCTTTTTACCCATTAATTTTTCAAAAGTTGAATTATTCGGTAAAACAGCTCGAAAACATACAGCGCTATCATATGGTAACACATTCTGGTTTCACAAGATGCTAGAAATAGAAAAAACAGCAGTGATACAAGAAATACATTGAAAATGCTCATTCCGTATTCTTCCTGATGTGGTATTAATAAATTATAAAATAAAAAATTGTAGAAATTCATTTCGACAGAACTTTCCTCGCTCTTGAAGAGCAAGTCCAACAAATTTCGTTTTTTTGAAAAATTATAAAATTAGAATTGGTGATGTTTGTTTTGTGATAACCCTTATATAAAATAAAAGCGGCATAAAAACATCCCGCAGCCCCTGCGCCGTGGGGGTGCAAATTGCAAGGGATTGTGCAAATTGCACAAGTACCGACAATGTAAAATATCTTTAAAGTAGATAATTGCCTATTCCCACCTTTTCGAGAAAATGGGTTGACATGTTCTTAATTTCATCGATAAAAAATTGTTATGACATCATAAACATAGATAATACACCGCCCGAGAGAAAAAGAAAAAAACAAACGGCACACTTTAGCACCGAACGTGCGACCGCATGTTGACGCTTTAACTGCATGGCCACGGACGGTTATACCCTGAGTTAGTGGTAAAATGTTATTTTACGTGTTAATTTTTGGTGAACATTTCGTCGTTTAGGGAAAAAAAAAACTTAAGGCGAATTCGTACAGCACAAGTATACGAGTATATTACTGTATAACATTTAAATCATTTTAAAATAGAATTCTTTGAAATGACGTCATTAAATTGTTGGTGGGGATGATTAACCAAATTCTGGTTAGCGTTTTACCATTCACATGATATTGCTATTATAGATACAAAATTTGACAACAATCGGTCCAGCAGTTTTGGAGATTACGTCCCTAATAAAAATCGACAGAGACGCCAGACAGACAGACAGACACATGCTACTTTTTTCCTACTTTCAGGACCATGAAACATCAACAAAACATAAACGTAAACAACTAAAATTTATAACGTTTAGGAAAATGATCTTACACGCTTTCCTTTAGTAGCATAGGTTCGAAAAGTTGCTCACACACTGTTTTATCGACAGGTGGAATGTAATTATTTCTTTGGTCAACTCACTCCGAATGGTGCCTGGTGAAAGCATAAGATGTCTTTATACGATATGCGTATTCTTACTTATTCGTCAATCTCTACTGGTCAAATGTGGGAACACGTAGTTCTAGCTTTAGAAGGAAATGTATATGCAGCCTTGACGCAACAAAAAACTTTATTAAACATATCCACACACGAAAAAACGGGACAGAACAATAAAAATGGAAAAGAAAACATACAAAATTAACCTTCCAGACAAAGAAACATTCTTTTAATGTGCCACACATTAAATTTAAGCTGATGTTACAAATTTTGCAACGAATGTCGACACACACAGTAGATCTTCAAAACCGCAAAAATGGGAAAACTGGACATACAATCTGCAAAATCTTAGAATTACTGTTACGCTGAAACCAAGAATAACGAAAAATGAGAAATCGAAAATTTAGTTACTAGATAATATAATCGTCATACATGCAACAATGTATACATGTATACATTTATGATAGCATAAAATTTCAGCTCGTTTCGTTGACATAAAGTTGATTCAGCACTGAACTTTTTTTGGAACATGAGTTTTTTCTGAATTTTGCCTAACATTTTGTACAAGAATATAGATTGTTCAGTACACATGTGGAAAAATACAATTCTTTTGTTCTTGAATGGTTTTCGGAAAGATAATACGTTTTGAACATATACACATACAGGGTCACAAAATTAAAGTCAAATTAATAAAAAAATCTTATAGTTAAGGGGTGTAATACAATAAGAAACAACTCTGGTATTTTTGAAAAACTCAACAGTCAATGAGGAAAAGATGGGATGCATACCTCCCAGCTGATCGTAGTCATTTTCCGCGGTTTTTGTAGATTTGGAATCTTTACATGTCAAAAAGTATCTTTCCGAAAATTCTCCAAAAGCAAAAAAATCTTAAAATAAGCCAAGAAAATCACTCCTTCAATTTTTTGAGCATGCTTCGTAAACACCCTGTATATATTAATAAACAAATGTTGTAGTTTGCTTCATAAAAAGTGATCGGCGTACGGTATTCTACACACAGTTTTGCACACATAGTCTGCAAAAGGAACCTAGAACCCATAACACTTTCAATATTAAAATTGTTATTTAAATCTGTTAAGTGTTTATTTTGTATTGTAAATTCATGGGATTTTTTTCTATTGTTATAAAATTAACACAATTGTTTGTACAACACCAGATACAAAAGATATTCTCGATATTGTTGTTCGAAAGTTTTAAAAATAATGAATTAATGAAACACTAATTTTTACATTAATTACATATTTTTCGGACGTCGTTAGAAAAAACTAACCACATGGATATAAGTTTTCTTAACAGATACAAAACTAACTAACGTTTAACGAGCAATCATTTAGGTATTCATTTAATATTCTTTTAATGTTTCTCTTTCAGTTTTTCCAGCAACAACAAAGGTTAAAGTTGAATTTAACTCTCACTTTATAAAATATTCCAGCATTTTACACGAAAAATGTTAACTGCTGATGAAAAAAAGTACAAACGGTAACAAGGTGAGTTGGAGGCCATAATTTAAATACAATTTTACACCAATGTTTAACATCTCAACGACTGATGAAGAACTCAAGTTAATCTGACTGAACGTTTACGAAATTTGTTAGTTATCCGGATCAAATTTGAGTATTGCAACTTAAGGGTGTTCCCACGCTGAAAAGGACAAGAAATGGCGCCGCCCAGGCTTCCGTAAAAATCAATAGTAAAATGTTCGCTTGCAGTGGTTTCGAAGAAAACTAACTACCGCTTTATTTTACAAAATTTGTCAAATATATTTGCTTATTGGCTTTGAAAAAAAAAACATTAAATTATACGTTATGTTTGTAAAATTAATGATCAAAATTGCTTTTTGTTTCCTCTATTCCTTATTATTTTAAGCAAGATAAATATTTTATACAGTACTACATAAACTTAAAGTCAAGCGTCTTTCAAGATGATTCACTATGATGATTGGATCGTCGTTGTTTTATTTCATCTTTTTTTTTTCTTCAATAACATGTTTCTACATTGAAGGTTGATGACCTTATCGCAAAATTTTGCTAAATAAATAATACAACCTTTGGAACTTACGACTTCTCAGTGACCTCATAGCAGAGCTCTCAAATCTTATTTTTTTTTTTTAATTTTACCACAATTTGACAAAACTTATGGTATCTAAAATAAAGATGGACTACAATATCTATATTAAGCGAAATGTTTCTATTTATCTTTTCTTTTTTATCGGAAATAGGGCCACATTAACCAATAATTTGCCGACGTTTCGTCTATCGGGTATATAATTTTTACAAGACTGTAAATGAGCAATATATTGTGAGAGGTGAGTCAACTTCATATAAATTTCATTAAATGTACTAACTCTGTCAGATATCTAATAACCTTATAGTAAAATACAAAAAGAATTAAATTTATGATCAATAAGATAGTTGGAAGGAAGATTAGTATTAGTTTTAGGTTTAATTGTAAGTCCAAATGTATGCTAATTTTAAGCATTAATCAAAAGAACAAATGTGTAAATACACAATCCATTATAACCACCACCATTGTAACCGATTGTGACTTGACACGCATATAGATGGTTTTGACAGAAATAGTAACTGTGGATAAGTCCCCATCAGCCATATTAGGACGCTCATTTAAATTGTTAATAACAAATCCATGTTTACCATGTACATCCATATACCAAAATCAAATGCAATGGTATAACAATATGAGATATGTTTGATAAGATAGGTTTAAAGGTAGGTACTGATAAAGATTAAAATAGTGTATATAGTGAATTAATATATCATAGTTTGTCTTTTGAGGTTAGTTTTTAGAAAAATGTGAACTATCGTCATTAATTTACGTTTTAAACTTTTATTTGTTACTACAACATTTTTTAGAGAAGCTGACTCACCAACAATGTACTGTTCTATATCCAATAGTCGAAACTTCTATTTATTTTTGGGTTATCTTTTAACGAATATGTATATTACGTATGTAGTGAATCACCTATTTCACACACAAAAAAATCCATAACACCTCTCAAGACTCAGCACACGCAAATAAAATTTATTGCTGAAAAATAATGAAGGCATATATTTAAAATTACACTGAAAATATATAAAAGCCCTTTTTCGTACATTAAACAAATCCATATATTTTATAACTGTGAAATTTGAATAACAGAAACAAAAAAAAAATCACGCCCTGTATCTTATATCTTATAGCATATCAACCATATCATACTTTACACATAAGTCCTGAGCAGGATCTTTACTTTCCGTTCAGACTTAACTCCTTTAATCATTTTGTTTTATAAACCAGAGTAACAAAACTAATGGTATCGGAAGATAGTTACGTGGGAGTTCCACTGCTTGTTCAGTTACGTCTGAAATTTTACCTAATTAATTATCCACTGTACCATTTTCAAAAAGTTATTTTCCATGCAGGGTTGTTGTTCAACTGAAAGCAAAAAACCTGTACATAAATTACATGATAAAAAATTCAATACATAGCAGTCTTTGATATTTACTATGACTGTGTTTTTAAATAAAACACAGATGTTTTGTTTTGATAATTTAGAAATAAACGTCAATTCTTCGGTTGAAACAACAAATTCAAAACAAGAATGTCGTCATGGCATCGCCTGCATCGCCTGTACGGATAATGTTCTCTACATCACCTTCGAAGCACTCATATTAAAATCATATCTGCATCAATTCTGACGAAATGTTATTTTTAAAATGATGTCTATGTCAATGAGTTACACAAAACAAATAATTAAGGGTTACCTTTTGTTTAAATAATATGAAATATTAAAGATGATTTTGAAATTGTATTTCTGGTTCCGTATTAATTTTTTTAGACGTGGAGCTTCCCGTGAATAACCTTGTATATTATTGTCGAATAAAAAAAAATCACAAAAAACGTAAAAACAAATATTTCGCAAATTTTATCAGAAAAAAAAATCTAGTCAGGCATGTAGTGCGATAAATATAAAAAATTAGCTTGCGCATAATGTAGCGATAAATTATTCATAAAATTTTCAGCGAAGTAATAACTTTTCGAAGCCCACACAACAAAAAAATCGGACATGCTGTTTTCGTTCATAAGATAAAAATGCAAATTTGTAAACCATTGTTATTCTTTTTCGCCAATCTGAAATTCAAATTTTGTAAAGCTTCCACATTTAGTCCCATCAATAACGCCCCAAGAGCAGTTTTTTATTGTTAGGACCCACTTTAATAACAATCGTGTTATTTTAATATAGTAATTTGTTATTGAGGAAAACGACACTCTTTAGCCCGAAGCAACCATAAATACATAACGAGTAATTTTTAAAATTCTTGTTTAAAATATTTTCAGATGTCCAGATAACGACACTAATGGAGAATGTAGACACATAACATGGATATAAAGCCAGAGCAGCAAAAGGTAGATTCAAAAGACAAACAGACTTGAAAGTGAGAGTGTAGTTTTTCTGTAATAATGTATAAAGAGGTAAGATTATTTTTAGAATAATAGTGAACAGTAATGTAAACAAAAGTAACGAATTTCAGCTAGTGGTAATTTTTTTCCTAACGGCAGTCACTGCGCGACCACAAAAACATGAGAAACCTAATGGCACCCCCAACTACGCACCGAACGAATTCGAATTGGAACAAAACAGGGCTGCAAGGTACGAATTTTCTTCTAGTATTGAAGATAACATCAACGACTTGTCACACCAGAGGGAAGAAGTTAGAGAAGGTTTGAATGTAAAGGGTTCATATTCGTATAGTGACGGGTACTACCAAAGAACAGTTTTTTATGAAGCTGATGATAAAGGATACAGAGTTACGAAGTGAGTACACAGTCACAGATACCATTGTTTGTTAGTGTTTTATACTTTTTTTTCAAAGGACTGAAGTTACACCTTTAGAAGGAGGACCCAACATCGACCTTATGGGTACTGCTTCCGTAAATAATAACGCCCACGGAAGAACCGTCGCATACAGAGTACAAAGTGTTCCAGTACCAGGACCTGTACCCAAAGTGATAACCGAAGCTTAATAACTTTTTTGTGATTTTTTGGATCGTTCCTGTTAGTTTTGTATGTTACATTTAATAAACTTATACAAACCACGTTGTTGTTGTTATTTCATACACAGAAAGAAAGTTGTTAGAATCTTCAAAAAGCGAGCAAGAAGAATTTAATACTGAACGTACGAAGCGATGATTTGTGGTAATATACGTACAGAAAAACCTCAAAATTCAATTTTTTTGAAAATTACTGTAACCTCAAACTCATCCATCCTAATTTAGTTTATCTAACTTATTAGAATACGGATTTAAACGAAGAACCTCGGAAATTAGGTGCTAGATTCCTAATGCAAATTAGCCTCATTAGTCTTTTATTCTAGAGTGCTCATTGCTCAGTTGTATCTGGAAAATTTGTCTGCGATACCTTTGCCCTCGCAAACAATTCCAACGCAATGTTACTTGGTTCGAAGTAGCAATTATTTCTCAGACTATTTACAAGCTATAAAAGAAGTTATTTTACAATTTAATGCACAGGAGAATACAACATTTAAAAATTTATCTAAGCCATCAGACAGAGCCTTCCTCGCTTAAGAAGCACAATTCACTAAATTCCACTTGTTCGAAATATTTTAAAATTTGATTTTTTGAATTTTAAAATATTAATAATAACCCCTAATAATTAAAATAAGATATGTGCAAACTGTTAAAATATAGGTAAAAAAGCATGTTATGAGTATGTTTCAAGTGACTTTTTCCATAATAAAATTTTGGCATAACGTCATCGTGTGTAATACTAATAACAGCATTGTATTCTCAAATTTTCGGGGAGGGAAAATGGGGTGAATGGTTGTTGATTTCATCAATAAAATAAATTGCTCTATTCATTAATGTTTATACTCACCCTTTGCGAGTAATTCTTAAAAACATGAATGCATAGCTAAACCATACACATAGTCTCATAATATTTTGCACAATTTAGACAGGATTTATTCAGCGAAATTTTGAGATGATGTCATCAACTTTTTAGAAGGGGACAAGCAGATAAATTTTGATTAGAAATTTACAATAGATAACCTTAAAACGTCTCCAATGTTTTGAGGTGCAGTTATCAGATTGTTGATGTGGATGATAAAACAATTTGGTTAGTGGTGTACGTACCATCTACACGACATTCCTAACATACATATACAATTTCATAAGAATCAGACCGGTAGTCTCAGAGATTATGTGTAAATTTCGACACAGACGGAAACGAGCGACCCATTTTTTCATGCTCTAGGGGCAATGAAAAGTAGAAAATATGAAACTAACTTTCGGTCGATGGACCCTATTAGAATAGTTTCCTATCTTACGCTCGGGGAATAAAAATGTTTGGACGTTTTACAAAGAAAAAAAAAACGGTTGTTGTCAAATTTTATATGCATTTATGAAATATCGTGCATATGGTAAAACTCTAGTAGTAAAGGCGTGGAATTAGTTGTTTTTGCGCCGAAAGTGCAGCGGGTCCAAAAGTGCAGCGGGGGTGTTATCAGCACCCTATCACCTTATCACCGGACATTGGTTTGTGTTTTCTTAAGTGCATCCGGCTGTTATCACAGGTCCATCAGAAAATGTACGAAATTGCAGCGCCTTCGATTAGTTGTGTATTGAGGGTTACATCCATACACGCACATTACATGTATCCTCAATAATAATTCTGATTATGAAGTCGATAATTATTTTAATTAATTTAATAATTTTGATAACGAAACGACTAACCTGGACACCATAGACCTACCTCTTTTCGTCTTATGTGCTCGGGTATAGTTTATTAAACCGTAATTTCGTGTATTGCGGATTGCATGCACATTATATATCATCAATTGGTTTGAATAGCTGAATTTGATTTGATTACTTTAATTAATTTAAACATTTTGATAACGAAATGGGTAATTTATACATCATAGGGCTATCTCCTCTTTTTCTTCTTTTTCTTACCTGCTCGGGTATGGTTAATTAAATAGTAAGTTTGCGTATTGCAAACTGCATACATACACATAATATATATCAGCAATTGCTTTGAGCTGATGAATTTTGATAAATACTCATGATTCACACTCCATTAAAACAATTTTAATTGATAGGTTAGTAACATCACCACTAATTATTCTCCACTTTCTTTAATTTAATAATTTTGTTAACGAAATGAATACTTTGCACTTCATATGGCTATCTTTTTCCTCTCATATGCTCCAGTATAGTTTATGACCGTGTAATGCCGATTGCATGCACACATGCATATTATGTATCATTAAGTGTTGAAGTTGTGAAATTTTGATAAATTATTTAATTAATTTAATAATTTTGATAACGAAATTAGCACTTTGTTCATCATAAGACTATTTCTTTTTCTCTTATATACTCGAGTATAGTTTATTAAATAGTAAATTCGCGTATTCAGACTGCATACATACATGTTATACCGCGTGCCTGGAAAATGGCGGATTAACTCTTCAGTACGTTATACACGGGCGTTTCGGGAGTCCCAAAAAAATAATAAAAAAATTCTTTATGATGTACATTACGAAAAAAACGTAATTTTATAAAAGTAAAATTGGCAACACTGCACACCCCTAATGCATGAATACGTCCAGCTTACTTTCTGGTTTCTTAGCAACGATAGTAACTGAAATCCACCTTCGCTTTATATCAGGCACACATTGTTGTCAATTGGGAATTTTATCAAATTATTACAAAAACAATACAGCCATATCTTTGTGCAATCTAAATGAAATGGTAATTAAACATGGTCATGGGCGAGAAAAATATTAACTAAAAGTTTTATTACTAGTTATTGTGATAATGAATGAGCTGTTTAGTTGTTAAACGTAGCAAAAGAACCAATTTTAAAATCATTATAACTCCACCAAAATGTGAGAAGGATTTTTTTTACTATTTTTCCCAGACTCACCAGTTGATTGTTAAGAGCGTAGCGGAGAGTTAATCCGCCATTTTCCAGACATCCGGTATATCATCATTTGTTTTAAGCTGTTGAATTTTAATAATCACCATAATTCGGTTAATAATTTGCATCATCAAGTAATTAACTAACTAATCAAAATCGATATCAACTTCCTATATCATCATCAAAAATAAAAAGAAGTATGATTTTAACCGAATTAATGAATCTCATAAACTATAAAAGTAAGGCTAACTCTTCTTCTTGTATATTCGGATATAAATGAATTATAAATTCATATCATAAATTAATGTATTGCGGATTGTATCCATACACATAGGTATAGTAGAATTCTTTTCATTTTAGCAAGGTGTTCTAAAACTGTACCAATCACGCTAAATGGCTCGTTTTTGCTACCGAGATACTATTTGCACACATAAAGAACACCATCATATGGACGATGTTGCAGGTGGGCTAAAGGTGAAATTCAACATTAATCCAACAATTTTATTTTGATTTTAATGTGTATCACGGTTGTATACACATATCATCGAGTGGAACGAGACATTTTCAGTGACTAAATACTAGCGCTTTAGCTAATAATTTGATTATTACGTTAACGTCTAATTTTAATAGGGACTAGTTTTATAAATCGTCTGTTCCGGATTGCACGTACACATGTACCACCAGTTGGTTTGAGATGAATGTTGGACTCGATCAGCGGGTAATTGTAACATATCTTAGTAATGATAATGACTAATGTTTTGTAGTAATAAATGAAATAATTTTCTATTACCTTCATTTGCGAAAATATCAACGTTCAGATGACTTAGGTAAATTTTGTGTCCATGGAAACCAAAAGTGTATCTCATAATCCAGTACACAACTACTATGTGGTCAAAATTTGCAGATAAACTTCTTACTCAAATCAGTACTCGTTGGAATAGACAATTATCTGACAAAAAAGAAAATCAATAAAATATCAAATTTTTGTTAAAACTTACTTGGAATCACCACGAATCGAATTAGGCATTCATACTTGTATCCGAATTTTCAAAGTTTAGAACTAAGTGTAAGTTTAACACTTTAGATTGTTTAGATATCACATATCTAAAGTGCTATTCGCATCGTCTTCATTATCCGAAAATAGAAATACCGTTGACGTATCCTCTGAAAATACGTATATACATGAACCGTAAAGGGGTATTTTCACAAACAAGCAAATATGTATTCACACAAATAAAAAACACTACGGGTAGATGATGGAATGTGAAAAAAGAAATGTCTGAATTTCGTAAAGCATTAACTAAAACTAATTTTTCAGAGGGATATGGACGGATTTCTGTAAAGCAATGACACTAATTGCAAATTTTAACACGTACCACTCTTACAATTTTACGGAAGGTTAAACTTTCTTAGTAAATAACGTCGAGGCGCCACACTACTTAGACCTTCTAGAAGATAAAGCCCCTAACATCCCTAAGACGACGACTTATTAAGTAAGCGAAGAAGGTTTAAGGTGTCAGTTTTTTTATTAGGTACTCATAATCAGATTGACCAAATGAGAAATTTTTTTACTAAACAATGAGTTACGTATAGGTCAATGTAAATAAATTTTAATTAGAACCACAATGTTGATAACCCATGCCTGGTTATTAGAAACATCATAGGTATAGGTTTTGCATAATAATCTTTCTCGATCCGACCTTCCAGGTAGGTAGTTCTCAAAAATATTTAAATGATTACACACAGAATGTTAAGTCCTCGCAGAACTTCCAGAGACAGTAATTTGTAGTTAAACAATGGCACAACTGATGTGATGTAAAGATCAGACAAGATTTCTGTCTGGAGTGACAGAAAAGTAAGAAAACATTTTTAAACACAACCTATATATTTTTAGAGATCCTTGTAATTTTTTTTCTGAAAACGCAGCTGTATAATGATGAATTTATTGACGCAATTATTTACGTCTAAAAATGTAATTGCTTTATACTAACATTTTTGATACAAAGTTTGAAAATTTTTGGTAACTTTTTTTGTTACTGTACAGAAATATTTCATTTTGAAAATTAAATTTCTTCTACACGAAAATAAATCAATATAAAATTTTATTGCGAACATTATTCATGTCTGAAAATATTACATTATGATACATAATGAATTCAGAAGAAAGATATTTGCAAGAATCTCTAAAAAGTGGGTTGATAGAAAGTGATTAAAAAAAAGTTGAATGACGTACACAAAAACAAATGCGCGTTAATAATTATTTTTCAAAACAGATCGGGGTATACTTGATGTATCACAAATTGGTGCAATCGAAAAATTGCGAAATAATTTTTAACTTGAAGTGCAGGCGATAAAAATATAATCAACGATTAGTCTTGCGTATAAAATTAAAAAAAGAACATTCTCAGCAAATTTGTATGTCTATTTCAACTTACGTATTCAGTTTTAGCTAATTATGAACAAAGTATAATCAAACAAATAAATACCTATGCAAGAAATATACTTTTTTATTAAGGGAATCTCTAGTTTTAATAGGAAAGCACAAGTTATAACCGTGAAACGTATATGACTTTACAACATAGCAACCAAAAAGAAAAATAGTGGATAAATAGGTATCGAATCATGCATAAGTAAACGTAACTAAATTTTATTTGCAGATTTTATGTTGTTATTCACTGTTCTGTTCAATATTGTCTACGTGTATTTGTGTATTTTAGAAAACATCTAATTTAAATTTAAAAATTGAAAAATTAGTTTTCACAACACTTGAGAAAATGATTGTACATCCATTAATAAAAAAAGAGCTATATTTTGGAAAATAAATATTCTTATTTAAACTTATTTTGACTTTTAGTATTAAAATGCGCTTTCGTGAAATATATTTTTTAATTCTCAAGATGTTAACTTTGGTTTTTAAGTGATTCGATTTTCCATGCCCTGTCACATTTCATGTCTAAATGTCAGATTTACAATCAATTAAATATTTTGTTCCTGGATTTTGAAAAATTTCAATATACACATACCTTAACTAACGTACAGTTATTTATGTCTGTCAACTTAGAAGCAACTTTGGCGAATGTAGATACCTTTTATAAATTAATTTGAGGGATTGAATAGCGTTAGCAAGTAGATATATTATTTCACAACACAAATTTAGAATAGTCATTTGAAAACTTTGTTTGTTATATTATGTTCATTAGGTACGTGTTAATATTATCGATTTTATGCTAGGATATTTATTGTTTTCCTCAATTTTTTTCACATGTTTTTTCGAAAACATGAATTTTGGTAAGGTAATTTTAAAGAGAATAAGAAAATGTTGGTAATGAAAAAATGTATAAGTGAAATGCTGAATTAAGAAAACATGCCAATTCATTTTTGTGTTTTAAATAAATGTAAATTTTAAATTATGTAACAGTTGTTGTTCTTTTATTATTGGTTTCCCCAACAAGCAATTTGGTGCGTTTTTAAATCCATACAATTTCAAAGTAGGCACCGATCAAACGCACATCGCAGTGATATTCAACGTGTTCTATTCATATTGGTCTACATATTTCGCTGTAATTAGTAGTTGCGTTTTCGGTCATTGTATTCACCATATGACGTTGGACTTGCAATGATAATGAGGAGTGGGAGAAATCCTCGAGTGCGTCAACTAATTTTGCCCGGCTCTAGTATTACTATGTCCATATATATATATATAAGGGCAAAAATAAGGAAAAGGTGTGACTTCGATATTGTTGTGTTCATTGTTAAATTACTTAGTGTTTTTTATACAGTTAATTTACGTACGGAAATAAATTCAGATACCATTTTTTAAAATTGTTGTTTTTATGCAGGAAAATGGTAACAGAAACATAAAAACCGTTTTGATACAATTTTTACCCTTTCTCTTAGATCTACGAAAATGTATCTTTTGTAAAGTCACAAACGAGGTAACATTTGTGTTTCAGAAGAAATAGACTAAGAAGCCACAATAACAATAAGCCATTTTGACCTAATCACCTTCAACGGTTCGGAAGTGTTGCTTTCCTATTCAAAAGTATGCTCTCATAAGCGGTGTGTCATTTTCGCTCTTATTACTTTTTTATCTTGCATACAATTTTTGATTTGCACCAAAATATCCTATAAAGTGTGTTTAAATGCATTTTTCCCAAACGATTATTGAAAACTGTCCAAAATCTGCAACCAAATTTCGATACCTATTTATTTACTAATAAGTTTCTTTTTGATTGCTGTTTTGTAAAATCATATGTGTATCACGACCATAACTTGTGCTTTGCTATTAAGATTGAGATTCCCATAATCAAAAGATGTATATTTCTTGAATATTTGTTTATTTGATTATACTTTGTTCATAATTAGCTTAAATGAATACATAACTTGAAATAGACATACAAATTTAGTGAGATTGTTTTTTTTAAAGATAATGGAAGTTGTGATGATCAACATTTTGACGCAACTACTTATCTTAAATTTTATAAAGATCGATTATTATCGATGAAGTTGCTGCCTTCGTTAAGACTCCGTTTGCTGAGTAGAACTATTAATTTTTTTATGTAACTACTGTTATCAGATACAGAATATACTAATTATTGATGCGATCTTGAAAAGCATATTACAGTTACTTTGATGTAAAAAAAGGAACAGCTGTTTGTTAAGGAATTCACCAACTAATACAACAAGAACAAGTGTTGTATAATTTAAAAGTACATTTGTTTAAATTGAAAAACTTAATACAATAGTAGTTATGTGTCCATGTAAAAGATTAATCTTTTCCAACTAAAACTTTTTATAATTCAACATTTTACTCATTCACATCGGTTTATTATCGATATTTCCTTTTTTTCTCATAACAAACTTACTAAAAGTCATGTTTTCCAAAATACACACATTTGTAGACAAATAGGAATACAGCGGTGAATAATGTAGCCTAAACTAAATATTTTAAAAATGGTTTTGTTTATGAACATGTGTCATATCTTTGATTTATAAAGGTGCGTTTCAACGATAGAAACTTTTGTACTAAAATAATCTTTCTTTCTTATTTTACCATACTTATTTGCCCAATATAATATATACTTTTTTAATTTTATATATCATTTCAAATCAAGGAACTGCACAAGAATCCCTTAAACACGGATACGGCTGCGCCGGCCGTGGTTTAGGGATGGTGCAATTCTCTGATTTGAAATGATATATAAAATTAAAAAAGTATATATTATATTGGGCAAATAAGTATGGTAAAATAAGAAAGAAAGATTATTTTAGTACAAAAGTTTCTATCGTTGAAACGCACCTTTATAAATCAAAGATATGACACATGTTCATAAACAAAACCATTTTTAAAATATTTAGTTTAGGCTACATTATTCACCGCTGTATTCCTATTTGTCTACAAATGTGTGTATTTTGGAAAACATGACTTTTAGTAAGTTTGTTATGAGAAAAAAAGGAAATATCGATAATAAACCGATGTGAATGAGTAAAATGTTGAATTATAAAAAGTTTTAGTTGGAAAAGATTAATCTTTTACATGGACACATAACTACTATTGTATTAAGTTTTTCAATTTAAACAAATGTACTTTTAAATTATACAACACTTGTTCTTGTTGTATTAGTTGGTGAATTCCTTAACAAACAGCTGTTCCTTTTTTTACATCAAAGTAACTGTAATATGCTTTTCAAGATCGCATCAATAATTAGTATATTCTGTATCTGATAACAGTAGTTACATAAAAAAATTAATAGTTCTACTCAGCAAACGGAGTCTTAACGAAGGCAGCAACTTCATCGATAATAATCGATCTTTATAAAATTTAAGATAAGTAGTTGCGTCAAAATGTTGATCATCACAACTTCCATTATCTTTAAAAAAAACAATCTCACTAAATTTGTATGTCTATTTCAAGTTATGTATTCATTTAAGCTAATTATGAACAAAGTATAATCAAATAAACAAATATTCAAGAAATATACATCTTTTGATTATGGGAATCTCAATCTTAATAGCAAAGCACAAGTTATGGTCGTGATACACATATGATTTTACAAAACAGCAATCAAAAAGAAACTTATTAGTAAATAAATAGGTATCGAAATTTGGTTGCAGATTTTGGACAGTTTTCAATAATCGTTTGGGAAAAATGCATTTAAACACACTTTATAGGATATTTTGGTGCAAATCAAAAATTGTATGCAAGATAAAAAAGTAATAAGAGCGAAAATGACACACCGCTTATGAGAGCATACTTTTGAATAGGAAAGCAACACTTCCGAACCGTTGAAGGTGATTAGGTCAAAATGGCTTATTGTTATTGTGGCTTCTTAGTCTATTTCTTCTGAAACACAAATGTTACCTCGTTTGTGACTTTACAAAAGATACATTTTCGTAGATCTAAGAGAAAGGGTAAAAATTGTATCAAAACGGTTTTTATGTTTCTGTTACCATTTTCCTGCATAAAAACAACAATTTTAAAAAATGGTATCTGAATTTATTTCCGTACGTAAATTAACTGTATAAAAAACACTAAGTAATTTAACAATGAACACAACAATATCGAAGTCACACCTTTTCCTTATTTTTGCCCTTATATATATATATATGGACATAGTAATACTAGAGCCGGGCAAAATTAGTTGACGCACTCGAGGATTTCTCCCACTCCTCATTATCATTGCAAGTCCAACGTCATATGGTGAATACAATGACCGAAAACGCAACTACTAATTACAGCGAAATATGTAGACCAATATGAATAGAACACGTTGAATATCACTGCGATGTGCGTTTGATCGGTGCCTACTTTGAAATTGTATGGATTTAAAAACGCACCAAATTGCTTGTTGGGGAAACCAATAATAAAAGAACAACAACTGTTACATAATTTAAAATTTACATTTATTTAAAACACAAAAATGAATTGGCATGTTTTCTTAATTCAGCATTTCACTTATACATTTTTTCATTACCAACATTTTCTTATTCTCTTTAAAATTACCTTACCAAAATTCATGTTTTCGAAAAAACATGTGAAAAAAATTGAGGAAAACAATAAATATCCTAGCATAAAATCGATAATATTAACACGTACCTAATGAACATAATATAACAAACAAAGTTTTCAAATGACTATTCTAAATTTGTGTTGTGAAATAATATATCTACTTGCTAACGCTATTCAATCCCTCAAATTAATTTATAAAAGGTATCTACATTCGCCAAAGTTGCTTCTAAGTTGACAGACATAAATAACTGTACGTTAGTTAAGGTATGTGTATATTGAAATTTTTCAAAATCCAGGAACAAAATATTTAATTGATTGTAAATCTGACATTTAGACATGAAATGTGACAGGGCATGGAAAATCGAATCACTTAAAAACCAAAGTTAACATCTTGAGAATTAAAAAATATATTTCACGAAAGCGCATTTTAATACTAAAAGTCAAAATAAGTTTAAATAAGAATATTTATTTTCCAAAATATAGCTCTTTTTTTATTAATGGATGTACAATCATTTTCTCAAGTGTTGTGAAAACTAATTTTTCAATTTTTAAATTTAAATTAGATGTTTTCTAAAATACACAAATACACGTAGACAATATTGAACAGAACAGTGAATAACAACATAAAATCTGCAAATAAAATTTAGTTACGTTTACTTATGCATGATTCGATACCTATTTATCCACTATTTTTCTTTTTGGTTGCTATGTTGTAAAGTCATATACGTTTCACGGTTATAACTTGTGCTTTCCTATTAAAACTAGAGATTCCCTTAATAAAAAAGTATATTTCTTGCATAGGTATTTATTTGTTTGATTATACTTTGTTCATAATTAGCTAAAACTGAATACGTAAGTTGAAATAGACATACAAATTTGCTGAGAATGTTCTTTTTTTAATTTTATACGCAAGACTAATCGTTGATTATATTTTTATCGCCTGCACTTCAAGTTAAAAATTATTTCGCAATTTTTCGATTGCACCAATTTGTGATACATCAAGTATACCCCGATCTGTTTTGAAAAATAATTATTAACGCGCATTTGTTTTTGTGTACGTCATTCAACTTTTTTTTAATCACTTTCTATCAACCCACTTTTTAGAGATTCTTGCAAATATCTTTCTTCTGAATTCATTATGTATCATAATGTAATATTTTCAGACATGAATAATGTTCGCAATAAAATTTTATATTGATTTATTTTCGTGTAGAAGAAATTTAATTTTCAAAATGAAATATTTCTGTACAGTAACAAAAAAAGTTACCAAAAATTTTCAAACTTTGTATCAAAAATGTTAGTATAAAGCAATTACATTTTTAGACGTAAATAATTGCGTCAATAAATTCATCATTATACAGCTGCGTTTTCAGAAAAAAAATTACAAGGATCTCTAAAAATATATAGGTTGTGTTTAAAAATGTTTTCTTACTTTTCTGTCACTCCAGACAGAAATCTTGTCTGATCTTTACATCACATCAGTTGTGCCATTGTTTAACTACAAATTACTGTCTCTGGAAGTTCTGCGAGGACTTAACATTCTGTGTGTAATCATTTAAATATTTTTGAGAACTACCTACCTGGAAGGTCGGATCGAGAAAGATTATTATGCAAAACCTATACCTATGATGTTTCTAATAACCAGGCATGGGTTATCAACATTGTGGTTCTAATTAAAATTTATTTACATTGACCTATACGTAACTCATTGTTTAGTAAAAAAATTTCTCATTTGGTCAATCTGATTATGAGTACCTAATAAAAAAACTGACACCTTAAACCTTCTTCGCTTACTTAATAAGTCGTCGTCTTAGGGATGTTAGGGGCTTTATCTTCTAGAAGGTCTAAGTAGTGTGGCGCCTCGACGTTATTTACTAAGAAAGTTTAACCTTCCGTAAAATTGTAAGAGTGGTACGTGTTAAAATTTGCAATTAGTGTCATTGCTTTACAGAAATCCGTCCATATCCCTCTGAAAAATTAGTTTTAGTTAATGCTTTACGAAATTCAGACATTTCTTTTTTCACATTCCATCATCTACCCGTAGTGTTTTTTATTTGTGTGAATACATATTTGCTTGTTTGTGAAAATACCCCTTTACGGTTCATGTATATACGTATTTTCAGAGGATACGTCAACGGTATTTCTATTTTCGGATAATGAAGACGATGCGAATAGCACTTTAGATATGTGATATCTAAACAATCTAAAGTGTTAAACTTACACTTAGTTCTAAACTTTGAAAATTCGGATACAAGTATGAATGCCTAATTCGATTCGTGGTGATTCCAAGTAAGTTTTAACAAAAATTTGATATTTTATTGATTTTCTTTTTTGTCAGATAATTGTCTATTCCAACGAGTACTGATTTGAGTAAGAAGTTTATCTGCAAATTTTGACCACATAGTAGTTGTGTACTGGATTATGAGATACACTTTTGGTTTCCATGGACACAAAATTTACCTAAGTCATCTGAACGTTGATATTTTCGCAAATGAAGGTAATAGAAAATTATTTCATTTATTACTACAAAACATTAGTCATTATCATTACTAAGATATGTTACAATTACCCGCTGATCGAGTCCAACATTCATCTCAAACCAACTGGTGGTACATGTGTACGTGCAATCCGGAACAGACGATTTATAAAACTAGTCCCTATTAAAATTAGACGTTAACGTAATAATCAAATTATTAGCTAAAGCGCTAGTATTTAGTCACTGAAAATGTCTCGTTCCACTCGATGATATGTGTATACAACCGTGATACACATTAAAATCAAAATAAAATTGTTGGATTAATGTTGAATTTCACCTTTAGCCCACCTGCAACATCGTCCATATGATGGTGTTCTTTATGTGTGCAAATAGTATCTCGGTAGCAAAAACGAGCCATTTAGCGTGATTGGTACAGTTTTAGAACACCTTGCTAAAATGAAAAGAATTCTACTATACCTATGTGTATGGATACAATCCGCAATACATTAATTTATGATATGAATTTATAATTCATTTATATCCGAATATACAAGAAGAAGAGTTAGCCTTACTTTTATAGTTTATGAGATTCATTAATTCGGTTAAAATCATACTTCTTTTTATTTTTGATGATGATATAGGAAGTTGATATCGATTTTGATTAGTTAGTTAATTACTTGATGATGCAAATTATTAACCGAATTATGGTGATTATTAAAATTCAACAGCTTAAAACAAATGATGATATACCGGATGTCTGGAAAATGGCGGATTAACTCTCCGCTACGCTCTTAACAATCAACTGGTGAGTCTGGGAAAAATAGTAAAAAAAATCCTTCTCACATTTTGGTGGAGTTATAATGATTTTAAAATTGGTTCTTTTGCTACGTTTAACAACTAAACAGCTCATTCATTATCACAATAACTAGTAATAAAACTTTTAGTTAATATTTTTCTCGCCCATGACCATGTTTAATTACCATTTCATTTAGATTGCACAAAGATATGGCTGTATTGTTTTTGTAATAATTTGATAAAATTCCCAATTGACAACAATGTGTGCCTGATATAAAGCGAAGGTGGATTTCAGTTACTATCGTTGCTAAGAAACCAGAAAGTAAGCTGGACGTATTCATGCATTAGGGGTGTGCAGTGTTGCCAATTTTACTTTTATAAAATTACGTTTTTTTCGTAATGTACATCATAAAGAATTTTTTTATTATTTTTTTGGGACTCCCGAAACGCCCGTGTATAACGTACTGAAGAGTTAATCCGCCATTTTCCAGGCACGCGGTATAACATGTATGTATGCAGTCTGAATACGCGAATTTACTATTTAATAAACTATACTCGAGTATATAAGAGAAAAAGAAATAGTCTTATGATGAACAAAGTGCTAATTTCGTTATCAAAATTATTAAATTAATTAAATAATTTATCAAAATTTCACAACTTCAACACTTAATGATACATAATATGCATGTGTGCATGCAATCGGCATTACACGGTCATAAACTATACTGGAGCATATGAGAGGAAAAAGATAGCCATATGAAGTGCAAAGTATTCATTTCGTTAACAAAATTATTAAATTAAAGAAAGTGGAGAATAATTAGTGGTGATGTTACTAACCTATCAATTAAAATTGTTTTAATGGAGTGTGAATCATGAGTATTTATCAAAATTCATCAGCTCAAAGCAATTGCTGATATATATTATGTGTATGTATGCAGTTTGCAATACGCAAACTTACTATTTAATTAACCATACCCGAGCAGGTAAGAAAAAGAAGAAAAAGAGGAGATAGCCCTATGATGTATAAATTACCCATTTCGTTATCAAAATGTTTAAATTAATTAAAGTAATCAAATCAAATTCAGCTATTCAAACCAATTGATGATATATAATGTGCATGCAATCCGCAATACACGAAATTACGGTTTAATAAACTATACCCGAGCACATAAGACGAAAAGAGGTAGGTCTATGGTGTCCAGGTTAGTCGTTTCGTTATCAAAATTATTAAATTAATTAAAATAATTATCGACTTCATAATCAGAATTATTATTGAGGATACATGTAATGTGCGTGTATGGATGTAACCCTCAATACACAACTAATCGAAGGCGCTGCAATTTCGTACATTTTCTGATGGACCTGTGATAACAGCCGGATGCACTTAAGAAAACACAAACCAATGTCCGGTGATAAGGTGATAGGGTGCTGATAACACCCCCGCTGCACTTTTGGACCCGCTGCACTTTCGGCGCAAAAACAACTAATTCCACGCCTTTACTACTAACTCTAACCACAATTCGTCTAATTACCCCACCAATAATGAGATGACATCATTTCAAAATAGCATACTCCTACATTTGTGGATTATGAACCTTCTTGATTATTAATCCCAATTGTTTTACAAGAATATCTGTGCGCACCTAAGACCGTAGTGGGTCGTGATCGGATAATCTGAAGCGCTGAATTTGAGCAAATGTAGCTCTGCGTGCGTGAGTTCGAATCCCATCCTCGTCGGCATTTCTTTTTCCTAAGACAATGAATGAATTTGTTTGAAGGTTTGACTTTAAGTACGAGGGTAGTTTCTTCTAAATACTTATTTAAATATAAAATACTAAAATGTATAATTGTTATGAAAATGTGACTGGTGCATAAGATCCAATATGTCATATATTTCATTAAGGTATGTACGACAAATTCTAAAAATAAATGCAAAATCATGTTCCAGTGCATTTAATAAGCACATATTTTAACAAAACGTTGTGGATATAATCAGCTCCTTGTTTATAAAAAATATCTGTGACATCTGTCAATTCCTTAAAAAGAGCTAATGAAAATAGTACTTTATGTGGGCGTTACTATAGTTAGTGCATTGTAGCGGATCATAAATCAATGTTTTTATTTGTCACGAAACATTAAACGTGCAATTAGAAAAGGTTACAGTTTTGAAATAAATAAGTAATTTCGTTTATAATTTTATCACTTACAGCACTGTTTACTTGATTAACTGAATTATTTCGTATTTTATTAATTATTGATTTGTGACGTTTTAGTCAAAATTTCGTTAACTCCAACGGGAACACCACTTAAAACACCAAAAACTGCATTCAATATCACCGAAGCTTTTTACTTCGGTTGATGTGGAAATGAAGGCATATGGAACTTAATTTTTGTTACCTACTTTTTGGTTGAATTTTATCTGGAAAGAGTTGATTGATGGAATAGTCCCTCGAATCCCATGCGTAGTCAAAGTTAAGTCGTATATTTTTGCATTTTGTGCATTCGTGACATCACCACAAAAATATTCGACATAACTTTGACTTATGGTATTATAAGTGAGTGTATGTGTGAATCCGGCAGTCCATGCTCTTACTTTTCAAACCACTTTAAATCTGTTCTTAAGCGACACTACTCCGTTTGTTCCAAAAAAGCGACTGTGTTGTGACTCAATAATGTCATAAATTACGTAATTTTTACAGGTGTCATATGATGTAACCTTAACTCTTGTGTTAATAATTAAACTTGTATCCCAAAACTTATTATAGAAATAAAATTGTTCGCAAAGCACGTATAAGTGATTTAAAAATTCCAAGCATGAAAGACGGAAAGTGCATATGTTTGTGCTAACCTTCTATTCAACGGTCATTGAAAGAGAAATTTTTTATCAGCTCTGACATTGTCTTCAGTAACCACAAAAATTTAAGAATCGCGCAAGAATCACCGTTTTGGCCGATAGCATTCCAACGGAAGGTGAAGGATCTGATTGCCTAATGAGGTTCTCGACCTGGTGCGATTAGGCATATAAATTATTTACGCATAAGAAAAAAAGGAAAATGCGTATTTCGTGTTATTTTTTAAATAACCTTCCGGAGGTAGGAAGCAGAGGTTCTTGACCAACTTGATTGTTTATAAAGACCGGTACCATGATTTTAGGCTATCTGCAGTTTGTGTGTGCAGGATCATCCATCCAGTTCAGGCAGGCAGTATATCAGCTGTAACGGTTTCAGGTTGAGTGACGTGAAGAGTGCGAACGCTTTGAGGGATTATTTCAGGACAAACAAAAAAACACTACAGAGTAAACGAAAAAACAATTGGGGGGACTCTATAATAAAAATTATTCCAATGGTCAAGGTATGTACTATTATTACTTCATATTCATTAGAATTTTTTTTAAGTAATTCTGTGTCCTAATCGTTAACGACCACACATTTTTAGTGTAAAGATTACAAATAGCATGAATTACCATTTTGTAACTGCAAAGAAACAACAAGCTTACACTCGTGCCTAACATGTATGAAATTTAAAGCCTCAAAGCGCTGGAAAGCTAAAAAAAATCGATACAATGCAAGAAACTCGAAAAAAAATGTTAACAACTTTCAAAAATTAACGGTAGTCTTTAAACAAGTACCTTACTTAAAAAGTTGTCAAATGTTTAATAAACTGAACGTCATTACGCCCTTTTTAGATATATGTAAGTAGGTACTTACTGTAAAAGTTGATTTTACAATTTTTTTTTTATTATAACGCTTACATATAAGACAAAATTGTTAGTGAATTAATAAACGACATGGAAGATATTACTTACTATTGACACATTTTAAATAAAATTTACGTAGCAAAGTTCTGAGGTGACGTCATCAATATTTTGGTGGAGACGAACAATAAAATTTTGATTAACGACCTATCAGGCGTATGACAACCACAAAACGTGTGTTTAATTTGATGCCAACAGGTTTAGTTGTTTTTAAAATAAATCGCAAAATTTGGTTTCCTAATTTTTTTTTGGTTTTCAATATTTAATTTGCAAATGCAGGGTTAAAAATACAGTCGTACTGATAATTCACAAATTTAGACTAACATTTTGCACATTTTGGACAAGATTAAACCAGTAAAATTTTTAATGTCAATAAATTATTGTGAATGATAAAGACAAATTTTGATTTTTGTTGGTTTTGTATTTTCTGATACAAATTTTAATTTTTTGACATTTTACTTAGTTATTTAATTATTTTTGAAAAATTTAGACGTCTAAGTAAAAAAAAAATAAAGCCAGATTAATATAATATTA